>NC_073267.2:20852500-21495000 GCF_029289425.2 Pan paniscus
ACAAAAAAACAAAAATCAATCGACCATAAATGTAAGAGTTTATTTCTGGACTCTTACTGTCATTCTGTTGATCCATAAGTCAATCCTTATGCCAGTTCCACATTGTCTTTTTTTTTTTTGAGACACAGTCTTGCTCTGTCACCAAGGCTGGAGTGCAGTGGCGTGATCTCTGCTCACTGCAACCTCTGCCTCTCAGGTTCAAGCGATTTTCATACCTCAGCCTCCCCAGTAGCTGGGATTATAGGTGCGCACCACCACACCTAGCTAATTTTTGTATTTTTAGTAGAGGTGGGGTTTCACCATGTTGGCCAGGGTGGTCTCGAACTCCTGACCTCGAGTGATCCACCCACCTCGGCCTCCCAAAGTGCTGGGATTAAAGGCATGAGCCACTGCGCCTGGCCAGTTCCACATTGTTTTGATTACTATGGCATTATAGCAAGTTTGAAACTGGGTAATATAAGTCTTAATGTATGTATGTATGTATTTATTTATTTATTGAGACAGAGTCTTGCTCTGTTGTCCAGGCTGGAGTGCAGTGGCATCATCTTGGCTCGGCTCACTGAAACCTTCACCTCCCAGATTCAAGCGATTCTCCCACCTCAGCCTCCCGAGTAGCTTGGATTACGGGCATCTGCCACCATGCCCGGCTGATTTTTGTATTTTTAGTAGAGATGGGGTTTCACCATGTTGGCCAGGCTGGTCTCAATTCAAACTCCTGACCTCAGGTGATCCACCCACCTTGCCCCCCGCAAAGTGCTGGGATTAAGGCATGAGCCACCACGCCTGGCCTGGGTCGTATAAGTCTTTTAACTTTTTTCCTCTTCTTCTTTTTTTAAATTATTTTCACTGTTCTGGGCCCTTTGCATTTCTGTATGAATTTTAGGATCAGTTTGTCAATTTTTACAAAATAAAAAAAACCTTCTGGGATTCTGACAGGGATTGCATTGAGTATGAAATCATTTTCTGATGCATAAATTTTGCCATCTGTTGATGAGCATCTGGCTCTGTTCTTTTTTCACTACATGGACAATGTCGCTGTGAGCACGCTTGGTCACGTCTGCTGGTGCCCATGTAAAGCTTTTCTCTAGATAAGAGCCTATACCTAAGAGTAGAACTGCTCTGTGCCTCTTCAGCTTTTCCAGATAATGCTAAGTTATTTTCCATAGTAGCTGTGCCAGCATACGCTTGTAGTAGTATGTGGGCGTGTGAGAGTCTGTGCTATTCAACATTCTACCACCATTTGGTATGAGCAGATTTTCTATTTTAATTTTTCCAGTCATATTTTCTTGTGGTTTTAATTTGCAGTTCCTCGATTACTAATAAAAATGAGCATCTTTTCACATATTTATAGGCCATTGGGGTTTCCTTTTCTGTAAAATGCCCTTTGCTGATTTCTTTTGCCCATTTTTCCATTTTGTTATCTGTGTTTTTCGTACTGAGTTTTGCAATTTTTAAGATGTATTCTGGATAGTAATGGTCTACTTCTTTCCTTCCTACTCAGGTCATCTTTGAATGTATGCATTTGTTGTGGCTTTTCAAATTTTTTTAACCTTTTTTCTGAGACAGATTCTTGCTCTGTCTTCCAGACTGGAGTGCAGTGGGGCGGTCTCGGCTCACTGCAACCTCTGCTTCCCTCGCTCAAGTGATTCTCCCACCTCAGCCTCCTGAGTAGTTAGGGCTACAGGCACACACCACCATGCCTGGATAATTTTTGTATTTTTTGTAGAAACTGGGGTCTCACTACATTGCCCAAGCTGGTCTTAAACTCCTGGGCCCAGGCGATCTTCCTGCCTCAGCCTCCCAAAGTGCTGGGACTACAGGCATGAGCCACCATGCCCAGCTGGGATTTGTATTGTTAACACATACCTGGGTTACCTGATTCTTATCAGACAAGTTTAGGAAGCGGCACCAAAGCTTTAAAAACTGTGGCATCTTCAAAACAGTAATTTAAAAAGTAACTTCAATTTATAAGATCATTATAGCTTTAACTTTGGATTAAAAACAAAATCTTATTCCTGTTGTCCTTTATAAAATGTATGTTTTATGAAACCAGCTTGGGAGAAAATCAATGCACAGATGTTTGGGAAGCCCCAGCTGTGTTTAATTTGAAATCCTCTGTTTAAATTCTCTCTCTCTCACCTCACCAGTGGGCAGTAACTCATCTCTGAGAGACTGTGCAAGCCCAGCTCTGGGTAGAACTCAGAGATGTCACATCCCTAGGAACCGAGAACTGTGTATTGTAAACAGTCTCCGAGATTTGGAGTTGTTAGCTTTTTCCAGCCTTGAAATCTCATGGGGGCAGTTGTTTAAGTTGGAACTCTCACAAAGGGCATATGAAAATCGCAGAGCGAGGTGTCAGGAAATGGAATTCCACATACATCCAGTTGCCACGTTTGGTGTCAGCACTATTGTTTTTACAGCTTACATTCCCGCTCCCCGCCCCCCCCGCAAATAACATCTGGGCTGTAAGAGGATGTTTCGCAAATCAGACACGTTGTTTACTTTTAGGCCTGTAATGCTATGGAGAAACTTGGTGACTCTAACAATTTAGATGTTGGGTAACAACACCAAACTGAAAACACATGTCAACCTATCTCTTGACATGGTGAACGTTCTCACCATTCTCTGCATATTGGAATTGCATATTAAATAATCCTTTCTAAATGTCTGAACATCTTTTTTTTAATTTTTAAATGACATTTTTCTTTCTGAGGGTCAACCATTGGGGTGATGAAGTGTGGCAGTTATTTAATTCCTTATGCTGACTTTTGAATTTGTAAAGTCTTCAGGGCATGGCATTAAATTTAGTTCTTCAAAGTAGAAAGAGCTTTTCTGTTTCTGATGATAAAAGATAATCGAAGGTGTTTGGGGCCACATTGTGTGACTGCGGTCTTCCATTAAGAGTCCTGAACACTAAATAGCAGACGAGTACTCAAAAAAAGAGTTCTGAACATGTTGGCCGGGTGCAGTGGCTCATACCTGTATTTCCAGCACTTTGGGAGGCTGAGGTGGGAGGATTGCTTGAGGTCAGGAGTTCAAGACCAGCCTGAGCAACATAGTGAGAACCTGCCTCTACATAAAATTAAAGAAAAAAAATTAGCCAACCATGGTGGTACATACCTGTAGTCCCAGCTACTCGGGAGGCTGAGGCAGGAGGATTGCTTGAGCCCAGGAGTTCATTGCTGCAGTAAGCTATGATTACACCAATGCACTCCAGCCCGAGCGACAGAGCAAGGCCTTATCTCTAATAAAATAATAATAAAATTTAAAAAAATTAAATAGTCCTGAACATGGCTGTGACCCTTTGGCATGAATGAGAATGTAGAATTCAGCAATTCCCCGCAAAGCTGAAATGTTTTCAGCATTGAAGGTCATATTTCCAGAGTAACATGTATTCATTGAAGCTTATGTTCCTTTTAGGGGGGAATTTGGGACTGAGTATAAATAATCAGTGTGAGTTTATGAAGCCTTGGGGATTTACTTATGGGGTCATTTCTTAGAAAAGAATGTTTAAGGATGCTGATCACCCTGAAATCAACAGAAGAAGCCAGTCTGCAAAGCAATTGAACAAAGATGGGGCCACAGATGAGGACTGTGATGAGAGAGATGTCATTCACTTCTCTCAGTGATTTTGAGTGCTTCCTGGTTCAGTATACAAGCAGGAGTCTTTTGGATAAGGCTTTCCTGAAGAAGGTGATAGTGTATTTTCTTAAGAGACTGTGTTATGGGCCGGGTGCGGTGGCTCACGCCTGTAATTCCAGCACTTTGGGAGGCTGAGGTGGGAGGATCACTTGAGGTTGGGAGTTTAAGGCCAACCTGGGCAACATAGCGAGACCCCATCTCTACAAAAAAAAAAAAGGAAGGGAAAAAAAAAAAGAGGTTCTGTTGTAAGCAGAGTCCGGCTCTCTCTGTCAAAAGCACAGTGGTTTAGCTTGTCATTGTATGCTCAGTGCCTCACACAGGCCTTGGCACATAGTAAGTATCTCAACTTGTTTATAGAAACCATTAATTTTTCAGATCTGGAGTGTCCTACCCATACCAGACATGCCAGAGTGAATTTTCTCTTTTTTTCTCTTTTTTTAGTGTTCAAAGCTTCTTTCAGACACCAGTGTTATTCAGTTCTACCCAAGCAAATTTGTCCTTATCACCGACATACTTGATACATTTGGTAAGTACCTGTCATATGCATCTTAGATCTAGGAAATGTGTTCGTTTTGTCAAGAATTGGGTGGTAGAGTTACTGTAAATTAGGTTCTGCTGTGGTTTAAGTTATTAAGTAAGTCATGGGAGAGATCAAACCATTCCCCCCCACGCCCATTAATAAGGGCGCTATTTTTGAAACATTCTAAAATTTCTAAAATTTTATTTTTTCTTCTTTTTTTTTTGAGTCAGGGTCTTGCTCTGTTATCCAGACTGGAGGGCAGTGGCGCAGTCATGGCTCACTGCAGCCTCAAACCCCTGGGCTCAAGCCATCTTCCTGCCTCAGCCTCCTGAGTAGCTGGGGCTACAGGCTCATGCCACCGTGCCCAGCTAAGTTTTTTTTTTTTTTTGGTAGAGACAGAGTCTCGCAGTGTTGCCCAGGCTGCTCTCAAACTCCTAGCCTCAAGTGATCCTCCTGCCTTAGCCTCCCGAAGTGCTGGAATTACAGGCATGAGCCACCATGCCTGGCCTGTTTTTCCTAATCTTGTGATAGACTAGTAAAGTGAATGAGTGAAGCAGGGCAGGCTGGGGGCACTAAGCAGCATGGGTCCCTTGCCGTCTCACAGGCACCTGAAACTGAACTTGGCATCTGTTCCCAGCCCTTTCTCTTTTCCCACTGAGTTTCTGTCTCCAGGAATGGCACCACCATGTACCCAGTTGCCTGAGCTGGGAATCTGAGCATCTTCCCCCACATGCCCATGTCCAGTCACCAGATTCTTCGGTTCAGCCTCCTAAAGCTCTCCCCAGCATGTCTATTTTTTTCTTTCTTCACTGTTAAAATTTTTTTTTTTTTTTTTGGAGATAAAGTCTCTGTCACTCAGGCTAGAGTACAGTGGCGTGATGTTGGCTCACTGCAACCTCTGCCTCCGGGATTCAAGTGATTCTCCTCCCTCAGCCTCACCAGTAGCTGGGATTACAGGCACGCACCACCATGCCTAGCTAGTTTTTGTATTTTTAGTAGAGATGGGATTTCACCATGTTGGCTAGGCTGGTCTCAAACTCCTGACCTCAAGTGATCTGCCCGCCTCGGCCTCCCTAAGTGCTGGGATGACAGGCATGAGCCACTGTGCCCAGCCTCACTGTTAAAATTTTAATCCTAGCCACAGTCCTCTCCCACCTGGATAGCTTCCTGCATCACTGTGGCTGCCCCTAGTCCCACACACCACCTCACAGGTAGAGAGACCTTTTGGAGCCAGGTAGAAAGGTTTTGACTGAAGAGAATAACCTGGAGGAGCAGGAGGCCCCTGTGCTGCTTGGCAGTGGTTGGTTAGGCCAGAACATCGTGCCATTAGCAGTTTGCTCAAACCATGCAGCCCTCTAAGCTGTATATGATGTGCCCCACAGCAAGGCACCCCACCAGAACTAGGAAATAGGGGCGCCTTCTGAGAGCTGAACACGTGGAAGATCAGAACAGAGACATTCACTGTCTTACAGGGACTAATGGGCTCCCAACCCAGCAAATCTTATCTGTAACCCATCGAAAGATATAATGTGTCAGAAAGCAGACTATCAATCTGAGAGACTCATTCATTTCTGTGCATCCCAGTCCTGTCCAAGAGACCGGAGGCCTGAGTGCGCTAGCTAAAACAAGTGACAAGAAAGCTAACTAACCTTGAAAAAGTGGGTCTTTATTGGCTTATGCTGAAAAGTCCAGGGGTAGTTTGGCTTCAGGTGCAGCTGGATCCAGGAACCCAAACAGTGTCATTAAGACCTTGCCCTTGGGCCGGGCATGGTGGCTCATCACACTTGTAATCCCAACACTTTGGGAGGCCAAGGTGGGTGGATCATCTGCAGTCAGGAGTTCAAGACCAGCCTGGCCAACATGGTGAAACCCCGTCTCTACTAAAAATACAAAAATTAGCTGGGTGTTGTGGTGCGCACCTGTAGTCCCAGCTACTTGGGAGGCTGAGGCAGGAGAATTGTTTGAACCCAGGAGGTGGAGATTGCAGTGGGCCAAGATCACGCCACTGCACTCCAGCCTGGGCGACAGGGCGAGACTCCGTCTCCAAAAAAAAAAAAAAAGAAAAGAGAAAAAAAAAGACCTTGCCCTTGGTTGGGTGCATTCTCGAGCTTCACAAGCTGTCCTCAGCGTCTGCTAGCTTTATTGCTAGTGGTCCCAGGGCATGGAAAGAGCTACTTTCTCCAAGCATTCCCACAGAAGTTTCAGAATCCCATCTTATTGGCCTGGCTTGGATCACATGTCAGTCCCTGAGCCAGTTGTGTTATCTGGGGGATGAAATGCACTGATTATCCAGGCCTGGGTCACCCCAAAACTAAAAGAGTGATACAGTTAGCAGAAGAAAGGGGAGTGGATGCTACCTGGGCAAAAAGAAGAGATGTCCCAGCTGACAGATGAGCCCTGATGGGTTCAGATGGCCCGGAGAGGTGGTATCAGGCTCTCTGCAGGCCACTAGGGAGGTGTCAGCAAATAGAAGGGATAAAAATCCTTGCCTTGGCTAGGCACAGTGGCTCACGCCTATAATCCTACCACTTTTGGAGGCTGAGGTGGTTGGATCACTTCAGGTCAGGAGTTCGAGACCAGACTGGCTAACATGGTGAAACCCCATCTCTACTAAAAATATAAAAATTAGCCAGGCTTGGTGGCAGGCACCTGTAATTCCAGCTATTTGGAAGGATGAAGCAGGAGAATCGCTTGAACCCGGGAGGTGGAAGTTGCAGCGAGCTGAGATCGCGCCGCTGCACTCTAGCCTGTGCCACAGAGCTGAGATTTCGTCTCAAAAAAAAAAAAAAAAAAAAAAGAGAAAAAAAATCCTCACCTTTGTGGTGCTTATGTTTCCAAAAAAGAGAATTTACAGAACAATTAAGTCAACCCAATTGTATGTTAGACAATGATCCATGCTATGGAGAAAACCAGAGTGGGGTGAGGGGGTGAAGAGGAATGGAGGGAATTAGGTGAGGGGGTAGGGGTGCAATTTTAAGTAAGGTGCTCAGAGGAAGCCTCGTTGAGAGGTTACCTGAGCAGGTGCTTGAAGGCGGTGAGAGGGGAGAGGTGAGCCCTCTGGGTCTATGGGGTGGAGGCCAGGGGCAGAAGAGGCCAAGGAACAGCTTGTGCGGAGATCCTGGGGTGGGAGCATTGGGAGCATGCCAGGCTGGCCTGAGAACCAAGGAGGCCAAGAGAGAGGCGATGAGATGAGCCCGGGAGAGGGGCAGAAACTGACATGGTCAGAGATCATGGTGGCCTTGGGGGCCACTGGAAGGACTTGGGCTTTGACTCTGACTCTGAGGGCAGGAGGGGCCACCAGAGGGTGTTGAGCAGAGGAGGGAGGTGATCCCACGTGGGATTTAACAGGCTCCGTGTTGAGACTAGACTGTAGGGCGGGGGTAGAGCCCGGAGCCTGTGGCAGCACTTGCGGTGAGAGGCAGGGGTGGCGTGGCCCCGGGAGGCGGTGGAGATGGTGAGGAGAGACCCAGGATGGATGAGGGCTTTAGGTTCTCAGGTTAGATGTCAAATCATACACTGCTGGTCCTTGACGTGTCCATGCACACAGCTTACCTTCGGCGAGTGTGAGGCCCTCATTGGTGGGGAGAGGCTGGTGGCTGTGTCTGGCTCCCCTGGCAGTCTCATTCCTCCCGTGAATTAACCTCTTGGCCGTCTGGTTCCCTCGCCCGCCTCTCCTAAGTTTCTTTTGTATGAGTCAGCTTTCCTGAGCAAGATTAGCTCTGAGACACTGATTAGCTCTGTCCTGCAAGCCTGGCCAGACCCAGACAGCTCACTCACCTTGCAAGAACTCTGGGCAGCCACTCTGCCAGCTCCTGCCAGCAGCGCTCCAGCCCCGTCCTGGACTCGCCGGGCTGTAGTGCAGATGCTGCTGTCCTTGTTGCGTCCCAGAAAACAGCTGGGCTGGGAGTTGGGAACAGCAGTGGTAAACCTTCAACAGATGATGACCTTGGACAGACTGTTTAGGTGCTTTATAGATATTAAGTCCCGGCCAGGCGCAGTGGTTCACGCCTGTAATCCCAGCACTTTGGGAGACCAAGGTGGGTGAATCACAAGGTCAGGAGTTCAAGACCAGCCTGGCCAATATGGTGAAACCTCGTCTCTACTAAAAATACAAAAATTAGCCGGGCATGGTGGTGGGCACCTGTAGTCCCAGCTACTCGGGAAGCTGAGGCAGGAGGAAAAAAAAGGTATTAAGTCCCATAATCTGCATAACAGCCCTATGAGATGGGTCTGGTTGTTGTCCCCATTTTATAGATGAGGAACCTGAGGCTTGGAGAAGGAAAGTAGCTTGCCCAGGGTCACCATCATAGTGAATTGCAGAGCTGAGGCTCAACTAGCTCTCTGCAGTCAAAGCACCTACTTTATTTCTCTTTATACATTGCTTATGGGGGAATGCATATACCATTTTGTTTTTTTTGGGACAGGGTCTCACTTCATTGCCCAGGCCACAGTGCAATGGGGTGATCATGGCTCACTGCAGCCTTGATCTCCTTGACCCAAAGGATCCTCTTGTCTCAGTCTCCCAAGTAACTGGGACCACAGGTGTGTGCCACCATGCCCAGCGAATTTTTGTTTGTTTGTTTTGTTTTGTTTTGTTTTGTTTTTTTAGCAATGGGATCTCACTGTGTGGCCCAAGCTGGTCTCAAACTCCTGGAGTCAAGCCATCCTCCCACCTTGGCCTCCCAAAGTGCTGGGATTATAGGCATGAGTCACTGCACCTGGCCTAAATGCATATACATTTAACCCAACAGTTTCACCTCTGGGAATCTATCCCACCTGTAATAGCAAACTATAAGAAGCAACTCAAGTGGCCATCAGTAGGAGCTAGCTCAATAAATTATGGTGTGTCTGTATAGTGGAGTACTAGTGGCTCTATGAAATGAAAAGGCTGGGCATGGTGGCTCACCCTTGTAATCCCAGCACTTTGGGAGGCCAAGGCGGGCAGATCACTTTGAGCTTAGGAATTTAAGACCAGCCTGGGCAACATGGTGAAACCCGTCTTTACTAACAATACAAAAATTAGCTGTGCGAGGTGGTACACGCCTGTAATCCCAGCTACTCGGGAGGCTTAGGTGGGGGAATTGCTTGAACCTAGGAGGCAGAGGTTGCAGTGAACTGAGAGCAAGCCACTGCACTCCATTCTGGGTGATAAAGTGAGACTCTATCTCAGAAAAACAAACAAACCAACAACAACAACAACAAAACAACAACAAAGAAGGGAAGGAAAGGGCCGGGCATGGTGACTCACACCTGTAATCCCATAATCCCAGCACTTTGGGAGGCTGAGGCAGGAGGATAACTTGAGTCCAGGAGTTCAAGACCATCCTGGGCAGCATAGCAAAACCCCATCTCTACAAAACATTAAAAAAAAATAGCTAGGTTTGGTGGTACAAACCTATAGTCCCAGCTACTTAGGAGGCTGAGGCAGGCAGATTCCTTGAGCCCAAGAAGTTTGAGACTGCAGTGAGCTATGATGGTACCACTGCACCCTAGCAAAAGTAAGACCCTGTCTCAAAAAGAAGAAAAAAAAAAGAAAGGAGGAAAATGTAGACTACATGTTGGTATTCTCTTGTGTCTCTCTAAGGAGACATTAAAATGATAGCCAAGAAACCGATAGAAGTGGTTTCTCTCAGAGGGTGTGCAGGGCAGTGAGGTGGATGGGATGGGCCAGGAGAGAAACTGCGCTCGGTACCTTCTGCAGCTTTTTTGAATTTTGAACCAAGGGAATGTTTTACCTATTCAAAACCAAACATTCACACAGAGTAGCCGCTTTCAGCACTTCCCAAGGTCCCCGTCCTTCCTCTCCACTTCAGAATGGTGTTCCCAGGGTGCTGTTGTTTAAGTCTATTGTGAATAATATTCCTCAGGACTGTTGAGGCAGCCTGCATGGACAGATGCTCAAAGAGTCTTTATTAAGGTTTGGGGCTAATGAGTGTTCACTTTATAAAAAAGGAGTGAAACCCTGACTTGCTTGGTGGAAATGTAGAGTCCTGAGCTCCATTTTTCTGCACATGGTCATACTCTGCTCTAAAAGAAGATGCATGACAGTATAGGGACAGGTGTTTCATGGTTGTTGACATCATTGACAAGAGGGTCAGAGCATCTTGCTGTGCCAGGGATGCAGGCTAAGGCCCCAGCATCCACAGAGACTGGCATGCACAGTGGGAAGACGTGTGCCTGGTTTCTGCTGGGATTTCACTGGAGGCATTGGGTACAGAGGTGGGCTTCTGGCTTCAGTGCCTGCGTCTCCTGTTTCAGGGTTGTGTGAACTTGAGCCTCAGTTTCTCCACCTGTAGACTGGGGCTATCGTAGACCCTGCCTCTAAGGGTTTCTGGAGAGGATTAAATGAGAGGATTCATAGGAAGTATAATGTCTTTCCTTTTCTAAGAGCTTGCTGGCAGGATTAAAGTAAACGACCTTGAATAGTGCTTGGCACAAAGTAAGTGCTCAGAAAATGCTAGCTGTTACCACTGTTATTATTTATCTCTTTTAGTGTCTTTGATTTGTAAGAAAGCAAATCAAGACAGGAAATAAATCTAGGATCAAGTGTTATTTCTCAAAATAGTTGTCTACTAGCTTAGTAGACAAATCACTTTTTTCAGTAAAACTAATTTTGTAGTTAAAAGATCCTTAAAATATGAAAGTGAGGCCCAGTACAGTGGCTCATATCTGTAATCCCAGCACTTTGGGAAGCCAGTGCAGAAGGATTGCTTGAGCCCAGGAGTTCAAGACCAGCCTGAGCAACATGGTGAGATCTTGTCTCTACGAAAAATTTAAAAGTTAGCCCAGGAAGTTGAGGCTGCAGTGAGCTGTGATTGCTCCACTGCACTCCAGCCTGGGTGACAGAGCAAGATTCTGTCTCTTAAAAAAAAAAAAGTGAAAAAGAATGTGGAGATGAAATTTTTTTTTTTTAAAAAAGAAAGCTAGTTTTAGAGGGATGGCAACTTTTGTGTAGGAAATAAAGGTGTTTTGTGCTGGGTTCATTCTGTGCACCATGGGAGGTGAGAAGTTATGCAGCCACCTAGTGTGGTTTGCTGTGTGATGGTCCGAGGTAACATTGCGTGCATCCCTAATGCCAGGGTTCTGGGGTCATCACAAGGGAGGCCTCTCTCTACACGAGGTGTGGCTGCTATAGGGAACCCAGAGCCGCTGATAAGGAAAGCTCGTTCTGCCAGGAGGAAAAAGGCAGGTGGCTTTGAGAACTGGGGCTTGTTCTCTAAGGCCTTCCAGGGGCTTCTAAATGGAGCCAGTGGTTTGGAGCAGTGCTTCTCATACTCAGCTGCACACTGAAATCACCTGGGCAGCTTTACAAACACCCACAAAGTCCCAGCTGCATCCAGACCATTTATAAGAGGACCTCTGAGGATGGACGCAGACATCCACATATTTTCAATAGTCCCAGGTGTTTGGAGTCTGCAGCCCAGTTGGAGAAGCACTGGCTCAGAGGGAAAAGGGAAGTTTGTTGCTATTTCTGTAGATTCCAGAGGCAAGGCAAGTTTTAGCTCAGAGACCCACTGGTGTCTGCCTAAATCAGTGGTTCTCACATTTCAGCATGTATAAGGATTTCCCAGCAAGGTTATTCAGAAATCCATATTCCTAGTCCTCATCCTCCAAAATACTTTTTTTTTTTTTTTTTTTTAAAGACAGTGTCTCACTCTGTTGCCCCAGGCTGGAGTGCAGCGGCACAATCATAGCTTCTATCTCTGCCTCTCAAGTAGCTGGGACTACACGCGTGCACCACCACGCCTGGCTATAAAATATTCTTTTCCAGTAGCTCTAAGGTGGGCACCAGGAATCTGCATTTTCAACAAGTGCCTTCAGGAAATTTTAATGTAGGTGGTCCAAGGCCAGGTGTGGTGGCTCACACCTATAATCCCAGCACTCTGGGAGGCTAAGGCAAGCAGATCACTTGAGCCCAGGAGTTCAAGACCTGCTTGGGCTGGGAATATAGGGAAATCCCATCTCTACAAAAAAATAATTAGCCAAGCATGGCAGCGCATACCTGTGGTCCCAGCTACATAGGAGGCTGAGGTGGAAGGATTGCTTGAACCCAGGAGGTGGAGGCGGTAGTGAGCTGTGATCACACCTCTGCACTGCAGCCTAGTGCCAGAGTGAGACCCTGTCTAAATGAATGAAGGAATGAATGTAGATAGGTAGGTATTTAGGTAGGTGGCTCATACTAGGAGAAGCACCTGGGTGGTACCTCTTAGCTTGGCTGGCTTCCTTCACTTAATCCTGCCATTGTATCATCTCTTGATGTCACCTGATCCCACGTTCTTTAACCTGAAATGATCTTTGTATTTTCCTGTCTCTTTTTCCGTGTATGGACAAGCTGTGTTGTTCTTTATTGCCCTGAATAAAGGGTTATGAAAAAAAAAAATCTCATAGAGGGAAATACTTTCACATTGAAGGTGACTTAGGAGAGCTTAGAAAATGAATAAGGACTCTAATTTTTTACTTCCACATATTGATAACATTTTGAAAATACATGCACAGAATAAATAAAACTTTTGGTACCAGTTTAGGGGTCCAGGCTGCCTACCTGTTGTGTAGAGTTTTATCGGAACACAGCCACATCAATTTGTTGGCACATTGTGGCCACTTTTATGCTACAGTGGCAAAGATAAGTTGTCAAGAAAATGACCCATGACCTACAAAACCTCTAGTATGTTCATCCATCCAACAAATATTGAGTACCCCCTGTGTGCCAGGCACTGATCGGTACTAGGAATATGTCAGTGAACAAAACAAGCACAAATCTCTGCCTTTGTGGAGCTTGCATTCTAGTTGAATCTCAAATTCTGAGGCTTCTAGGGACCGGGCAGGTCACATAAAAGAGTGAAAAGCATGCTGATGATGAGAGACAGTAGGGGGTGGTTGAGACTGGCAAACTGGTTAGTGTATATGCCATTTCAAGGGGCAGCTACTAATTTGCTCTAGCTGTGTTATCCTGTAGAGATATCGCCACATTTTTGACATATTTTATGTGAAGAAGGAGAAAATATGGCATGTGAGTTCTCCCAAGTTGTAGAGTTTGTTTTAGTTTTTGTGTTTGAGACAGGGTCTTGCTCTCTCACCCAGGCTGGAGGGCATGGGTGATCATGGCTCACTGCAGCCTTGAACTCCTGGGCTCAAGCAATCCTCCCACCTCAGCCTCCCAAGTAGCTGAAACTACAGGCATGCACTGCCATGCCTGGCTAATTTTTAAATTTTTTGTACATACCCTGTCTCACAGTGTTGCCCAGGCTGCTCTTGAACTCCTGGGCTCAAGCAGTCTTCCTGCCTCGGCTTCCCAAAGTGCTAGGATTACAGGTGTGAGCCACTATGCCCAGCCTCTTCCAGTTTTTACGTGTTGGTAACCAATTCAAAAAATGTTAAAACACTTTGTGGGCTGTTGTGTGTTGTGGTGTGGCCATGCACAACTGGTCACAGGCTGGATTCAGCCCGTGGGCTGCCTGTTTTCACCTCTGGCCTAGCATGGAGTGTGGACCATCGTCTGAGTGGATGGAGATACTTGAGACTCCTTTAGATTCCAAAGGGTAAAACGATCACTTTTCTGCCTTTCAAAGAAAGTAAAAGTCTACTGGAAAAACTAAAAACAAAACAAAACAAATGTGGCTTAAAATCTGTCCCACCAGGTGGCAGCATACCATCACAAGTTAAAGCCTGTCTGGGCGATGATAGCTCTGGGTCCCTAATTAACAAACATTTATTTACTGTTTGCTCCTGAAGAGTGTGATACTAACACCATCTGTCCTTTTCCTCCCAGGAAAGCTTGTGTACGAGCGCATCTTTTCCATGTGTGTGGATAGTCGCAGCGTCTTACCAGGTAATGTCGCAGCTGTTCCTGGGGTGTCATTCTGCCCTGGAGTCAGGACTAGAAGGCTTTTATTGAGTCAGGATTCATTGAAGCTTGATAAAGGTTTTAATTTTGGGTGCGTTAAAGTAAAAGAAACACCTTTGAAGATTTCTGATCATCTCAGTCTTCTAAAAACATTAGAAGGTTTCTAAATGGCCCGTGTAGGGACTCAGGCAAGTCATTTGAATCTGCAAGAGTGAAAAGGCCTCACAGTTAGATTCAGCCAAACTTTCACACCAACATATTTTCCTCTGCTGCTTGACTTTAATGTTTTTCCTATGTATCGTTCCCTCCTAAGAAGCAACTTGCTTGGAAAAAAAAAACAAAAACGACTTTATGTATATTAAAGAATGATGTCAAATAGATCAATAGTAATTGATGCTTTGAATTCACAATCTGTACCCAAATGCTTTTGCATTAAATTGACTGTCAATCAAGTTTAAATTCCCAGGAGGTTATAATGGGACAAGTGGATGATGAATTTCTTTTGTCGTATAAATGGTAAGAATGATGTGTCTGGCAATGCAGGACTCTCAGCCGCAGCATCCTTTGCCTTTATTCCTCTTTTTAACTTCCGAGCACTGCTATGAGGAAACGTTCTCATCTGTCCAAGCTAGAGCAACCAGCTTGCTCCATTGCCGCTCCACTTCCCTCTGCTCCTGCAGTGGGGCTTCCCAGGAGGTGAATAGAAGGTGTTTGTGACAGTAACCTATAACCTGACCTATATTCTTCCTTCTTTCCTCTTTCCTTTATTCCTCCCTCTCTCTCCTTCTCTCTCTGCCTCTCCCTCCTCCTCTCCCACCCTCTCCTTTTCTCTCTCCTTCTGCTTCCTATCTGTCCATCAATCGATCAATTTATCTTTATTTAATTTTTTTGAGATGGACTCTTGCTCTGTCACCCAGGCTGCAGGGCAGTGGCACAATCTTGGCTCGCTGCAGCCTTCGCCTCCCAGATTCAAGCGATTCTCCTGCTTCACCCTCCTCAGTAGCTGGGACTACTGGTGCCTGCCACCACACCTGGCTAATTTTTGTATTTTTAGTAGAGACAGGGTTTTTACCATGTTGGCCAGGCTGGTCTCAAACTCCTGACCTCAAGTGATTCATCTGCCTCGGCCTCCCAAACTGCTGGGATTATAGGCATGAGCAACCGTGCCCGTCCCTTTTTTTTTTTTTTTCTGTTTAATATTTTTACTTTTTCATCTTTGTTGACACGGGGTCTCCCTATGTTGCCCAAGCTGCTCTCAAACTTCTGGGCCCAAGCAGTCCTCCCACCTCAGCCTCCCAAAGTGCTGGGATTATAGGCATGACCCACTGTGCTTGGCCTGTCTTTTTAATACTATTTAATGTGCACATTTGTCAGAAAGAAAGAGACAGAACTCAACAGGCTTTTAGGTTTTTTAGGTCTCGAAGTGCTTTAGGTCTCGAAGGCTTTTTAGGTCTCGAAGTGCTTTTAGGACTCATCTTGTTTCATCAGAGATGGGCAGACCCAGTACGGAAGAGTCTTGCCCAGGGCCCTGCCACCAGCTACTGAGAGCCTTGCTCTTTCTTAGTGCTGCATCTACATTGTCCAGTACAGCAGCCACTGGCCACGTGTTGCTCTTGAGCACTTGAGATGTGGCCAGTCCAAATTGAGATGCGACGTAACTATTAAAAAAGACACCGGATTTCAAAGAGTCAGTACAAGTAAAAGACGGTAAAGTAGCTCACTAATAGTGTTTATGTTGATTACATGTTGAAACGGTATTCTGGATGAATCGGGTTAAAGTACATGATTAAAATTAATTTCCCCAGTTTTTGACCTTTTTAATGTGGCTCATGTGGTTGTTCTTTGGGACCCTCCACGCCACTGCGTCACACCTGTGACGATGTTTTTTCAGCAGCTCCTCCTATGTTCTGGCCATCTCAGGGTTGGAGGCAGTGATCTGGGAGAGGCAGGCAGAGGCCAGCCCAAGTGGAAAGGAAAGGCCTTCTCCGCTGGCTTGAGGATTTGGGAAATCTGAATTGTTTATTTATTTATTTATTTTTGAGATGGAGTTTCACTCTTGTTGCCAAGGCTGGAGGGCAATGACGCAATCTCGGCTCACTGCAACCTCCGCCTCCTGGGTTCAAGCGATTCTCCTGCCTCAGCCTCCCAAGTAGTTGGGATTACAGGCGTGCACCACCACACCCAGCTAATTTTTGTATTTTTAGTAGAGATGGGGTTTCACCATGTTGGCCAGGCTGGTCTTCAACTCCTGACCTCAGGTGATCCACCCACCTTGGCCTCCCAAAGTGCTGGGATTACAGGCATGAGCCACCACGCCCGGCCGAATCCATTTATTTAATTCACACTTGCCAGCATGTAGCATGCTATACCATTGGCAGCAAACTTGAGCCAACAGGTGGAACTGAACCAAAATAGGTTTTTTTTTTTTTTTTTTGGCAACAACAGCATTTAAAAAAAAATGACTTTTGATACAGGCTCTAGTTCTTCCTATTGCTATATACCCAACCTCTTAAAATTTTTCGTATTTACCTGCCTGGTCCCCAGAAGCATTTGAGTTTGCCTCTACTGCAATAATCTTCCTTTCTCCCAGTCTTCAGTGACTATACAAACAACATTTTAGGGCCAATTAAGGAAAAATTACTAATAACTAACTCCTTGCCTAAACTTAAAAGTTCAAAACAACAGATGAGTCCTTGTTTAGATACATTAATTATAGCACTTTTATCACTAAAATTCTTCCCTCTCCAAATAACTATTTTTGATCTTGAGCAAAGCAAATGATTTGTTTTTTTTTCTTTAAATGATATCATTGTTTGTTTTCCTTTTAGCTAAAATCTTCATCTGCTTGTGTTAGCTCCAGTTCCAAGAACCTGAAAAGAACAGTAGATTATGTTTTTCAAAGTTGTTGGTGATCTGAGGAATGACTCTTAAGTATAATTATCATGAAAGCTTTAGAAATCTCCTGTGCAGAATTCTGCCCAAAGAGATTATGTGTGAAGAGAAATTTGGTGGCATTTGTACTCATTCTTTACATTTAAATCAAGTTCTGTTGGGTGAATTTCATACTTGAGCCCTTTGCCTTCAGGAATTTTAACTAAGGTATAGCTCTTCGGAGTTGAGAAAGATACAGTGTCTTTTGGGTTCATGAAAATCACACACTACTAGATGTGGTCATTTTTTCCCAACAGTTCTTAATCCAGCTTATGCATAAAGAGACCATCGACTCTGAGAAGTCAAATCATTTTATTTCCAGCTTGGGAGAGATAATTTGGGTTTATTGTATTATGGTTCCCATCACCATCTTCTCAGCATTCCCATCTTCAGTTTTCCCCTGTGGCTGATGTGGGCCACATCGGGATAAGCAGTGGCCTTAACTGACCTGGCCTTTCCAGCACATGCTAACTAAGATGGTGCCAATCCCTATAACACTGTTACGTAAAGAGACCTCTCGCTGCTAGGGTAGAGACTTGGCAAATAAATGAGAGAACTAGAGTCATTGGTCTCCTGCCTCCTCTTAAAATACCCACAGAAGTTCAGGTTTGAAAAAAAGCAGCACCATAAAAGAAAAATAAGTGGGAGCTAGAAAAAACATCTCTGTTCTTTGTTATATTGAAGTGTCTTCTGAATTAATTTCCAGATTTTGAAGGAGTCCCCATGTAGCAGCCCAAGTGCTAAAGTCTAAACTGTGTCGTGTCATTGCCATTCCTGTGCTCAGAACCCTTCAGGGGGTTTCCATTATGTTTAGAAAAACTCTCAAACTCCTCACCAAGGCTTCAGCCCTGTATGAACTGGCTTGTCATGCTGGCTGCTCCCCTTTCTGCTCAGCAAATTGGCTTGCTTTTTGTTCTTTGACCATAGTGAGGTTATAGCTACCTCAGTGCCTTGCACTTGCTGTTTTCTCTCCCTGGAATATGTTTCTTCCACATCTAGGCATGGCTGGCTCCCTTTCGTAATTCAGGGCTCAGCTCAAATGCCGCCTCTGTGGGAGCCTTCTCTGACCACTGCATCTAATGAGCCCCTTCCCCTAAATCACACTCAAGTCACTCTTTATTCCAATACCTAGTTTAGTATCTTTAATAGTACTTACTGCTGTTAGATATTATCTTATTTGTTTGCCTGCTTATTCTCTTTCCTGTTTAGCATTTGTCTCATCCCACTGGAATGTAAGTTTCATGAAGATAGGATCTACCTTGCGCACTGTTATCTCCCCAAAGCCTGGAACACCACCTTTAGTTGGCCCTTAAGGCATTTGTGTTGAGCACATGAAGTAAAGGAATATAATATTTAGTTTGCTGTAAGATTTTAAAGTCCCGCATAACATAATCCTTTTCCTAAATTATCTCTTGAGCTGGAAGGAAAGCCTAAAGATTCTGTATTGGTGTATGCAGATTGTCGTATAGCTTGTAGTCAATGCGTGTATGCAGGGCAGCCTGCCTTTAGCCTGATTCCCAACTCTTTCAGGCAACCTGAACCAGTTTGTTTTAGCCATTGCTGAATCTCAGTTCCTTCAACTAGACAGTGAGAGATTTTGTAGATGACCTCAGAGACCTATTTTTGCTTTTGGATTTTAAGCCATAAGATTCAGTCATATGAAGGGAAATTAACACTGCTCTTCCCTCTCCCCAAAGAGAAGATTGACAAATGAATGTAAGAATAACTGCTGTCTTTTCCTGTCTGGATCTCTTGAAAGTAGAAAAAAAGGTTACTTCATGTGTAGAGATCTAGGCTGGAAAGGGGAAAATGGTCATTTCCTATCCTTTTGAAAATGGTAAGCAAATAGTTCTCAAGTGAATGATGCATGCCAGACATCCAAAAATAGAGTGAGGAGATTGCAATTTCAAAATATCTGCAGTTGTGATTAGTGACTGTTCTCTGCTAGAGAAGTACCTAGAGGTTTATCTTTTTTTGCTGATTCTATGGGAATTTTGATCACCTTCATATACTACCAAATGACAGAATCAGGGATGAAAATGACTCATTGCAAAACAGGATGAAAGCCAGCAAGCTAAGAATCATTTGCTATATTCTAAAGTAACTAACTTCTCCCTTTTAATTTATTTATTCATTTTTTAGAGAATAAATAAATAAGGTCTTGCTCTGTCTTACTCTGTCTCGCTTTGCCCAGGCTGGAGTGCAGTGGCTCAATCATAGCTCACTGCAGCCTCAAAACTCCTGGGCTCTATTGATCCTCCCACCTCAGCCTTCCAAGTAGCTGGGGCTACAGGCATGAGCCACTGTGCCTGGCCAGCTTCTCCCTTTTTGAATTAATCCTAAAACTATAAAACATCCAGTGGTGGGATAGAGCTCTAATCTTTGCTGAAATCATTTCCATGTGAGAGGTTAACAAAGGCCTTCATGGTGTTGGTAAGTTTTGTGTTTTTTCTTTCATTTCTCCATATTCTCTTCCATTCCTTAAGATGTATGTCAAGTCCAGAACTGTGAGAAATAAATTTCTGCTGTTTAAAAATATGTATGTCAAAATCAAGCTTGGGTACCAGTTCCAGAAAACTCAAAATAACAGTAATGAAGGTCAGGGCCGATGGGCCAGCTAGCCCCTGGTACCAAGGATCCTCACTTCTGTCTTGTTGCTCTCATGGTCAGTATGGCTGCAGAGGTTCCAGCTGTCATGTCTGCATTCCAGTCAGTGAGCAGAAAGAAGAAGTGAGGGAAGGCAAGCCCCTTCCCTTAAAGATACTTCTCAGAAGTTGCCCTTCTATTTGTATATCCTAGGACCAGAACTTGACCCACGTGACCACACCTAGCTGCAAGGATGGCCCTGTGTCCTGCAGGAAAATGCGAGTTCTTTTATTAAAAAGGAAGAGAATAGCTAATGGAGTAAACTGGCAGTTTCACAAGATGACTCTCTTGGAGCCAGTCGTGAGCCGGCAACATAATTCTGGCTGGTTTCTCACCTCAGAGGCCTTGCTTTACCTTCCTCTGGCCCATTGTGATGTGTAGAGCAAAAGCTTAGATCACATTTCATGTTGCAGTCGCAGGTCCGTAAAGCATCTGGAATTCTCAACAATGTTGTCATAGTGACTGGTAGGTAACCAAGAACCTCTGGATTATATTAGAGGCAGTGGCTAAGAATGTCGGCCGCAGGGCCAGAGTGCCTGGGTTGAATTCTAACTCTTACATTTGCTTGCTGTGTGCCTTGGGTGAGTCACTACATTCCTCTGTGCCTTGGTCTCTGCGTCTGTAAAATAAGATAATAAAACTACATACCTCAGAGGGTTGCTATATGGGATCAGGTGAGCTGTCTGTAAAGCACTGCGAACGACACTTGGCACTTAGAAAGCCTGTGTTTGTGTAAACTATTGTTATCATCAGTTACTTCCTAATAGTGATATTTGGAAGGAAAGAAACAGGCTGAGTCACCCCCTTTTCTGCTCCAGGGTAATGTATTCCCATCCAGGGACTCACACAGATTCTGAGATTTAGGAGTGCTGATGGGTCTTGTTTTTTGTATTACAGATCACTTTTTTCCAGAGAATGCAAATGACACGGCCAAGGAAACATGCCTAAATTGGTTTTTCAAGATTGCCTCCATCAGGGAACTCATTCCAAGATTGTATCCTTTTTTTTTTTTTTTTTTTTTGTGGTCTGATGATTTTAAAGATAGGCTAAAAGAGTTGTACTGTTAATAGAAGCCATGTGATGGGATGCCCTAACATTCTTATTGAAAGTTTGGTCCCGTTAGGGTTGCTAGCCTGAAAACACATACAGGGCAAGCCACATTGTAGAAACCCTTGGACTCTTGCTCTTTCCAGTTTTTTGTCTTTTACTTTGAATACGATGCCATGTGTCAAGCATTTGTTTCCTTGAGGAACATTCCCACCTTAATTCTCTCAATTAAAATGCTTCATATTTGTGTTTTCTCTGATTCCAAGAACTTGAAAGAACAGGGTCAAGCTTTGCAGGGCAAATGCTACTATTGAAGAACAGAGAATTTGACTTATACATAAATTCCATCTTAGTTACCTAAAGTTCTTTCTTTCCCCATAAAGCATTGATTAGAAATGCTCAAAACCCAGTTTATATTTCAGCATGCAACTATGAATCAACGTATAACATTTTCCACAATTTGTTTTAAGTAAGTATGAAACTTTGAGAACCATATGTAGAAACCATAAGCTACCTTAGTTCGCTGGATTGTTGGGGGCCACTGTGGTCCCCATCTCCTAAGACCCGCCTACTTCTATTCATGAATAGTTTAGTCTTTTCTTTATAGGGAGTAGACCTTCTGGAAAACACTTCCTTAACAGGATGTTTTTGTAGTTACGTGGAGGCATCCATCCTGAAATGTAACAAATTCCTCTCCAAAACGTAAGGCTCTTCGGTAAAATCTAGAACCATAAAATTTCTAAAAAATCTCCCATGTGTACACAGATAGTAATGGCAATGTAATAGTAGCCATTATTCACTGAGTACTTAATGTGTGTTAAGCACCTTCTGTTCTTTTTCTCATTGAATCCAAATGAAAACTGAATGAAGTAGAGACACCATCCTAATCCCCATATTAGAGAGAGGAAAACTCAAGCCTGGAGAAGTTGGTTAAGGAGGTCATGGAAGATCAGCTCAACTGGATTTGAATCTTGGCTGTACTGGTACTAGCTGTATGGTCTTGAACAAGTTACTTACAGCCTCAGAACCTCTGGCTCCCTCTCCTGGGAACATGACCCTAAGAAGAGGTCTGAGGGGGTCCTTTGGGTCACACATGCAACAATGAGAGTCACCCCTGGCACACGGTGGGCCCATCCTCCATGTTGGCTGCTGTTGATAATGATGATGATGAAAATGACGTCAGAAGCAGAAGCCTTTGCCCTTAGTGGCTTAGGTCCATGCTACTCAATTTATCACAATGTTTTGAGAGTAGTTACAGGACATGGGGGACCCAGATCTGCTTTCTGCAGAGCAGGTGAAATGCTGAGTCGTGTTAGATAGCTAGATAATAAATTCCTTGAAGCCCGGGAGTGACTGATTCACGGTGCTCCACAGATAGCTCTTCTGATTGGATTTAGAATTTATCTCAAGTGTGTTGGATTTGGATCTAGGATTGCCTGGAATAGTTTGGGGGAATAACATGGGGGCTGAAGAAACATTATTTTGCCTCACAGTTGGAGGAGGATAATGCCTTAGGCAGAGGGAAGACATACGTTGCAGGAGAAATAAATTGTAATTCACATTGTTGGTGGTTGGAGGATGTCAGATGCCAGCCTGAGATTCACGGAAGGAACAGGATACGGGACAGTAAATCTGTGGCAAACGAAAATACATGTGGAGAGAAGATCAAGGGGTGCCCAGTCGATGGAAAATAATTGAAGACAAAAACTGTTAAAATTAATAAAATAAATGTGACCTCGACTGGGGAAAAAATGTGGTTAGCCTCCACCACTGAGCAAATGATAACGATGAAAGAAATCATTCAATGAATGAATTGTATCAGAAGAGAAAGACTGTTGTTACATTGCCTTAGAAAACTGAAACTTTGACCTTGGTTTGTTACTGAAACTTGATTTTTTCCCCCCCCTCCCTGAAATTTAGGAAGTCTTTATCTTTATTTAAAAAATTAAAGAACAGCGAGTTCTCACGTTGAATATAATGCTGGCCTTTTTTTTGTCTCTCGCAGGGGAATTTCAGAGTGCCTGCCCCGGTTGACATGCATGATCAGAGGGATCGGAGACCCACTGGTGTCGGTGTATGCCCGTGCCTACCTGTGCCGGGTAGGCCATGCGAGTCACTGCCCTTGACGGCACGGCTGCCGCCCGTCTCCTTGAATGTTCACACAGGGCCCTCCTTCCCCACCACCCCGCAAGTCACTGAGAGAAGGACTTTATTAGCGGCTAATTTTAGATCATGGCTCTGCCACAGAAAGTAGAACTGTAGGGTTTCTTTTAAAAATTAATTTTAAAGTAGACCAACTTACCGTAGCTCTAATTAGGGGATGTTTAAGGTCATCTTCTTACAAATGAACTGGTTTTCAGAATTAATTGTTTCTCAGTTCTTGCTGGGAAGGAGGTTCCCAGGGCCTTTGGGCTAACAGGTTGCTTTTCATTGACTTCAAACATGCTCTTCCTTTGTCTTGACTTTGATTTCTTTATTAGTTTTCTGCTTGGCAGGGGAGCAGTGTCCCACATGATGGCAGGCCTCAGGGTCTGTGTGGCCTGGCTTAGGTGGCTGCTGTGAAAGGGGGTAGAGGGACTGATTAGAAATTACTTGCCCATGCCCTTCTTTAAAGCACCATGAGGCTTCAGCTAAGCTATTAAGTTTTTTGTGTATGGAAAAATGTAACCAATGGAGGTTATATGGTCTTTCTTTTTTTTGGAGATGGAGTCTTACTGTGTCGCCCAGGCTGGAGTGCAGTGGCGCCGTCTCGGCTCATTGCAACCTCCACCGCCTGGGTTCAAATGATTCTCCTGTCTCAGCCTCCTGGGTAGCTGAGATTACAGGTGTCCGCCACCACGCCTGTCTAATTTTTGTATATTTAGTAGAGATGGGGTTTCACCATGTTGGCCAGGCTGGTCTCGAACTCCTGACCTCAAGTGATCTGCCCACGTTGGCCTCCCAAAGTGCTGGGATTACAGGCGTAAGCCACTGCGCCTTTTTTTGTTTTGTTTTGTTTTGTTTTGTTTTTTTGCACCAGAGTCTCACTCTGTTGCCCAGGCTGGAGTGCAGTGGTGCAATCTCAGCTCACTGCAACCTCTGCCTCCTGGGTTCAAGCGATTCTCATGTCTCAGCCTCCCGAGTAGCTGGGATTACAGGCACCTGCCACCATGCCCAGCTGCTTTTTGTATTTTTAGTCGTGACGGGGTGTCACCATGTTGGCTAGGCTGGTCTTGAACTCCTCACTTCAGGTAATCTGCCTTCCCCGGCCTCACAAATTGCTGGGATTACAGGTGTGAGCCCCCGTGCCCAGCCTTGTTTATGTATTTCTTCTCTGCTGCCTTTCACCTTGTAGAACATAGCAAATGCTTTGAACACACCTTGACATCATTTGAATAAGGCCTGATATCGGAGACCCGGTGATAAAGACTTAGAATCGTGCTGTCTCTTATGCAAATAATTCTGGTGGAGAAATCAGAATGTGGGGAAGTATGTATTTTTTGCAAGCCTGTTCCCTTTTAATGTTTGAGATCAGGTACGTGAGTTAGGGTACACGATCATGTTTGTTACATATAAAGTGCCTTTGAATGGCACATGCAACTTGAAACACAGTGACAATGAGGAGAAGATGCAGAGGACAGAGCAGACCCCCCAGGAAGATTGGTAGTAGAGTGCCCTGCGTCTGTTGAAATCATTTTTGTCAGTCCAGGCAATGCATTGATTCCGCTGGTTGGGTAGTTTCTAAAAGTCTCTTTAACATTAAAAGAGTAAGAGAGACCAAGCGCGGTGGCTCATGCCTGTAAT
This sequence comes from Pan paniscus, assembly GCF_029289425.2. Classification (NCBI taxonomy): domain Eukaryota; kingdom Metazoa; phylum Chordata; class Mammalia; order Primates; family Hominidae; genus Pan; species Pan paniscus. The sequence continues at coordinate 20,876,914 of NC_073267.2, forward strand.
CCCAGCATTTTGGGAGGCCGAGGTGGGCAGATCACTTGAGGTCAGGAGTTCAAGACCAGCCTGGCCAACATGGCAAAAACCCGTCTCTACTAAAAAATACAAAAAATTAGCCGGGCGTGGTGGTACACGCCTGTAGTCCCAGCTACTCGGAAGGCTGAGGCACGAGAATCACTTGAACCCAGGAGGCAGAGGTTGCAGTGAGCCAAGATCGCGCCACTGCACTCCAGCCTGGGTGACAGAGCAAGACTGCCTCAAACAAACAAACAAAAAGAGACAGCCTGTGTATTAGTAAGATTTCTTTCAGTTGCAAGTGGCAAAAACCCAGTTCATACTACTTTAAGCAAAAATGGGAACTTACTGACCAGTGTCTGGAGAGGCCAGGGGTAGTGCAGGCATGGCCGGATGCAGGCCCTCAAAGGGTGCTGTCAAGAATCAGCCTCTCCCCACATCACTCAGCTCTGCTGTTCTTTGAGTTAGCTTCATTCTGTGGCTTGCTTTTTTTATATGATGGCCCATAGCGGCCTCTGGCTTCCATCCTACCACCTTAGGAACCTTATTGGAAAGTGTGTCTTCTTGCCAGTAGATCTAGCCAGAGCCTTAGGGCTGATTCTTGGTGGATTACCTCGGGTTGCTTGTCCACCCCTAGACTAGTCACGTGGCCATGGGTTGGGGTCTGGGGTTGGTGTCTGGGTACTTACTGACTGGGTCACATGCCTTTGCATGGAGCTCAGGGTGAGGTGGATCTAGCTCCACCACAAACCTCATGGTCCAAGAGGAAGGTTTGATTCCCCAGAGACAAATCTAATTTGCTGATACCAGCAATGGAGGGGATGAATGCTGGGCAGGCCGAAACAGCAGATGGGAATCATGAGCAATACCCTTGCTGCTCTGGGTAGAAATCTTTTAGACCCAAGCAGATATCCAAGCTGCTCATTTGGCCCATGAGAAGAGAAAAACAGAAAACAAAAGCTCTGAGTGGGTAGAGCGTGGGGGGAGCTTGAAGCTGTTTATTAAAGGAAGGTATGATTAACTCCTAACTCACAGCCGCTTCAGCTCATCTCCATGGCTCAGCCACCAGGCCAGCCTTTGCTGTCACCTAACAGATAATTATTGTCTTTTCTACAATATGATTAAGTGGAAGGAGAATCAGAACACTGTAGAACTGGATCTGATATTTCTTGTTAGTATATATACATATATATATATATATATTTAATCTATGTGCTTGTCCTTGAAAACAGCACTTCCTGTACCCAGCAATCACAGAGCTGCTCTTGGAATTTAACGCCATCTGAAAAACATTATTATTGTTAACCCATCATGACCTCTGGGTAGTGGAAGGTGAATGGGAGAAATCTCTCCCCATTTGAAGAAATGGGGAACCAGTCTCACTTTGTTGCCCAGGCTGGAGTGCAGTGGCACAATCTTGCTCACTGCAACCACCACCTCCCGGGTTCAAGCGATCCTCCCACCTCAACCTCCCAAGTAGCTGGGTCTACAGGCGTGCGCCACCACACCCGGCTAATTTTTGTGTTTTTAGTAGAGACAGAGTTTCACCATGTTGGCCAGGCTGGTCTCAAACTCCTAACCTCAAGTGATTGGCCCACCTGGGCCTCCCAAAGTGCTGGGATTACAGGTGTGAGCCACTGCAGCCCAGCCTACGAAGTTGTTTTTGCGGTTAAGCAGCAATTTGGAAATGAAGCGTTTCTGAGGAGCTCAGTTTAAGAAACACCATGATGTTGTGTTTTAAACCTATGAACTCCCCTCCGTAGCTCATCCCTCTACTTTTCCATCTAACCCCAGTACTGGCACCTTCTCTATGATTAATAAATTTCTTCAGCTAGAAATGTTACAGTCTGTTTTTTAACAATGAAGTCAGGACCCAGTGGATTATAGCATTGTTACACTTCATGCTCATGTTATATAAAATTGCATAAAATGTATTAAAATTTATGTCTGCTCTTATCTCTGCCTTGCAAAGAATGGATTTGTATAGCTTTTAACTAAGCATGTAACGGGGGCAGCACCACATCTGGAATTCAAGCTGACTTTCTCACGTACCATAATCTTTGTGCTTCGTCTAATAAGTACAGCCCCATGTGTGTTTATCATTTTTTTATTGTATACACAATCTTGAGAGTACATTCCTTTTTAGTTCTGTATTGATTTGTTCTCTTGGTCGTCTGTTCAGAAATACATTCAATACCTTTGGGGAAGGGCAAAGATGATTTCTGCAAATGTTGCCCTTTTTTATTAAAAATAGCTTCTGTGGCCTTTCTTATAAAAGCAATACATGTTTATTGAAAAAGAAATCAGGCTGGGCCTGGTGGCTCACACCTGTAATCCCAGCACTTTGGTAGGCCGAGGCAGGCAGATCATCTGAGGTCAGGAGTTGGAGACCAGCCCGGTCAACATGGTGAAACCCCATCTCTACTAAAAATACAAAAATTAGCCAAGTGTCCTGACACATGCCTGTAATGCCTGCTACTTGGGAGGCTGAGGCAGGAGAATTGCTTGAACCCGACAGGTGGAGGTTGCAGTGAGCCAAGATCGTGCCACTGCACTCCACCCTGGGCAACAGAGCGAGACTCCGTCTCAAAACAAAACAAAAAACAGATAAGGAAAAAAAAAAAAAAAAGGCCGGGCGCTGTGGCTCACACCTGTAATCCCAGCACTTTGAGAGGCCAGGGTGGGCAGATCATGAGGTCAGAAGATCAAGACCATCCTGGCCAATGTGGTGAAACCCTGTCTCTACTAAAAATACAAAAATCAGCCGGGCTTGGTGACACATGCCTGTAATTCCAGCTACTTGGGAGGCTGAGGCAGGAGAATCCCTTGAACCAGGGAGTCGGTGGTTGCAGTCAGCTGAAATCGCACCCACTGCACTCCAGCCTGGCAACAGAGCAAGACTCCATCTCAAAATAATAATAATAATAATAATAATAATAATAATAATTTTCTGGACTTTTTCTGTGTCTATAAACATAGGTATATATATTTTTTAATTTCCAAAAATAAAATCATACTATAGTTATTATTTGCAACCAGTTTTTCCATTTGTCTGGCTGCAGGTGGGAATGGAAGTGGCCCCACATCTCAAAGAAACCCTAAATAAGAACTTTTTTGACTTCCTCCTTACGTTCAAACAGGTAAGAGAACACTATCAGAATAGCTCATCGATATAACAGTTTTATGATAGCAAATTCACAAAACCCAGTTGGTTTTCCAAGTTGAGAATGCCTTTTAAAGCTCTTTAAATGTGCAAGCCCTGGAAAATTACACTAGCTTCTGTTGTAGACAATTAAAATGTGTTGATTGTACTGAATAAGCGGAGAAAGTTAATATGCATGTGTTAACAGGAAACGTCTCCAGTCGATCAGCCTTGCTTCTGAGCATCTGCTGGCTCCATTTTTATCAGGTTCCTGCTTTCCACAGCACTCATTCCCAAAACAGCTCGGCTTGGTGACATGAGAAACTTTCTGTGTTTTTTTTTGGTTTAAAAAAAAAAAACAACCGAGAAACCAGGCTATTTCTCTCAGGGCTGTCCACATGCTTACAAGTATGCACAGTCTGTGAGTTGTGTATGTTTTGTTTGTTGTTTGGTTTTTCCCCTCCTTTTCTAAGTGTTTGTTTGGCCTCCTGTAGATTCATGGGGATACGGTCCAGAACCAGCTGGTGGTCCAAGGAGTGGAGCTCCCATCTTACCTCCCCTTGTACCCGCCTGCCATGGACTGGATCTTCCAGTGCATCTCCTACCATGCCCCCGAGGTAACTACCAGGTGGCTTCAGTGTGACGCTCACCTCCTGTATGGTGACAGCCCCTGCCCACTGTGCCCTTTAACGTTAATGGGACCCTTTCATAACAGCTATAGTAATGTTAGTGCTAGCCAGCCTTTATAGAGGGCTTGCCATGGTGGCTGGTTCTGTGCTGAGTGCTTTTCTGAGATAGTCTCATTTTGACAACTGTGGGAGGGGAATGTGGTAGCTCCAGAGGCCATGTACCTAAGTGAGGCCACACAGCTAGAAAGCAGTTTGGTGGCTGGGTGTGGTGGCTCATATCTGTAATCCCAGCACTTTGCAAGGCCAAGGTGGGAGGATCACTTGATTTTAGGAGTTTGAGACGAGCCTTGGCAACATAGCAAAACTCCGTCTCTACAAAAAAATACAAAAAATTAGCCAGACACGGTGATATATGCCTATAGTCCCAGCTACTCAGGAAGCTGAGGTGGGAGGACCACTTGAGCCCCAGAGTTCAAGGCTACAATGAGCTGTGACTGTACTACTGCACTCCAGCCTGAGTGACAGAGCAAGACACTGTCTCATTAAAAAAGAAAAAAAAGGAAGATGGTTGGTGACTTGATACAAACCCATAGAATTGGGCTCCAGGGCCAACAAGCCTTATTGCCTCTTCACTTAACCTTCATGTACCCCTTTTGTGTTTATAATAATCCAATAAAGTCTGTAGAGCAGGTATTTTATGGAAGGAAAACAAAACTCAGATGCTTAATTTCTTTTATAATTTTATTTTTCTTTTCTTTTTTCTTTTTTGCCAGTTGAAGTATTGTCAGGAATTGAAGTGACATCAGAATCATAGCAGACACATATTTTTTTTCTTTTCCAAGACTGAGAAGCAGTTTTAGTAGAACACCAATTCAAACTGTCATGAAGACTGTGATAGGCCGGGCACGGTGGCTCATGCTTGTAATCCCAGCACTTTGGGAGGCTGACGTGGGCAGTTCACTTCAGGCCAGCAGTTCAAGACCAGCCTGGCTAACATGGATATATAGGTGTATATCACCATGCCTGGCTAATTTTTTGTATTTTTTTGTAGAGATGGAGTTTCACTATGTTGCCCAGGCCTGTCTTTTGTAAAGACCGTGTCTCTACAAAAAATACAAAAATTAACTGTGCGTGGTGGTTTGTGCCTGTAGTCCCAGCTTCTCAGGAGGCTGAGGCAGAGAATCGCTTGAACCTGGGAGGCAGAGGTTGCAGTGAGCCGAGATCGCACCACTGTACTCCAGCCTGGGCAACAGAGCCAGACTGTCTCAAAAAAAAAAAAAAAAAAAAAAAAGACTGTGATAGATGAAGCTTTCCTTGTCTTTATTTGATCATTGAAAAGAAAAGAGAGACTACAAAACAAGGACATATAGAGCAAAGCAAAGTTGAAAGACATCTGCCTTTTCCTAGATCTTGCCAACACGTGTTGAAAGCTGTACAGAAAAGAAAAAAAAGGACATGACTTTAACCGAGCAATCCCACTTTTAAGAATTTATCCTGTAAGTTAGACGAGTGCATAAACATTATAAACACACACAGAAATGCACACACGGTTTGTTCACAGTAGTGCAAAATTGGAGGCAAGCATCAGAGAGGACTGGTTATGGTATGTGCATTCAGTGGGGTGTTAATGGGGCCATTTAAAATGATGGAGACTCCTGATGATCTGTGCATACTGACGTAAGGGTATTCATGGTATATGGCTAAGTGCAAAAAGAAAGTTACACACATTGCTGTGTGTGCTGTAAGTGGCAGTGTGGCCTAGTGTTCAGGTGTGGGCTCTGGAGTCGGGGTGCCTGGGTCTGCATCTCAGCTCCGTTACAGCTGTTGTGATAGAGTAGGGAGCAGGTAACTTGTTCCTAACCACTCTGAGTCTTCTCTCTTTATCTGTAAAATGGGAGCAAAATTAATGATTCCTATTTTCTAGTCTGTTGCAAGGATCAAAGAAGTCACTGTATCTACGGTGCTTAGTGTAGCGCCCCACATCTTAGTACTCGCAGACATGATTTTTATATCTGTGCGAGAGAGTTGGGAAGGAGAAATGACAGAACATCACTGGAGTGTGAGATTTGGGGCCAGCGTAACTTATTTTTCTTTGCCTATCTGTTTTTTTTTTTTTCCTTTCTTCCTTTGAGACAGAGTCTCACTCTGTCTCCCAGGCTGGAGCGCACTGGTGCAATCTCGGCTCGCTACAACCTCCACCTCCCAGGTTCAAGCGATTCTCATGCCTCAGCCTCATGAGTAGCTGGGACTACAGGCATGCATCACCACACTCAGCTAATTTTTGTATTTTTAGTAGAGATGCAGTTTCACCTTGTTGATCTCGTGCTGATCTCTAACTCCTGGCCTCAAGTGATCCTCCCGCCTCGGCTTCCCAGAGTGCTGGGATCACAGACAAGAGCCACCGTGCCCAGCCGCCCATCTCTGTTTTCTAACTTTTCAACAAGTATGCACTGTTTACCTTTTTACTTTTTGAGATTCTAAATTATGAGGAGAAAAACTGGGACATCTTGTACTTCAGGTGAATAGTCTTACCATTAAGTAAATTGATTTTAAATCAAGCCAGGATAAAGGAAAGATTGTTTGAAGTTTTGCTGCTGGTTCTCTATGGTCCTCAGCATAGTTTCAGCAACCACATGCTTTCCCCCACTTCTGGGAAGGGTACCATGAACTCGACTGTTTTCTTGGTATTTCACTGAACGACGGAAACATACAAGCAGGATTGACGTGGTGAAATGAGAACGCTTTTTTTTTTCTTATTTTAGCGAAAGGCAAAATCAGATTAAAAACAAAATGTCACAAGGCAGTCTTCTTTTTATTTTAAGCCCCAGTCATCTCAAAGGATGGCAGAAGCTGGGAATAAGCTCTAGGAAATCATTATTGCACTAGAATAAGTGATTAAAAAATTAGGTCAGCTGAATAATAATAAACTCTGATTCTTGGGCACACTTAAAGGACATGCAGTGTCTTGTTAAAAAAAATAGTCATTTTCAAACTGCAGAAGAATTGATGTCGGTATGGAAGGTGGTGTTAAAGGTGCATGTGACAATTTGGTGCCTAAAAGCTCTTTGATAGTGGCCGCTATGAGTCACCTGCAGAGTAGAACTGTGTGTATCCATTAGAGGCCGAGACTTCAAAATAGGGGATGGTAAAGTTCGGCTGCAGCAATTGGTAATATACAGGGCAGGCAGGTGAGAGAGGGAAAGGAGAAATACCTTTAGTTGTGAATATCTCATCTACAGAATTTCAAATCGAAATTGAAATCCAAGGTAAAAAATCAAGGCATGTCGTAGTCCGTTCGGGCTGCCATAATAAAGCGCCGTAGAATGTTTAAAATAGAAATGCAGCCTTGGCCTGACTTCTTTTCTCTCCTCCTGTACTTTTGAAGTGGGTAAATAATTATAAATAACCTAATCTGGAGATCACCTTAAAAAATCCAACAGTTAAATATGGTTGTGGTTCTCCAACTCCATATAGATTGGTAAAATGGTCATTGAATTAGACACAAAGACATGCTCTTTTTCCCCCAAAAAGTATGCATGTAAAACTTAGTGAAATTGACTAGTTAGTTGTGTTATACTAGTGTCAGTTTCCTAGCTTTAATAATGCATTATAGTTATGTAAATGGGAGAAGCTGGGTGGTGGGTACCCAGGACTTCTCTCTACTGTTTTTTTCAATTACTGACGAGTCTATAATTAATTCAGAATGAAAAGTCTTTTAAAAATCCTTCAATTGGGATGAATACCCCATTCTTCATGAGGTGATTATTACGTATTGCATGCCTATACCAAAACATCTCATGTACCCCATAAATATATACACTTACTATGTACCCTCAAAAAATAAAAATTAGGCCAGGCGTGGTGGCACATGCCTGTAATCCCAGCACTTTGGGAGGCCAAGGCGGGTGGATCTCTTGAGGTCAGGAGTTTGAGACCAGCCTGGCCAACATGGCGAAACCCCTTCTCTACTAAAAATACAAAAATTAGCCGAGTGTGGTGGCATGCGCCTGTAATCCCAGCTACTCGGGAGGCTGAGGCAGGGGGATTACTTGAACCCAGGAGGTGGAGGTTGCAGTGAGCCAAGATCACACCAGTGCACTCCAGCCTGGGCAACAGAGCAAGACTCTGTCTCAAAAAAGAATAAATTAAAAAAAAAATAATTAAAAATTAAACAGAAAACAAAAACAGACATCTGTCAGTTAGGGGCAGTTTGAAAAATGCTGTTATATCCATGGCATGGATTAAATAGCCATGGATTAAAAGAATGAGGTAGATTTGTGTAATAACATGGAGAAGAGAGGGCCATCTAGATTCTCCATTAAAAAAGGCCATATTTAAATATCTCCAACCCAGTATTTATAAGAGTATCCCATTGTGTAAAAACAAAACTAGGCTTCTGTAATAATATATATCCATAAAGCACAGGCAGAATTCTAGATAAGAACATCAAAGTCCTAGACAAACACCAAAGTGTTGACAGTGGTGATTTCTAGGACATGGAAGTTGGGAGGGGGGGACATTCGCATCTTTCTTGATGCATGTCGATGTTGTTGGGACTTTTGTCTATAAAGCATTTCTTATTTTTACAATTTTTAGAAAAACAATGAAATGTTACATAAATAAGTGGCATGTAGGGCCAACAGCAACAATAACAAAAGCCTAAAAAACAAACCAGCACACCAAGCAAATGCCTGCCTTGTGAATCTTCTGAATCTTCAAGTTCTGGTGTGTGTGAAAATGAAAGAAATATGCTGAGCTGCTTTTTCAGTGGTTGATCCCAGCCAAAGGGCTTGTTTCAATCTCTGTCTGCTTTGAGCTGTTGTTCATCGTGTTCTTGCCAAAGATAATCAATTCTGTCACTTCTTAGAGGGGAAAAAATCAGTAACCTCCAGCAGACCTGCCCGGGGATCTATAACATTTGGCTCTCCGAACACTTACATGTATTCCCAAGTTCCTTTATGACAACAGAGCCTTTGGTTTTTTAAAGTTATATTCTTGGATGCATTTTTAGTGCATTCATCTTTTGTGAGAGAGGGAACTTTTTAAGCATTTAACTTGTCTTAGTGGTAAGAATCTTTTGTCCATATGTTGGGATTTGCCCTAGTTAATCTTTCCAGAATTGGTGGGCCAGGAGGTCTCATTTATGTGTGTGTGTATGTGTGCATGTGTGTGTGCACGTGCATGCATATGAGATAGAGTAAACCTCACGAAGGCATGGGTTTCTCTGTTTTCCTCCCATCTTACCCTCAGTGTCTGGAACAGTGGCTGGTATAGTCATCCCTTGGTATACTTAGGGGATTGATTCCAGGATCTCCATGTATGTCTTTTTTTTTTTTTTTTTTTTAAGACGGAGTCGTGCTCTGTCACCCAGGCTGGAGTGCAATGGCCCGATCTCCACTCATGGCAACTTCTGCCTCCCGGGTTCAAGCAGTTCTCCTGCCTCAGCCTCCCGAGTAACTGGGACTACAGCCACGCCACCACGCCCGGCTAATTTTTGTATTTTTAGTAGAGACGGGGTCTCATCATCTTGGCCAGGCTGGTCTCGAAATCCTTACCTCAGGTGATCTACCCACCTCAGCCTCCCAAAGTGCTGGGATTACAGGCGTGAGCCACTGTGCCCGGCCCCCACGTATATCAAAATCCATGCATACTCAAGTCTCACAGTCTCACAGTTGGCCCTGTGGAACCCGTGTATACTTGAGTTTGGTGTCTCACAAATACTGTATTTTCGTTCAGCATATGGTTGGAAAAAATCCGTGTCTAAGTGGACCCACGCAGCTCAAAACCATGTTGTTATTCAAGGGTCAACTGTATACTAAAGTTGCTCGTTAGGTAGGCATTGAATGATTATTTCTGTGTGTCAGGGAGTGTCAGTGTGATGATTACACAGAATCTCTTTTCCTTTCTTAGCCTTTTCCAAAGGCCATTTTGCTATTGGTCTTTAAGAATGACTTTTCAAATGTAAATACCCAAGAGTGGGTTAGGGAAGCCATTTATGATGTGGTCAATTTTGTCACCAGCTAGGGTGCTTTTGGCTGCAAGGAACAAACATCTAACTAGTCTGGCCTCCACATATAATTCCATGTGTCCTCCTCCACAACAAGTGGAGGCTCTCGGGTGATCAGCTTCAGTGCATCTTTTTGCTCTGCTGTCCCTGATTAGTAGCAAGGTGGGGGCAACCATTCCAGGCATCACGTCCAGAGCCGACAGCATCCAGGGAATCTTTGATTCTTGGGTCCTTGTTTAAGAACAGGAAACCTTTCTCCAAATCCCCCCGAAGACTTCCCATCCTGTCTCAGCAGCTAGAAATGGGCAAAGGGAACAAGAGCCACTGTGATTGGTTTGGGTCTGTATTAATCTGCTTGGGCTCCCATAACAAAATACCACAGACTAGGAGCTTAAACAACAGACTTTATTTTCTCATAGTTCTGAAGGCTAGGAGACCAAGATCAAGGGGCCAGCAAGGTTGGTTTCTGGTGAGGCCTCTCTCCTTGGCTTGGAAACTGCCACCTTCTTGCTGTGTCTTCACATGGCTTTTCCTCTGTGTACACGCATCCTTGCTGTCTCTTCCTATAAGGAGGTTAGTCCTGTGGGATTCGGATCCCACCCTTATGACTCCATTTAACCTAGAATAGTGATATTAGGGGTTAGGGCTCCAACATAGCAATTTAGGGGAGATATAATTCAGTCCATGACAGAAGCCAACCTAGTTTATGTGAGGCATAGATGGAAATCTGAATAAAATCAGGGTTTTGGGGTAGGGATTCCAACAGTATCTCCAACGTCAGCTCTCACTTATTCAGGCAACATGACAGAGAGGGGTGCCACCAGAAAGAGTGGAATTGCACTTAAGAACCCTCCTTTTATTTTTTTACTTTGGGTCCAGACGTAGATATAGATCCCTTTTGTTTTTTTCTTTATTTTTTACTTTTTACTTATTTATTTTATTATTATTATTATTATTTTAAGACAGGGTCTTGCTCTGTTGCCCAGGCTGAAGTGCTGTGGTGCAGTCTTGGCTCACTGCAGTCTCGACCTCCCAGGCTCAAGTGATGCCCCCACCTTAGCCTCCTGACTAGCTGGGACTATAAGCACACACCATCATGCTTGGCTAATTTTTAAATTTCTTTTAGAGATGAGGTTTTGCCATGTTGCCCAGGCTGGTCTTGAACTCCTAAGGTCAAGCCATCTGTCCCCATCAGCCTCTCAAAGTGCTGGGATTACAGGCATGAGCCATTGTGCCTACCAGGTCTTTTTTTTTTTTTTTTTTTTGAGATAGGTCTCACTCTGGTGCCCAGGCTGGAGTTCAGTAGCACAATCACAGCTCACTGCAGCCTCCACCTCCTGGGCTCAAGTGATCCTCCCACCTCAGCCTCCTGAGTAGCTAGGACCACAGGCACGTACCACCACACCCAGCTAATTTTTAAAAAAATTTTATGACTGGGCGCGGTGGCTCACTCCTGTAATCCCAGCACTTTGCAGGGCTGAGGCGGGCAGATTGCCTGAGGTCAGGAGTTCAAGGCCAGCCTGGCTAACATGGTGAAACCCCATCTCTACTAAAAATACAAAAAGATTAGCCAGGCATGATGGCACACACCTGTAGTCCCAGCTACTCGGGAGGCTGAGGCAGGAGAATCTCTTGAACCCAAGAGGCGGAGGTTCTGGTGAGCCGAGATCGCGTCACTGCACTCCAGTCTGGGCAACAGAGTAAGACTCGTCTCTCTGTCTCAAAAAACAAACAAACAAACAAACAAAAACACTTAGGTAGAGATGGGATCTCATTATATTGCCCAGACTGGTCTTGAATTCCTGGGCTCAAGCGATCCTCCCACCTCAGCCTCCCAAAGTGCTGGGATTACAGGCATGAGCCACCACCCCTGGCCTGCACAAATCCCATTTTTGCCACTTATTAGGAAGTGGCTTAACCCTATCTGAGCTTTGGCTTTTGCATCTGTAAAATGGGGATAATGTTCCATGGACCTCACAAGGACATGGTGAAGAGTAAGAGAGTAAAGGGAAGTCAAGGACTTAGCCCGAAACCTGGGCAGTGCTCAGTGTCCTGTAATTACCTCTGGTCTTGGGCTTGACCTTCCCCAAACCACTGCCCTAAATGATCCTTCTTCCATTGATTTTCTTAAAAACAGGAGCTCTTTTAAAGATATGTAATTGTCTTAAGATAGCTCCAAAGCCATTAACAGTATTCCAATGAGTTAAAAAAAAAAAAAAATCTGCTTCCTTTGGCGGAGGAGGGGAAAATAGACTTCAAACTGTGTTGGAGAAGAAATGTATCGAAGAACGTGGCCTTTGATCCCAGTCTGCCCAGGTTCATGTCTGCCTGCCATCACTAACTGTGCGACCTTGGGTGAAAAACACTGCTATTTGTGGCTTTGTTTTTCATCTGTGAAATGGGAGAATAGAGCCCCTGCTTCAAGGGTGGTTGGGAGAGGTAAGATCGTTGAGTGCAAAGTGCTTCTCACCATGGCTGGTGGGCACTAAGCTCTAGCCCAGTGTTTGTTGCTGATATTACTAAGTGCACCTTGGGCACCTCTGAAAATGGGGAAGAATGTGGGGTTACAGAAGAGGTGGGGAGCAGAGTAATTATCGTTCTCATTCATGCCCTGGAGTGCAGGAGTTATCTCCCATCATCCTGTAGTGACCCCACAGATGAGATGGTACCACTTGTAGCCTTCCAATAAGGACAAGGAGACTGAGGTTCGACAGAGTTGGCAACTCTTCCGAAGTCTCATCATTGGTAGTTGGTGAGGTTGGATTTGAATCCAAGTGTGCCTGATGCCAGGACCCTAGCTTCTGTTGATTGATCAGTTGATTGATTGAGACGGGGTCTCCCTCTGTCTCCCAGGCTGGAGTGCAGTGGCATGATCTCAGCTCATAGCAGCCTCCACCTCCTGGGTTCAAGCGATTCTCCTTCCTTAGCCCTCTGAGTAGCTGGGATTACAGGCACCCGCTATCACACCTGGCTAATTTTTGTATTTTTAGTGGAGACGGGGTTTTACCATGTTGGCCAGACTAGTCTCAAGCTCTTGACCTCAAGTGATCCACCCGCCTCGGTCTACCAAAATGCTAGAATTATAGGTGCGAGCCACTGTACCCGGCCCCCTCCTTCTATTTATTACACTAAATGCCATGAAAGTGAATTTTTTTCTCCCCAAGCCTCCCCATCCCTACCAGACACTGAGAATTATCTTAATGGACATGTGGCTACATTCATTTTAGAGTTTGACTTTGGAAATCTCTTAGAAATGTTACTTTAGCTCCTCCAACCTGATTTTTTAATTATTATTATTTTTAACATAATAGGCTCTGCTGACTGAGATGATGGAAAGGTGTAAGAAACTAGGAAACAAGTAAGTATTTTAAGATTCATAAAGCATGAGTTCGAAAATGGTGTTGGCTGCTATTTTTGAGCTTGGCCTGCTTACCTGGGTATGAGCTGAAGAGAGAGAGGCAGGACTGCATGGAGGTTTAGAATGCTGGAGTCCGGTTGCCTGGCCTCAGACCTTGGCTCTGTTCTGTCTTAGCCCTGTGACCTTGGGCCGCTTGCTTGACCTCTCTGTGCCTCTGTCTCTTCATCTGTAAAACGGGAGTAATAATAGTTCTTTCAACTGGGCGTGGTGGCTGATGCCTGTAATCCCAGCACTTTGGGAGGCTGAGGCGTGTGGATCACCTGAGGTCAGGAGTTCGAGACCAGCCTGGCCAACGTGGCAAAACCCCATCTCTACTAAAAATACAATAACTAGCCGGGCTTGGTGGTGTATGCCTGTAGTCGCAGCTACTCAGGAGACTGGGGCAGGAGAATTGCTTGAACCCGGGAGGCAGAGGTTTCAGTGAGCCGAGATCATGACACTGTACTCTAGCTTGGCGATAGAGTGAGACGCTGTCTCAAAACACAAAAGAAAAAAAGTAATAATAATAGTTATTTCCCCATGGGGCTGTGGTAGGTGGTTGGGCTAGGATGAAATTGATCTCCCTGCCTCTCACGAATATGAGGTTGTCTCTCTGCTTTCCTTTTAGTGGTAGATACATGGAAACAGCCTTGCATGGGCTTTGTTTACCACTGTGTCCCCTGTGCCTGGTGCCTATAACATAAGATCTCTTTACTAAGAAATCTCTTGCATAAACTGGCCAGACACAGTGGTGCATGCCTATAATCCCAGCACTTTGGGAGGCTGAGACAGGTGGATCACCTGAGGTCAGGAGTTTGAGACGAGCCTGGCCAACATGGTGAAACCCTGTCTCTACTAAAAATACATAAAATTAGCCGAGCATGGTGGCGCATGCCTGTAATCTCAGTTACTTGGGAGGCTGAGGCAGGAGAATCACTTGAACCCGGGAGGTGGAGGTTGCAGTGAGCCAAGATCGTGACACTTTACTCCAGCCTGGGCAACAAAGTGAGACTCCATCTCAAAAAAAACAAAAAAAACAAAAAAACCAAAACTCTTGCATAAACGATGTGGATATATATTTACAACATGGATCAATATCGTTACTTAATGTTCTGTCTCATTAGTGCACCAGCTTATTGAATGCTCGCTCTTCTTCTCCTTAAATGAACTGGATCACTTGCTGATCTGTCTATCCACCCTGCCATCTATCCATCCATCCATCTAAACATCCAGTTAATTCAACATTTATTGAGTTGCAGATATGTACAGGACACTGTGTTAGTCTCTCCAGTTTACCTTTTTACTCTGATCTTTTGTTTTTCCCCAACCCTACCGCTAAAGAGCTGTTAGTCATCCTTCCTGGCAATATATATTCAAAAATTAAAGCAACTTTGATTGAGGAGAAGCCAGGCTGACCTGGGGATCTGTGTCTTGCAGTGCCTTGCTGTTGAATTCTGTGATGTCTGCCTTCCGGGCTGAGTTCATCGCCACAAGGTCTATGGATTTCATTGGCATGATTAAAGAGTGTGATGAATCTGGTTTCCCCAAGGTAGGCTCTTGACTTCATGCTCAGTAGGACACAAATAAGCGGTGTGTATCTGATAGCTCTTGAGAGACAGTCCGGTTTTGGGAACAGCATGGGCCAGCAGGAACACAGGCGAAGGCTCTGTTTCTGAGGAACGCAATGGAAGATGAGTTAGAGATTGGGATTGTCAGACACTGTGTGATTGCTATGCTTCAGGCCCCCATGAGCCCTAAATCTATCAAATTGGCTCACTATGAAGGATTTAAGAAAGACTTTGGTCTAACATATTTAAGAATATATCAGGCTGGGCACGATGGCTTATGTTTATAATCCTATCACTTGGGAGGCCAGGGCAGGAGGATCACTTGAGGCCAGGAGTTCAAGACCAGCCTGGGCAACACAGCAAGACCCCATCTCTACAAAAAATCAAAACTTAGCTGGGTGTGGTGGTGCATTCCTGTAGTCCCAGCTGCTTGGGAGGCTAAGGTGGGAGAATTGCTTGGAGCCCAGGAGGTCAAGGCTGCAGTGAGCCATGATTATGTCATGAAGCCTGGTGACAGAGTGAGACCCTGTCTCAAAACAAACAAAAGGATATATCTTCATTCATTATTTATGAAAAACTTTGTCCAGTAGAATATTATGGCCCCAAATTAGACCAACAGATGGAGCTAACTCTGTGAGAGCCTCTCAGTGTAGCTGGGGCAGATATGTGTGATAGAACTTTAGAAGGAGGTTGTTGGAAGATTAGCCCCAAGAAGGATTAAACGTTACAACCTTTTCTCTTTTCTTTTCTTTGAGCTTCAAGTTACTTTGATTTAAAATTTCCATAACATGATGGTTTGACTTGTTTCTTAGCATCTCCTTTTTCGATCACTGGGGTTAAACTTGGCCTTGGCTGATCCTCCTGAGAGTGACCGACTTCAGATTCTCAACGAAGCTTGGAAAGTCATCACTAAGCTGAAGAACCCACAGGTGAGTGGCCATTTTATTTTTATTTTTATTTATTTATTTATTTATTTATTTGTTTTGAGATGAAGTCTTGCTCTGTCGCCCAGGCTAGAGTGCAATGGCGCCATCTCGGCTCACTGCAACCTCTGCCTCCTGGGTTCAAGCGATTCTCCTGCCTCAGCCTCCCGAGTAGCTGGGATTACAGGTGTGTGCCACCACACCCAGCTAATTTTTGTATTTTTAGTAGAGACGGGTTTTCACCATGTTGGTCAGGCTGTCTCAAATATCTACCCATCTCCGCCTCTCAAAGTGCTGGGATTACAGGCGTGACCCACTTTGCCCGGCCTGCCATTTAAACTTTAAATCAACCACTTTTTGTCCAAGTTTTGGCATCTGCTCTTTTAAAAAATTACGCTTCCAAGCCGAACATGGTAGCTCACACCTATAATCTCAGCACTTTGGGAGGCTGAGGCAGGAGGATCACTTGAGGCTGGGAGTTTCAGACCAGCCTGGACAACATAGCAAGACCCCTGTCTCTATTTGAACTAAAAAATAAAAATTATCTTTTCATTAGTTATACATTTTTCCCTAAAGAAATCTATTTATTATAATTGTATTATTTGTTTACCTGTAATGGAGAATGGATAGCTTTAAAGATGTAATTTCTTTGATTTTTTAAAAATTCAATTCTCACAGCCTTAAGATGTGCTAAAAGTATAAAATTACATGATCATGCATTCAGAACTGCCATAAAAAATACAACTTAAAAAAATGCTTAACATTACAGATATTTGAAACTTTATGAAAGATCAGTTAACTTTATAGTGGGCATCCAAAATGTAACAGTTCGTAAGATTTAGGCTTGAAAATATTGTTAGTAGGATATTCCTAAATAAAAGATCAGCCTTTAAGCCAGTAATTAGCAAAAGGAAATTCCCGTTTGCAACCATTGAACAGAGCCAGCTGAAGCCTCCTGTTTGCTGTAATGCATACTATGTTGTACTTAATGTTAAGATGTTTTCCTTTCTCTTTATAGGACTACATTAATTGTGCCGAAGTGTGGGTGGAATACACCTGCAAGCATTTCACGGTATGTGTGACTGTGGTATTGTTTTTGAAAGAATTAGATTTTTTCATGTTTATAATAGTGAATTAGCCTAGTTTAGGTATTGAGGCATTTGACAATGGTACTTGCTCTTGTAATTTATAAAAATTGCATTCTTCATAATAAAGCGTGATGGAGCATTAATATGTGTACTACAACAAAAAATAACTGTTCCATGTTTACATTTAAGTTTGGAAAATGCAGCATTATACAAAGTTAAACCATTTTTTTTTTTTTTTACCATAGGATACCTTAGATGCTTATATGCTAAAGTGCATTGCGACTGTACATCAGAGTCTAGTAAGCAGCATTTCCCAAACAATTTGACTGGCATGTAATTTTTTTCCTAAGCAAATATTTCTTTCCCTAGGCATAGACTAGAACCACAGTTAGGGGAATACTGGGCTTCTCAAAGAGCAGAGACTTTAGAAGCAGATAGAAGTGGGTTCAAAACCCTTGCCAGAGTAATTTGTTTATTTTAATCAAGTCCTAAAAATTTTTTTTTTTTTTTTTTTTGAGATGGAGTCTCGCTCTGTCGCCCAGGCTGGAGTGCAGTGGCGTGGTCTTGGCTCACTGCAAGCTCCGCCTCCCGGGTTCACGCCATTCTCCTGCCTCATCCTCCCGAGTAGCTGCCACCACGCCTGGCTAATTTTTTTGTGTTTTTAGTAGAGACGGGGTTTCACCATGTTAGCCAGGATGGTCTCGATCTCCTGAGCTCGCAATCCACCCGCCTCTGCCTCCCAAAGTGCTGGGATTACAGGCGTGAGCCACTGCGCCCGGCCGAGCCCTAAAAATTTAAGTGTGGCATTGCTATGGTCTGAATGTCTGTGCCCTCCCAAAATTCATGTTGAAATCCTAGCCCTCAGGATGATGGTATTAGGAGGTGGAGCCTAGGTCATGGCAGGCAGAGTCCTTATGAAGGAGATTAATGCCCTTATAATAAAAGAAACCCACCAGCCTGGCCAACATGGTAAAACCCCGTCTCTACTAAAAATACAAAAAAAATTAGGTGGGTATGGTGACACCTGCCTGTAGTCCTAGCTACCCAGGAGGTTGAGGGAGGAGAATTGCTTCAATGTGGGAGGCAGAAGCTGCAGTGAGCCAAGATTACACTGCTACACTCCAGCCTGAGCGACAGAGTGAGACTCTGTCTCAAAACAAAAATAATAATAAAATAAGTCCTGAGTTGCTCACTGTCCCCTTCCATCCCATGAGGACTTGGGGAGAAGATGCCGTTTGTGAGGAATGGGTCCTCACCAGACACCAAATCTGCCTTGATCTTGGACTTCCCAGCCTCCAGAACTGTGAGAATTACATTTTTGTTGTTTACAAGCTTCCTGGTTTATGGTATTTTGGTAGAGAAGTCCAAACAGACTAAGCCAAGCACACATCCAAGAAAGTGCACGTATCATAAGTTTGCTGCTCAATGAATTTTCACAAGGTATGACCATATAATCACCATCCAGAGTAAGAAATAGGAAATAAGTGACCCCGCAGAACCCCCAGAACTGCCTCTCCCTGTCACAACAGCCTTTGAGGAGGTGAAGGTAGACACCATCCTGGCCTCTAACACCAAAATTGATGTTGCCTCGTTTTGAGCATTAGGTAAATGTTGGTTCATTGATTTTTGTGGTTTTTTTTGGTCCTATTTTTATTTTACATTTTATTATGGAAATGTAAAACATATGCACTCACTTGTACCCATCAATCAGGAATTATCAATTTATGACAAATCTTGTTTGATTTATATTACCATGTCCCCTGACCCCTGGAATATTTTGAAGCATATCTCAGACATTGTATCATTTCATCTGTCAGTATTTCAGCACACCTGTAAAAATATAAAGATTCCATTGATTGATTGATTGACAGACAGGATCTCACTCTGTTGCCCAGACTGGAGTCCAGTGGTGCAATCGTCACTCACTCCAGCCATGACCTCCTGAGCTCAGGCAATGCTCCTGCCTCAGCCTCCCGAGTGGCTGGGACCACAGGCACATGTGGAGATGCAGAGATGGGGTCTTGCCATGTTGCCCAGGATGCAGGGTTCACTTCCTTAAACCAAATCTAAATACATTATTCTAAGGAAAAAAGTTACTAATTTTTTTTTCTTCGTTTTTGAGATGGAGTCTCACTCCGTCACCCAGGCTGGAGTGCAGTGGCATGATCTCAGCTCACTGCAACCTCCGCCTCCTGGGTTCAAGTGATTCTCCTGCCTCAGCCTCCTAAGTAACTAGGACTACAGGTGTGCACGACCACACCCCACTAATTTTATGTATTTTTAGTAGAGACGGGGTTTCACCATGTTGGCCAGGCTGGTCTCGAACTCCTGACCTCAAGCAATCCACCTGCCTCAGCCTCCCAAAGTGCTGGGATTACAGGCATGAGCCACTGCACCCAGCCGAGTTACTAATTATTTAATATCATCAATACCAGTCAATATTCTGATTTCCCCAATTGTCTCATTTTTTTAAAGTTTATTTGTTGAAATCTGGTTGAAAATAAGGCTTCTCCATTGCAATAGACATTTTAGGATATTTTTGATGTATAAGTTCTCTCTCAAACTGTCTCCTTCTCTCCTTCCCCTTTCTTTCCCTGTAATTTATTTGTTGAAGAAATTGGGTCTTTTGCTCTATAGAGTTGCAAAGACTGGATTTTCCCCATTGCATCCTTGTGATGGTGTCTGGCGTGCTCTTCTGCCTTTTGTATTTTCTATAAATCAGCAGTTAATTATAGAGACTTAAAAGCCATTCTTAGCTTGTGGGCCTTATAAAAACAGGCCCTGGGCTGGATTGGGCTGCAGTTGGCTGACTCCTGCTATAGGTGACAAAAGTGAACAGTGAGCAGTTAGGTCAGACAGCTTGTAAGGGTGAGCCTGCAGTCTTCCGCAGTGCTTCACTGTTCTCTCTGCAGGCACCTGAGGGAGGGCCTGGGACAGGCAGGTGGAGAGAGGCACGGCAGATTCAACCATCACTCAGGGAAAGCAGAGACAATGTAAAGCCCCAGAACTTTTGAGAACAGCGTTTAGTCCTGACGAGGTGTGGGGCTGTGGTACTAGACCGGGTGATATGAGTGAGATTTCCTCCCTTCCGTTATTTTCAGCAGAATACTGAAATTGATTTCCTGGAAGGTGTGTGATATATTCTGAATACGTTAGTCCTTTCCCCCAGGAACATGGTCAGCAGTTGCCATACAGTGTCTTAATTCAGGTTTGGTTCCTTTTTCCTGCTTAGAAACGAGAGGTGAATACCGTTTTGGCAGATGTCATCAAGCACATGACTCCAGATCGTGCATTTGAAGATTCCTACCCCCAGGTAACAGATTTGCATTTCTCATTTCAACATTGTTAGGAATTTTGTTCTGTTGAATTAAATAGGCGTGTTGTATGGGTCAGGCTATAAAGGCACATAATCCTGTGTTTGAATCATAGCTCTGCCATATCCTAGCCATGTGCCCTTTGATCAGTTACTTAACCTTGTTGTGCCCCAGTTTTCTCACCTGTGAAATGGAGATAGTAATAGTGCTACCTGAGAGTTACTGTGAGGATGAAGTGAAGCCCTCACACAGTGGCCTGGCACGTGGTAAATGCTCAATAAGCATTGTCTTCATTGTTGTTGTCACCAGTAAGTAAATTGCGAGTATTTTTAGTTAAATCAACTTTGTTTTTTCCTTTTTTTTTGAAACAGGGTCTCGCTCAGTCACGGAGGCTGGAGTGCAGTGGTGCGATCACCGCTTGGCACAGCCTCGACTTCCTGGGCTTAAGCATAATTTTTTTATGTGGAAATAAATTTAAGCTTATTGGAAAGTTAAAAGAAAGCTCAAAGAATTCCTATTATTCTTTAACCAGATTTACTAGCTGTTAACATTTGTTTTTTTTTGTTTTTGTTTTTGTTTTGTTTTGAGACGGAGTCTTGCTCTGTTGCCCAGGCTGGAGTGCAGTGGTGTGATCTTGGCTCATTGCAACCTCCACCTTCAATTCTTCTGTCTCAGCCTTCCGAGTAGCTGGGACTACAGGGGCGTGCCACCACGCCAGGCTAATTTTTTGAATTTTTAGTAGAGTTGGGGTTTCACCGCGTTAGCCAGGGTGGTCTCGATGTCCTGACTTCGTGATCCACCCGCCTCAGCCTCCCAAAGTGCTGGGATTACAGGCATGAGCCACTGCACCCGGCCAACTGTTAACATTTTACTACATATGCTTTATCATTCACGCATTCCACACGTATATACATGTATGTGTGTACATTTTTTTCTCAGAATTATTTGATAATAAGTTGCATACATTATGTCACATTTTGCTTCTGAAGAGTTCAGTGAGGCAAGGTGTGGTGGCTCATGCCTGTAATCCCAGCACTTTGGGAGGCCAAGGAGGGCAGATCACTTGAGTCCAGGAGTTCAAGACCAGTCTGGGCCATCGCTACAAAAAATATAAAAATTAGCCATGCGTGATGGTGCATACCTATAGTCCCAGCTACCTGGGATGCTATAGTAGGAGAATCACCTTAGCCTTGGAGGCTGAAGTTGCAGTGAGCCCTCCAGCCTGGGTGAGAGAGAGACACGGTCTCAAAAAAAAAAAAAAAAAAAAACCCACTAATGTGAAATACCCATGTGAAAAGGGTATAAGAGCAGCTTTTGAAGGGGCTCTCACTTGCTCCCAATTTGAGGATCAAATGGAATTAGAACAGTAACAGATTATAGCCCATTGAGTAAAATAGGAATCCAAGAGTCCATCCTTATGCTGAATAGATAAATACATGAGCAGATTGAGAAATGTGAAAGAAATGGTAGAATTGGAAAAATCACCATTTTGTAGCCATCCCAGTAAAGACAAGAATTGTCTTCCTTTAGGTAAGAATTATCGGTGTATGCTAACCCTGGGAAGAAGAGTTTTGCATGCATTGAGGAGGAGAGAGATTTTGAGAGTTTGATGAGGAGCAGGATATTTGCATATCTCAAGAGGTCTTCCTACTGAGCAGGTATCAATTGCAATGAGGAAAATAGTGACTATACAGCAGAGACACTGGACAGTCCAGTTAATGAGAGTTCATCTCACCAATGAGGAGCAAAAGGCCATCATGTGCCTGCAGATGTAGTACCCTAAGAAAGACACAGCATCACCTGTATAGCATTTCAGTTGAGAATGCACAAGGGAATGTCACACATGCGCAGATTGAGAAGCATTTTATAATTCTTCAGAAATATCACCATGGCCAGGCTCCATGGCTCACACCTATAATTCCAGACTTTGGGAGGCTGAGGCAGGAGGATTATTTGAGGCCAGGAGTTCAAGTCCAGTGTGGGCAACATAGCAAGACCCTATCTCTGCAAAAAATTAAAAAAAGAAAGAAATTAGCCAGGTGTGGTGGTGCATGCCTGTAGTTCCAGCTATTCAGGAGGCAGAGCTGGAAGGATTGTTTGAGCCCAGGAGTTGGAGGCTGCAGTGAGCTATGATAGCACCACTGCACTCCAACCTCAGTGACAGAGTGAGATCCTGTCTCTAATTGAACTAAACTAAAAATGAAATAAATAAAATGAAATAAAACCCCAAAACCCCACATATATCATTGCCATAAATGACAAAGACAGACGGAAGAACTTGTGAACTAACACAGACTAAAGAGACGTGAAAATGGAATGCAGTGCGCAATCTCAGACTGGATCCTGCACAGAAGATGGAAAAAATAATGTCAGAAAAGACTAATTGAGACAATCAACAGCTCGGAAATGGGTGATAGATGAGATCAAATTAGGTTAGATTTCATTATATCAGTGTTAACTTTCCCAATTTGATGACAGCAAGTGGAAATGTCAGAGAATATGATTATTCTTAGGAAATAAAAAATGAAGTGTTAAGGGATAAGGGCATGATTCATGCAATCTACTCTCATATAGTTCAGGGAAATAATAGTATGTTTTACATAGAGACAACCACAAAGCACATTTGGCAAAATATTAAAAATTGATGGATTTGGGTAAAGAATATATGGGAGTTCTCAGTACTATTCTTTCAGCTTTTCTGCAAGTCTGAAATTATTTCAAAATAAAAAGTTAAAGCCAGGTGAAGTGGCTCACGCTTGTAATCCCATCACTTTGGGAAGCCAAGATGGGCGGATTGCTTGAGCCCAGGAGTTCAAGACCAGCCTGGGCAACATGGCAAAACCCCGTCACTACTAAAAAAATATAAAAATTAGATGGGTGTGGTGGCGTGCACCTGTGGTCCCAGCTACCCTGGAGGCTAAGGCAGGAGGATTGCTTGAGCCCAGGAGGTCAAGGCTG
This sequence comes from Pan paniscus, assembly GCF_029289425.2. Classification (NCBI taxonomy): domain Eukaryota; kingdom Metazoa; phylum Chordata; class Mammalia; order Primates; family Hominidae; genus Pan; species Pan paniscus. The sequence continues at coordinate 20,899,949 of NC_073267.2, forward strand.
CAGTGAGCTGAGATCATGCCACACTGCATGCCAGCCTGTGCAACAGAGAAAGACCCTGTCTCAAAAAAAATAATAAAACAAATAATAATAAAACAATGATAGAATTGTTTACAAATTCTATCATTAAATGGATGGATAAGTGAGATGATAAGGTAAATGTATTAAATTGCTGGCTTTTGTAAAATCTAGGTGGTGAATAAATGCGTGTTTGTATAATTCTTTCAATATTCTTTATTTTTGAGCATTTTTATAATGAAATATTAAGGGGAAAAAAATCCTATCTTTTAAAATCACAGTTTATGTGTAGCTGTGCTTAAGTGTTAACAAAAAATTTCTTGTTCTAAAGGGATTAGGTGCTTTGTGCTTCAGAAACTATTTTAACCAGACAGCATTGCAGTGTCTTACAATGGTATGCCTTGGAGCATTGTTTATGATGAAGTTTTGAAGTCCTTTATTAGTTTTTTGCTTGACTGACCTAGTAAGCTGCCTAATTATGAAATGGGCACATAACGTTCTTCATGTTCTGTTTTTAGAACATGAGAGATTTTCTTTGGAAATTATTGAAACAGCAGTTTTTTTAGTGTAAACAAATTGTCAGTACATTTTCTTGATAGCAACCAGAGGTGGAGAGTTCTATTTTATTTAGAAACAGCATCTTCTTGGCTCTCCTGGACCAAGGCCCTGTCAGCCTTTCAGTCTGGACTGTGCATCGCAGAGTGAGGGGCGGTAACCATCAGTATCTGGGCATTTTTGAGGCAGACCTCACAGACTGTGCCACCATCCTTGGGTAATACCTTGGCCTTTAACTCTACCAGCACACTCTGTCCAAATCCTCTCCAGTGAATAATCAAGAAACACAGGGCCACACGATGATGTAGAATAGGGATTGGCCAACTATAGCCCATAGGCTATATGTAGCCTGCCACTTGTTTTTGTGAATAAAGTTTTATTGGCACAAATTCATTTAATGCACATTCATTTAATGTTGGCAATGGCTGCTTTTGCACTGCAATAGTGTTGAGTAGTTGTGGTGGACTGTAGGACGTTTATAGAAAAAGTTTGCCCACTATTCAAGGAATAACAATAGCTGACATTAATGGAGAACTTTCTAAAGGCGGGCACTGCACTCAGGACCTTCCACGAACCATTCCATTGAGTCCTTACTGCTTTGATCTCCAATTCACAGATGAGGAAGCTGAGACTGAGACTCAGTTACTTCCCCAGGACTACGAAGTAGGATGTACAGAGTCATTGGGCAAACTCAGCTTGAGACAGAGCCTACCCTAAGCCCAGTTCACCATTTGTTGAACAATCCAGGCTTACCTTATTGTAGTAATAATTGCAAATTATGAAAGGTGATTGCCTTTTTAAAAAAAAATTTAGGTTTTCCTGAGAGAATGTAAACCAGAAAGAAATTTTTAAAAATTAAGTTTTTAAAAATAAGATTTTTGTTTGTTTGTTTTACAGCTTCAGTTAATAATTAAGAAAGTTATTGCCCACTTCCATGACTTCTCAGTTCTTTTCTCAGTGGTAAGTAGGATTTCTTAATTATCTTTGGAAATTTGTACCTGGCTCAGAGGTTCTCATTGTCTCAGTAATGTTTTCATGATGCCCCAGGCCAAAAGAAATATTCAGCAGTTCCTTTTATAAAGTAGTTAAGTCTGATCAACTTAAGTATTTATGTCCTAATAGATTAAGCCGTATTTGAAAAAATAATACACAAAAACTGAAAGAAAAATATTATTTCTGTTTCATTCCTTACTTATGGGATATGTATAAGTAAGGGCATTACACAACTTCTCAAACCTTCAAAACACTTTGGACAGCCTTCTCTTACTTTGCTCTTCCACAGTGATTTTCACAGGGCACTTGCTTTTTAATCACACAGCCTAATGTTGAAACTAATGAAATACATTGACTAGCAGTTGTTTCAGTGTCTGACAGTTGAGATTTACCATGATTCCCTCAAAAATTTAAAATATCCTGCGATGTCTGTTCGAGTTTGTTCAGTGCCCTGGGCAAGTAGGGAATCTAGGTTATTCCCTGTATAGTAACATTCTCTGTCTCTCCCTTCACTTCCCTCTTCCAGGTTCCATTTACATGTGCTCACAAGATTGTAAGATTTTTTATTTTAATCATAGCAGCTAATATTTATTCGACATATACCACACTCCAAGCACTGTTCTGGGACTTTACATGTATTGCCTCACATTAGTTTCATACCACCACGGGGAAGTAGGAGTTATCACTGTAGTATTGCCTTCTTATCCAGGGGGAATATACATTCCAAGACCCCCAGGAGTTGCCTGAAACCGCAGATAGAACTGACTCCTGTGTATACTATGTTTTATCCTATACATACATACCTACGGTAAAGTTTCATATATAAATTAGGCACAGTAAGAGACTGACAACAATAGCTAAAATAGAACAGTTATAACAATATGCCAGCATTGCTACTCTTGCACTTTGGGAGCATTATTAAGTAAAATAAGTGTTCTTTGAACACAAAAATGCTGTGATACCATGACAGTGAATCTGACGACCAAGACAGCTGCTAAGTGACTAACGAGCAGGTAGCATCTACAATGTGGAGACGCTAGACAAAGGGATGACTCACAACCTGGGAGGGACAGAACAGTATAGTGTGAGATTTCATTACACTACTCTGAGCAATGCACAATTTCAAATGAATGGGGCTGGGCTTAGTGGCTCACACCTGTAAACCCAGCACTTTCAGAGGCCAAGGCAGGCAGATCACCTGAGACCAGGAGTTCCAGACCAGCCTGGCCAACATGGCAAAACCCTGTCTCTACTAAAAATACAAAAAATTAGCCAGGTGTGGTGGTGCATGCCTGTAGTCCCAGCTACTGGGGAGGCTGAGGTTGCAGTGAACCGAGATTGCACCAGGGCACTCGAGCCTAGACAACAGAGCGAAACTCTGTTTCAAACAAATAAAATGCAATAAAAATAAAAATGAAAATGAATGAAGTGCTTATTTCTAGAATTTTCTATTTAATATTTTCGGATGGCCGTTAACCGAGGCTAACTGACACTATGGAAAGCAAAACCGCAGATAAGGGAGCAACTACCATATTCCCACTTTACAGATGAGAAAACTGATGCAGGAAGAGGTAGAGTAACTTGCTTACAGCCACACAGTCACCGAGGTTAGTATTCAGAGCCAGGCGGTCCAATTTCGAGGCCATCTGTGAACAGCTCTACTCTGACTCTTCTTCCATTGCTCATCAATATAATCACAAAAAGACTGAAGTCTGCCTTGCCCAGAAAAGCTTGTGGTCATCAAAGGTTGCCTGGATGGCTCACCAAAATGTTAACTGGTCCCAGCACCAATCCCTGGAATGCATATAAGTTGTTTTAATAGTAACAGCTTTTTATTTTGTTTGTTTGTTTATTTTTGAGATAGAGTCTTGCTCTGTCACCCAGGCTAGAGTGCAGTGGAGTGATCTCGGTTCACTGCAACTTCCGCCTTCCCGAGTTCAAGCAGTTCTCCTGCCTCAGCCTTCCAAGTAGCTGGGACTACAGGCATGCATCACCATGCCTGGTTTATTTTTGTATTTTTAGTAGAGACAGGGTTTCGCCATGTTGGCCAGGCTGGTCTTGAACTCCTGGCCTCAAGTGATCCACCCGCCTCAGCCTCCCAAAGTGCTGGGATTACAGGTGTGAGCCACTGTGCCTGGCCCAGTAACAGCTTTTTACAAGTCCAGTCAGGTCCTCTCCCTGATTTCAGAGGAGTCCTCATCTGACCCGACTCAGAGAGATGAACCTCTGTTCTGCTTCTTTGACCTCCACAGAAAAAGAGACCCACAGATTCCTTCCTTCCAATAACTTGTGTCATTTGCATATAGAGTGCTTGCTTTATTTATAGGAAAAATTTCTGCCATTTCTGGACATGTTCCAAAAAGAGAGTGTGCGGGTGGAGGTTTGCAAATGCATCATGGACGCCTTTATCAAGTGAGTGCCACTGCATGCAGCAGAAGCCTTGATTCCCAATGTCCTTGTGAAACCTGTTGATAAAAAATCAGTTCTTGCACTTTGAGGCCGAGTGATATGTACTTATTTCATACAGAAAACCACACTGGAAGGAAAGCCACATTAAAAGCAGCAGTCTGATAAAAGTTTGTAATTCGTGTTTAAGAAGACAGAGTAGCAAGTGTTATCATGAGCCTGGCCAGAAAACCACACTGGAAGGAAAGCCACATTAAAAGCAGCAGTCTGATAAAAGTTTGTAATTCGTGTTTAAGAAGACAGAGTAGCAAGTGTTATCATGAGCCTGGCCAGCAGCTCCATTTTACTTTTGATATGTTTTTAGAAGGAGCAGTCTTTTGATAAATTCCCTCAAGAGTAACATTTTTAAGGATACAAATCAGGACATACATACTTACGAAGAAGGCACCGGTGCTAGAAAGGTTTTCATCTTCAGTGTTTAGTTATGTAGCTGACTAATGTGTGATCAGTTTTCAAATTTAGCTCTTTAACAAAAAAGAAAAAAAATCAAATTTAGTTCTTTTCATTTTTTTGATTAAGTCTGTGTTTCCCAAAACTGCCCGACTGCTAGTGGTACGTGAAATAATTTTAAGGTGGTGCGTGGAAAAAAGGTGTTTTTGTTTTTGTTTGGAGACAAGTTCTCACTTTGTCATCTAGCCTGGAGTGCAGTGGCACAATTACGGTTCACTGCAGCTTTGACCTTCTCATGCTCAGGTGATCCTCCCACCTCAGCCTCCCAGGTAGCTGGGACTACAGGTGTGCCCCACTAGAACCCAGCTGATTTTTGCATTTTTTGTAGAGATGAGGTCTCTCTATGTTGCCCAGGCTGGTCTTCATCTCCTGGGCTCAAGCCATCCATCCACCTTAAAGTGCTGGGATTATAGGCGTGAGCCACCTTGCCTAGCTAGGGTTTCATTTTTATTTTATTATTATTTTTTAATTTATTTTGAGGCAGAACCCTGCTCTGTCACCCAGGCTCGAGTGAAATGGTGCAATCTCAGCTGACTGCAGCCTTCACCTCCTGGGTTCAAGCAATTCTCCTGCCTCAGCCTCCCGAGTAGCTGGGATTATATGCACCCACCTCCACGTCCGGCTAATTTTTTTGTATTTTTTGTAGAGACAGGGTTTTGCCATGGTGGCCAGGCTGGTCTCAAGCTCCTGGCCTCGAGTGATCCACCCGCCTCGGCCTCCCAAAGTGCTGGGATTACAGGCATGAGCCACCACACCCGGCCTGTTTTTATTTTTAGAGTTATATATTGATTTTAAATGTATTAGGCAGTTTATAACTAGTTTAATATGATTTCATTTACAATATATTATTTTTTAGGACAGGGTTAAGAAAAAAAAGCTAGTTACTTTAAATATTAGGTGTATAGATATGGTTCACTTTGGAAAATTGAGTTTGATATTGCTCAAATGTTTTAAGCTTTTCTTGTCATCTTTCTAAAAGATTAATTCCTTCCTAAGGATTAATATTAATTCCTAATTAATATGCTTGGAATAAATATACCTAATTTACTTACCTAAAGATTTGTTTTAAGAGCTTGCCCTTTTATATTATTTGAAAAACCAAATGAATAATTTTGCCTGGCAAAATTCTGTTAAGAACACAGTGACAGGTTGTGGGCAGCTTCAGAAGGTATAAGAAGCATAGTTAAAAACAAACAAACAAAAACAGGTTTGCCCTTAGCCCACCTGGTTTAGGAAGGGGAACAGTTTTTCTGTGATTTTGCAGTTAGGAGAAGTTATCATGTGTGTAGAAGAGCAAACTTGTTATTTAAAGAATTCTGGGCCAGGTGCGGTGGCTCACGCCCATAATCCCAATACTTTGGGAGGCTGAGGCAGGCAGATCACCTGAGGCCAGGAGTTCGAGAGCAGCCTGGCCAACATGGTGAAACCCTGTGTCTACCAAAAATACAAAAATTAGCTGGGTGTGGTGACGCACGTATGTAGTCCCAGCTACTTGGGAGGCTGAGGCAGGAGGATCACTCCAACCCAGGAGGCAGGGGCTGCAGTGAGCTGAGGTCACATCACTGCACTCCAGCCTGGGTGACAGAGTGAGACTCTGTCTCAAAAGTTTAAAAAAGAATTCTGAGACAACCAGAGAACATGGCTCGTTACTGGTAAACTGGGCTGGGTGAAATGCCAGCTGGATAATTTGCTGCTTTTCAAGTGTGTACAGTGGATGAAAACTGAATCCACTCTTGCAGTGCTGTCAGTGGACAAAACTTTGACTTTTATCTTTAAATGTCTCCTAGGCATCAACAAGAGCCCACCAAGGACCCGGTCATCTTGAATGCCCTTTTGCATGTTTGCAAGACCATGCATGACTCTGTGAAGTAAGCCATGCTTACAGCTGAAATATAACATGGATTGGGTCTTAATGCCACCTAATAGGACATTAGGGAATGACTGCTTTAAGCTGCCACTGTGAATAATATTACTTTATTGGGAGTATTAAGATTCTTGCTAACGAGGACATTCCAATCCAGGAGAGGAAGGAGGCTGAGGTTAACCTTCTTGAGAAAGCGACGTGGCAGATGTTGTTAGGAATTTATGTTGTGGGTAAAAAGCTGGTTCCATTCAAGTGAACTCAAACTCCATGTCTCTTGGAGATTTCTGAGAGCAGCAGATAGTGTAATAATGAGCTCACTCATCCAGTAATATAGCCTTTTTATTTCATCTCTATATTAGCCAATTATTTGAAATTCAAATGAAACTGCTTGAGGCTGAGACCTATCCACAGGCATTACCTTTCAGTCAAAGGCTGAATAGTCACTGCCTTCTGGTTTTTGTTTGTTTATTTTTAAAATATGTTTTCGTTTGACTGTGCTTAGGGCAATTCCTGCTTATTTGTGGCTGAAATTTTCGTCGCCAAAGAATTTTTAAACACAGCAGCTTGATTTACTGGAAAATGTTACAAGAATGGAGAAAATTGTTTTGGAACTTAACCATCAACAAGATGAACTGTATTTCTTCTTTGTTTTCTCTGCATTTTAGAATCTTCACTTCCATGATTTTTTGTGCTTTCAAATTCATGGGTAGTTACAAAAATCAAAGTGTCGAGGCATTTCATAAAAATGGAACCGGTAGACTTTAGTTGGACAAAAATAGAAATAAAGACACAAAAAGCATCCAGAAAGGCACTTAGATTCGTGAGATATTGGGTTTTGGCTTAAGTAAAATAGAATGTTGATTTCTCTCTCATTAAAATTGTGCATAGTAGACAGACCAGAAGGTAAGGGTAGGGCAGCTCTTCTTTCAAACATCATCCAGGGACCCAGGTTATTTCTGTCTTATTGTTCTCCCAGTCTATCTGGGGTGTTGTCCTTATCTTCTTCCTGGAAGCTGATGTACCTCAACCATGTCCACGTTCCAGCCTGTGGGCATTGGGGAACAGCAGCTTTCTTTTAGGGACAAAGCTGGGAAGGCTCACACATCACTTGTGTTCACATCCCATTGTTCAGAACTGTCCCATAGCCACCCCTAGCTGGGAAGGAGGCTAGGGAATGTTGTTCTAAGAACAAAGTGGGGCTGGGCATGGTGTCTCACACCTGTAATCCCAGCACTTTAAGAGGCCAAGATGAGTGGATCACCTGAGGTCAGGAGTTTGAGATCAGCCTGGCCAACATGGTGAAACCCCGTCTCTACTTTAAAAAAAAAAAATAATACAAAAAATTAGCTGGGCGCCTTGGAACGTGCCTGTAATCCCAGCTACTTGGGAGGCTGAGGCAGGAGAATCGCTTGAACCTGGGAAGCACAGGTTGCAGTGATCCAAGATCATGCCATTGCACTCCAGCCTGGGCAACAAGAGCGAAACTCCATCTCAAAACAAAAACAAAAACAAAAAAGAACGAAGTGGGCATTTGTATTGAAGGACAGTGGGCAATCTTTGCCAAAACATTTTCTCCGAGAACAAACCAACAAACAAAAACCTTGACTCCTGTTTTCTCTGGGCTCTTAAAAAATTTTTTTAAAATAAATTTGGGGAACTATTTATTCCCCAAATAACTATTTATTTAACTATCCAAGTATAATCAAAACTATAATGACTTTTTCTTATTTATATTTGTGTTACATTTTCTATTAAATAGAAGCAACTGAGACCTGAGATTTACTTTACAATGTATCAAAAAAAAAAGATGGATTGATGGATGGAGAGGGGAATGGATAATTATGTGTAAAACAAGTAAAATGGTGATGGCAGGATTTCGATGGTGTATGGGTGTTTACTGGAAAATTCTTTCAACTTTGCTGTACATTGGAAATATTTCTGTTTCCTTTTTGGGGAGAACGGGGTCTCGTCGTGTTGCCCAGGTTGATCTCCAACTCCTAGGCTCAAACGAACCTGCTACCTCTGCCTTCCTAAGTGCTGGGAATACAGGTGTGAACCAGCACACCCCGCTGGAGATTTTTTAAATAAAATATTCAATGAAATTTCCCTGAAATACAAAATTTGACATTAGACCTTGCTGCCCAAGTTCCAAAGAAGTGAAAGTTACCTTTTCTTTTCTTGTTAATAAATCTATCTTGAGAACAGCATCTTTGAGGAAGATGAGAAACATATTTAAATTATGTTAATTGTGATTATGTATTTTTATCAAAGGAAAAATAAGCAGCCTGTTGGCAGTTTTTTAAATCTAGAAAATGCAAAATGTTCTTACCTGTTAAATTACTTACCCCTTGTGTATTTTTTTCTTTAGAAACTTTCATCTATTACCTCCGTGTTAATTATGTACAATTATTGATTTTAGTGCACTCACTCTTGAGGATGAGAAAAGAATGCTGTCATATTTGATTAATGGATTTATAAAAATGGTAAGTATTAGGGAAGAAGTTTCAGTGCACTTGGAAGTGTGATGTAATTGTTTATCCTTATGTTGGCGAAAGCAGTTAACATTATGTTCTCTGGTGCTTTTCATTCTTAGTGAGATAAAATGAAATTAGAAAACATCTTACATTAGCCAGGACTCCCCTGGGGGCAAAGAGAGCCAAGACAAACTGGCTTAAGAGGAAAAAGGTGGGGGGCGGGAGGGTGATGGGAGGAGGGATTTCTTGGCTTACGTGACAAAAAGTCCAGGGGCTGGAACTCTCCAAAGCAGCAGCCGGGCTCAGGGTCTCCGGGATGTCATCAGGACCTGCCTTCCCTGTCTTTTTTCTTTTCTTTTTTTTTTTTTTTGAGACGGAGTCTTGCTCTGTCGCCCAGGCTGGAGTGCAGTGGCGCAATCTCAGCTCACTGCAAGCTCCGCCTCCCGGGTTCACGCCATTCTCCTGCCTCAGCCTCCCGAGTAGCTGGGACTACAGGCGCCCGGCACCACGCCCGGCTAATTTTTTGTATTTTTAGTAGAGAAGGGGTTTCACTGTGTTAGCCAGGATGGTCTCGATCTGCTGACCTCGTGATCCGCCCGCCTCGGCCTCCCAAAGTGCTGGGATTACAGGCGTGAGCCACTGCACCCAGCCCCCTGTCTGTCTTTAGCCCTGGGCTCTGCCCTGTTGGCCTCCGGCTCAGCTGGGCTTGCCCCACCAGAGCTCCAGGTTTCCATCCCCCCCAGCTCTGCAGCCCAGCAGGCGGGATTCCAGCAAAGTCCTGGGATTGAGTCTCTTTGGATTAACATGGGTCGTGGCCCCAAGCACACCTGGGTGACCTGAGTCAGGAGGGCCGAGAGTGGAAAGAAGGTGTGTCCTGAAGCAGCTGATGCAGATCATCAGACGGTGATGGAAACTATGCCGGGCAGGCAAAACGCCAGATATCCACTCCCCATCTGTTTTACTTATCTACTGCTGAGTAACAGCTCATCCCAAAACTTAGTGGCTTTAAATAACAGGTCTTTTTTTTGCTGTTTTTTTTGGGGGGGTCGAGACAGGGGTTTCCAACTCCTGGTTTCAAACAATCCTCCAGCCTTGGCCTCCCACAGTGTTGGGATTACAGGCCTGAGCCACTGCGCCCAGCATAAGTTTTTTATTAGTTCTCAAACCCTGCGCATCAGCTTGGTAACCAGGCTGCTACAGGGAGTGTGGTGTGGCACTGGCGTGGCACGATTGGGCTGGAGGATCCACAGTGGCCTTGTTCCCTTCTCGAGGGTTTTGGTGCTGGATATGGGCTGGGGCATCTTGGTTTTCTTCCATGTCCTCTCTTTCTCACCACTGTTCTCAGTCAGTGATTCCAGTTGAGCTCTCTTACTTGGTGCTGCCTTCTATGAAGGCACAGACAGAAGCAGCAAGGCATTTTAAGGCCAAGGCTTAGAAATCACACCGTGAGGCCAGGCGCGGTGGCTCACATCTGTAATCCCAGCACTTTGGGAGGCTGAGGCAGGTGGATCACCTGAGGTCAGGTCGAGACCAGCCTCACCAACATGGTGAAACCCTGTCTCTGCTAAAAATACAAAATTAGCCGGGTGTTGTGGTGCATGCCTGTAATCCCAGCTACTCGGGAGGCTGAGGCAGGAGAATCGCTTGAACCCGGGAAGCAGAGGTTGCGGTGAGCCAAGACCATGCCACTGCACTCCAGCCTGGGCAACAGAGCAAAACTCTGTCTTGGGAAAAAAAAAAAAAGAAATCACACAGTAAACCCCTGCCACATTCTACTGCAATCTGTGGGTCAAAGCAAATCACAGTCTTGAGGGGACCCAGTCTGGAGGGGAAGAGGCTCTGCCTTTTGATGGGGGGTAGTCCACAGAGACATTGCAGAAGGGCAAGCACAGTGGGAAGGTTTCCTGCAGCCTCCTTTGGGAACATCCCACCATTATACTATCCCAGCCTGAACAGTCTTCGCCTTCATTCTGGGTGCTCTAAGCCAAAACACCAACTGCTGCAAATATCTTCTATTTTAATAGAAAAGTCAGGACCAAAGCTGACCGAGATGAAAATGACGAGATCACTTTGAAAATAACCTTGAAATTCTGACTTGTTCAATAGTGCGGGTTGATTAGTCCACCTGACTCTGTGGGTAAAATATCAATTTTGATGAAAATTCAGGATTAGCCTTTCAATTCCCGTGTTAGGAAACAGACATATGGATTTTCCCAAGTCGCTCTCCTTTGCCCTTGCTTTTTGTACTCATCATGTGGTATTTATCTTTTTATGGCATTGTCTGAAAGTTACCAAGTTATTATGGAAAAGAATATAAGGAAATCAGATATGAAACATGATAGCTGTAATGGAAATGGCGATGTTAAACCTCATCTGGACAAAAATGATTGATGTACAGTAAAGTTTTTCTTACTAACCAGCTATTCATAAATTTGAAGAAATAGGAGAAGAGGGGATGTTTAATGGTGGAAAAACTTCCATCTATGGCTTCTGTAGCCACCAGTGAGCTGCCAAGGTTGGGTCCCCATCAGGAAGCAGAAAGGTGTGACTGTTACGATGGCAAACCTTCTGACAAGGGGCCCCCAATAACCACATTTATGTTCTGTGAAAAGGCCACAGCTGACAAACAATATCCCATTATTCCCTTTCCAGTGGTTTCCTTCAGAGTCTGGAAAATTCTGCTTACACTCTGAGCTTCTGTTTTATACCCTTCGACTTCTTAGGTTCTAGTCCAGTGCCCACGTCATAAAGATGAGGTGGCAATGATAATATTTCAGTCATACCATGTGCCTGCGTTCTCTCTAAAAATACCACTGTCCCTTTCAGCGTCTTTCTCCTTGATTCTAGGTTTCCTTTGGCCGTGATTTTGAACAACAGCTGAGTTTTTATGTTGAGTCCAGGTCGATGTTTTGCAATCTGGAGCCTGTTCTTGTGCAGTTGATTCATGTAAGTATTTTCATTCATTAGTTTCTTCTCTCAATAAATATTTATTGATCATCTACATCCCAATCATTTATTTTGATTTTATTTTATTAGAGACAGGGTCTCACTCTGTCACCCAGGCTAGAGTGCAGTGGCGCAATCATAGCTCATTGTAGCCTTGAACTCCTGGGCTCAAGCAATCCTCCCTGTCTCAGCCTCCTGAGTAGCTGGGACTGCCAGCTCAAGCCACGATGCCCAGCTATTTTAAATTTTGTTTTGTGTTGTTTTTTTGAGAGATGAGGTCTCTGTGTTGCCCAGGCTGGTCTCAAATTCCTCACATCCAGCATTCCTCCTGCCTTGGCCTCCCAAAATGCTGGGATTACAGGAAAGAACCACTGCGCCCACCCTTAATCTGGGTTTTTTCTGGTCCTATTTTGTTACTACTGTTCTCTATGGTATGAAAGGTGGTTTCTCAAAGGTTAATAAACTTACAACTTTGGTTTTATTGATCTGTTTTTCTGTGAGATTTGCATTTTCCCATTTCTGCCTGCCAGCAACAGAGGTAAGTGATTTACAATGATTAGTTACAGAAATCTAACCAGAAGGAGCCCCTTCTTACGTAACAAGAGGTTCCCTACTTTCTTGGATCATGGCAACTCTCAGTAACTTTTTATGGTGCCCTCAGACCAAAAGAATTAATAACAGCCCTGTTTATTAAGAAGTTAGGTTCAGGCTGGATGTGATGGCTCACACCTGTAATCCCAGCACTTTGGGAGTCTGAGGCTAGCAGATCACTTGAGGTCAGGAGTTTGAGACCAGCCTGGCCAATATGGTGAAATGCTGTCTCTACTAAAAATACCAAAGTTAGTCAGGCGGGGTGGCAGGCACCTGTTGTCCCAGCTACTTGGGAGTCTGAGGCAGAAGAATCGCTTGAATCTGGGAGGTGGAGGTTGCAGTAAGCAGAGATCTGCACTCTACACTCTAGCCTAGGCAACAAAGGGAGACTCCATCTCAAAAAAAAAAAAAAAAAAAGAAGTTAGGTTCAGACAACTTAAGTATTTATGTCTAACAACTTGACAGCCATTTGAAGAAAGTATATATATAAATTGAAAGAAAAATAATACTTTTTTTTTCCTTTTCTTTTTGAGCTGGAGTTCTTGCTTTGTTGCCCAGGCTAGAGTGCAATGGTGCGATTTTGGCTCACTGCAACCTCCACCTCCCAGGTTCAAGTGATTCTCTTGCCTCAGCCTCCCGAGTAGCTATAATTACAGGCACCTGCCACCATGCCCGGCTAATTCTTTGTATTTTTTAGTAGAGATGAGGTCTCACCATGTTGGCCAGGCTGGTCTTGAACTCTTAACCTAAGGTGATCCACCTGCCTCGGCATCCCAAAGTGCTAGGATTACAGGCATAAACATCAAGCCCTGCCAATTTTTTTCTTAACCATAATTAGTAATGATGGGTGTGTACTTATGAAGCATATCACAGCTTCATAAAATTTTGGAGTTAGATTGGTGATGCTATTCTTATTTCTTGTTTTACATTCACTGTTTTTTACATTTATTCTTGCACAGCGATTAAACTTGCTTTTGATCACAGTAGCCACGAAAAACAAGTTTTACAAATATATGATGTGGCTGTAAGGGATGTAAAGCAGTCCATCATCAAATCAGCCTTGCACCAGTGCTTTTTACAACGTGCAACAAACAAGTATTGCTGTTTACAATGTGCAACAAACAAGTATTCCCTAAAAAACGGTGGCGCCCCTGTGAGTTTGCTGCAGCACCCCAGGGTGCCATGGTGCACAGTTTGGGAACCACAGGTCCAAACTTTTTATATCTGTGGAAGGGTTCCCTAAGGCTCTTTCATTATTTCATGTCTACTCAAGGAGAATAACTTTCATATGTATTTGTTTGCTGGTTAGCAAGTTATTTAGCACAACTAAACTTAAGACCTAAATTTAGAAACTATCTGGAAATCAGGGGAGGTAATAGTATCCACCCTGGGATTATGAAGCTTAAGTGAACCAATGAATGTATAGGTCTTAAATAGTGCTTGGAACACTATTAGTGATGATGTGGCTACTATCATTATTGTTCTTATTGTTGGTACTGTATAGCTGAATGGTGTGGTCTGATTGTCTAAATGGTGTGCTTTGGAGTTGTCTCTTAAGATTTCTAAATTCTTAAACTTTGGTGTGGTAGGATTTCTGGAAATGGAGTAAGTGAGCCCCAGCTATTCATTAAGCCAGAAAATGGTCACTAAAATGCTGATCGAAAGGCATGACTGACGTAGCAAACACTGCCTTTTGTTCTACCCTCTTGGAGATGTTTGCTCAAGCCATGATTGGATCAGGCCTGATGACCCCTTTGGCATTTCAAGGTTTAGTGCTAACCAGTCTTGGTCCTAGAAAGCTTGTTCTCATTGACCTGTATGTAGTTAATGTTCAGATCTCTATGGAAGACACTCATCTGAATCGGCCATCACTTCATTACCATTTCTATTTTATTAATAAATTCAGAGTGTGAACCGGTTGGCAATGGAGACAAGAAAAGTAATGAAAGGAAATCATTCCAGAAAGACAGCTGCATTTGTCCGGGTATGTTCTCAAGATAAGGACTGTTGGACCTCGAACTCCAGTGGGCTGTTTAGTTTGCAGGTTACTAAATTACATTTCCCTGAAAAAGATGAGTATGTCATGATAAGAATGGTTTAGTATTGATTTTTCAGATTAATTTTTCCCTGTATCTATGGGATGATCCATTTTCTAATGTTTTCAAGAGAAATGGTTAATGAGTCTGAATTTTAATACGTGTTGTGGGGAAGGTGAATGAGCGATGGATCTGCATTTTTATGTGCCAGCTGAATTAGCTTTCATTTTCTCTAATATACTAATATAAGACATATTTTATAACATTATAAAATATAAAATAGTTTTCTAATATAAAAATATGTATAATAATATTGTTCTTGTAACTGAAAGGCCTTTTTTCCTCTAGATAATAATGATGCCCAACTTTGTTTTTGTTTTTCTTGAGATGGAGTCTTGCTCTGTCACCCAGGCTGGAGTGCAGTGACGTGATCTCGGCTCACTGCAACCTCCGCCTCCCAAGTTCAAGCGATTCTCCTACCTCAACCTCCTGAGTAGCTGGGATTACAGACGCGTGCCACCATGCCCGGCTAATATTTTTGTATTTTTAGTAGAGATGGGGGTTTCACCATGTTGGCCAGGCTGGTTTCGAAGTCCTGTCCTCAAGTGATCTGCCCGCCTCGGCCTCCCAAAGTGCTGGGATTACAGGCGTGAGCCACCACACCTGGCCTGATGTTAAACTTTGAAAAATCATTTTCAGCTTCTTGAAGCTGAAAATTTTATCAGATGTGATGCTGCTCAAAATTTATTTAGCTATTCATTCATTTATTTATTTTTGGAGACAGGGTCTTGCTCTGTCACCCAGGCAGGAGTGCCGTGGCACCATCATAGCTCACTGTAACCACCATATCCGGGTAATTTTTTTGTTTTTTGTAGAGATGGGGCGTCTCACTAGGTTGCCCAGGCTGGTCTTGAACTCCTGGCCTCAAGTGATCCTCCTGCCTCAGCCTCCCAAAGTGTCGGGATAACAGGTGTGAGCCACCGCACCCAGCCCTGCTCAGAATTTTAAGAAAGAAATATGTGTCTGTGTTTTTAAACATGAAATTATACTGAAAAGATTACAGTAAAAAATAAGCATCCTGGCTCTGCCCTTTGTCACCTTGCTCCTCTTTCCTCAGTTAGCCACCTCAAACTCTTTAGCAACTGTTTCTAATTACCTCCATATTTTGAAGCAATTGGTTTAAACAGCTGTTTCTCAATTTATCAATGTTAGGTGTTAACGTATTTACTTTCTGTGATGATGGGTGAGGATTTGTTTTTCCTGCATTCTCACTCACTCCCCTCACACCCCTGTCCTCCTAGAGGGTCATCAGAGCAGAGTTGTACAAGAGGGGAAAATTGGGGCTCAGAATGTGGAGAT
Organism: Pan paniscus; assembly: GCF_029289425.2. Classification (NCBI taxonomy): domain Eukaryota; kingdom Metazoa; phylum Chordata; class Mammalia; order Primates; family Hominidae; genus Pan; species Pan paniscus. Next base: position 20,915,698 of record NC_073267.2, read on the forward strand.
TCACTGTTGTAAGTTTCTTTCCTTGGAAATACATGAGGGATGAAAACAGGAGTATGATTCTGCCACCGTGGCACTGCCAGCGTTAATGTTTCTTCCCTTCTCCTAGGCCTGTGTTGCCTACTGCTTCATCACCATTCCCTCCCTGGCGGGCATCTTCACACGTCTCAATCTCTACCTGCATTCTGGTCAGGTGGCCTTGGCCAACCAGTGCCTCTCCCAAGGTAAGTCCATCATTCTCTCATCTCGGGCACTCCCTTGCTGCTTAGGAAAACTGACTCAGGTGTGTGCGTATGTGTGTAGAGAGAGACAAAGATTTCTTTTTTTAGAGACAGAGTCTCACTCTGTCACCCAGGCTGGAATGTAGTAGTGCAATCATAGTTTCCTGTAACCTTGAACTCCTGGGCTCAAGCTGTCTTCCCGAGTAGCTGGGACTGCAGGCGCACACCACCACACACAGCTAATGTTTTTATTTTTATTTTTTATAGAGATGGAGTTTCGTTTTGTTGCCTGGGCCTGTCTTGAACTCCTGGGCTCAAATGTTCCTCCTGCCTCCCACCTGGGCTCAAATGATCCTCCCAAAGTGCTGGGGTTACAGGCGTGAACCACTGCGCTCAACCAAGAGAGATTCCTTTAAGGAGGAAAGAAAAAAAAAGATGAATAAATGATGAGTTTTAAATTTGTTTCTCCGCTAGGAAGCACACTGGACACATATGCATTTATAGAGTCAGACAGATCATAGAGCACAGATAGCTTCCTGTAAGAACCTTCTTAAATCTGTCTAGGACAGACCAGGTCATGCAGCTCAGACATCCTGAGCTCAGCACACCTGGAGAAAGTGAGACATGAGGACTGCTTCACAGTGGCAGATTCATGTTTGTTTGTTGTTGTTGTGGATGTTTGTGTGTTTGAAACCCCAGAGACACACAAGTACCATCTAATCTGTGGTAGAACAAATACCCTACATACAGTTTGCTGTTACAGATAAAGTTTCTGCCCAAGACTGGTCTTTCCATACTAGACACCAAAGCCATCCATTAGGCAAGGATGCTCAGGATCGTTTATTTGGGAGAAGGTGATCTCAGTGATATCAGAAGAGTGATGTGAGATGAGACAGGGAAGGAAAGGAAGCCAGAAAAACAGGAACCATTGAACAGGTCATTCCTGTGGGCAGCTGAAGCTCATTCCCATCTGGGAGGTGTTGTCAGACAGCCAGTGTTTCTCCACCTGAAGGGCAAGTAAGACAGGTGATTTTCCCTTTATTCTCATCTGTCATTGACAGAGTGCTGCTTCTGGGATATTAACCCCCTGGCATTCTGGCCTGCTCCACACTTGAGCCAAGAGAAGGCACTCAGGTGGAAAGCCCAAGTGTTTGCTGCAGGACACCCTGGTTACCTACTGCAACGGTGTACGCCAAGGGCCTGCAGGCAGGTTGGCAACAGGGTACCCACCCTGCAGGCCATAACACAGAGGGTAAAAGAAATCTTTACGCGACATTTATGGAGCGTTTGTTATGTGGCAAGCCCTTTGCACAAGTTATCTCATTTCATTCTCCCAGAAGCCACATGGGGCCGGTGCTGTGACTGGTGCCTTATTACCCAGGTGAGTAAACTGAGGGAGAGAGTGGCCAACTAACTTGCTTGGGGTAGATCCACTCCTGAGTCACTGAGCCAGCTCTCAGCCCCTGATCTGTCTGGCTCAAGGCCATGCCCCTTCACCACTGCATTGACTGGGAAGCCTAAAGGAATGCCGGGGCACTTCCATAGTGCCATAGGAGGTGGACTGAGGTTTTCAGTGGTGGTTCTTTTCCCGACACAACTGCACAGATTATGCCAAGGCTGGTGCCTCACCACTTGTTGCCATTGTCTTCGTAGGGCATTCTGGGCCAGTTGGAGAGTGATTACTTCTCCATTCTTTGAACCACTGCCATGGAAGTTTTGGGGATCATCTGTGTCATGATTCAACTGGAGCAGCTCTGGGCAGTGAAGTCTTCATACATGGTTACTGCCCAGGAACCTTTAAAACTCGGCTTGGTTTTGCTTCTAACTCATGGGGGACTTCAGTAGCTTCTGAGTGCAGCTGAACACTTGCCTCTTGATTTCCCCTGTGAGCTGGTGCCTGCCCACCTCCATCCTCAACCACCTGCATCCTCATCTCCCATTTGCTTTAGTCTCACAGGCCTGCTTCTGTTCTTTGAACACACTCAGTGGTCTCCCAGTTCAGAGCCTTTGTGGCTTTTTTCCCTCTTTCTACAATGATCTTTCCCCAGATAGTTGTATTTTTTTTGAATTACGAGGCAGATGGTGAGAACAAGCCACAGCTCCTTACGGAGGCCTCTGCTGGCCACTCTAGCTAGAGTAGCCGCCCCGCCCTACTCTGTCACCCCTGCAGCATCAACCTCATTATCATCGTTGCACACTCCACAATCCGATGCTTTCTTACTGTGTTTATTTACTTGCTTATTGTCTCTGATACCCCCTCTCCCCACTAGGACAGGCACGTGTCCTCACTAGGACAGGCACGTGTCTTCATTGTGTGTAGGTCAACATGGAACTTTCTCCTACTGCTTGCTTTGGTAAGAATGATGGGTTATCGGGAGGCTGAGGCACAACAATCGCGTGAACCTGGGAGGTGGAGGTTGCAGTGAGCTGAGATCGCACCACTTGAGCAACAGAGCAAGACTGTCTTGAAAAAAAAAAAAAAGAAAGAAACAACAATGGGTTAGTGAGAAACAAAACAAAAATTAACAGTCACCACCAAAAACCTAGTGATGCACAGGATGAAAATTAGAAGACGCTTCCTTGGATATTAGAAATTTTAAATCTGCTTATAAATGGGTTCCTTCTTTAAAAGCTCAGGAATGGTGGACCTAGGTAGGCACACCTGAGTTGGTTTTACCTGCAATACTAGGAACAAATTGTGAGCTGCAGATACCAAAGCTCTGACACCACTTACCAGAACTGCAAGGGGAGGCTTTAGAAGCCTAGATCTTTCTTCTTCCCATGTTATAAAATCAGGACCATGGATCTGAATGTTGTGGATCTTGGGAAATTTATAATTAGATCCCATGTAGGGCTTTATGATAATTTTTTTTGAAAAAGCAAAACAAAAATTCTCTACCTGGATAAAGGTATCCCCCTTATCAAAGATTTGGTGCTCCCAAGAACTGTTGAAGGAGAGCTGTAAGTAGTTTCTCCCTGTTGTGCTTCCTATAACGTCCTCGGTCCCCACTGAGGGACAACTGGTGTGAGAACAGCCCCATATACTGTGCATGGATAAAGACAGCATCCTCGGTGTCAGGACTCTGGGTTCCTTGTCTGTCTCCCCTGTCACTTTTCAGCTACTGCAGGAGAGTGGGAATGTGGAGTCCACTTCATGTTTAATAATTTATCTGATGATTTTTACTCAAGTCTCTAAATGCTGTGGCGCTAAACCTTAAAAGCCTATTATTTTTCTCCTGAAAGCCACAGGCAGCAATTGCTGGCCAAAATAAATAATGCATTCAATTACTGAGAATGAGAAGGCTAAATATAAATTAAATGAAGCTCATGGAAATGCGCTGCTTTTGTTTGCCTCCCTAAACATCCTCCCCTTGCAGCTGGTTATAAAATGTCCCCGTCCCTCCAGTTCATTTTGTTGCCTCCCTTAATCCGGCCTTGGTTGTATCTTCTTTGGCAGGCTGTGGCTTTCCCAAGGCTGGGTCCATCCCGACAAGTAAACTCCTGTTGAACTCTCAGGCAGGCTGGCGCAGGATGCTGATGAGGGCTTGTTGCAGGGGAGGCCTGGTTCTGTTCCTTTGTACACACCGGTGCTGTGCATAGACTGGATTGTGCAGGGATTTGGCACGCATGCTTGTGCCCACCACCCCAGAGTATTTAGGAGAAATGAAGGACTTGCAAGCCAGAGATTTGGTCGATCAGATGCTTCTTAACTGGAGATGGCCTAGCAATGTCTCTCTTTTCTTTCAGTCCCTTCTCTAGGTAACTTCTTGCCCTTGTTTGTCAATGGCTCTTTCTAGAAAATTATTTCCAGGCCACAGCAAGAGCAGGTTCTTTTCTCCTTTATTTTTACCTTTGTTTCTTTATCTTTACGGTTTATAATCTAGAAAAGGTACATGTTTTACAGGCTAGGCGTGGTGGCTCATGCCCATAATCCCAGCACTTTGGGAGGTTGAGGTGGGCGGATCACCTGAGGTCAGGAGTTCAAGACCAGCCTGGCCAACATGGTGAAACCCCGTCTCTACTAAAAATTAAAAAAATTAGGCAGTTGTGGTGGTGTACTCCTGTAATTCCAGCTATTCAGGAGGCTGAGGCACGAGAATCGCTTGAACCCAGGAGGCAGAGGTTACAGTGAGTCAAGATATCACCACTGCACTCCAGCCTGGGCAACAAAGCAAGACTCTGTCTCAAAAAAAAAAAAAAAAAAAAAAAAGAAAAAAGAAAATGGGGGCATTTTACAATGGAAGTATGTTTAAGATGGGTCTTAAAAGAAGAACATGTGTTTATGAGAACATGGGAAGGGAAGAAGGAAGGATTAGCATTCCTGGTTGAGTAAATGGCCTGAGCAAAGGCATGGAGATGTGGAATTACATGATGTATTTGGCCAACAGCAGAATGTTGGGATGAGGCCCTAATTAGTACTGACTTTCAAGTCTTCTGCTTGCATTGGTCCCAATCCTGACTCTGCCACCTACAAGCCAGGTGCTCTTGGATGACTCGGCCTTTCTGTCCTGTTTCCCCATCTGTAAAGTGGAGATGATGACAGTGGTACCTATCTGTTGAGTGTTAAATGAGAAAATGGCCTTAGAGCACTTGGCCCACTGGCACATAGTAGCTGCTTAGTAAGTATTACCTTAGTATAAACATCTCTCAAATGATGAAAGTATGCCATGGGTTTTAGGAGCTAACTGTATACAGTACGTTGAGAGCTGTTTGATTTTATAGTTAGAAAGCCAGATTATTTTTCATATGCAAAGCATTGGGGAAGCTGTAGGAAACTTAATCTTTGTTTTGAGACAAACTGATGAATTATGCTAAAAAGACTTGTGGTTCCTCCAAAGCTGAAACAAGATAGAACAATTAAAGAGAGATAGTGGTCAAAAGAACTTTTTTTTTTTTTTTTTTTTTTTGAGGCAGAGTCTTGCTCCGTCGTCCAGGCTGGACTGCAGTGGCGTGATCTCTGCTCGCTGCAACCTCCGTCTCCCAAGTTCAAGTGATTTTCCTGCTTCAGCCTCCCAAATAGCTGGGACTACAGGCGTGCACCACCACACCGGGCTAATTTTTGTATTTTTTAGTAGAAAGGGGGTTTTACCATGTTGGCCAGGCTGGTCTCAAACTCCTGAACTCTGGTGATCCACCTGCCTCAGACTCCCAAAGTGCTAGGATTACAGGCATGAGCCACCGTGCCCAACCAAGAATGATTTTATTATCATTAATAATAATGCTTTTCCCACCTTCTGTAGGGATCTCCCCTGTTCTTATAGAACTTACTTTCTTTTATTTTTTGCATCTTCATCCTTCAGAGCTGGGTTCATATGTCATGTCTTTAGAAAAACCGTCCTTGGCCTTCCCATTTCTGCAGATAAACAGAAAGTTAGGTCAGGTCATCCTGTACGATATATTATCCGCTCACCTGTGCTTTTCCTTCATTATGCTTATCACTGTTATTTAACAAGTAAATATGTAAGTAGTTGTCTGCTTTTCCCCCTGTAAGCGCATCACCTCCATGAGGTCCTGTCTGTCTGGTTTACTCAAAAAGTTTGAGATTTTGGAGCACTTTGGATTTCAGATTAGGAATGTTCAACCTGTATATGGAGCCCCTGGCTACCACAAACTGTAATGGCTAATGGAAATAGCCAGGGCCATGGTGTGGGAGAGAAAAATTATTTTGCATTTCCTCTTCCTGGAGAGTCAAGAATGGCTTGTGAAGGAGAAAAATAGTTTTCACACATTTACCAGGTCTTGGCGATTTATGTTTAAGTTCCTATTTAGTTTAGTTAACAGAACATCCTTTGAAGAGTGTTTGATTTGATTGTTTTCTCCAACCCTGAGGCCTCTTTGGTGAATGCAGACAAAGTAGTTTATTTTAGTTGGAACAGTTCACAGCAGGGCAGATGGCATCAAGCTTGTCGCCCACGTTCACATCTGTCCACACATGATCCATCCATCTTAGGGAGTGTCAAGGCCTGGGATGGATGGCAGCTGCTCATGGAACCCACAGAAAAAGGGCACGGGCAAGTCTCCTCCTGACAATCCCTCGGACCCTTATAATAGTTAAATTATAACCTGCAGTTGCTTCCTCCTGTCAGTATTTTCTGGTCATCTTTTACATGCGGCCCACTGTGCCAAGCATTGTATGGGCAACAGGAATGCACTTAAAGAGACTACAGGCTGGGCTGGGCGCGGTGGCTCAGACCTGTAATCCCAGCACTTTGGGAGGCCGAAGTGGGTGGATCATTTGAGGTCAAGAGTTCAAGACCAGCCTGGCCAACATGATGAAACCTCGTCTCTACTAAAAATACAAAAATCAGCTGGCAGTAGTGGTGTGTGCCTGTAATCCCAGCTACTTGGGAGGCTGAGGCAGGAGAAGCGCTTGAGCCTGGAGGGCAGAGGTTGCAGTGAGCCAAGATCGCACCACTGTCTCCAGCCTGGGCAACAGGGTGAGACCGTGTCTCAAAACAAAACAAGAAAAAGAGACGACAGGCCATTCAGGGAGAGCAAATCTGTTTACAGTTATTACACTAGGCGACACATGATAAAGCTCATGCAGTATGGACATAAAATGTGCTTGGGAATTTTAGAGCAGAGAGAATTAACCCTTGACTTGAAAGAGGAAATAAAAAAAAGAGGTGGCATTGAAGAGCCTGGAAGGTCAGGGAATATCTTGTTATACTGAAGTAAGGTGTATGGCGTTCTAGGTTGAGGCCTGGAGGCTGAGAAAACAGTACGTCTGGAAGGAATGAGGAGGAGATCAAGTTAAGGTGATAGTTGAGGGCCTAATTGTTGAGAGGTCTGAACTCCTGGCAAAATAGTTTTATTCAGTACGTATTATTAGGTAGGTGGTTTATCTTTATTTTGCAGCTGGAGAAACTGAGGCTCAGGCCGTGCTCAGGAACATCCAGCTAATAAGTGGCCTTATCTGGATTTAACCACTGTGCCTCTCTATATTAGGTTAGTTCTTCTATATCATAACGTAGGGTTGTATTTCTAATCCCAAGTGCACGTGGTTGCTGGAGGTCAATTATTACGGATTGAGCATTAGATAAACTAGGAAACAAAGAACCAAAATTAAGATAAGGAATACCTAATCCTTTCTGCTTAGGGAAATCTAAGCCTACTTTTCACAGAGACAATACGCAACCTCAAATGAGCTACTGCATGGATGAGAGAAAGGTATGTCATCCTGTAGTATCTCCGAGGTAGGAGTTAGGTAACACATGGGCTGAGCATGCTTGGCTCAGTGAGAGAGCCCTTGACAGTTCAGAGAATAGAGGGAGGGAGAGAGTGCAGGAGGCTTCTGATGGTACTACCGAAGCTAAGAAGTAATTTATATGTCCCAAGTGGATTTTTCACATTAAGTGTTGATATTCAGAATGAACTTAAAAGGCATTCTGCATAAACCAGGTGGCAAAATCAAAGTTAGATTAAGCCATCATTGATAGCAATTAAGCATTAATGTATAAGGTATTTAATTGTTCCTGGAGATTCATATTTCTTTACATCTTGCTTTATGTACATATCAAAATAGTGGCCCATAAGTCCTCAAACTTAGCTGTTGGAATAACAAGTTCTATTACAAAAACACGGGCTAGTAATAGATAGTGGTAAATCTCTATCAGTGACTTGCCTGTGGATAACTTGGCCACTGAGACCACAAGGCTTTGCCAAAGGCACCCCATCACTTGGTGGCAGCACATCTTCATTGCAGGTAAAGTTTTCAGGAAGAAGATATGTCTGGATGTTGCATTTTATGTGGTAGTTTCCATGATATCGATATTGTCAATCCAAACCTAAACTCATACGGAGATAGAAAATGTTGAAGATGGGTAAAGATGTTTTGCAATGGGGTTTGTATACCTTGAGAGAGAGTGATGATTTTTATAGCCAGAACCCTGCTTTACTAATACACATTCAAGAGATGGGAGTCTTCAACCCTTGGAACATCTTGTCTTAAGAACTTACGATTTTTGGCCGGGCACGGTGGCTCACGCCTGTAATCCCAGCACTTTGGGAGGCCGAGACGGTGGATCACTAGAGGCTAGGAGTTCGAGACCAGCCCGGCCAACATGACAAAACCCCGTCTCTACTAAAAATACAAAAATTAGCCGGGCGTGGTGGTGTGCGCCTGTAGTCCCAGCTACTCGGGAGGCTAACAAGGCACGAGAATTGTTTGAACCTGGGAGGTGGAGGTTGCAGTGAGCCGTGATTGCACCACTGCACTCCAGCCTGGGCAACAGAGTGTGACCCTGTCTCAAAAAAAAAAAATAAAGAAGAAATAATGGTTTTTCTATTCTTCGATCTTCCTGGGCTAGGACAGCTGTCAGTCTGAGTTTCCTGAGTTACCTAGGAGGGTAGTTGGATTGATGGATTGATGGATTGAAGATCTAGGAGTGAACTGAATTACCTTTGAGGTTTTGTTCAGCCTCAGGAGTTTATGACTGACGAGTGGTAAAGATTTCCATTAGCACTGACCTAATGCATTATTGAAAAAAAGCAAAATGCCAATTTTGAAGGTGGGTTGGGTTATCACTTCTTGACTGTCACTTATGATTCATGTATTGACTCATTTTCCATATCACCAATGCCAACGATACAAAAGGTTGCATTTACTCTTGTAGGTCCTAGTTAAGTCTGAATTCCTTTTATCATGTATTGAGGGTGTTTGGTGAGATTGTCCTGTATCCAGTTGAAAATCTAGGCAATCTGTATTTTAAATCTTAATGACTTTCGCTATAAAAATTCAGAATGCTCATTTGAAAAACTTCCAACCATACAGAAATGTAGGACTCTTAAAAAGTAAAAAGCCCTGAGATAAAAGTCTCCAATAATATGCTGTATCTCCCCACCCCACCCCCAAATCTGCTGTTGCTAACAGTATGGACATCTTGATTTTTTTCTTTTATATATCCATTTTAAAATATTCATTATTCTTGTATGCTCTCTGCCTCTCTATTCTCCTTTCTCCTTCACTCTCCATTTATCTATATTCTCCTATATATATATATATATATATATATATATATATATATATATATATATGTAGTTCTCTTTCCCCCTTAGCAATAAATGGAATTATGTCTTCTACAGTGTTTTTCATAAGCCTTTTTTGGCTTCTCTGTAAATCTTGGTGTCAATCAATACCCTCTTTGTAATGGCTGTTTGGTATTCTGTTTCTTCTTCTTCTTTTTTGGAAGTGCTACAAATTATTTCTTCAAATGGCCCCCCTCTATTTTTTTTCCTCCGAACTCCTGTTGAAAAATATATGAACTCTTTGCAAGTTTTTGCTCTGGCAGACAATAAATAACCTGCATCTTAATTCTGAGCATTTTGAAGCTTTCTGACAGTTGCCCAATTGGTATTTTAGCCTCTTAGAATGTGGAACTCTATTGTTCAGACAGAGGTGTATTGAAAGCCTTGGTACACACAACAGATGCCAGTGGGGCTCCTCAGGTGGACATCCCAGTGGGAGGTTACTGCCCCTGAATTATCTACAGGAGCTCGAAGAGGCCCCAGAGCACGATATGGAGCTTTTTAAAGCCTTGAGAAGAAGAACCCTTGCAAGTGGACTGACTGGGGAGCTTCAAGCCTGAAGTCTGACTCATTTCATGGAGAAGCTAATTAGAGAGGACCCTTCCCGCCATCCTCATGGTGCAGTGCAGAACAGCATCCCTGGTTGGTCCCCACAGTGTGTGTATCACCCCTCAGCTTGGTGCTGTGCCTTACACATACAGGGAACTGGGGTGGCTGCCCCTTAGAACAGCAGGAGTATTAAGGGTCCATGCAGTGTGTGGCCCTGTCCCTACTCCCATCTCCACCTTGTCCTACTCTGGTTAAATAGGGAGTACATTGTTTTGCCGTATTTCTGTTTTATACATTTCTAGGACTGAACATTTTACAGCAAACTTGTATTGCTTTTGTATGTTCAAGAAAAATTATTTTTAGAAATTTAAGCCTGGGCAACATAGTGAGACCCAGTCTGTACAAAATATGAATAAAAAAAAACTAAAAAAATCAGCAGGCATGATGGCGCACGCCTGTAGTCCCAGCCACTTGGCAGGCTGAAGTGGGAGGGTTGTTCGAGCCCAGGAGGTTGAGGCAGGAGTGAGCTATGACGGTACCACTGCAATCCAGCCTGGGCAGCAGAGCAAGGCCCTGTCTCAAAAAATAATAATAAAAATAGGCCAGGCACGGTGGCTCATGCCTGTAATCCTAGCACTTTGGGAGGCAGAGGCAGGCAGATCACCTGAGGTCAGGGGTTCGAGACCTGCCTGGCCAACATGGTGAAATGCCATCTCTACTAAAAAAAAAAATACAAAAATTAGCCAGGTATGCCAGATCTGACCTGCAGACCCTGACCCAGTGACGGATAAAAGACTGACACGGATATTTTGCCTGTCAGCATGGCTAAGAGGCTCTGCTGCCTGACTGCAGCATTGGCTTCCATAAGCCGGCAAAGTTCGCATTTATTTAGTACAGATTAAATGACAAAGGTCTCGAGTAAACACCACTAGAAGGTAATTAACATTGCCGACCTTCTGAGTAGACAGCAGTCATACACCCACAGATGATCAAAGGTCGGTCTTAGGACCACATGAGTAAACAAGCTATTTAGATAAACCCCCCCACATTCACTTACTATTTGCTCTTTTGCTATCAACTCAAGGTAAAGAGGATTAGGCTGCCTTCAGCCATAACCCTTTCCTAAAGCTTTTGTAAAACCTTCCGGCCTTCCAAGAAAGCTTGCATTTCTCCTATAATTTTCTCTTACAATTTCTGACATCACCCTAACCGAGCTCCTACAGGGACATGGTAGCAGACGCCTATAATCCCAGCTACTTGAGAGGGTGAGGCAGGCAAATTGCTTGAACCCAGGAGGCAGAGGTTGCAGTGAGCTGAAATCGCACCACTGCACTTCAACCTGGGTGACAGAGCAAGACTCTGCCTCAAAAAAAAAAAATAATAATAATAATAATAATAGGCCGGGCACAGTGGCTCATGGCTGTAATCCCAGCACTTTGGGAGGCAGAGGCAGGCAGATCACCTGAGTTCAGGAGTTCGAGATCAGCCTGACCAACATGGAGAAGCCCCGTCTCTACTAAAAATACAAAAAATTAGCCGGGCATGGTGGCTCATGCCTACAATCCCAGCTACTCTGGAGGCTGAGGCAGGAGAATCACTTGAACGCAGGAGGTGGAGGTTGTGGTGAGCCGAGATCACGCCATTGCACTGGGCAACAAGAGCAAAGTCTCAATAATAATAAATTTCAATTAAAATTCCAAGACAGTAGCCTATCAGTAAGTGAAAAATTTGGTGTCCATCCTCATCCACCACTCCAATATTACACCTAATAGTTTGGCATTTATCTTGCCTGACCTTTCTATGCATCTACATAAGTTTATATACTTTTTTTCCTTTGCAAAGATAGGCTCACACGTATACAGCTGTGTGACTTTTTGTCCTTTTTTTTTCTTTTTTTCCCCCGCCACCCTCCCCCCCGATTTTTTGTATGTAATATGTCATAGATGTCTTTATACCTCAAATATACCTCAAAACATATAGATCTGCCTTATGCTCTTTATTAGCTATATTACTTGCTTGGTGCAACAGTGCAGTAATTTCTTTTTTTTTTTTTTTTTTTTTTTTTTTTACATTTTGGAACTTTAAGCTGTTTTCACTTTTTCTTCAAATGATCTTAGAGTTGTTATAAAGATATCTTCATCCAACAGGAATGATTGACCCAATCATTTATGGTAGCTAGGCAGCATGAATAATCAAAACATACAGTTTACCTAGCATCTTCAGCTAAGCCCTTATTTTCAGCTTCTGTCTGCATCTCACCCTTTCCCGCAGCTATTTGCTTGTGACATATATTTTGGAGTCCATCTGTGGGGTTTTAATGGCTTTGTGTTCTGAGTGTTTGATTTCTTCCTGTCCTTGCAGAAGTTTCCCGAATATCATGTTCTTTCAGTAGTCCACAGACCTTTTGAAACTACTCAGGTTGAGAACAGGAGAGCCTGAAACTTCAGATGGAAAATGTCAAATGTGATATTTTGCCAGTGAGCATCCCTGGCTTTTACTCATCATATATACAAAATGATGAGGTAGTCTGTCCCCATATTTTTAGCAAGGACCCCAACAATTCTTACAATAGAGCACTCCAAGAGTACTACAGTGCTCTTACAAATATGGGGGCAGTGGCTATGTTTATGCAATTTTTCTTACTATGAATATGGGGACGGTGGCTGCGTTTCTGGAGTTTCTCTTACTACGAATATGGGGATGGTGGCTGTCTGTGTTTGCTCTCTGCCCAGCAGAGAGCAGTGCCGTGAGATACGTCAATTGCTGTGTGGAAAGAACGATAGAATGCTGCTCAAAAAAGTGAAGTCCGTTTTTCAAGAAAAAGGGGTCTCAAATACAGTGACTGTGGTGTTGGGTCAGCAAGACCTGAGTGGGGTTTTTCTGGTTTGGGTTTTGCCTTTAAGATGGGATATGCAATGATCGTTCTGAGACACTGGAAATATAAGCAGAAAAAAAAAAAAAGGGATATGGAAAAGAAACATGGATGTCCCAGCAGGGAACAGTGGCTCACGCCTGTAATCCCAGCACTTTGGGAGGCCAAGGCAGCCGGATCACCTGAGGCCAGGAGTTAAGACCAGCTTGCCCAACATGGTGAAACCCCATCTCTACTAAAAATACAAAAATTAGCCTGGCACGGTGGCATGTGCCTGTAGTCTCAGCTACTTGGGAGGCTGAGGCAGGAGAATCGCTTGAACCCAGGAGGCGGAGGCTGCAGTGAGCTGAGATCACATCACTGCATTCCAGCCTGGGCAACAGAGCAAGAGTTCGTCTAAAACAAACAAACAAAAAAAAACATGAATGTCCCGTGAACCCCAGAGGACTTGGATGGAGGAAGCCTAGTCCATGTACTTGCTGCTTTTCCCCTTCCTCTAGTGGAACCAGGACAATATATATTTTTTCCTTTTCTAAAAAAATTTTTGTGGGTACTTAGTAAGTGTATATATTTACAAGGTACATGAGATGTTTTGATTCAGGCAGGCAGTGTATAATAATTACATCCTAGAGAATGGGGTATCCATCCCCTCAAGCATTTATCCTTTGTGCTACAAACAATTCAGTTATATTCTTTCAGTTATTTTTAAATGTACAATTAAATTATTGACTAGAGTCACTGTGTTGTGCTATCAAATACTAGGTCTTATTCATTGTTTCTATTTTTATTTTGTATGCAGTAACCATTCCCACTCCCCACCATGCCCCACCATTACCTTTCCCAGCCTCTGGTAACTATCCTTCTACTCTCTGTCTCCATGGGTTCAATTGTTTTTGTTTTTAGCTCCCACAAATAAGTGAGAACATGCAAAGGTTGCCTTCCTGTGCCTGGCTTAATTCACTTAACATAATGCCCTCCAGTTTCACCCATGTTGTTGAAAATGACAGAATCTCCTTTTTTATGGCTGCATAGTACTCCATTGTGTATATGTACCACATTTTCTTTATCCATTTGTCTGTTGATGGACACTTAGATTGCTTCCAAATCTTGGCTATTGTGAACAGTGCTGCAACAAACAGGAGTGCAGATATCTCTTCGATATACTGATTTCCTTTCTTTTGGGTGTATATCCAGTGGTGGGATTGCTGGATCATATGGTAGCTCTATTTTTAGCGTTTTCAGAAACCTCTGAATTGTTCTCCGTAGTAGTTGTACTAATTTAACATTTGCACCAGCAGTGTGTGAGGGTTCCCCTTTTCTCCACATTCTCACCAGCATTTGTCGTTGCCTGTCTTTTGGATAAAAGCCATTTTAACTGGGGTTCGATGATATCTCATTATAGTTTTCATTTGCATTTCTCTGATCAATGATGTTGAGCACCTTTTCATATGCTTGTTTGCCATTTGTATTTTTTTTTTGAGAAACATCTATTGAAATCTTTTGCCCATTTTTAAAATCTGATTATTAGATTTTTTTTCCTATAGAGTTGTTTGAGCTGCTTATGTTCTGGTTATTAATCCTTTATCAGATGGGTAGTTTGCAAATATTTTCTCCCATTCTGTGGGTTCTCGTTTCACTTTGTTGATTGTTTCCTTTGCTGTGCGGAGCTTTTTAAGTTGATGTGATCCCATTTGTCCGTTTTTGCTTTGGTTGCCTGTGCTTGTGGGGTATTACTCAAAGAGGGGACAATATTCTTTACTACTGGGAATCTGAGTTCTCCTTTTTCTGTAGGTCTTTAAAAAAAAAATCCGTTATATCTGAAATGAGCTTCCATAGCTCTTAATAGCTACAAAACAAAGTGTTACATGAAGTTGACATGATTATTCTGAACTTTAAACTATAAGGATAAACTGCTCTCACATGGGGTAGGATTTGATTTCTAATTACTAAGATAAGATTGAGAAGTCTCCAGACAATATTTTCTATATGGGGCAAGTCTTCTGAGGATAGAACTAAAAATCTGCTTTGGAACCCCGCATGCCCCAACCTTTAAATAACTGTTTATTTTAGCTCCGTCCTTTAGAGTGGAAACTGGGCGGGGCGGGTGAGAGGAGCCAAGTTCTGGGGACAAAGCTGCTCTCTTTTTAATGAGGCATAATAATAGGCACATTCTCTGGGCCAGTCAGTAACAAACACATAAATAGAAAAAAATGGTCTTTCAAGTTGCTCTGAGCAGAATTTGCATTCCCACTGAGAACCTTGTTTCATGATATACTTACTTCACTGTGGGACTGCGGGAGGACTAAGGAAATGAACTGCTTGAAGATAGGGCCTAGGAGATCCTGTGGGTTCCATAAGTAGGGCCATGTTTTTCTTTCTTTCTTTCTTTTTTTTTTTTTTTTTGAGACAGAGCATTGCTCTGTTGCCCAGGCTCAGCTCACTGCAACCTCTGACCGACAGGTTCAAGTGATTCTCCTGCCTCAGCCTCCCGAGTAGCTGGAATTACAGGCATGTACCACCATGCCCAGCTAATTTTTGTATTTTTAATAGAGACAGGGTTTCACCATATTGGCCAGGCTGGTCTCGAACTCCTGACCTCAAGTGATCGACCCACTGGCCTCCCAAAGTGCTGAGATTACAGGCGTGAGCCACCGCACCTGGTCGGGCCATGTCTTACTAGTGGTCACAAGATAGAAGACCCTGCAGGCTCTGACCCTTTCTGGAAGGTTTCTCTATCAGAACGGACATCAGGTGGCTTTTCCTCAAGCCCCATATTTAATGTCTCTCCCCAAAACAATTGAGATAAGTGGATTCGTAGACCAAAATATGTAACAGGCTTAGAAAATAAGTGTTGGCCCAATGCGGTGGCTCACGCCTGTAATCCCAGAACTTTAGGAGGCCGAGTCAGGCAGATCGCTTGAGCTCAGGAGTTTGGGACCAGCTTGGGAAACACGGTGAAACCCCATCTCTACAAAAAATACAAAAATTAGCCAGGGATGATGGTGCACTCCTGTAGTCCCAGTTACTGGGGAGGCTGAGGTAGGAGGATGGCTGGAGCCCAGGAGGCAGAGGCTTCAGTGAGTCGAGATCACGCCGTTGCACTTCAGCCTGTGCGACAGAGCAAGACCCTGTCTGGAAAAAAAAAAAAAAAAAAAAACAGAAAAAAAAATAGTTGTTAATTAGTATGATTATGTTGGTCTCATTGCCACAGTTTATGTTGTCAACGCTTTCTCTCACTTGTTTTTCATCTGTTTGTCTACCTGCCCATGACAGTACCCTGTTCACAGTTGGGGCTTAATAAATGTGGAAGGGGTTTGAGTTTGGGGTTCAGGAGAAAGCCAGGCAAAGAAGCTTCCAGAGCAGAGCTAACTTGACTCAGAAAGCTTTACAAGGAGTGTCTTTCTGTGACATGTTTTTTTTCCCCTCTCCTTTGAAGAAGGAAGAGATGGCAAAACTCCACCATCCATCTTCAGACACATACTCTTCTCATTAAACATAGGCCTTTCTTCCCAGGAAAGTGAGCATTTGCTGTTGCATTTGCCCCTCTGGTGTGCTGGCTGGTGTTCCTGTTTTAATTCAGGATGCTGTTCACCCCTACAGTGTTCTCTTTGCATCACTGGAAGTCGTTTTGGAGTGGAAGTCCATTTGGACCATGAAAACATTTGATCTTGTCAGGTAGTTTAAAATTTCATTTGTCAGGTCAGTGTTTTGATTGTTTTGACCTTGAGGCTTTTTCTCACGGTCAATACCTTGGCAGTTTTAGAAAGAACTTTCTCTCCCTCTCCGTCCTCCCCTCCACCTCCCATCCTTCCTGCTCTCCCTCATCCCTTCCACCCCATCTCCTGTTGTGCACACACATTCTCTCTCCACTCCTTTTCTTCCTCTCTTACTCCCTTTGAAGTCTTCTTGTTTTACAGATTTTTTCATAGCTCTTTAAATATCTTCATTTCCCAAATGATTCTATGGAGCTGATGTTAATCAGAAGCCTTTAAGCTGAGTGTGTGTGTGTGTGTGTGTGTGTGTGTGTGTGCTGTGTTCCTTCAGACATTTTGATGGCTATTTAACAAAAATGGTGTGCACTAGAATAGATTCAAACAGACCTGGGTTTGAGCTGCAGCTCTACCACCAACACTGGAACTTCATACACAGGACACTGTTGCAGGATGAATTGCTTCTCTTTCCTTCCCTTGTTTCTCGTCTGTGAAGTACACCTGTTGACAGCACCTTCCTCGCACTGGTAGACATGAGAATTCAACGAACCAATCCAAGTTGAGCTTTAGCCCAGGCAACTGTCATTTCTAGACTTTTTACAAAAATTTGCGACCTGCTTTTTTCAATTAATAATCTAAAGACAATTTAACAGAGGTTCTCTGAGCTGAAGCAGTGCCCTGTCAAGCAAATATTCCTCCAGCTCCATCATGGTTTGCAGAAACCTTCTGCTAGGACCTGCCCTCGGCATGGCCTGGCTTCCACCTAACTCTCAGGACTGGCCTTCAGGCCACGTGAAGAAGAAAGCCAACTAAATTTCCCAGAGTTCTAATACACTGACTTTTATCTTCTGTCTTGCAGCTGATGCTTTTTTCAAAGCCGCTATAAGCCTTGTTCCGGAAGTTCCAAAGATGATTAATATTGACGGGAAGATGCGGCCATCAGAATCGTTCCTTCTGGAATTCCTCTGCAATTTCTTTTCTACTTTATTAATAGTTCCGGTACGTTTCCTCAGCAGAACCGCAGGACATGTCTTCCTTTCACCTGCCTTATAATATTATATGTGTTCTTAGGCCTAAAACTGCAGGAACATTCTATCTAGTATCTTTGTGTTGGTTTTCCAGTTAGGTATTTGAATTGCTTAATGAATTTTCTATTCTTGCTGGGTGGGGATCGTACTATAATAGTAGAGGTGAGGTACTATGTCAGCTCAGGCTGCTATTACAAAGTGCCATAGACTGGGGTCTTAAACAACATTTATTTCTCAGAGTTCTTAAAGCTGGAAGTCAGATCAGGGTGCCAGTCTGGTTGAGTTCTAGTGAGGACCCACTTCCAGGTTGCAGACAACCATCTTCTCTCTCTGTCTCTTTTTTTTTTTTTTTTTTTTTTTGAGATGGAGTTTCACTATTGTTGCCCAGGCTGTAGTGCAATGGCATGATCTTGGCTCACTTCAACCTCCACCCCCCAGGTTCAAGTGATTCTCCTGCCTCAGCCTCCCGAGTAGCTAGGATTACAGGCGCCCGCCATCACGCCTGGCTAATTTTTGTATTTTTAGTAGAGATGGAGTTTCACCATGTTGTTCAGGCTGGTCTTGAACTCCTGACCTCAGGTGATCCACCTGCCTTGGCCTCCCAGAGTGCTGGGATTACAGGTGTGAGCCACCATGCCAGGCCTTTTTGTGTGTTTGTTTAGGAGTCTTGCTCTGTCACCCAGGCTGGAGTGCAGTGGTGCAGTTATAGCTCACTGTAGGCTTGAACTCCTAGGCTCAAGTGATTCTCCCGCCTCAGCCTCCTGAGCAGCTGGGACTGCAGGCCCATCTTCCCGTTATGTCCTCATGTGACAGAAAGAAAAAGCAAGGGCAAGCTCTCCGGCCTTTTGAGCAATTGGTCCTCTGGGACCTAATTACTACCCAAGGGCCCCACCTCCAAATCCCATCACATTGGGATTAGGGTCTCCGTGTATGAATTTGCAGGGGGATACAAATATTTAGTCCACTGCACTCTCTATACTGCCAAGGCAGAGGTGTCGCCCAGTGGGGAAGGGCACAGGCCTCGGAACCAAGATGTCCAGCATGGAATCCTGGCCCATCCTTCTTCCAGCTCTGCGTTCTTGGGCAATAATATAACATCCCTGGGCTGCAGTTTCCTTGTCTATAAAATGAGGATAAGAACTGTCACTTCTGGGTTGCCATGAATATTAAGTTAGTGAGTACTCACAAGGTCAGAACCATGCCTCTGCACATAGTAAACTTTCTAGAAAGCACTAGGAAGGTGGCGACAAAGTTCTTTTGATGGCAAATAACAGAAACTAAAGATAGCAGAAATTAAGAGGGGCATCGTTGGAAGGATGCTGGGTTTTTCCTGGGATGGAAGAGATGTACAGCCAGGCTTGAGTTGGAAAGAATGAGGCCACTCCCAGGACCCAGCAGGAGGAATTCCTGGACCCTCCCTAGCAAGGGTCCTTATAACCTGGAGTCCATCTACTCCCTGGGGGTCTGGCAGAGTGACATGAATTTGGATGAGGAAAATGACAGCTTTATTTTAACAAACCTCTGAGTGAAATTTACCTTTCACTCAATGATGAATTACAGGCAAAAAGCCACAGTAGTAGTAGCAGTAGCTGGGACTTTGTCACCAAAAGAAATCAACAGATATGTTCACATCACATTTCAGATGTGAAAGATATTTCAGAAGATTGTGTATGTTCTTCCTTTCAAAGCACAGCAGTTATTAAGCCCATTGCTAGAGCCGTTAATGCATTCACAAAGAAGCAACAGATTACAGTATCACAGAAGCATTGAAAAAATATTTTGCCAGCTGTATTTTAGTGTAATTGGTTTGCTTTTTAGTCTTATGTGTTTTATTTGCTGCATTAAAAATAATATTCCAAGGGCTGGGCACCGTGGCTCATGCCTGTATCCCAGCACTTTGGGAGGTGGAGGTGGACAGATCACCTGAGGTCAGGAGTTTGAGACCAGCCTGGCCAACATGGCAAAACCCCACATCTACTAAAAGTACAAAAATTAGCTGGGCATGGTGGTGGGCACCTGCAATCCCAGCTACTTGGGAGGCTGAGGCAGGAGAATCGCTTGAACCCAGGAGGCGGAGGTTGCAGTGAGCCGAGATTGCACCACCGCACTCCAGCCTGGACAACAGAGCAAGACTCCATCTCAAAAAAAAAAAAATGTATTCCAAGGGCCAGGCACGATGGCTCACTCCAGTAATCCCAACACTTTGGGAGGCTGAAGCAGGTGGGTCACCTGAGGTCAGGTGTTCGAGACCAGCCTGGCCAACATGGTAAAACCCCGTCTCTACTAAAAATACAAAAATTAGCCAGGAGTGGTGGCAGGCACCTGTAATCTCAGCTACCAGGGAGGCTGTGGCAGGAGAATCGCTTGAACCTGGGAGGTAGAGGTTGTAGTGAGCCAAGATTGTGCCACTGTACTCCAGCCTGGGCAACAGAGCAAGACTCCATCTCAAAAAAAAAATAAAAATAGTATTCCATGGAGTGTATAGGCTTCACCTGGCTGCCGCAGGGTGCATGGCACAGAACAGATTAAGCACCACTGGTAGAGTTAATGTGCGTGGGAATCTCAGACCCTTGTTAAAATGCAGATTCCCGGGGCCCCTCCCAGAGTCTCACTCAGTAGGTTGAAATAGGCTCACAAATCAGCATTTTTAAAATCATCTGATTGTTTTATTTTGAGAAGGGGTCTTGCTGTATGCCTAGGCTGAGCTCCTGGGCTAAAGTGATCCTCCTGCCTCAGCCTCCCAAGTAGCTGGGCCAACAGGCATGTGCCAGCCACCACGCCTGGCTAATTTTTTTTAAATGTTTTATAGAGGTACATTCTCACTACATTTCCCAGGCTGGTCTTGAACTCCTGGCCTCAAGCAATCCTCCTCCCTCACCCTCCCCAGTACCTGGGATTACAGGTGGGATCAACCATGTTTGGCAAATGGGCATTTTTAAAAGCCCCCTTCAGTGATTCAGGGCTAAGTGGTCCTAGGACCATATTTGAGAAACATCACCCTGAACTTGAGCCATAAAAGTGCCTGAGCTCCAGTGGATCCAGGTTCCTTTTTGGGGTGATGATATGTTCCAAAATTGACTGTATTGATGATCGCACAACTCTGTGAATATCCTGACAATCACTGAATTGTACATTTTAGCAGGTATACTGTTTGGCATGTGAATTATATCTCAGTAAAGCTGAGAAAACAGAAAGTGACTCAGCTTCTGACTCTCCCTGTTCAGATTCCAAGTCCTCAGACAGAGGGGAGCAAGGTCAGGAGGCCAGGCTCAAGGACTGCAGTCATGGCTTCAGGATGGGGGCCCCTTGTTGTCCTGCAGGGAGGATAGGCGGCACCCCAAGATGGGGCAGCGTGCACTGGCATTTTCTAGAGCCCCTTCACTTGACACTTGATGTCACTGTTTTCAGATCTCCATATTAGTACTCTCTAAGTTTCTCTCTGGGTAAGCTAGTTATTTATCAAGTGAGAAGGCAAAAGAAAAAAATCAGGGTTTTGAATTAAGCAGTTGGTAAAAGTGAGAAGGCAAAAGAAAAAAGTCAGGGTTTTGAATTAAGCAGTTGGTAAAGTCATTGTTTATTGATTAATCGGGATGCACTCAGCATCTGCAGGTTAAAAATCACTGGAGGCTTTTTGAAAAGCCTTCTCAGATTCAGAAGCTTCTGTTCAGTCCTGACCTGAAGAGTTCATAGCGCTGAGACTTTGGGAAAGTTTTATAACTCCTCAGAGCTTCAGTTGTCACCTTTCTGAGGTGTCATCACAGTGCCCACCTCAGATGACTCCTGTGAGGGTTAAATGAAATGATAGCTGGAAAGTGCTTTGTAAACCTGAAACTCTGTCCCTGGGATTACAGATTGATGTCTGGAGGGCAGATCCAGCCGGTAGACATGTAGACACTTGCTGGCTATGTCCTGATGGAGAACATTTGGAATGAGTTTCCTACATTTAAAAATTGGTAGATCACAGAAAATCCCAGATTTGCATCTCCCCTTGAAAAATCAGGTCCTATCACGTGGGGCCCGCATCCTGTGACCTGGCCAGTTGGCTGCAGCTGGGTACCAGCTGCCCTGTGCAGGCGGCGTATGCCTTTCTGTCCAGTTTTCCTGGGTACCTCTGGACCCATTAACCCCATTTCTGTTGTCCACTTGGCCCCTTAGGCATTTGTGGAAAGAGCTCCTGCTCTCAACAGATTCATTATTCCTTGAACAGATTTGAGTTATTTATTCCTTGAACAGATTTATTATTCCTTGAACAGATTTGCGTTATTATTCCTTGAACAGATTTGAGTTATTTTTCCTTGTAGCATTGCATGTGTTTTAGCTGGGGTTTAGTAATGATATGAGACAAAGAATAGCTGCAGTTCACGACACCTCACTAGGTGCCCCATGCCTTGCTAACGCCACTCATTAATACTCACTTCCTGGGAGTCCTCCACCCAAGCCCCCCAAGGTAGGAATCATTGCACCTTTTTCACTCATGAAACCTGAGCCAGAGGGCCCTTGCAATGTGCCTGAGGTCACAAAGCTTATAAGTAGCAGAGCTGGGATTTGAACCGAGGGCTGCGCTATTCCAGAGCCTGTCCTGCATGACCGAAGCCGGAAACGTTTGCAGTGTGCCTTATTTGCTCAAGTTCATTGAGCACTAGCAACCCTATATCCCTCCTTGTGGGACGCAGCATTAGTAACTACTCACAGATGCTACAGGATGTTTATCCTGAATAGCCAGGGCTAAGAGCTGAATAAACTCTCAGGTGATGGGATGCGCCACACCTGAGCCATGCCCATTATGAGTAGATCTAGCATTAACAAGACTCCCACATCTCACTTCTACCTGGTTCAGTTTTTTTCTTTTCTTTTTTTTTTTTTTTTTTTTTGGAGAATCTTCCTCTGTCACCCAGGCTGGATGGAATGCAGTGCGCGATCTCGGCTCACTGCAACCTCTGCCTCCTGGGTTAAAGCAATTCTCGTGCCTCAGTCTCCCAAGTAGTTGAGACTACAGGCGCCCACCACCACACCTGGCTAATTTTTTTTTGTCTTTTTAGTAGAGACAGGATTTCATCATGTTGGCCAGGCTGGTCTCGAACTCCTGAGCTCAAGTGATCTGCCTGCCTTGGCCTCCCAAAGTGCTGGGATTTGTGCTGGGATTACAGACATGAGCCTCTGCGTGCAGCCTACTCAGTTCAAATTATTTGTTACCTTTCAGATCACAGCTTTTATTTTAGTTTTATTGTATTGGGGCGAGAACACTTAAGGTGAGATCTACCCTCTTAACCGGTTTTTACGTGCACAATACATTACTGTTGACATAGAAACTGTGCTGTGTAGCAGATCTCTAGAGCTTATTCATAACTGAAACTGTCCATTGGTTAGTAATTCTTCATTCCCCTACCCCCACCCCCTGCAACCACCATTCTACTCTCTGATTCTATGAATCTATTTTAGATACTTTCTTTATATGTGGACTCATGCAATATTTGTCTTCCTGCAACTGGCTTATTTCACATAGTTTAATGCTTTCCAGGGTCATCCATGTTGTTGCATATGGCAGAATTTCCTTCTTTTTTAAGGCTGAATAATATTCCATTGTGCATATGTATAATGTTTTCTTTTCTTTTCTTTTTTTTTTTTTTTTTTGAGACAGGATCTCACTCTGTTATCCAGGCTGGAGTGCAGTGGCATGATCACACTAGCGGCATCAACCTTGACCTCCTGGGCTCAAATATTGTCCCAACTCAGCTTCTTTGAATAGTTGGGACCACATGGGCAAGCCACCAGGCCCATCTAATTTTTGAGTTTTGTGGCGACAAGGTCTCACTATTTTTCCCAGGCTGGTCTTGAACGCCAAGGCTCAAGTGCTCCTCCAGCCTTGACTTCCCAAAGTGCTGGTGTTACAGGTGTGAGTCACTGCACCCAGTCTTTTTTTTTTTTTTTTTTTTGAGTCTTGCTCTGTTGCCCATTCTGGAGTGCAGTAGTACAATCATAGCTCACTGCAGCATGAGCCACTGCACCCAGCTACCTCATTTTTTGTTAGCAATTTATCTGTCAATGGACATATAGATTGTTTCCACATCTGAGCTCTTGTGAATAATGCTGCAATGAGCACGGGAGTGTAGGTATCTCCTCAAGATCCTGATTTCAATTTGTTTGGATATGTACCCAGAAGTAGCATTGCTGGGTCATGTGGTAGCTCTATTTTTAATTTTTTTAGGAAACTCCATACTGTTTTTGTTTTTGTTTTGTTTTGTTTTGTTTTGTTTTTGAGACAGGTCACCCAGGCTGGAGTGCAGTATTGCAGTCTCGGCTCACTGTAACCTCTGCCTCTCCAGTTCAAGTGATTTTCCTGCCTCAGCCTCCCGAGTAGCTGGAATTACAGGCGTGTGCCACCACGCCCAGCTAATTTTTGTTTTTTTAGTAGAGACAATGTTTCACCATGTTGGCCAGGCTGGTCTCAAACTCCTGACCTCAGGTGCTCAGCCCCCCTCCACCTCCCAAAGTGCTGAGATTACAGGCATGAGCCACTGCACCCAGTCCCCATACTGTTTTTCATGGGGACTGCACTGTTTTGCTTTCCTACCCACAGTATGCAAGGTTTTCTTAAAGGATGGGTTTGAAAGTTTGATTTATTTTATTTGTTTAGAAAAGATAGGAACCACCAGGCACGGCTGCTCATACCTGTAATCCCAGCACTTTAGGAGGCCACGGTGGGTGGATCACCTGAAGTCAGGAGTTCGAGACCAGCCTGGCAAATGTAGCAAAACCCCATTTCTACTAAAAATACAAAAGTCAGCTGTGTATGGTGGCATGCGCCCATAATCCCAGCTGCTCAGGAGGCTGAGGCAGGAGAATCATTTGAACCCAGGAGATGGAGGTTGTAGTGAGCCAAGATTATGCCATTGCACTCCAGCCTGGGTGACAAGAGCAAAACTCTGACTCAAAAAACACACACACAAAAAGAAAGGATAGAAACCATTTGATACCAGATCAAGTCCCTGGTCCAATTTATTGATTCTTACAAATGTGGGAGTAAACAGTCCCCAGGGTGGCCCTCTCTCCCCTGCAGACAGAGAACTTTTTGGAGCATGTCGAAATGTTCTGCTTTAGCATCAGTAGTCGTCAGCCTAGTCAGGGACTAGTTTGTGGAATAATCTTCCCTATATAATCAAACTGGCTCATTTCATGTAACAACGTGGTAAGACAAAGTAGACTTGACTGAACAAGTTCAGTGTCACAGTTTTGAGGCCTAGTTTTGATACAGTTGCAATTTGCAGGAAATGAAAATGCTACTACCATCAGTTTTGTAGCACTAACGATCTCGGATCCAGCAGGGAGATGTCTTTTCTCCTTCTTATCCTGGAGAAAAGGTCCAGCCATAAACACAGCAAGTTGTCCAGGTCTATGTTTCATCATTCCGTCTATTCCACAAACATTTGTCGATCCAGGAATTAAGGAGTGAGCAAGAGAAGCATACCCCAACTCAGGAGGACAGACTTCATGTTAAACAAATAAGTACACATTTAACTACAATTGCACAAAGCGCCATAAAGAACTACAGAAGCCAACTACAGTTGGCACTGGTCCACCAAGAGGCTGATGACTACTGATTAGTGCTGGAAAACTGATGGTATTAGTAATAACACTTCTGGCTTCTCAGGAGGCTGAGGCGGAAGGATTGCTTGAGGCCAGGAGTTTGAGACCAGCCTGGGCAACATAGCAAGACCTCATCTCAAAAGAAAAAGTTTTCTTTTTTTCTTTTTTTTTTTTTTGAGATGGAGTCATGCTCTGTCACCAAGGCTAGAATGCAGCGGTGTGATCTCGGTTCACTGTAACCTCCGCCTGCTAGGTTCAAGCGATTCTCTTGCCTCCGCCTCCCGAGCAGCTGGGATTATAGGCACCTGCCACCGTGCCTGGCTAATTTTATTTATTTATTTATTTATTTGCATTTTTAGTAGAGATGGGGTTTCACCATCTTGGCCAGGCTGATCTTGAACTCCTGACCTCGTGATCCACCTGCCTCGGCCTCCCAGAGTGCTGGAATTACAGGCGTGAGCCATGCGTCCAGCAAAAAAAGTTTTTAAATGAACCATAGAGACCTCTCAGAGCTCCAGATTTGGGGGACGGGGTCAGATAATCAGGAGAGTTCCCGAAGAAAGTGCCATTTGAGCTGTGATCTGAAGGAACACTAGTAAGTAGTCAGCTAGGCACAGATGGGGAGAGGAGAGGGCATTCTGGGCCGAGGACACAGCGTGGGTGAAATCCTGGAGGTGGGAAGCAGCACTGTGCTCCAGAGGGACTGGAGGAGAGCCAGAGTGACTGGCACATCAGGAGGGCACAGGGGATGCCCGAGCTGCTGGTGAGACAGACAGGACTGAGAGAAACAGCAAGCTGGTCCCTGACAGCTTCCCGTCAAGTGGTGATCTGTCTCCCTTCGTCCTCCCCTGCCCTCCCACTATCTCTGTTTTCCCCAGTGCCCTTTCTTTCCTTTCCCTGTTCTTCCTTTTGGAAGAACATACGAGCTCACCTGTGTTCTGGTTCCTTTTCTAAAGGGCTTTATGATTACTTAACCAACCTTATAACCATGGACCAGCCAACATTTCACAAATACTCACTCAAAACAAGCCTGTTATTATCACCCTCGTTTCACAGAAGTGGAAACTGGGGTGCAGAAAGATGAAGGGTCAGCAGCTGGTCAGTGACGAGCCAGGGTCCAAGGCCAGGATGTCTGCCCAGCCGCCATGCTCACTGCCTTTCATCTTGGTTCTCCTAGGAAGAGTTAGTTACTTCTAGGGTATTATTAGATTGGTGCAAAAGTAATTGTGGGTTTTGCCATTGAAAATAATTACTTCTACACCAACCTAATACTTTTTTCCCAAGGGGTTTAGTAGAAGGATTCCTGCAGACCAGAAACCCAGAGGGATATTGCTGATGTGGTAGGTGTTGGGCCAGCAGGGAGAGAGGTCTGAGCCCCTGCCAGGTGCTACCTGGGAGCCACTTTGTCAGCATTTGTTTGTTCTACTTGGGAGGCAGCCCTGCCAGGGACACTTGGGGACACCTTTTCCCACTGGAAGCGCCATCTGAATCCAGAACCGTTTTCTTTGTCTTAAGAAAAAAAAAAAAAAATCTGTGTCTGCCTTACTTCAGCTGTTGGCACTGAACCATCTGTATATTTTTTTTTTTTTTTTTTTGAGAGGAGTCTCGCTCTGTTGCCCAGGCTGGAGCGCAGTGGCGCGATCTCGGCTCACTGCAACCTCTGCCTCCCAGGTTCAAGCAATTCTCCTGCCTCAGCCTCCCGAGTAGCTGGGATTACAGGCGCGTGCCACCATGCCCAGCTAATTTTTGTATTTTTAGTATAGATGGGGTTTCACCATGTTGGCCAGGCTGGTTTCAAACTCCTGACCTCAAGCAGTCCACCCGCCTTGGCCTCCCAAGGTGCTGAGATTACAGGCTTGAGCCACCACACCCAGCCCATCAGTACAATTAAAAAAAAAAAAAGTTACAACCACTGAAGCATGGATGTCACATGGGAAACTTTGTCCATGTACAGAAGGTTGGAAATAGTCTCCCAGCTCTTCGGTTGTGAGCAAAAGCTCACGGAAATGGCTCACTACAAACCTTTACGTCTCCACTGGCCCTTGTACCACCTTTTTGATAGTGTGTTGCGTGGTCTGTCACAAGACTTATGCATTTGTGTTGAAATGAAGTTGCTGGAACATTCAGATTGTTGTCTATTCCCAAGGCAGATCCTTAAATAAAATATATTTTTGGACAGCCACATAGCAGAACCGAATAGCCTAGTTAAAAACAGCTGTTAGCAAAAGAAGGCTGGGGGGGCGGGGGCGGGGGGGGGCGGGGGGGCGGGGAGGTTCCCAGCTGAAACCAGCTCTGAGTGGAAAGCAGATCATGGCATGGGCAATTTTGATGTGTGTAGTTTGTGGATGTCAGACTTTTGAGCATCTTGTATTCTCATTCTTGCCAGTATCATAAGAGCAATTCTTTTTTTCTTTTTGTAAGATGTTCTCACTCTGTCACCCAGGCTGGAGTGCAGTGGTGCCATCATAGCTTTCTGTAGCTGAGACCACAGGCGCACACCACCACACGTGGCTAATTTTTTTTTGTAGAAACAATATTTGTTGTGTTGCCCAGGTTAAGAACAATTATTTATTTATTTATTTATTTATTTATTTTTTTGGAGACAGAGTCTTGCACTGTCACCTGGGCTGGAGTGCAGTAGTGTGATCTCTGCTCGCTCATCCTCCACCTCCTGGGTTCAAGCAATTCTCCTGCCTCAGCCTCCTGAGTAGCTGGGATTACAGGCGCACACTACCACACCCGGCTAATTTTTGCATTTTTAGTAGAGACAGGGTTTCACCATGTTGGCCAGGCTGGTCTCAAACTCCTGACCTCAAGGGATCTGCCCATCTCAGCCTTCTGAAGTGCTGGGATTACAGGCGTGAGCCACCGCTATCTAGCCCAGGCTAAGAGCAATTCTTACAGATATTAACAGCTTGTACAAAACAACCCACGCCCCTCCACAATTGTCCTCACCCACTTGAAAGTATGACTGCAATATGTACACACATTCACGTTGGATATAATGGCAATGCTGCTCATACTCCATACTTGTATTCTAAGTAGCTGACTGCATGTATGCCTCCCCCGTTCACAAGTTCTATAAAGTCAGAGACGCTTGGTTTATCTGCAGAGAGGCAGTGTGAATCTGGTACCAGTAGTTAGAAATGTCCACTCTGGAGCCAAACTCCTGGGGCTTGAACCTTGGGTCCCCCATGTACCAACTGTGTGACCTTGGGCCACTTAACCTCTCAGTGGCTCATTTCCCATCTGCGAAATGGGGCTTCATCGTAGTATCACCCTGGAACATAGAAAAGCTATGGTAGCTGCTATTAATATTAGCTGTTGTTGTTTTCATAGCCACTTCAGTGCCTGACACATAGAAGGTACCCCAAAACTACAATCCATTCAATATTATTCACCCAATGCATGTCAGTGCCCAGCACTGTCCCAGGAGCCAGAGACAGGGCGGGATTGAATGTCATCAGGGACACCATCCACGTTGAATTCCTGGAGGCGCCATTAACAGAATACCGTGTGCAGCCAGCAGACCTGGCGGTGTATTGGCAAATGCAATAGATGAAGTGCCTGTCCTCCTGGAGGTTATAGGCTAGCATGAAACAGAGAGAACCAGGAAAACCATGAGATATTGTTGGGCAGCTCATTGAAGGAATACATAAGATCATTTCAGATAGTGAGAAGTGCTCTGTAAAAAACAACACAGAGGCTGGGCGCGGTGGCTCATGCCTTTAATCCCAGCAGTTCAGGAGGCCAAGGCAGGTGGATCGCTTGAGCCCAGGACCTCGAGACCAGCCTGGGCAACATGGCAAGACCTCATCTCTACAAAAAATAGAAATTCGCCAAGCGTGGTGGTATGTACCTGTAGTCCCAGCACCTCAGGAGGCTGAGGTGGAAGATCGCTTGAGCTCAGAGTCAAGGCTCCAGTGAGCTGTGATTTTGCCACTGTACTGTAGCCAGAGTGACAGAGTGAGACCCTGTCTCAGAACCCGCCCCCCCCCTAAAAAAACAGGATGATTTGTGATGAAGAGAGAGTAAGAGGGCTGCAGATGGAACGTCAGGGAAGGCCTCATTAAAGAGCTAATGTGTAAGATGAGAACTGCAGGCTACCAAGGGGCTGTCTGGCCAAGCCCTGGGGCACAGACTAGTCAGAGAGAACGTGCCTGGCTGGAGGCCAGCACCTGGACGTGTGTGCCAGCCCCTGGTGCCACTCTGTGCCCCTTTGTCCTACTGTGTGGGGGAGACTGGCCTCTGGGGACTGCCTCACCTATCCTTCCTCTAGCTCCCAATGTGTTCAGCCAGTAGGAGGCAGCAGCATGATGCAGGGCAGGAGGAAAGCGAGGCTGGGGTATTTCTCCCCCATTCCTCCTGGGCCGTGTTTTGGCGATGGCTTTGTTCCTGCAAGCAAGACTACATCTTGGGCTAGATGGCCTCTTGCCTCTGCAGGTTCCAATCATGCTGTTCCCCCTGCCGCTGCGGGTTCCAGTCGTGCTGTTCTCCCCACCTTAATGTGGCTGGGGTAAGGGAAGGGGACCCGCATGGGGTGGGCTAGCAAGGCCATGGAGGGGGCTGGCCGTGCAGAGCTTCTGCACAGAGTGAGAAGTCTGGAGAGCTTTCAGCAGGGCATCCCCAGACTCACATACACCTTTTTGGAATGGAATTGAAGCTGCTTACTTTTTTACACCCCAAAACTTTTTATAGATTCAGTTTAGCATCTGAGAAACACTGTTTGCTATAAACTCTGTGACTGTCTCTCAGGTTTTGCCTCTCCCAAGAGAGCGTCCTCCATTTGGCTGTTACCGTTGTTGAGCATCCCAAAGAGCGAGGCTCTATTTAAAGTCACTGCCTCGAGTGGTGGCAGGGATCATCCGGGGGCTCACCCAGCGTAGGTGGCTTCTACCGTTCCATCTGCTACGATACCCGCGATCTTGCTTTTGTGGTTGGAACAGGGCTTCCTTTTTTTTAACTCCCACCACCCACAGAAAAATAAGAGTGTAATTTTGGAAACAGGCCATTAAGCTGACAGGTAACTTTGCCTTCTCCTTTTTGGGATCCAAAAAGGGATTCTCAAAGCTCGTTTGCCCAGACAGGAGCGTGTTGATTCGTGGGAATCACGTTTTGTCATTTTCCTCTGTATTGTTTAACCAGGCTTGTGAGTGGGTCTTGCCTTTGTTCAGTAACTGACAACGTTAATTTCTCTACAGCTGCTGCGGGAGGATCTGGGTTTCTGTGTTGATTTTCTTTTTCCCTCCCCGCTTCATCTTTGGGATTATTTATCCTTTTTTTGGCTCTCTGCTAGGATCATCCTGAACACGGGGTCCTGTTTCTTGTTCGAGAGCTTCTCAACGTGATCCAGGACTACACCTGGGAGGACAACAGCGATGAGAAAATCCGCATCTACACCTGCGTCCTGCATCTCCTCTCCGCCATGAGCCAGGAGACATACCTTTACCACATAGACAAAGGTAGCAGAGCCTCCCCCACCAAACCATGCTCCGCGTGGATTTCATGAAAGGCAGACAGAATGCTTTCATTTTCTCTTTTATTTTTTCCTCCCTTGTATTTTAGCTTCCATGAACTTCTAGTCCAGGGTCTCACTGTATTTACCTGATCTAAGACTTACCTGGGGCAACTCTTAAGAGTACAGATTCTTGGGCCGGGTGCAGTGGCCCACGCCTGTAATCCCAGCACTTTGGGAGGCCAAGGCAGGCGGATCACCTGAGGTCAAGAGTTCGAGACCAGCCTGGCTAACAGAGCCAAA
This sequence comes from Pan paniscus, assembly GCF_029289425.2. Classification (NCBI taxonomy): domain Eukaryota; kingdom Metazoa; phylum Chordata; class Mammalia; order Primates; family Hominidae; genus Pan; species Pan paniscus. Next base: position 20,946,444 of record NC_073267.2, read on the forward strand.
CCCTGTCTCTACTAAAAATACAAAAATTAGCCAGGCCTGATGGTGCACCCCTGTAATCCCAGCTACTCGGGAGACTGAGGCAGGAGAATCGCTTGAACCTGGGAGGCAGAGGTTACAGTAAGCCAAGATGGCACCACTGTACTCCAGCCTGGGCAACAAGAGTGAAAACACCATCCCAAAAAGGAAAAAAAAGAGTACAGATTCTTCAGCCCCATCCTGCCCTTTATTGATTGATTGATTGATTGATTGATTGATTGAGACAAGGTCTCACTCTGTCCCCCAGGCTGGAGTGCAGTGATGTGATCTCAGCCCACTGCAGCCTTTACAGCCCAGGCTGAAGCAGTCCTCCCACCTCAGCTTCCCAAGTAGCTGGGAATACAGGCATGTGCCACTGCTCCCAGATAATTTTTTTAAATTTTTTTTGAAGACGGGGTTTCACCATGTTACGCTGGTCTCAAATGCCTGGGCTCAAGCAATCTACCCGTCTCAGCCTCCCAAAGTGTTGGGATTATAACCATGAGCCACCACACCTGGCCTTCCCTTCTTAATTTGCATCTTTAACAAGCACCTGAGATCATGTTGAACATCAGACCAGTCTGGAGAAACAATGTTTAAAAAAATAATTATAATAATTTCAACTTCTATTTTAGATTTAGGAGGTATACGTGCAAGTTTGTGACAGGGGTATATTGTGCAATGCTGAGGTTTGGGGTGCAAATGAGATAGTACCCAATAGGTAGTTTTTCAGCCCCTGTCCCCTCCCCTTCCTCTTCCCTCTAGGGGTTTCCAGTGTCTGTTGTTTCCATCTTTATGCCCATGGGTACCCAATGCTTGGGGCCCACTTACAAGTGAGAACATGGCGGTAGTTAGTTTTCTGTTTCTGCACTAGTTCACTTAGGATAATGGCCTCCAGTTGCACCCATGTTGCCACAAAGACCATGATTTCGTTCTTTTTTAGGGCTGCATAGTATTCCATAGTGTGTATGTACCACATTTTCTTTATCCAATCCACTGTTGATGAGCATCTAAGTTGATGCTATGTTTTTGCTATTGCAAATAGTGCTGCAATGAACATACGTGTGCATGTGTCCTTTCAGTAGAATGATTTATTTTCCTTTGGGTATATACCCAGTAATGGGATTGCTGGGTCAAATGGTAGTTCTGTTTTCAATTCTTTGAGAAATCTCCAAAACTGCTTTCCACAGTGGCTGAACTAATTTGCATTTCCACTGACAGAGTGTTAAGTGTTCTCTTTTCAGAGGAACCCTCTTTTGGATCAGTGTGCTACACAATAAACTGGAACAATGGCTAAATATACACATGCATGAGCTTCGTGCCAGGCCTGTTCCTTACCACAGTCTCAGGAAGGACCCTGGTGTGGGTGTTTGCAACTGCTCCTCAGATGATGCCAAGGCTCAGCAGCCCTTGTCTGGGTGCTCTGGAGGAAGGAGGTGGCCTTGATCACCTGCTACCAGACATTTTGAACTTGCTAGTACAAGTTGGGAGCAGCCTCATCGTGTCCTGGACTTACCACAGGACATCCCAGTTCCAGGCCTTTTCCCACTGAGCCCAAGTATCCTCCTGCCTGGCGGACCCTCAGTTCTAATTTTTGGATTCCAAAAATTGGTCTTAATGTCAAAAGTGCTTTGACCAGTAATTGTATACTTTACAGTTAAAAAACCAACTCTACACTTGCAAGTTGCAGTGAACACATTAGCAGTGCTTAAGGGATGGCCTGCCTTCTGTCATACCTCTCAGGCTTTCTCTAGCTGGGTCTGGGGACTGAGGATAAAGATGTAACTCAGGGAGGCTGGTTCATAGCAAGAATGATGGCGCCTACCCTGATCTGAGCACTTACTGCGTGCCAAGGACTACATCAGGCTCTACAGGCCTTTTTCCCTTAATCCTTACAGCTTTACTATGAGGACGGGCATTCATGTCCCCATTTGATGTGTAAGCAAGAGGAGATCCAGAAAGACAATGTGATTTACTCCAGGGCTTCCGGTAGTTAGTGATGGAAGTGAAACTCACACCCAGCGCGGTGGGACATGCATTACACTGCTTTGTTGATTACAAAATAACAGTGTTGGCTGGGCACAGTGGCTTGTGCCTATAATCCCAGCACTTTGGGAGGCAGACGCAGGCGGATCACCTGAGGTCAGGAGTTCGAGGCTAGCCTGACCAACATGGCAAAACCTCATGTCTACTAAAAATACAAAAAAATTAGCCAGGCTGTTGGCAAGTGCCTATAATCCCAGCTACTTGGATGGCTGATGCAGGCGAATCGCTTGAGCTCAGGAGGCTGCAGTGAGCCAAGATCACACCACTGAACTCCAGCCTGGGTGACAGAGCAAGACTCCATCTCAAAAAAAAAAAAAAGCAATGTTTTAATTAAAGTGTATTATATAACATATATGCAATAAACTATAGAGCTCAGTGAATTGTCACAAAGTGAACACTCCCAGGTAACCACAGTCCAGATCAAGAAATAGAACACCTCCTTCAGTCAGCATCACCACCCTACTCTCGAAGACACACCACTCTCTCTCCTGACTTCTAGCATTATTTATTAGTTTGCCACTTTCTGAATAAGTAAATGGAATGTTTTGCAAGCATTCTTTGGTATTTGGCTGCTTTAACTCAGCATGATGTCCAAGATTCATCTGTGTTGGTATGCAAAACTGTAGTTCACCTTTTGCATTGCTGTATAGTATTCCTTTGCGTGGATGTACCAAAATTGATTCATTCCTTCTGGATGGAAATTTGCATGTGGCCAGGTCCAGTTTGGGGCTATTATTATGAGTAATGCAGCTGTGAACATTCTTGCATGTATTTCTTGGTGTACATTCCCATTGGCTGTCTGCGTGGAGGTGGCGTTGCTGGCTCATAGGATCTGCTTATATTCTACGTTGGAGGATACTGCTTCACAGTTTCCCAAAGGGTTAAACCAATTGACATTCCCACCAGGCACGAATGAGGCTTCCATTTGTTCAGTTGCTATGGTCATTCTTTTTCATGTCAGCTGTTCTAGGAGTGGAGTTTGCATTTCTCTGATGGCTGGCGAGGTTGAACACCCTTTCCTGTATTTCTTGGCGTCTTTGTTTCCTCTTTTGTGAAGTGAACATTGAAGGCTCTGAACAAGAGAGAAAGCTTTGAGGACCAGACAGAGACCTGGAAGTGAGGCTATCACAGGAGCATGCCCTGCCCTCTCCTCTCCCTCCTCTCCTTCCTCTCCCTTAAACAGATTCAGCCCATCCTTTCTCTGAACAAGGCCGCCAGTGAAGACGACTAGAGCCAGATTGGCAGCAGAGGGAGCGAGGCTATATTTGATAGGCAAGAGTGTAGTTTTCTAGCTTTTAAAGATGAAACCAGAAGGATGGATTTTCTTTTTCTTCTTCTTAGTCCAGCTGTGTTTACTTTGAATGTGCAACTGTGACCTGCCCGGCGTCTTGGTAGGAGACCCAGGGAATCACAGAGTCTCTGCAGGTTGTGGGGGCTCCTTTTTCCCTGTTCGCTTCCTCATTCTAGGGAGGCTTTTAGACGATGTTGACACAGCTTAGAACTTGGAAGAGAGGGATTAAATAATTTCTGCATTTTTGGAGGATGCCTTGGCCACTTTCTTCCCAGATTAAGAAAAAGAGAAGGCTCTGACATTGCCTGGAGCAATCCCTCCGGTGCTTTTACACGAGGTTACAAGAGAGCGTGCATGTTTGATGTAGAAGTGAAGAATAGTCTTGGATCCTCAATGTTTATGTATTTAGTATGCAGATAGAGTGTGTCTTTATTGGAAGAGTACAACTCAGGATGCTTCTGTGAAGCCAAGGCAGCCCTCCTCACTCTTCCACGTCACCTGCCAGGCCCTCAAAGCATTCGGGTTTGCAACTTGGGGTGGGACAGATGCAGAGATTGTGGGCTATTTTTAGTGGCCATTTGCAGGGGACATCATTTCTCCCCCTCGTGAGAGCCACGTCTGGACTTGAAGGCCCCCAATACACTCTGACCTGACCAAATTACTTTTAATTCTCAAATGCGCCCTTTTCTCCTTCCCTCTATGACCACCAAGTGTTAGCATGGAAAATAAATTCCTCCCTTCTCACCCCTTTTCCCACTTTTGCTAGCGAATTCCACCTTTAGGACTCAGTCCAGGTCTCACTGATTCCAGAATCCTGTCCCAAGCATAGATTTTAGGATCCCATGATCCCCTGTGCTGCCCCCCTTCCTTGAGACCGGGAGGCGGAGGTTGCAGTGAGCCAAGATCATGCCACTGAACTCCAGCCTGGGCGACAGAGCAAGACTCCATCTCAAATACCTCTGCACACTATTGCAATTGCCTGTTTGTGTGTCTGTGTCTCCTCACAGACTGTGACCTCTGTGTCTGTGAGGGTAGGGCCAGGTCAGCCTTGTCCCCCACTAGGTTCCCGCTCCTAGCCTAGAAGCTGGCATGAAGCAGGCCTTATTCAGTAGGTGTTGCATGTGTGTGTGAGTGGCCTGCTCTAAACACACCTCTGGCCCCTTGGGGTGGTTGGACCTTCCCTCTTCTCCATTGCTGGGCTGTTCAGAATCAAAGTGAACTCCAACCTGGAGGAAGACTGGGAATTTATGCAGGAACTATTCTGGTCCTCAGCAGCAGACATGAGAAATTCCTTCACCAGCTGCAGTTTTGCTGCCCTGCACAATCAGGTGGTGTTGAATGGCTGAAATGAATTCTTCTCGCTTCTTACAAGAGTAACTGCCGTCCCCCACTGGGGAGGTACAAGTCATGACACAGCAGCCAGAGCCGGCTTGGAAATTCTGAGATTGACTCCTGCGGTCCAGGGCCAGTAACTACCAACCTGGTGTCAGACGAGCAATCAGTCGCAAAGGAAACCTTGGGGAAGTATCCCAGCAGAGTCCCCATAAACGAGCAGTTTAAGATTGGATAAGAGATTCCTGTGATCAGAGAAGCTGGGGAACAAAGGAAACCAGTTGTTCTCCTTATTCTTAGGCAATATGCCTGCAACCTGCTTTCAAATGGTTCAGCCAAAAAAAAAAAAAAATTATGTGTGTCTGTCCATCCTTGTAGAGACAACAAGCAAGAGAGCTTGCACAAAAGTAGCAAAATATTATCAATTGGTGATTCAAGAAGTAGGTGTTCATGGCTGGGCGCGGTGGCTCATGCCTGTAATTCCAGCACTTTGGGAGGCCAAGGCTGGAGGATCACTTGAGGTCAGGAGTTTGAGACCAGCCTGGCCAACATGGAGAAACCTCATCTCTACAAAAATACAAAATGTAGCCCTGCCTGCAGTGCAGTGGCGTGACCTCTGCTTGCTGCAACATCTGCCTCCTGGGCTCAAGTCATCCTCCCACCTCAGCCTCCCGAGTAGCTGGGATTACAGGCACACATCACCACATAGAGCTAATTTTTGTATTTTTATTAGAGACAGGGTTTCACCATGTTGCCTAGGCTGGTCTCAAACTCCTGAGCTCAAGTGACCTACCTGCCTTGGCCTCCCAAAGTGCTGGGATTACAGGCGTGAGCCACTGTGCCTGGCCATCTCGTGCTGTTTGTCCCTCGTTTGTGCACAGGCCCTACTGTGCTTCTCATAAATATTGTCTCTTTTGAATTGTGTGTATCTGAGACAGTATCCTTCCTACTTGTTTCCTCAAGACAGTGATGAATGTTCTTTCAATGGGGCGAGAAAAGCACAACAAATCACATTCTAGCAGATAAGCTAAACTGGATGTGGTTTATTAAAGACATCCCTAAGCCACAAAACTGGATTAGCCGTGTGCACATGTGGCCGCGTGTACACAACCACACCCCGAGGCACAGGCATGGCTCTTGGTTTATGAGATATCCACGCACTCAGGACAGTGACCCAGATTGCAGGCCCGTGCCAGGTGAGAAGCAGCGAGTGCCGCCGCCGCACCGTCCCCCTTCCTGACCGCTGAGTGCTGTGTTGGCTCCAGAGCTCTCCCTTTAGCCTGGGGGTTCAGATGCTGAACTGGGCTCCCCAGACAGAGTGCTGCTTGTTCACAGCCAGTTATGCTCGGCCACATACAAGTCCCCATCTGGTAGCTGGAATGAAAGCAGCTGTAAGAGGATCCTGTGGAAAAGGTGTGTGAGCTCATGTGGGTGTGGAAGGAAAGAACTGGCTCTGTAGGCAGAGCTGGTGGTTTTGTTGCGAACTCTAGGGTTTGCAGCAGGCTGGCCCTAGCCAAAAAAGGAAGGAAGAAAACCACTGAAGTGTTCCCAGTAGGGACCAACTAAATACATTCTCTTCCATCGTACAGTGGGATACTACGCAGACATGACAACAAAGCAACAGAGCTGTACGCGTAGCGCCCCCTTACCCAGTGTCTCTTCTTTTTTTTTTTTTTTTTTTGAGATGGAGTCCCGCTCTGTCGCCAGGCTGGAGTGCAGGAGCGTGCCAGTAGCTGGGACTACAGGCGCGTGCCACCACGCCCAGCTAATTTTTGTATTTTTAGTAGAGACGGGGTTTCACCATGTTGGCCAGGATGGTCTTGATCTCTTGACCTCATGATCCACCTGCCTCAGCCTCCCAAAGTGCTGGGATTACAGGCGTGAGCCACTGTGCCCGGCGTTTTTTTTTGAGACAGAGTCTCGCTCAGTCACCCAGGCTGGAGTGCAGTGGCTCCATCTCGGCTCACTGCAACTTCTGTCTCCCACGTTCAAGCGATTCTCCTGCCTTAGCCTCCCAAGTAGCCGGGACTACAGGCGTGCACCACCATGCCCAGCTGATTTTTTGTATTTTTAGTAGAAACTGGGTTTCATCATGTTGGCCAGGCTGGTCTCAAACTCCTGACCTCAAGTGATCCACCCACCTCAGCCTCTCACAATGCTCAGATTCTAGGCATTAGCCACAGTGCCCAGCCCCAGTTTCATTTTCTGCAGTTTCAGTTACCCCACAGTCAACCTGGTCCGAAAATATTAAGTGGAAAATCTCAGAAATAATTCATAAGTTTTAATTTGCACACTGTACTGAATAGGGTGATAAAATTTCACTTCGTCCCACCCGGGATATCCATCATCCCTTTGTCCAGCTTATCCACACTGATGCGACACTACCTACCCATTACTATATAGGAAAAAGCATAATGTATATAGGATTCAATACTGTCTGTGGTTTCAGGCACCCACTGAGGGTCTTGGAACGTATCCCCCAAGGATAAGGGGGCATTATTGTATGCTGATATAAAAATAGCACGAAGATTTATTTTATTTTGTTTATTTTGAGACAGGATCTTGCTGCGTTGCTCATACTAGAGAGCAGTCATGTGATCATAGCTCATTGCAGCCACCTACTCCTGGGCTCAAGCAGTCCTCCCACCTCAGCCTCCCAAGTATCTGGGACTACAGGCGTGAGCTACCAAACACAGCTAATTTTTTTTGGAAAGATGGTGTTTTGCTATGTTGCTCAGGCTGGTCTCAAACTCCTGGACTTAAGTGATCCTCCTGCCTCAGCCTCCCAGAGTGCTGGGATTATAGGTGTGAGCCACTGATCCCAGCCCCAAGATTTATCATTAAGTTAAAAAAACAAAGTATAAAGCAGCACAGAGTGTGGTGTCTCTTTCGTTGCCCAGATTATGCTCTGTGTGAAGTTCAGTTGAGAGGAAGGAGCGGGGAGGGAAGGAGGGAGGGAGGAGGAAGGGAGGAGGAACTCAGACTCAGGCTGTCCTTGGCTGGGCCTGTCTTACTCTAGGCAGTGGTTGTCACAGGATGAGACCCAGCAAACAGTGGAGGAGCTTTTGGCAAGAGACATTATCAAAGGGATTTACACTTCTAGAGTAGTTGAAATAGAAAATCTCTGCAGTCCTTCCAAAGCCAGGTTTGAGGAGAGGGTGACAGGGCAGGCAGCTGGATGCGGTAGCTAAGAGTGTGAGCTCTGGAATCAGACTTCCTGGTTTAGGATCCCAGCTAGGACCACCTCTGAGCCTCATCTCCCTAAAAGGGAGATATTAATATCATCTCTTGGCTGGGCTGGTGGCTCACACCTGTAATCCCAGCACTTTGGGAGGCCGAGGCACTTGAGGTCAGGAGTTCGAGACCAGCTTGGCCAGCATGGTGAAACCCCGTCTCTATTAAAAATAAAAGAATAAATTAAAAAAATAGCCAGGCGTGCTGGCAGGTGCCTGTAATTCCAGCTACTCAGGAGGCTGAGGCAGGAGGACTGCTTGAGCCTTGAGGCGGAGGTTGCAGTGAGCCAAGATCGTGCCACTGCACTCCAGCCTGGGTGACAGAGAGAGACTCTGTCTCAAGAAAAAAAAAAAAAAAAGAAAAGAAAAGAAAAGAAAAATCATCTCTTCACATACTGGTTGTGGGGGATTCTGCAATAAGGCAGTGAAAGCTCTAGCCCAGTGCCTGGCAGCTGCTGTGATGATCATTATTATTATTAATGTCACCCCCGCTCCCCGCCACGCACACATGGGCTGGAGGGGTGACTTCCACACCACTGGCTTAGACTGTCCTGCAGGCTGGGTGTTTTCTTTGTGATTCCCAAGGCCCCAGGCCCAGTGGGAAATTTCCACCACTTCCATGTGCCCTGCCACGACTTCCTGCCATCTGCTGACACGGTGTGACATGATAACGCGGCTGCCTCTCCCTGGCCAGCATGGCCGCGGGGCTTGGGTCTGTCTCACTGTTCTTGTTTGTTCAACAGTGGACTCCAACGACAGCCTCTACGGGGGAGACTCCAAGTTCCTGGCAGAAAACAACAAGCTGTGTGAGACGGTGATGGCTCAGATCCTAGAGCATCTGAAAACCCTGGCCAAGGACGAGGTGGGTGCCCTCTGCTGTCCTCCACCCGCCCCTTGCTCTGAAAGCACAAGTTTCCAGGGTGGTTCAACGTTGGTTCATTCTAGAAAGGAAACTATGTCATGTGAGTAATGTGTTTATGTGCAAACCACTTCTCCATTGCTTTGGGGCCTTCGCTCCTGCTGTTTTCTCTGCCTGGACTGCGCCTCCCCCAGGGCTTCCCCTGGCTGTTCCTTCTTGTCATTGAAATCTCAGCTCAAAGGACCTCCTCAGGCCTTCCCGGACTCTGTCTCAAGGAGCCACCACCACCTGCATGCCTCTGCCCGATTGTCCCTGTAGCGCCTGTTCAGTCACCGTCTGAAATGTTCTGTTTGTCTGTCCATCCCTCAGCTCCCTGACTAGAATGTAAGCTCCATGGGAGCAGGGACCTGGTGAGTCTTTTTTTTTTTTTTTTTTTTTTTTGAGACAGTCTCACACTATTGCCTGGGCTGGAGTGCAGTGGCATAATCTCGGCTCACTGCAACCTCCGCCTCCTGGGTTCAGGCGATTCTTCTGCCTCAGCCTCCCGAGTAGCTGGGATTACAGGTGCCCGCCACCACACCTGGCTTATTTTTTGTATTTTTTTAGTAGAGATGGGGTTTCACTATGTTGGCCAGGCTGGTCTTGAACTCCTGACCCTGTGATCCGCCTACCTCGGCCTCCCAAAGTGCTGGGATTATAGGCGTGAGCCACTGCATCCGGCCTGGACCTGGTGAGTCTTGAAGACCTGCCTGTGTCTGAATGACAAGACAGGGACTCTGGGACCCCCGGTAACTCTCTGCACCACCCCACGTCTCATGCAGAGCCCGGCCTGTGGCAGATGCTCCATCAGTTCATGGTGAATCCCTGATAGCGTGGGATTGCTATACCTGGGCTCTTTCAGTGCCCACAGCAGCCCTGTGAGATGTAGATGCTGTGTTTATTTCCATTGAATGGGGAGGGAAACTGAGGCTCAGAGAGGGTTATTCAGAGCCGTTGATATTTCCTCTGGCTGTGATGAAACAGCAGAGATTCTAACCCGGATTCCCAAACCTGAACTCTGCACTGCTACATTGCCCTCCTCAACCAAGGCCTTTCCACTTCACTTTTCTTTTTATTTTTTTTGAGACGGAGTTTCGCTCTTGTTGCCCAGGCTGGAGTGCAATGGCACGATCTTAGCTCACTGCAACCTCCACCTCCCAGGTTCAAGTGATTCTCCTGCCTCAGCCTCCCAAGTAGCTGGGATTCAGGCGCCCGCCACCACACCTGGCTAATTTTTGTGTTTTTAGTAGAGATGGGGTTTCACCATATTAGCCAGGCTGGTCTCGAATTCCTGAGCTCAAGTGATCCGCCCGCCTCGGCCTCCCAAAGTGCTGGGATTACAGGCATGAGCTATTGCGCCCGGCCAATATATACCCATTCTGTCCAGGGTGTTCAAGCGTGTGTTTGAGAGAGTAGGATTTTTTCTGGCCTCCAAGTTCAGGGGCACTGCCCGAAGGGCTGGCCTTAGGGTTAGTAGTTGAAAGGGCAGAGACCTACATACCCAGCAGTTGCAGAAATGCTGCAGCCCTGGGGGCCTGTAGCACCTTCTGTAGGGAGGGAGGGTATGTGACTGTGTCCTACTGACCTTGGGGACCCCGAGCTGCAGTACCAGAACTCTGAGCAAGTTAGTGCCTGGAGGGCTCTTGGTTATTTGTGGAAAGAGTGGCATTGGAACCCCAGTTTCTTCTTCAGGAAAATTGGTTTATCAAACCCGTGAGTATCAGACGAGGCAACTCTCCTAGAAGGATTGATACCAGAGGCTGGGAAGGGTATGTGGATGTGTGTGTTGCGGGGGGGCAGGGGAGGGCAATGAAGAGAGGTTGGTTAATGGGTACAAAGATAGATACAGTTAGAAGGAACAGGCCAGGCACAATGCCTCAGACCTGTAATCCCAACATTTTGGGAGGCCCAGGTGGGAGGATTAGTTGAGGCTAGGCGTTTGAGACCAGCTTGGGTAACATAGTAAGATCCTGTCTCTATTAAAAAAAAAATTAAAAATTAGGCCAGGTACGGTGACTCACGCCTGTAATCCCAGCACTTTGGGAGGCTGAGGTGGGCGGATCACTTGAGGCCAGGAGTTTGAGACCAGCCTGGCCAACATGGCAAAATCCCACCTCTACAAAAAATACAGAAAAAATTAGTTGGGCGTGGTGGTGTGTGCCTGTAGTCCCAGCTACTCGGGAGGCTGAGGCAGAAGAATCGCTTAAACCCGGGAGGCAGAGGTTGCCGTGAGCCCAGATCATGTCACTGCACTCCAGCCTGGGCGACAGAGTGAGACTCCATCTCAAAAAAAAATTTTAAATTAGCTGGGCATGGTGGTGAGTGCCTGTAGTCCCAGCTACTGGAGAGGCTGAGGCGGGAATTCAAGGCTGCGGCGGGAATTTGAGGCTGCAGTGAGCTGTGATCATGCCACTGCACTCCAGCCTAGGCAACAGAGCAAGACCCTGTCTCCAAAAAAAAGAAAAAAAAAAAAAAGAAAAAAGAAAAAAGGGGGAATAAAAGGGAATAAGTTCTAATGTTCAATAGCAGAGCAGAGTAACTACAGTTAACAACAGTGTATTATACATTTCAAAATAGCTATAAGAGAAGACTTGAAATGTTCCGTACACATAGAAATGATAAATGCTTAGGCAACAGACACCCCAAATACCCTGGCACAATCATTGTATATTCTAGGCATGTAACAAAATACCACATGTACCTCATAAATACACACAAATATTATGTATCAATAATTTTTAAATGTTGCATATCTGAGGCTCATGAATCAAGATGAGAAAATAAAACCCTAAATATACATTGTTTTAAAAGACCTTTTACAAACATGCACAAACACTCAGCAAGGGTTCATACCTCTTCCCTTTTCTGTGTAGATGGTTTTCAGGAGAGAGCCCTTTCAGCCTAGAGGAATAATGGAAGCCCATCACCTTTAGCTTGTACTAATTAGATCCCCCCATGGAAAGCTTGTCTTAGCTTTTTCCCCTGATTTCTTTTCTTTTTTTTTTTTTTTTTTCCAGAGACAGGGTCTTACTCTGTCATCCAGGCTGGAGTACAGTGGCACTATCTTAGCTCACTGCAGCTTCAACCTCCTGGGCTCAAGTGATCCTCCCATGTCAGCCTCCCAAGTAGCTGGGACTACAGGCGTCTACCACCACGTCCAGCCAAGTTCTTATTTCTTACACAGCCGAGGTCTCTCTGGGTTGCCCAGGCTAGTCCTAAAATACTGAGCTTGGCCGGGCACGGTGGCTCATGCCTGTACTCCCAGCACTTTGGGAGGCTGAGATAGGCAGATCACTTGAGGTCAGAAGTTTGAGACCAGCCTGGCCAATATGGTGAAACCCCACCTCTACTAAAAATACAAAAATTAGCCAGGCGTGGTGGCACATGCCTGTAATCCCAGCTACTCGGGAGGCTGAGGCGGGAGAACTGCTTGAACCCAGGAGGGGGAGGTTGTAGTGAGCTGAGATCACGCCACTGCACTCCAGCCTGGGTGACAAAACGAGACTCTGTTTCAGAAAAAAAAAAAAGAGCTCAAGTGATCCGCCCACTTTGGCCTTGGGCTCCCAGAGTGCTGCGGATTCTGGGCGTGAGCCGCCGTGCCCAGCCTTCCCCTGATTTCTTGAAACCATCGGCTCTGGCTCCACCCTCTAGTCCAGGGACCTCTTAGAACAGTGATGTGTGTTTGACAAGCCACACCCACAGAACACTTGACATGTGGTTCAAAATTACGTGTCTTCATGCCGAGGCAATAGGCTGGGTTTAATCAGAGGTGGTCACTGACAGCATAAATGATCATAGTCCAGAAGTCCCAAGCTTGCAATAAAAATAAAGCCCAGAACCATATAATTTGGAGCTATTTATATTTAACATTTATGTCTCTTTCTCTGGTGGAGAGAGGGGTTGATGGTGATAGTGATTCTGAAAGAATAGCAAAGATGGAATGTTTCTGAAGAACATTTCACGTGGCATCAATACCAGCGATGTTCCCTGAAAATGTCTGTCCATATATGCACATTTATTAGAAAAACATCGGTCAGGCATGGTGGCTCATACCTGTGATCCCAACACTTTGGGAGGCTGGGGAAGGAGGATTGCTTTATTCCAGGAGTTTGAGACCAGCCTGGGGAATATAGTAAAACCCCATCTCTAAAAAAATTTTAAAAGTTAGCCAGGCATGGTGGTGTGCACCCTGAGTAGCTGGGACTACTCAGGAGGCTGAGGTGGGAGGATCGCTTGAGCCCAGGAGTTTGAGGCTGCAGTGAGCTGTGATTGCACCACTACACTCCAACCCTGGCAGCAGAGCAAGACCCTGTCTCTAAAATAAATAAATAAATAAAAACATGGTCATATGGGTGGACCAAGCTGAAACTGAACATGTTATCCTTCTTTTCTTTTATTTTATTTTATTTTATTTTATTTTGAGACAGTCTTGCTCTGTTGCCCAGACTGGAGTGTAGTGGCACAATTTCAGCTGACTGCAACCTCCACCTCCCAGATTCAAGTGATTCTCCTGCCTCAGGCTTCCGAGTAGCTGGGACTATAGGCACGTGCCACCACACCTAGCTAATTTTTTGTATTTCTAGTAGAGACGGGGTTTCACTGTTAGCCAGGATGGTCTCGATCTCCTGACCTCATGATGCGCCCGCCTCAGCTTCCCAAAGTACTGGGATTACAGGCATGAGCCACCGTGCCCGGCTATCCTTTGTTTTAATGGTGCAATTTGAAGTTCAGCTCAACAGCCATATTGGAGTCCTCTGAAGTCTGGTACCCCAAGAGCATGAGGCTTGGTATCCAGGCCCATCACAGACCAGGAAGGGCCTGGTGGATTTCTCCCCACCGAGTGGGGTGGGCGGCTTCTTGCTGTTGGAAAACCCTGATGCCTGTGCCGTTCTGAGAATCATATCGCAGCTCTGGTAGCAACCCTGCTTCCAAAGTCATCCTCTAAGGCCACGTGAAGGTGCCAGCCTCATTTTAATCACAAGCTGTATTTTATGAAGTTGTTTGTTTGGGTGTGGTGGAGCTGGGAACCATGCCAAACCCCGAGAGCTTCCTGGAAATGACAATTCTCATAGGAAAAGCAGCTCTTTTCTATTTAAAACCTCTGTGGCGAGGGGAGGGGATCAGGCCCTGATTTGGTTCCCAAGCTACGTGTTTGTATTTTTCTCGGTGTTTGAATATATCAGCTGGCATGTGTCTCATCCCTCAGACACGTCTCCAATGATTTCACTTTTAATGGGCTTTGGCATTTAAAACACATGCGAATTGAGCTTTTTGCTAATTGAGAAGATATGGAATGGAGAAATAGCCAATTAGATATTGTGCTGCTTGTCTGACTTTTAAAACAGTTTCTCCCACTTCAGTGAAAGGTAGTCAAAGGGCCTCTCTCCGAGGAGACTTTTAGTTAGCTCTGAAAGAGTTTTATTTTAGGTTGGTCTTCTAGATTCAGGCAGAAAGTGGGGCTCCCGTTCTCCCAGGTGTCAGACGAGGACCAGGTTAAAAGGAGAGCAGGATGGGCTCAGGTTTCCACTTGGGGCATAACTGTATTGTCTGTTAGAACAAATGAAGGCAGAGCAGGTGGTCGCCAGCCAGTTTGCGAGTCCGTGCCCAGTAGGTGCCAGCCCGCGTGCCCCGTGCCAAAGCGCTTTTCTCTTATAGCCCGCGGGCCTGGGCGCCCACAGCACAACCTGCTCCCTGAAGATTGGGCTCTTCGCCGTTGGCTCTGCTGCTTCTGTGACTGTCGCTGCTCTAGGCTGTTGCCAAGGCAGGCTCAATTTTGCCCGGAGCGGGGAGGGGAGGTGCCGCAGTCTTAATTACCACTCAGCCACCTTGCCCAACTGCATTTGAAGCTGTTCCTTGACTTTTTCTTTAAGACAGGGTCTTGCTCTGATGCCCAGGCTTGAGTGCGGTGATCATAGCTCACTGCAGCCTCAAACTCTTGCCCTCAAGTGATCCTCCAGCCTCAGCCTCCTGAGTAGCTGGGACAACAGGTGTGTGCTACCATGCTCAGCTAATTTTTTTTTTCTTTTCACTAAAAGACTTTAAATTCTCACTTGGGAAAGGACAGTAAGAAGGGGTAAATCAGTTGGCATAGCAGCTCGCAGGCGCCATGTGAATTATCTGTGGAACGTTGGATGGATAGACGGTTGATAAGTTGGTTTTAGCCACCAAGAGTAGTTGAGAAAAGCAGGAAGAAATGTGTTTTGGTGTAAGCCCAATCAAGCCATTCTTACTCCCTGCATACAACTGCATAGCCGAAGTTGGTTCGCGGCACTGGCAAGTCTCTCAGCCCCTTCTGACTGCGATTCCTAATAAGATGCGACCCTGAGTGTGTGGCCTGGAGAGGGCTGTGAGTACGAGCACAGGCTCTGGAGTCGGACAGCTGGAGCTTGGACTCCCCTCTGCATTGTGAGGACCCATCTGTGGTCCTTGGGCAAGTTCCTAACCTTTCAGGGCCTCAGGTGCCTCATCTGCAGAATGGGAGCATATTCATTTCCTGTTGCCACCATAACCCGTTGCCACAAACTTGGCATCTTAAAGCAGTACCCATTTTTGATCTCACTGTTTGGTAGGTGAGAAGTCAGTGCTGGCTGGGGCCGGTGTCTCTGTTCTGGGTTTCACAAGGCCAGAATCAAGGTCTTGCTGGCTGGGCTCTTATCGGGAGGCACTGGAAAGAATCTACTTCCATTTGCAGATTGCATTTCCGTGTGATCATGGACTGAGATCCTGTGTCTGTTGGCCGGGTGTCCTTCTCAGCTTCTAGAAGCTGCCTGTGTTTCTCAGCTCATGGCCAGCACTCGTGGGCCAGGTTCTCCTCATGCCTTGAATCTCTGGCTTCCCTTCTTCCTCCTCTTTCCTGTTTTTCTCTTCCACTGCTTGTCTCTGATTCTGGTCGGAGAAATGCTTCTGCTTTTAAGGGCTCCAGTGATTCGAGGGCCCACTCGGGTCATCTAAGATACGCTCCCTACCTTAATTCCATCTGCAGTCTCTCCACAGCAGCACCGGGATTCATGTTTGAATAACGGGAGGGAATGTTGGGAGACACCTCTAGAATTCTATCATGGGCGGTTAGGAGTGTACCTGCCATGGAGCTGTCATGAAGGTTAAATCAGGCGAGTTATATAAAGCACAGAGCAGAATCCCTGGCACACTCTTAAGGGCTCTTACACACATTCACTGTCAGGGAGCAGACACGAGACTCTTGGCAGCACTGATGTTGTGCAGATGTGGGATCTGCCCTGGCCCCATGGGCTTCCTGAACAGCAGGTACCCACCTGTTGATATGGCTTTTCCAGGGGCCTTCGTTTACCTTGGGGAAGTTGTATCCTCTCTCCTGGGCCTGGTGTTGCATTCTGGAGATTTATTTTCCCTTTTGTCTTTATCACTCAAAGCTGGAGTTCAGGTTCGGTCTGCCATGACACTGTGGTTAGACTTTTTTTGGCAAGATACCTCTCACATCAGATGATTGAGCAAGAAAGGAGAGATCTGATGTCAGCGTGTAAAGGCTAGATATGGGCACCAAGGACTGGGGAGCTCAGTTCGGGAGGAGATGTGTTTTGGTCTTTATTACCGGCAGCCCAGGGGCAGGAATACTGACTGCAGCTTTGGGTAGTTTGAGGACACATCTTAAAGAGGTGAGCTGAAGCCTTTCAGTTTTCAGCTGTACTTGCGTTAAAGCAAGGCTTGTCCCTGCTGGGGTACCCTTCATTCCTCGACCTCACTGACTGGTGAGTTTCTTCCATTTCATGAGTAATGACCATCTGTGGGCACAGAGCTTCGTCATCTTACTGAATCCCCGCCCTCTGCAGGGGTGACCTTACTGTCATTTACAGATGAAGAAGCTGGGACTTTGGGAGGTTCAGCAGCTTGCCCTACAGCAAATACGTGGCAGAGCTGGCACTGGAACTCAGGCATGACCTACCCCAGAGTCAGCACTGTCCACAGCATCTCTGCGGGGCACGGCGTGAGCCGCAGTGCAAGGCAGTAACCTCCCTTTTCTGTTTCAGGCCCTGAAGCGCCAGAGCTCGTTGGGCCTTTCCTTCTTTAACAGCATCTTGGCCCATGGGGACCTACGCAACAACAAGCTCAACCAGCTCTCCGTCAACCTGTGGCACCTGGCACAGAGGCACGGCTGTGCAGACACCAGGACCATGGTGAGGCGCTCGGAGGGCCCCGTGGTATAAGCCCACTGGCCAGTGCACAACCACCCTCAACACAGCATTGTGGCCTGGACATCAGACAGACAACCCCATACTCCCCTTTTAGAAAAGCACTTGGTCCATTTCTACTGGATCACTTCCTAGCAGTAAAAAGCAGAGCTGGCCAGGTGTGGCAGCTCATGCCTATAATCCCAGCACTTTGGGAGGCTGAGACAGGAGGATCGCTTGAGGCTAAGGGTTTGACACCAGCCTGGGCAACATAGTAAGACCAGGTCTCTACAAAAAATAAAAACTTAGCCGGCCATGGTGGTGCACATGTGTAGTCCCAGCTACTCGGGAGGCTGAAGAGGGAGGATGGCTTGAGCCCAGGAGTTCGAGGCTGCAGTGAGCTATGATCACACCACTGCACTCCAGCCTGGGTGACAGAGCAAGACCTTGTCTCCAAAACAAAGAACAAAAGCATAGCCTTAAAAGTCTATTCCCTCTGAATAGAAACCATACATACAAAACATCAGTCATTTCTGGTCACGTCCAAATCTGATTTTTAGGGCAAGCTGCAATCCAAGAAGTTAAAGACTTTGATTTCTTCCCTCCCCTCATCCCTCAAAAAACTCACTCTTCTCTGCTAAGAAATCTAAGCTCACATAATGGCTGATTCATTAGAGCCTTGGGCTCCAAGGATAATGAACCAGAAAGGAGATGGATCTTTCTTTTTCCTCATAGGTGAAAACGCTAGAATACATCAAGAAGCAAAGCAAACAACCAGACATGACTCATCTGACGGAGCTGGCCCTCAGACTCCCTCTGCAAACAAGGACCTGACCCCCGGGCCCATCCCCAGGCTCAGGTACTCTGGTGCCAAATCCAGAAAGATCTGCTCTGCTGCCCTGAACTCTTACTGCAATTTAGGTTTCTCATTTTTCTTTTCTTTTTACATATGTACAAATTGTTTTAAGCTTTGGCCTCTATCCAGGTTATTCTGACAATGAAGAAATGGGAGTTGTCAGAGCATTAAAATGCAATCTTCATTAAGAAGCAGTCTCTGTGTTGTCTTTGCACAAGTGGCCTTCGGTCTACTCAGCCCGATCTGATGGGCCTTTTTAGCAAGAGAGAAACAAGAATGCAAGTAACATCTTTCTTCTCGGAAGGTGTTTGTTTTTTCATAGTTTAGAAATAAGGACTTTAAAAGTGGACTGCTTTTCAAAGTGCCACTGTTCCAGACCCATTCCATTCCAGACTTTGTACCTTAAAGTTAGAGCATACCCAAAGTCTGGAACTGTGTTACCTGAACCCCTATGGAGGATTTATAAAAGGCAGAAATAGCACTCCATTAACTCTTTTTCCTATCAAAAGCAGCTCTTGATTGGACTTAGAATCTGTGTTGGTGGATCAAAGGAGAAAGCGAGGTCAAATTTGAGATTCTCTGTGGCTTCAGTATACAGTAACTGAATAAATGTCCTGAAGGAGCATTTATGTTCATGACTGTTCATTTAATTACTTCTGACTGTCTTCCTCCAGAAGAGAAAGACCGTGTCTAAATATATTATCCTGGTTTGTTTTGCAGCCACAATTCTAAACAGCATGTGATTCTGTCTGCTTTTCTTCCAACAGTTTGGTGGAACCTGATTCTTCTATTACGGCTGGTGAGCTTGCACCGACATTTCATTTTGAATCAGTAAAAACATTCATACTGATTGGTGATTCATCATCTCAGCCACTGCCATTGTGAAACTGCATCCACATTGTGGATTAAAAATGCCCCAAACTATTGTGCTTCTACAAGATCCACACTGGAACTGGACATAGATTACATTTCATCTTTACTCTGAGAAATACAAGACTACAGTTGAACACTCAGTTAACCTCAGACAGTAAAACGGGCTAAAAAATTTTTAAAAATCAATTTATTGGCTGGGCACGGTGATTCACGCCTGTAATCCCAGCACTTTGGGAGGCTGAGGCAGGGAGATCACCTGAGGTCAGGAATTCGAGACCAGCCTGGCCAACATGGTGAAACCCCGTCTCTACTAATAATACAAAAATTAGCCAGGCGTGGTGGCACACACCTGTAATCCCAGCTACTTGGGAGGCTGAGGCAGGAGAATCGCTTGAACCCAGGAGGCGGAGGTTGCAGTGAGCCGAGATTGCGTCACTGCACTCCAGCCTGAGTGACAAGAGCAAAACATCATCTCAAAAAAATTAAAGGACAGCAGACACTAATGAATGCTGCTTTCCCTCCCCTCTACTAAATAAATCATACAGAAACTCAGACAGCATTGTGGGGTGGCTCAGATACTCCCAAGTGGCCTTTATTTCACAAAATTCTGTTTTTTTTCTTTTTCTGAGACAGTTTCACTCTTGTTGCCCAGGCTGGAGTACAATGGCGTGATCTCGGCTCACCCCAACCTCCGCCTCCCGAGTCTAAGCAATTATCCTGCCTCAGCCTCCTGAGTAGCTGGGATAACAGGAGTGCGCCACCACACCCAGCTAATTTTCTATTTTTAGTAGAGATGGGGTTTCTCCATGTTGGTCAGGCTGGTCTAGAACTCCTGACCTCAGGTGATCCGCCGCCTCGGCCTCCCAAAGTGCTGGGATTACAGGCGTGAGCCACCACACCTGGCCCACAAAATTATTTTCATTAAAATTATTTTATCTACTACTTTTATTATGTGATGCTATAAAATGAAAAACAATTGGCAAATTCACAAATTATGTTCTTCAAGTCATTTCTTCTCCTCTGAGGCTGAACGTGGTGGGCAGCATTAGTTCCCAAGCCTAGGCCAGTGAATTCTTACCGCTCTCACATTACACCTGAACTTGGACTTTCACATGAGGTCGGGTACCCATTATATCAAAGGTGCTTCTGAATCTTGTCATGTGGCCCAGGCAGAGGCTTAGATTTTGTATGTCCTTGTGTGTGCAGTTTCCCCCAGCCCTTTACTGAATCAATAAGCCAGTCTCTGAAAACACTGGTCTATATGAGATGAAGTCTATCATGAGCAAGGATGGAGCAATAAGATGTTAGCCAGAATTGTAGAAAATAAAAATGATGGGGCCTGGGTGCGGTGGCTCACGCCTGTAATACCAACACTTTGGGAGGCTGAGGTAGGTGGATCATGAGGCCAAGAGATCAAGACCATCCTGGCCAACATGGTGAAACTCCATCTCTACTAAAAATACAAAAAAAAATTAGCTGGGTGTGGTGGTGCTCACCTGTAATCCCAGCTTCTCAGGAGGCTAAGGCAGGAGAATCGCTTGAACCCTGGAGGTGGAGGTTGCAGTGAGCTGAGATCATGCCTCTGCACTCCAGCCTGGGCGTGGAGTGAGAGTGAGACTGTCCCAAAAAAAAAAAAAAATAAAGAAAAAGAAAACCATGGCAACTTCCACATGAGACTCATATTAGGTCTTCTATTGTTACTTTAACAAATTGCCACAATTGTAGCGGCTTAAAACATAATGTTGTCATCTGACGGTTCTATCGGTCTTAAGTCCGCCTGGTCTCACTGAGCTAAAATTAAGGCATCAGCAGGGCTACGCTCCTTCTGGGAGGCTCTAGGGGAGAATCTACTTCCTTGCCTTTTCCAACTTCTAGACAGCACACACATTCCTTGGCTTCTGACCCTTCCCTTCCCATCTTCAAAACCAGCAGTGTCTAGTCAAGTCTTTCTTAAGTAAGTCTCTTTGACGTGGACTCTTTTTTGCCTTCCTCTTCCACATTTAGGGATCTTTGTGATTCCTCCGGCCCACCCAGAAACACGGGATCCTCTTCCTGTTTTAAGGTCAGCTGATTAGCAAACTTAATTCCCTTTTGTTTCGTAACCTAACAAATACACAGGTTCTGAGGAGATGTGGTAGGAAGGGGTGTTATTCTGCCAACTTCTTTTGTGAGGACTGTGTCTATTTGGCAAATACTTTTTTTTTTTTTTTTTGAGATGGGGTCTTGCTCTGTCACCCCAGGCTGGAACACAGTGGTGCAATCATGGCTCACTGCAGCCGTGATGGAGGGTGGTGCTCAAACCAATGTTAATTTACAAAGGATGGGAGCTCAGAGTGATTCTCCCAAGACAAGACTGCCAGAGGGTGGGGTCCTGCTCATCTGAGAGATGGCGATCTGCACTGGCAGAAAGCAAAAGGACAAGATTAAGTCCATTCTGAAGACACCCAGCATTGTGGTGTCTTGGCTGCCCAACCTCCACTGGTGAGACGTGAAGTTCTTATGTATATAGAAAAGCAATAAAGCTCCCCCTGTGCAAATGGAACTCCTAAGCCAGTGGTGATGTTGAGTTAGAAAGTCACACCCTATTAGACAGAATTTACACCAGGGGCAAGGCCTGACCATCACACCCTCATGAGAGCTACCAGTCACCAGGGCTTGGATGGGAGCAACACAGCGGACATATGATCACCTCTCCACAATCACCCAAAGACAGTTTTTTGTTTTTGAGACGGAGTCTCATTCTGTTGCCCGGGGCTAGAGTGTGCAGTGGCGCCATCCCAGCTCACTACAACCTCCACCTCCTGGGTTCAAGCGATTCTCCTGCCTCAGCCTCCTGAGTAGCCGGGATTACAAGCCCGTGATACCACACCCACCCAGCTAATTTTTGTATTTTTAGTAGAGACAGGGTTTCACCATGTTGGTCAGGCTGGTCTCGAACTCTTGACCTCGTGATCCGCCCACCTTGGCCTCCCAAAGTGCTGGGATTACAGGTGTGAGCCACCGCACCTGGCAGAGCACAACCTTTTTAACAGAGCTAAGGCAGGCCAACGTCAGGGTGACCTCTTGGCAAGATAAAAACTATGAGTAGTAAACGGCTGATTCCAGCTACTCAGGAGACTGAGGCACAAGAATCACTTGAACCCAGGAAGCAGAGGTTACAATGAGCTGAGATCACGCCACCACACTCCAGCCTGGGCGACCGTGAGACTCCATCTCAAAAAAAAAAAGAAACGGCTGGTTCCTGTTTACACCAGGCACATTCCTGTAGTGTTGCTCAAGGTCAGGAGGGATTTGTTTCTCCATCAAAGGAGGAGGTGCCCAGAAGGCACTCACTCAAATCCAGAACACTGCCTCTTGGGCTTTCCACGGCCTCTCCCATTATGTATCTCAAGGTTGAATCCAGGAAAGAAAGGCAGGCCAAGTTCACGTCCTGAGGGAAGTGGCCCGAGTAGGTCCTTGTAGCACATACTTGTCCAACTATTGACCTGGCCAATGCTTGCGGATCAGGGTTCAGAGCCAGGGAAACCACCTAAAGTGCCTGCCTCACCTCTGCCCAATGGGCAGCTGTGGACACCATGGCCACTTCACCAGCATCCACTCTTCTTGACTGAAGGGAATCACCAGCCTTCCCATGACAGGGGCGGGTGCAGCTATGGGCAGATGATTCATTGCCCAGCAATGGAGGCTTCTGGAAGTTTCCTTGAGACACAAAAAGGCTTTTCTTCCTCTGGAATGTTCTAGGGTGTTGATATGCTGCCTGGAACTGTTACTGCCATCTTTGTACTAGCCTTGATGAAGCCAACACTGGGGATGATGGAGAGAATGCTTCCTTGGTGAGCTGTTGAACCAGGCCCTAATCAGGCCTTCCTGCCACGTGAGACTGAACTTTCTGGCCATCAAGGCCTGCCTGGGCTGGGATGTCTGTAGGAGGCATGTTCAGGCCAAACGATCGTGAAAATGTCCCAGTCAGAACCTGTATTTTGGGATGCAAAAAGCTAGGTGAGTGGAAAGAAGGTGGTCACAGATGGTCACATGAGACTTGGGCCACTGGACCTGGAGCTCTTTGAGGCTTGCTGTAGAGTCCAGGCTTGGAAACGCTGTCCCCACAGCCGATGAGGCAACTTCCCGTGTCATCTCCACACGTTCATCTCCTCCTGGCATTCAATATCCACCTACAGAAGTCACCTGGGATTCTCTTCCTTGTGATAAAAAAGAATCTCATCAGACACATCCCTGGGGCTGGGCACAGTGGCTCACACCTGTGATCCCAGCTCTGGGGGGCTGAGGCAGGAGCATGAGTTGAGTCCAGGAGTTTGGGACTAGCCTGGACAATATAGTGAGACGCCGTCTCTACAAAAAATTTTAAACACTAGCTGGTTGTTGTGGTGCACACCCACAGTCCCAGCTACTTGGGAGGCTGAGGTGGGAGGATCACTTAAGCTGGATAGGTAGTGGTTGCAATAAGCCGTGATATGCCACTACACTCCAGCCTGGGTGACAGAGTGAGACCCTATCTCAAAACACACACATACGTCCCTGGGATCTGCCATTGGTTCATTTGCGGGACTAACCACTCTTCCTAAAATGCCTTGTTCAGAATCCAGTCAAAGCACAAAAATCCTACCTCAGCACTTAGGGCCGAAGGGACACCAGTGGAAAAGGCAGGACTGGTTTAGAGGCACATTTCCCAGCAGCAGCAGCTCAGTCACATGTGTTTGGTAACAACTCAGACACCTCTCTGCCTACAGCTGCTCTATGACGGGAAAGGAAAAGGAAGGAAAAGGAGCTTGTGATTCTCCGTTCCTCATTCACTCCACTTTTTATCAGAGATGCAGACTTGTCATAAAACTTTTTCCTCCATCTAAAGACATTTCAATCCCCAACGAGGATTCTGGTGGAAATTCCCTAAAGGGGACATTCAGAGTGGCGAATAGTGAACTTAGGGCTTCGGGTACAAAAGTACAACACCCTGCACTTAGTGGCTGGGTGACCCCAGGCAATTTTATTACTTTATCCCTGAACCTCAGTTGCCTCATCTGTAAGATGGGGCTAATAATAGCACCCATTTCATAATTATGAAGATTAAATACATTAAGGAAAACACTAGTATGTCCCTAGCACCTGCTAAACACTCAACAAAGGTTAACTGTACATACTGATGTCTCAAACAGGGACGGAATGTTTAACACAGAAAACAGGAGGTTTTAGCACTCACTCGTTCTCCTGGCTCCCGAAACATGAGCTGCCCCGCCCCAGTTCATCCAAGCCCATCAATACAGTTGTCCTCGTCCTTAATCTCCACAGGTGTTCAATGTGAGCCAACTGTCAGATGGCTTTCATTTGCACAACTGAATAAACCATTTATGCCTAGTGTTCCATTACTGGAACGCTAAGCTTATGGGAGTTATTTATATCTTACTGCTCGAGGTCATCACCAAATCTGATTTTTTCACAAAAAAAATTTGTAATCTCCAGCATAGATGGAATAATCAAAGCAATTGTGGCAGTTTTGGGGGGACAAAACTCTAGAGTTTAATCTTCCAGCTTGACTGACTTGGAAGCGTTCCTGTCAATGTAAAAGATCTTGTTGGGGGCGGTGGAAAAGCCGAGGCCAGCTCCCCGGCTGTACTTCCAGCTCATGGCCCGGTCGTAGTCCCGCTGCAGATTCTGCTGCAGGCTGTCAGCCGCCCTCTTGCTGAGGGCCATGTTGGGCCTTGCAATCGTGCTGGCGGGGCGGCTGAACGAAGGGGACAGGTTTTTGAAGCCACCCATAAGTCTGAGAAATTTCAGTTTCTGGTCCTCGTTCTCAAAACCAGCAGTATCCCACTGGCCAAACTGGGTTCCCTGTGAGGAGAGGAAAAAGGTGGCTATTTTCCTTGAGTTCCAAGCCCTTTCCTTCCCTTGACCCCACCCTCATCAGGGAGGGCCCAGCAGATTAGATGGCTGCTGTGTACCAGGCACAGTGCTAATGAGCTCAACAATGGATTATTCCGTTAATCCTAACGACAGCCCTATGAGAAACACTGTTGTTATTCCCATTGCACAGAGGAGAAAATAGAGGTCTGCAGCTTAGCTGGAGACAGAAACCTAACTAGTGACCCCCAGAATTCCAGCCCAGGTCCAGCCAACACCACTGCCCACCTCTGCACACAGAGCTGCCTTTCTGCCTTCCTCCTCCTTTCCTAACTCATGGCACACGGCACAGTGTGCCTCACTTCACAACAGCGCACTCCCCCCACCGCCCTACACAGGGCACTCCCACCACCCTACACAGCGCACTCCCCCCACCACCCTACACTAAGCATTTCTCCCCACCTCCCTACGCAGTGCACCTCCCCTCCCCCCACCTCCCTACACAGCACACTCCCCCCATCACTCTACACAGCACACTCCCCCCACGACCCTACACAGAGCACTCCTCCCCCCTCCCTACACGGCGCACCTCCTCCCACCACGCTACACAGCACACTCTCCCCCTACCACCCTACAAAGCGCACCTCCCCTAACCACGCTACACAGCGCACTCCCCCCACCACCCTACACATCGCACTCCCCCCACCTCCCTACACAGCACACTCCCCCACCTCCCTACATAGCGTACTTCCCCCACTCCCTATACAGCGCACCTCCCCCCACCTCCCTACACAGCACACCTCCCCCCACCAAGCTACACAGCGCGCTCCCCCACCTCCCCACACAGCGCACCTCCCCCCACCTCCCCACACAGCACACCTCCCACCACCCCACACAGCACAACTCCCCCCACCTCCCCTCACAGCTCCTCTCCCCACCACCCCACAGCGCACCTCCCCCCACCTCCCCTCACAGCGCACTTCCCCCCACCTCCCCTCACAGCGCACTTCTCCCCACCTCCCCACAGCGCACCTCCCCACACAGCGCACCTCCCCCCACCACCCCACACAGCACAACTCCCCCCACCTCCCCAAACAGCGCACCTCCCCCCACAGCGCACTTCCCCCCACCTCCCCTCACCGCGCACCTCTCCCCACCGCGCACCTCCCACCACCCTACAGCACACCTCCCCCCACCTTCCCTCACAGCGCACCTCCCCCCACCACCCCACACAGCGCACTTCCCCCCACCTCCCCACACCGCGCACCTCTCCCCACCGCGCACCTCCCACCACCCCACAGCACACCTCCCCCCACCTTCCCTCACAGCGCACCTCCCCCCACCTTCCCTCACAGCGCAACTCCCCCCACCACCTCACAGCGCACCTGCCACCACCTCCCCTTACAGCGCACCTACCCCCACCTCCCTACACAGCGCACCTCACCCCACCATGCATCTCACAAGACAGCACACCTCCCCCACCTCCCCACAGGGCGCACCTGCCCTGCAACACAGGGCACCCCACAGCCCAGCAGCCGGGCGCACTCACCCAGCAGCCTAACGTTTGGGTGAATTGGAGGGTGGGAGAGGGCGAGTGGGAATCTGAAGTGTGCTTCTCAGAAGCACTGTTTTATGGCGGGAACGGGTGCAGGCCCACAGGGGTAAAAGGTCACACAGCCAAGTCAGACTGAGCCAAGCCCAAGAACTCGGGGGTCCCCATTCCAGCCAAAGTGCGCTACCACCCATGTGCCAGGAAAATGCAGGAGAGCCCTCCAGACCCCCTTCTCCCAGGTCGGTGGGAGAGGAAAGAAACTCACCTCCCAAGAAGACTGTGACTCTGAAGTCAGGCAGCCCCGGGAGGAAGCCTCCCCTGGGTGACCCTGCTCAAGTCCCCTAACCTCTCTAAGCCTCGGTGTCCTCATCTCTAAGGTGGGGTGATAACATCCCCCTCACAGGGCTTCAGTGAGACGTATGTCAGATTTGACACCAAAAGCCCAGTGCACGATGCATGGCACACCTCAAGCCCTCAGTGACTGGCCACTCCTCTCCCCCTACCCCAACCAGACTGCTGACATCCACGCTGCCTGGGAACTTCCCGCCCACAAGCCAGAGGCCAGCCCAGCACTTATTTCTGGGTTGGCTTTGGGAAAATAAGAACCAGTTGTCACTACAGCTGCCCTGAGTGAACCGGTGACACATTCTCCCAGCTTCATGGTGGCCCAGATGCAGGAATAATGACAGCTCCCCTGCCCTGCAGTTTCTAGAGTGAGAGGCCATCTATGACCACCCCACATGGGTTTTGGGGAGAGCAGGAGACTGCTAGCTGGTCCTGCGTGAACTGGCACTTCCAACGGCTGCTGCCCACCCAGAGGACCACTTCACCACATGTCTCAGTGGCATGGCATGTCCCAGCCCCTGTGCCCCAGGATCACTCTCCTGCCGTCAGGTCCTTCCAGGGACAGCCCCCCGGGACATCGGCTCCGAATCACACTGCCTTTTTTCTTGCCCTCCCTATTCAAGCTGGATGTCCCATCAGCTCAGCTCAGCTCAGCAGGGTGGCATGGAGAGAAAGGGCACCCCAAGGCAGGACCCATAACAAAGCCCCACTACATACCCCACCAGGCCAGGGTACGAGTCCCATTTTACAGGCTCAGGGGAAGGTAGTTGGCCAGAGTCCCACCACTAGACAGTGGCAGAGCCAGTAGTGAAATCAGATCTTTTGATCCGAATCAACTGTTCTTTTCTGAATGCTCTGACAGAGCCTGAAGGCCAGCATCGCTGGTCACCCAGACCCTTCTTCTCCTCTCCCCAAAATCCAATCTATGAACAAGTCCCGCCAGCTGTGCCTCCAAAGTAAATCACAAAGCTGTTTTCTCTCTCTATCCTCTGCCACCATCCTCAGGCTGCGGCCTGCAGGCTGAGCCTTCTACCAGGTCTTCCCGCTTGCCAAGTCAATGCCCTCCAGCCAATCCCACTTAGCCAGATCCCAGGCCAGCTCTCTACCATGGCCGCTGAGGCCGAGGCCTGTGGCCTGTAGCCCTCTCGTCCCTCATTCCAGCCACAGTGCCGCCTCACTGGCCTTCCCTACTCACTCCATGCCCTTTCCTACCTTAGGGGTCTGCACCGGCCACTGGCCTCACTGAAACGCTCTTCCCCGTCTCCTGAGGGCTGGGGCCTCTGCACCCTGAACATCTCTGGACAAGTGCTGCCACCTCCCAGCCCTCGCCCATCTGCTGCAGCCCCCGCCTGCAGCCCATCTCCAGCTCACTGTTCTGTTTCTTTCTCCTGACCACTACTGCCACCTCAACTGATCTTCCTTTCCTTGTTTGCTAACCATTTCCCTGCCATCCTCACCCCGCTCTGGCCTCTAGACCGTTAGCGCGATGATGGGGATCACATGGGCTTCATCTGCTCCATGTCCAGCACCCAGCACAGAGCCCCCACTGAACCCCGCCAGGGCCCCAGCCTGACAACCTCACTCTCTCCAGCCTCATGATCCTCGCACCCTCCTCCCTCCTGAGAGATCTTCTCAGGCCCAGCTTGGACATTCCCAGTCAGACTGGATCTAAAAACCAGGCCTGAGAGGGGCCGCGACCACTCCCTCCCCTCTGCCTCTTGCCCCTGTTCCTAGCAGCCCTCCAAGGGCATTGTCCACCGCTGGCAAGAGCTCGCTGGAATGTGTCCTCAGTGATTAATCCTTAGGACACCCCACCAGTCCAGGGCTGAGACAAAGGTTCAGGCAGCTTATCTCACCGGGCCAGCTCTCTAGGAGGGAGGCAAGCGCCCTTTTCAGAAGGAAGGAAATTAGCTCAGGACAAATTCTGCTGTGGAGGGAGCCAGCTGCAGGCTAGGGCTGCCTCTGGGGCCTGGACATACTTGGTTCTCCTCCTCCACTCCTCATGCTGGAGGTGAGGGGAAGCGTTGGGAGGCCGAGCGTGCCACCTCCTCGCAGAGCCCTAGCCCCAAACTTACCGTCCACTTCCTGGTTTCAGAAGCTTCCGTTTTGCCTGATTCGCGATCGATCTCTTCTTGCAAGGCCTTTCGCCTCACCTGAGCAAGAAGGATGACAGAAGAGGGCCGTCAGACATAGAGATCTTCTTTCAAGCTTAAAACCCAGGACAGAGACAGGACTGGGGGAACGGAGCATGGGAGGAACTAACGCAGCTTGACTCTGCTACAAACAATGGGAAGCTGCTATCATAAGTATTCTCTTAGCATCTCAAGGGCTGCAGCCCCTTGGCCTACACTGGGCAGGCTCATTTATCCTCTTTAGCCTCTTAAGAATGAATTTTCCTAGAAACTGAGGCTTAAGAGCTTGCAGTGAGCCAAGATCATGCCACTGCACTCCAGCCTGGGGGACAGAGCGAGACTCCGTCTCAAAAAAAAAAAAAAAAAATCCCCAAGGCCAGAAAGTCCAGTTCCCACAGGGACGCATTTGCCACGGGATCTGGGAACGAAAGCAGCAGAAGCTGATTCACAACAAAACTTCTCCTCTAAATGCTCCTCCTGAATTAGCCCAGGGGGTGGCAGCATGTGTCACCTGCCCAGCTGCAGGGTCTTAGGGACATGTCCCCCACATCCTGCAGCAAGTAACAGGGAATGGCCAGTCGGGCCTCTCCGCCATGGCCACGGCAGCCGGAAGGGCCCCCAGCATGAGGATGGGGAAAGCACACATTCCCTGCCCGGGAGGTGTGCGTTGGCAGCTGGCCCAGTGGCCTCTGGAGTCCCTGGTGCCCCTGAGACCAGGATCACCTAGCCAGCCTGGCAGGCAGCAAGTGAGACTCCAGGGGTGGCAGGAGGCAGCGGGAGGGGCCTGAGGAGGGTCTGGGCTGTACCTGGTCTATGTGCGCCTCATCCATGTTGCCTTTTTTTTCCAACACCACCTCTAAGTCTGTGTCTGTTTCCTGCAGGAGAGGGCAGAGCTGGGTAAGGTTCAAGTTTACAATGAATGGCCTCTGCTCCTGCACCCAGCCAGGGTGAGACCATGACAAAGTCCAGAAAAGACCTCAGACCACGGCATCACCCCCAGCCCTGCCACCTAGAAACATCTCAGTCAGCAAAGCCCTTCCCATCCCTTCTCTTCCACAATTCTCCCGCAAAACGGTAGTATTAAACTATCTGACAGATGAAGAAACTGACTCAGACAGGTAAAGTGACTACAAGGTTACCCCATGGCTCAGGGACTGGTGATTCTAACCCACATCTCCTGACCCAGGGCTTGGTGTCCGACCATTCCCACTACACACGTCACTTACCTCCTACGGTGACACCAAACTAGAGGACAGAGGCCAAGGACCACACTAACATGCACCACGCTCTCCCACCCGCCTTGGCCCTGAAGACACCCTCCAACAGCGAGACCTCAGGCCGGCCACTTTCTTGGGGTTCTTCAGTAATGACAAATGCTGACATTTCATGCGTCCTCACTTGAGAAGTGTGCTGTGCCTGGCACCTAGCGTCATGTGTGTGATGACCCTGGAAGCCCTCTCCATTCCCATCACTCATCCAGGCCTGCAACACATGTGCATTTGCTGGACTGGACGGGCTGCTGTGGGAGGTAGAGTCCCCCCACAGATGTTAAGCAGAGGGAACTCCCTTTCACTGAACTCCTGGGAGAAGGGATTCTAGAGTCTGATGGCGGCTGGGCCCAAGCCTCTAGGGTTCCTCCCAACTCCAAGTTTCTGAATAAAGGAAGATGCTGGTAAAACCAAGGCTAATGGACTAGGGCAAAGCTGGGAAAATCCTAGCAACCAAAGCTAACACCTGGAGGCCTTTGATATGGAGGCCACCCCTCCCCTCCCCTCCCCCTCTAACCGAGCAATGGGTGGTCCAAGGTCACCCAGCAGATTGGTGCAGAGCTCGGAAGAGAATCTGGGGTTTATGCTAATGGAAAGATGGTCATTTCTGGGGCTCTACTAATACCAGCTTCTACAAGAGGTTACATGGATGGTTTCTGAGAAGGGATAAATGCCAACTTTAGAAGCCAGACTAGCTGAGTTTGAATCCCAGCTCCACCTCTTGCCAGCTGTGTGACCTTAGACAAGGTATTAAGTCTCTGGAGCCTCAGTTTCCTGATCTGTTAAATGGGGGTGCCCACAGCAGCTACCTCACCAGACAGGTAGGAGGATGAAATGGGTTGATACACGGCAGTCTGGGCATACAGTAAGCATTCAAGAAATGTCAGCCACCGGCCACACAGAAGGGCCAGACACTGTCTGGAGCAGGACACACACCCTGAAACAAGACACACACCATCGTTTCGGCCCACACGTCCGTGCATACACCTGAGGACAGGAATGGGGGCCTGGCCCTGCAAGGGGCTCAGCTGGGAAAGGCTGTGGGTCTGGGGAGCCACCAGCCCTCCGGCTCACCTCAGGCCTCCCTCTCCCACTCCAGGCAGCCTGGCAGGCTGAAGACAGCAGGTCTCTGTGGTTTTCACCAAGCCATCATCCGCTCCTTCCCTCCTGGTAACAGAACTCCAGTTTTCCTCTCAGAAACTGCCTCCCCGCATCTCAGACGGTGTGGTTTAGTTAGGACTGATACCCGCCCTGTCCTTCACCTCAAGTTTTTTTTTTTTTTTTTTTTTGAGACAGTCCCGCTCTGTCACCCAGGCTGGAGTGCAGTGGCATGATGTCGGCCCACTGCAACCTCCACCTCCCAGGTTCAAGCAATTCTCGTGCCTCAGCCTCATGAGTAGCTGGGAATACAGGCGCCTGCCATCATGCCCAGCTAGTTTCTGTATTTTTAGTAGAGACGGGGTTTCACCATGTTGGCCAGGCTGGTCTCAAACTCCTGGCCTCAAGTGATCTGCCTGCCTTGGTCTCCCAAAGTGCTGGGATTACAAAGCATGAGCCACCGCACCCGGCCACCTTTGGTTTTAGATTAGAGCTTCTGGATAGATTGACCCAACTGAGGCCTGCGATAGTGGCCCTGAGACTTCTGTCATAGTTTTACAGGGGCCACCCTTCTTCCTTTGGGGGTGGCTGAACTGCTGGGATGAAAGCCTGGAGCTGCCGGGACCATCAAGCCACAACGTGATGGAGGTGGAGGAGGAGGATGGGCCATAAACCGAGATAGAAAAATACAAAGCCCAAAGCTGAGGAAATCTCATACAGGCATCTCCTGCTACCCAAATCTATTTGATGTATAAATTGTGTATACTGAGCTCTGATGATACTCAGATAGCTACAGGCACTACGTTATCTCATGTTACTTGGTTCCTGAGTTTTGGATAGCAAGTGGCAAGAGTTCAGAAAGCAAGGGATTCATCTGAAAAATTGATCCCAGTTAATTCAGACCCCAACGGCAGACAGGGAAAACTTGGGTGGTTTCAGTAGCAAAGGATACCTGCAATTATCGATGATACTGCATGAGCCCCTAGATCCAGCCATACCTGAAGCTAGTTAACCATAACCTTTCCAATTGCATATATCAATAAACTCCCTATTCTGGCTGAAATTAATTTAACCAGGGTTTTAGCTAAAAGCATGAGTACTCGTGCATGTGCAAACATGCACACACGCCTACACACCCCTCCCAAACCCCACCCTTAATTCTCCCACGGCAAAGTCCATTTCTGAAGGAAAAACTACCTCCTTCCAAGGGTCTCCTGCTACCCCACTCTCTTTCCTCTTCTTCTTTTTCTTCCTTTTCAGAGCTGGCTCCTCGATGACTGGCTGCTCTACCTTCTTTTTGGACTTCATCTTTTTCTTTGCGGAGGCCTTAGGGTCATCACTTATAGGGATGTATTCCGGAGCCTCAACTTTGACTGGCTTCTTTTTACTTCCTTTCCTAGGGCTGCTCTCCATGGACCTGGAGGGCTTGGAGTGGCCTGGGAGGGCGTCTCCCTCCTGGTGGATTTTTTTTTTCTTCTTCACCTTCCCATTGTGTTCCCTGGGGCTCTTCCGCTTCCGTTTCTGCCCCAAGGCTGCCTGTTCCTCATCCTTCTTCCCCACTGAGCAAGTGTCCCCAACATCCCTGGCCTCCCTGGTCTCACAGAACCAAGGGTCCTGGACTGAGAAGGCTGTGGGGTCCTGGGCCCCCTTTTTTTCCTTCTTGTGTTTTTTGAGCTTCTTGCCAACTCTGGTTTCCTCCTCACCCTGTCTAGGGTCTGGGGAGGTTTTCACCCCAGAGGCATGGGACATGGCTAGAGGTGACTTCTTATTTTTCTTTTCCCCACTGAGGAACTCCAAGTGGCCAAGCACCTGCTTCCTGAGGCTGGGTGACTTCTCTGTCCGTCTGGCAGGCAGTGTGGTCTCAGGTTCTACATGCTCCTCGCAAAGGGTGCTGACACCCTTCTTTTTCTTCTTCTTTTTCTTCACTAGAGGCATCTCAGGTGCCTGCCCATGGGCCACACTCTTAGAGGGGGATGTGGCTCTTAAAGGAGAAACATCAGCGAAGTAATCATCATTGTTTAAAACTGAGTATCGAGTCTCTGGTTCTTTGACCACTTTCTTCTTCTTTTTCTTCTCTGGGAGCCCAGGGTCTACTTTGTGTGTCTTGGTGATCATTCCTGAAAAAACAAATGGTACAAGTTATCCCATACCAAGCCATCCTGTGTTCAATTCTACTAAGCATTGCCAAGAGCCATGTTTCTTTGAGTGGGTGGTCAAAGCGTTGCGGGGCAGGGAAAATGGACATGATTCCTTTAAAGCAAAAAAAGAAATACTACAGAAACAGCGTAAATTTTAAATCCACACAGCCCTAGGTTCAAACCTAAATGCCTCTCTCACCTTAAGTAAATCAGCTAACCTCCCTGAGCCTCAATTTCTCCATCTGGAAAATGGGGGAATATAACACCTCCCTCCTCAAAAGGGTGTTGGAGGGAGTAAATGAGATAACCCGTGGAAAGGGCTTGGTACACTGTTAATTCCCTTTTTCTTTTTCTCTTTTTTTTTTTTTTGAGACAGAGTCTTGCTCTGTCACCCAGGCTGGAGTGCAGTGGCGTGATCTCGGCTCACTGCAACCTCCATCTCCTGGGTTCAAGTGATTCTCCTGCCTCAGCCTCCCCTGAGTAGCTGGGATAACAGGCACCCGTGATCATGCGCAGCTAATTTTTTTTTTCTTTTTTAGGAGGGACGGGGTTTCACCATGTTGGCCAGGCTGGTCTCAAACTCCTGACCTCAAGTGATCCGCCCGCCTCAGCCTCCCAAAGTGCTGGGATTACAGGCATGAGCCACCTTGCCTGGCCTAGTTTCACTGTTTTTAAAATTTGAAGTTGAATGCCAACACTGAATGAGTCACAATGATGCACAGTACTGAGGGCACCCAGCTTGTCTTGGACAGATATCATGGAAGCACCTGTGAGAATGGGCTGGGGTCCTCAATACCCATCAGTGTCCAGCTGGACCACTGCTCTCACTCCAGTCCCCAGCCAAGTTCCTGCACTAGACATTCCCAGAATCTAGAAGCAAAATATCCCAAAATATTTCACAGCAAGTTAGGATCATGGGAGGGAAAGGAAAAACTTCTCCATCCTGCAGCCCTCCTCAGCTTCGGAACTTAGAGGGTCCACACTGGAGCTGGCTCTCTCTTAGCAGCTTCAAAGAGCCAGGCCTGAGCTACCGGTCAAGTTCATTCATAACCCACTCCAGGAGCACCTGGAGAGTCAAGGGAATAACTATACTCATTCATTGCTGTCTGCCCTGTTTCCTGGTTTATTTCCAGTGTCCTGCTCAGTGCCTGGCACATAGCAGGTGCTCAATACATACTCACTGAATGAATGTACACATGCTAGGGATACAGAGATGAACAAGATAAAACACCACCCATCAAGAAGCAAGTAGGTGTGGGAGGGAATAAGGTGTAATACAATGATACAGGTGATAAAAGCAAGGACAGTGCTAAGGTCAGGGTGGTGGAGGTTGTGGAACCTGTCCTACCAGTTGTCAGGAAAATTTCTGAAGAACAACTGCAGGATGGTGGTATTAATCCCTGAGACAAAGGTACTGAAGGCAAGTGGCTGAAGAACAGGCTTGATTGGACAGATGACTTGGAGATGTTCACTGGACAGGTGAATATATGGATGAGGAGTTTGGGTGGCCGTGCTGACACGGGCGACATAGTTAGGAATGTATGGGTGGTGATAAGCCTTGAACAGAACAAGCCTGAGACAAGACTTCAAGAAATACAGTAGCTCGCCGCCTAATCCCAGGTTTCCGTTACCCCTGGTCAACCCTGGTCCCAAAATAGGTGAGCACAGTACAGGAAGTTATCTTGAGAGGGAGACCACATGCATGCAACTTTTATTACAGTATACTGTTGTAATTGTTCTATTTTCTTACTAGCTAGATTGTTGGTAATCTTTTACTGCACCTAATTTTTTGTGAGACAAGGTCTGGCTCTGTTGCCCAGGCTGGAGTGCAGTGGCATCATCTCTGCTCACTGCAACCTCCACCTCCCGGGTTCAAGCAATTTTCACGCCTCAGCCTCCCGAGTAGCCGGGATTACAGGCACATACCACCACGCCCGGCTAATTTTTGTATTTTTAGTAGGCACGGGGTTTTACTATGTTGGCCAGGCTGGTCTCCAACTCCTGGCCTCAGGTGATCCGCCCGCCTCATCCTCCCAAAGTGCTGGGATTACAGGCATGAGCCACCGCGCCCGGCCCTACTGTGCCTAATTTATAAACTTTCTCATAGATAGTATACACAAGAAAAAACAGTTATATTTAGGGTTCGGTACTGTCTGTGGTTTCAGGCATCCACTGGGGGTTTAGGAACGTACTGCCCGCGGATAATGGGGGAGGGGGACTATTGTATTGGCATTTAAGTAAGTGGGCAGAGATAAAGGAGCTTGCAAAGAAGAAGGTGCAAACCTTGAAATAGTGTAGTCAGGAGAGCCAAGACGACTTCAGAATAGGGGAGTGGTCAAGAGAGCCAAGATGACTTCAGAATAGGGGAGCAGTCAAGAGAGCCAAGACGACTTCAGAATAGGGGAGTGGCCAAGAGATCTGGTAAGAACAAAGAATCCACCGGGAGGTTGCGGGTCAACTCTTAATCCCCTTCTCTCCCCATCCCTTGCCATTTAGAAAAGTATAGCATCCTCCTCTTTAGCTCTGCGACCAAATGCATTCACTCTTTCAAGGAGAAAGGAAAAGAACGTTACAGTGCATCTCCTGCAAACACAAACGCTTTCTCCAAAACCGCTTTTAAATTCCAGGGACAGCCTTGTGAAGATCTTTGTGAATACCCGACCTCGCAAGCTCCAGAGACTACAATAATTCACTTGCCCTAGGTTCCAAAGCCAGCAAGTGGAAAACGGAGACTGGAATTCCGCCCACAGGACTCCAAAGCCTGTGCAGCAACACCCCACTCCCCCCGCAGGATCACCAGCAGGACGCGCGGGAGCCAGGAAGTAAGATCCGTACCTCCAAGGCTCCCATGCGCCCAAGCCTCCGCATCAACAGACTGGGAGGGATTACGTGGGGTCCCAGGGCCGGCTCTGAGGCGGGAAAACTTTCTGGAGGCGGCGGCCTCAGGCCGGAGCGGGCGCACACCGACTGGAGGGGTCGGATTCAGGGATGTGGGTGGACCGCATTTCCCCATCTTCCCCGCCGCGCACTTCCTCTGCTGCAATCTCCACACCCCGCGCCGGCCCGCCTGCAACGCGCCCTGGCACTCACCGGTGGGCGAAATTTCCCCGCCTCCACGTGAGAGCCCGCTCCGCCGTGACCCGGAAGTCCACTTCGAGTCGCCGGCCCACCCTCTCGGGTTCCGGCTTCTTCCGGGTCGCAGCCTTCCGGCGAACGCGGTTACCGTGGAAACCGCGGCCATGGCGGCACCGCGGCAAATCCCCAGCCACATAGTGCGCCGCAAGCCCAGCTGCTCTACAAACTCGTCGTTCACCCGGACGCCGGTGCCCACCGTGTCTCTCGCGTCCCGCGAGCTGCCTGTCTCGTCGTGGCAGGTCGCCGAGCCGTCGAGCAAGAATCTGTGGGAGCAGATCTGCAAGGGTAGGCAACCTGGGCTGGCCGAGAGGGGCGGGACGCGGGCGGCCGGACGGGGGCCGCGTTTGGGGAGCGCCCACTGTGCGCCTGTCGGCTGACGGGCGGGGCCGCCGGGCAGTGGCTCCGCGGGCCCGGGCTCCGCATTTTACGCATGGGGAAACTGAGGCTCGGAGAGGCTGGCCGGAGGTTACGCAGCGCGGACTCCAATCGCGATCCGTAGTGAGGTCAAAGGCAAGGGAACGGCGAGGGAAAACTGAATAAAGAGAACCTTGCGGTGTGGACCATTGGTTCTTAAACCTTGGTTAGTGAACCGAAAGGAATTGCTGGGGCGGGGGCGGGGGTGGGGATCTTGTTATAAACGGAGGTTCCCAGGCCCCGCCCACAGAGCTTCAAATTGGGATGCAGGGAATCTGCACTTTTTAAAAGAGCACCCCAGGTAATCCCAACGTAGGTAGTCGGTGGCCCACACGTTCAGTAACCATGGTGTGGACAAACGGGTTTTAGTCCCTTCTTGCTTCAAACCTTCCTTAACCTCCCCAGACGGAGTTGAGCACATCTTCCTTTGTGGCTCTACTCAGTATTTGTTACTTAGGTTGGGCAAATTATTTAACTTATGACCCTGTCTGCAAAGTGGGCATAATAATGGCACCTATTTCGATGGTGTGAAGAAGATGGAACCAGATAGTCACAAAAAGTGCTTAGCAAACTGCCTGATTTTAGGAGGGCAAAAGGATTATTGGGGAAAAAAAAAACACAAACTGCTGGATTTACAGAAGGAGCTACGTAAGCGCTAGTTCTTAATGAATAATGTTGGGTGGGATGTTTTCTTTTTCCTCTACTAGACCATAAGCTCCTCAAGGTCAATGACTCACATTTTTCATTCGTGTGGCCACCATCACTACCTAAGCTGCCTGAAACAGCGCGGTGAAACCCCGTCTCTACTGAAAATACAAAAAAAAAAATTATCTGGGCGTGGTGGTGTGCGCCTGTAATCTCAGCTACTTGGGAGGCTGAGGAAAGGGAATTGCTTGAACCAGGGAGGTGGAGGTTGCAGTGAGCCGAGTTTGCGCCACTGCACTCCAGCCTGGGTGACAGAGCGAGACTCCATCCCAAAAAAAAAAAAAAAAGTGTGGTTATTTAGCATTTGAAATGTGATTAGTGCAATTGAGGAACTGAATTTCTTGTTGGACTCAAATTTTTGTTTGTTTGTTTGTTTGTTTGAGACGGAGTGTTGCTCTGTCGCCCAGGCTGGAATGTAGTGGCACTGGCTGGGCTCACTGCAACCTCCGCCTCCCGGGTTCAAGCATTCTCACACCTCAATCTCCTGAGTAGCTGGGATTACAGGCACCCGCCATCATTCCTGGCTAATTTTTTTATTTTTGTAGAGAAGGGGTTTCACCATTTTGGCCAGGCTGCTCTTGAACTCCTGACCTCAGGTGATCTACCCGCCTCGGCCTCCCAAAGTGCTACAATTACAGGCCTGAGCCACCAGGCCCAGCCCAGACTTAATTTTAATAAATTTAAATAGCCACATTTGGATAGTGGCTGCTGTATTGGATAGTGCAGGTCAGTAAATGTTTATTGAATGGAAAAAAAGAATGAATGTACCAGTATATGTGATGACTCGAAAGAAGTGGAGAATACAGAGAAGGAAGAGAATAGTAGACTCAGTTGATAGATGCCCTCCAAAGCTGTCTGTTTCAACCCCATCCAGTACTTAAATTCCTTCTCCAACCTTACATTGTGCTAGAAAAATCCCTTTCACTTTGGATGTTCTCTTTGTCACTTTCACCCCTAGGTCCTTACCTCTTGGTGCTATGATCCGAGGAGCTAATCACTCTACCCCAAAGAATCTATTCAGATAATTTGACGGTAGTTATTGTGGCTGCCTTTTCCCCAGAGCTTTCACTTCTCCTAGCCAAACAGTTTCTTATAATACAGTTTACTAGAGGATTGTTAGAAAAGTTACTCAGCCTCATCTGTAAGAGACAGATAATTGTTGTGCCTACCTCACAGGGCTGTTGTGGGGACCAAGTAAGATAATGTATGAAAAGGTGCTTAGCACAGTGCCTGGCATTTAAAAAGTAGTCAATAAATGCTCATTATTGTTGACAAAGAAACATGCCTTGTGTTGTGATTTACACACCGAGTTTATTTTGGTCAAATAGGCCTCTAGAGAGAAAGCAAAGACCTCTAGAGAGAAAGCAAATAGGCCTCTAGAGAGAAAGCAAAAGGTTTTGGTTCTCTCTGAAGAGCAAGTGAATTAATGCCACTTATAAAATGATAGAGTTACAGAATGAGGTCAGGCATGGTGGCTCACGCCTGTAATCCCAGCACTTTGGGAGGCCAAGGCGGGTGGATCACCTGCGGTCAGGAATTGGAGACTAGCCTGGCCAACATGTTGAAACCCTGTCTCTACTAAAAATATAAAAACTAAGTCAGGCTTGGTGGTGGGTAATCCCAGCTACTCGGGAGACTGAGGCAGGAGAATCTCTTGAACCTGAGAGGCGGAGGTTGCAATGACCTGAGATCGTGCCACTGCACTCCAGCCTGGGCAACAAAGTAAGAATCCGTCTAGAAAAAAAAAAAAACAATTCAGTGAGGTCAACATTGGCAAACTATACACATGGGCACTGTGATGATTATTATAACAGATGGATAAACCCAATTCTTAAACATCTAACAAATGCAGTTTTCTATAACATGTAGTAAATTCAGTTTCTGACAACAAACATGAAAAAACAGGCTTTGTAGTAATCCTATCTTTGAGATTAAGTACTACATTCTCTTAAGATAATCTCCATTCAAAAGACAAATTATCATAGCAAACAGACCTGCCAGAAACTCAATTTCATGAAGACAAACTATAAAGTAGGTAAATGTCTAACTTACACAGACCTTAACCAACCTGACTACTGCTGTTTTGTATGTATGTGCATGCTCACCACTATAACTTATTTGTAAATATTCTTCAGTTTTCTCCCTCATCTTTCCAGTGACAACTGAGTTTTGTATTCTAAAAAGCACTTGTGTTAGTGTCAATAAACTTCTTCCCGGCCAACACTTCTAATCAAATCTTATAGTAGTTTGTGACTAGCTGTGTTCATGGTTTTAATCAAGAGAATCAAAGGATGTGGGGCTTAACAGTTTCCTTTTTTTTTTTTTGAGATGAAGTCTGGCTCTGTCACCCAGGCTGCAGTGCAGTGGCGCAATCTCGGCTCACTGCAACCTCTGCCTCCCAGATTCAAGCAATTCTCTTGCTTCAGCCTCCCAAATAGCTGGGATTACAGGCGCCCACCACCATGCCTGGCTAATTTTTTGTAGAGATGGGGTTTTGCCATGTTGGCCAGGCTGGTCTCAAACACCTGACCTCAAGCAGTCAGCCCGCCTCATCCTCCCAAAGTGCTGGGATTACAGGCATGAGCCACCGCGCCTGGCCTTACAGTTTCCTATTTTGATATGCTGTGATTACTGTTATCAGCATCCTCACTATTGTCATTGGTTCATCACTTAATCAATCAAGCACTCTCTGGCCTCAGCCCCCAATGCTGTTGTAAAATCTGGCCTTTCATTTCACCTGCCAGATACCGACATGGATCAGTTGTGAATCAATACTTGTTCCTCCAGCACAGCCACTGAGCCAGCTGAAGAAAGATGACCCCAGCTGGCTCTCAGCACTGCTCAGCAATCAGCATCTCTCAATGCCTTCTCCCATTGCCTGGTTCTACTAGTCCAAGTCTGTAACACCTCCTGAAATGTTCTGTGATACCTCTTAGCATAGGATGCGTTCACTGAGAAGAGTCAGGCAGTCAGGAGTGGGGAGGGAGTCCGCTAACATCCATCTGTACACGTGGAAGAAGCTCTCACCCTGCTACTCGCCACTCAGCTCTCCATCTCTGCTTACCATCCCCTTGCTATTCCAGGATCCTGCTTTGTCACTCACTTCCTCTGCTATGCCTTTAACTTCTCTACTAGCTTTTTCCTCCAAACACCCCTGGCCTGTCATATCAGGAAGAAACCTCCACCATGACCCTATATCCTCTTCCAGCTCCTATCAGTCTTTCATTCCCATTCCCTTATCAACTAAGGGCAGACCAGCTTCTTCCTCATTTCTCCGAAGAAATTGTTCTTAAGCATTGAGCCAACTTGTATCTACCAGGGCTGGGAACTGTTTTCAATGCTGGGCCAGGCATAACTGCAGGCACTGTTTTAGACGCCAACAACTTATCTCCATCTCCACAAATGTTACCATCGTTCACTCAGCTGCCCAGTCCAGCTTTTTTTTTTTTTTTCTTCCCTTGAGACAGAGTCTTGCTCTGTTGCCCAGGCTGGAGTACAGAGGTGCGATCTCTGCTCACTTCAACTTCCATCTCCCGGGTTCAAGCAATTCTCCCACCTCAGCCTCCCGAGTAGCTGGGATTACAGGCACTCGACACCATGCCCAGCTAATTTTTGTATTTTTAGGTGGGGTTTCACCATGTTGGCCAGGCTGATGTCGAACTCCTGACCTCAGGTGATCCACCCGCCTCAGCCTCCCAAAGTGCTGGGATTACAGGCGTGAGCTACCGCATCCGGCCTGCTTCCCTTTCACTTTCCACGGCCCCACACTCTCATTTGCCAGTCCTTATAGATTCTACCTGTTTAATATCTCCCACCATCCCCACCCTGTCCCCACTCCCCACCCCCACCAGTCTTCATGTCTGCTGCCTTAGATCAGGCCCTTACCACCCCCTGCTTAGATTGCTGCTGTGGCTTCTTAATTGAGGCAGGCCTCCTTCCAGACCATATTCCACTGGCTGTCGTAGGAACCTCTCTAAAATTCAAATCTAATCGCATCATGCTGTGACCTA
Source organism: Pan paniscus (assembly GCF_029289425.2). Lineage (NCBI taxonomy): Eukaryota > Metazoa > Chordata > Mammalia > Primates > Hominidae > Pan > Pan paniscus. The sequence goes on from NC_073267.2 coordinate 20,987,782, forward strand.
CAATGATTTTCATAGCTTACAGATAAACTCCTTAGCTTAAACCTTAAGCTTCTTAACGTCCCATCTCTGTTTACTTTTCTTAGTTCACAACATACCATTCACCCAAATCATCCTAATGGCAACCATTTATTGAGCTGCTGTTTATGTGCCAGGCATTGTGCTAGGTGCATTACTTCTCATTTAAGCCTCACAGCAACAGATGAGGAAATTGAGGCTTAGAAAGGTTAGGAAACTTGCCCAAAGTAAGTGGCAGGGTCGGCTTCAAACGCAAGTCTGTTTTGACTCTCAAGTTCAAACCCCTGAAGAAGACACCAGCATGGTTTTAAAGCATGGACTGGGAGCACCTACATCAAAATCTCCTGGATACATGTTAAAATGCAGCTTCCTGGCCGGGTGTGGTGGCTCAAGCCTGTAATCCTAGCACATTAGGAGACCGAAGGGGCTGGATTGCCTGAGCTCAGGAGTTCGAGACCAGCCTGGCCAACATGGTGAAACCCCATCTCTACTAAAATAAAATTTAAAAAAATTAGCCAGGCATGGCAGTGTGCACCTGTCGTCCCAGCTACTCAGGAGGCTGAGGCAGGAGAATCACTTGAACCTGGGAAGAGGAGGTTGCACTGAGCCGAGATCATGCCATTGCCCTCCAGCCTGGGCGACAGAGTGAGACTCTTGTTTCAAAAAAAAAAAAAAAAGCAGCTTCCTTGGCTCTCCTTCCTGCCCTGATGGGCCAGACTCCTTGGGGGTGAGTCTTTGAGTTCTGCATTTTAAACAAGCACTTCGGTACCACTGTTGTGTTGTGTACTTGGAGTCACACAAAACTATTCCTCCAGTGCACCATACTATTCCTCTCCATGCCTTTCCACAAGCTTTGTCTCTTCCTGGAACATCCCTACCTTCTCATTTATCTCTCTAGACTCAGTCCACGTGGCCCCTCTTCTGGAAAGCCTTCTGTAATTCCTCAGGCCAATTTCAAAGCCCCTTCTTTCCTCTCCTCTAGGCTGTGGTTGAAGCCCTCTACAGCAATACTTTCACTTATCATAACCCCTGGTTTATCATTCATCCCCTCTCTGGAACATAAGCTCCTCTGCCCCGTTCATCTGGCTCTCCAGCAGCCTGGTACAACCTCCCACTATAGTATATGCCTGTCAAATGTTCGTCTGATTCACTCCCAGCGTCACCTTCTTGTTCCATCCCCTTCCAATAAGCTACTGTGGGTCAATGCTACATTTTTGTTGTTGGGTTTTTTTTTTGTTTTTTGTTTTTTGTTTTTTAGTCGGAGTCTGGCTCTGTCACCCAGGCTGGAGTGCAGTGGTGTGATCTCGGCTCACTGCAAGCTCCGCCTCCTGGGTTCACGCCATTCTCCTGCCTCAGCGTCCTGAGTAACTGGGACTACAGGTGCCCGCCACCACACCCGGCTAATTTTGTTTTTGTATTTTTAGTAGAGAGGGGGTTTCACCATGTTAGCCAGGATGGTCTCAATCTCCTGACCTTGTGATCCGCCTGCCTCGGCCTCCCAAAGTGCTGGGATTACAGGCGCGATCCACCGTGCCCGGCCACCAGTCAATGCTACATTTTAATTGTTTCTATCAGGAACATGTTCAGCTGCAAATAGCAGAAAGCCCAACTCATAATGGCCTAAACAAAGATGGTTAATTATTCTCACATCCCAGAAGTTGAGGGGAGAGGGTTCACTTGTGGCACAGGGGCTCCACTCTGCCAACAAGTTTCCGGGCTCCTTCTGCTCTGCCTCTCCTAAAATGTTGCCTTTGTTGCATAAAACGAACAACAACTTTCACTTGTTCATAATGTTCATTTAATATGCATATAACATTAAATTCTCCTAATCAATTAATGCCATTTATAACCTTTGGTAATTGAAAGATTGTAAATATTTATACATTTAATATACTGATTTTAAAAAATATTTTTTTTAATTTTTATTTTTTTGAGACAGGCTGTCGCCCAGGCTGAAGTGCAGTGGCGTGATCGTGCTTACTACAGCCTCAACCTCCCAGGCTCAGGTGATCCTCCCACCTAAGCCTCCCAAGTAGCTGGGATTACAGGCATGCGCCACCACACCCAGCTAATTTTTATATTTGTTGTAGAGACAGGGTTTCACCATGTTGCCCAGGCTGCTCTTGAACTCCCGGGCTCCAACAATCTGCCCACCTTGGCTTCCCAAAATGTTAGGATTACAGGTGTGAGCCTGTAATCCATGCCTGGGTCCCTGATTTTCTTAAGTATTTCTAATGCAGAACAGAGCAGATAAGCACACTTTTCTAAGCACCGAAACAACTCTTGGAAATGGAATTAATTAAACTATGGTAAATCAAGTTGTTTTAAGAGTCCAGTACTCTACAAACTTAAATTCTTTTATGCCTTTCAATGTAAAAGCATCAGTCTGTAATCATATTTCAGATTGAAACCACAGGGAAAACTGACATTCTCAAACATGTTAGATTCCCTTAAACTATTACAGAGGTTTTAAGTAACACATTAGATTGTCTTGAAGCTAAAGTATTTTCCCATACTTCATACTTGTACATAATCATTTCAACTGTATGTCTTTTGTGATCATGTGATGAAGAAATTTATATTTTTTCCATCAAATTTAAGTGAACTCCTGAGAGATTTCTTTTTTTTCTTTTTTTTTGGAGATGGAGTCTCGCTCTGTCACCCAGGCTGGAGTGCAGCGGCTCGATCTCTGCTCACCGCAAGCTCCGCCTCCCGGGTTCACACCATTATCCTGCCTCAGCCTCCCAAGTAGCTGGGACTACAGGCGCCCGCCACCACTCCCGGCTAAGTTTTGTATTTTTAGTAGAGACGGGATTTCATCGTGTTAGCCACGATGGTCTCGATCTCCTGACCTTGTGATCCGCCCGCCTCAGCCTCCCAAAGTGCTGGGATTACATGCGTGAGCCACTGTGCCCATTCCGGAACTCCTGAGAGATTTCACTGGAAAAATATGATAGCAAGTAATAAAGAAATGCAAATAAAAGTAAAATACCATTTTTTTCTTTTACATGTGTTGAAAAACTTTTAATGTATAAGATTGATTATACTCTAGAGAAACAGGCAGTGTCACTATTGGGAGTACAAGTGACTGTAAACTTTTCGGAGAAAAGTTTGGCAATTTGGCCCAAATTTTAAGTTATTTTTTTCTTTGACAGAAAAAAATTCCACATCTAAGGATCCTACCAAAATACCTCTCTGTGGATCAATGATTTGTATAAAGATGTTCATTGAAACATTGTTTATAATAATAAAATAATGGAAACAACCTAAATGCCCATGAAGAGTACACTGGTTAAATAAATGTGGCACATCATATATGTAGCAACATTGAAAGGAGTCTCATATTTAACACACAGAATGGTTCATAGCAGGTAATGGGCTTACAATAGATATAAATGAATGAATAAGCCGTTAAAAGTAACTTACGATATGGTTGGTTCTGTTCATCCATTCATTCATTCATTCAGCCAGTATTCTGTGGGGAAATAATGGTGAGACAACAGATCCAGGCACTTCCCTCACAAAACATATAGCCTATTAGAAAAGATAGTCATTAATGCCGGGCATGCTGGCTGAAGCCTGTAATTCCAGCACTTTGGGAGGCCAAGGTGGGCAGATCACTTGAGATCAGGAGTTCGAGACCAGCCTGGCCAACATGATGAAACCCTGTCTCTATAAAAATACAAAAATTAGCCGGGCATGATGATGGGTGCCTGTAATCCCAGCTACTTGGGAGGCTGAGGCAAGAGAATTGCTTGAAGCTGGGAGGCAGAGGTCATAGTAAGCCGAGATCATACCACTGCACTCCAGCCTGGGCGACGGAGCAAGACTCGGTCTCAAAAGAAAAAAAGAAAAGAAAAGATAGTCACTAATTTTTATAAATTTCAAATAAGGCAAAAACTAATATGAGTTATGAAGAAAAAGGACACAGTGTTATGTGGTTCTATGTGAGGGCACTTTGACCTAGCCTGGGAAAGTGAAAGTAAACAAATGTATTATGTATTATATACATATATTAGTAAATACATTGGAATCCTACCACTGGAAGGCCAAGGCGGGCGGATTGCCTGAGCTCAGGAGTTCGAGACCAGCCTGGGCAACACGGTGAAACCCATCTCTACTAAAATACAAAAAATTTGTCTGGCATGGCAGCATGTGCCTGTAGTCCCAGCTACTCGGGAGGCTGAGGCAGGAGAATTTCTTGAACTCAGGAGGCGGAGGTTGCAGTGAGCCGAGATCGCGCCACTGCACTCCAGCCTGGGCGACAGAGCGAGACTTTGTCGCCCCCCTGCCCCCCTCCCAAAAAAAAGATTTGGTTGGATCTATGCCATATCTAACAATGGTTGTAGGGTTGCAATAGGACTAGGTGTGACTTTTACACTCTACATAAGACATCCCTATGTTATTTGAAATTTTCTTTCAATAAGTATGTCTTGCTTTTGTAATCAGCCAGAAGTATAAATGTATACATTTTAAACCCAAATAAACAATTCCACACTATATCAATGGTTCCCAAGGCAGCTGGGGAAGAAGGGTGAATTTACATGCTTGCCGGAGAGGAAAAAAATGGTAGAGCTTGGGCTGGTATGGTAGGCAGAATTCTAAGATAGCCCCCAAGATTCTTGCCACCTCGTGAACACACCTCACTTATTCAATCAAACGCTAATCTAGGTGTGGCTGTCAGAAGATTTTCCAGGTATGTTTAAAGCTTTTAACCAGCTGACTTTAAATTAGGGAGATTATTGTAGGTGGGCCTGACCTAATCAGGTGAGCCCTTAAAAGAAGTCAGATTCAAGCAGAAGAGATTCTCCTGCTGCCCTTGAAGTAGCAGCAATCAAGTTGTGCATTACCCATGGCGAGAACCTGAGAGTGCCTTCTAAGAGTTGAGAGGGACCCCAGCTGACAACCGCAAGATAGCAAGGACCTCAGACCTCAACCACAAGAAACTAAAATTCTTTTTTATTTTTTTGAGATGGAGTCTCACTCTGTCACCCAGGCTGGAGTGCAATGGTGAGATCTTGGTTCACTGCAACCTCCACCTCCCGGGTTCAAATGATTCTTGTGCCTCAGCCTCTCAAGTTGCTGGGGATTATAAGTGCCTGCCACCACGCCCAGCTAATTTTTGTATTTTTAGTAGAGATGGGGTTTCACCATGTTAACCACTCTGGTCTCAAACTCCTGACCTCAAGTGATCCACCCACCTTGGCCTCGTAAAGTGCTGGGATTACAGATCTGAGCCACCATGACTGGCCAAGAAACTAAAATTCTATCAAAACCGAAATTCTGTCAACAACCAATGAGCTTGGAAAAGTATCCCAACCCTCAGAGAAGATCACAGCTTTGGCTGATACCTTGAATTCAGCCTGATAAAACTCTGATCCATTCTTGGACTCCTGACTCAAGGGAATTATGAGATAATAAATTTGTGTTCCTTTATGTCAATGATTTGTGCTAATTCGTTACACAACAATAGAAAACGAATACAGTTGGTATTGAGAAATAAATTGCTTTTAACCTGCAACCTGACATTCTTGTCCCCAGCCTGATGCTTAGAAAGTTGAGAAGTGGAGGAAATGCTGTACTATCTGATAGGTAGCTAGGTGATGAAATAAAACTTGTGTCCATACAACTGTATGCCCTCAATACCGTCTTGCCCACAAATTAATTTTTCCTCATGACTGTGACTGTGCAATTGTCTTGACAACACTGACCTTTCCAGAAATATTTTTACCAGTCTTTGCTTTAGAGATGTAACTAATACTGGCCATGAGCATTTTCTGTTCCTCTGTCAGTCATGGTTGTTGTAACCCTGTAGAACTTACGTGGACTGTTCTTTTATTTATTTATTTATTTTTGAGTCAGAGTCTCGCTGTGTCGCTGACTGAAACCTCTGCCTCCAGGGTTCAAGTGATTCTCCTGCCTCAGCCTCCTGAGTAGCTGGGATTACAGGTGCCCGGCGCCATGCCTGGCTAATTTTTGTATTTTTAGTGGAGATGAGGTTTCACCATGCTGGGAAGGCTGATCTCGAACTCCTGACCTAGTGATCCACCCTCCTCGGCCTCCCAAAATGCTGGGATTATAGGCATGAGCCACCGCGCCCAGCCGTGGACTGTTCTTTGTGTTAGCCTCTCCTCCGCATGTGCTCTCGGTGTCTTCCCTTACCCAACCTCCACGTTCTCTTCCTCCCTTAATTCCTTATAGTTTCCATCATGTTGGCAAAATCTGAAGTTGTGTCCTCTAAGAAAAAGAGTCTCAGACTCTTATATAAAGCCTCGACTCTGTCATGTAAGAGACCAACCATCTCTTACCGACTTTATTATTTTATTTTATTTTATTTATTTATTTATTTTTTATTTTTTTTGAGATGGAGTCTCGCTCTGTCGCCCAGGCTGGAGTGCAGTGGCGCAGTCTCGGCTCACTGCAAGCTCCGCCTGCCGGGTTCACGCCATTCTCCTGCCTCAGCCTCCTGAGTAGCTGGGACTATAGGTGCCCGCCACCATGCCCGGCTAATTTTTTGTATTTTTAGTAGAGACAGGGTTTCACTGTGTTAGCCAGGATGGTCTCAATCTCCTGACCTTGTGATCTGCCCACCTCTGCCTCCCAAAGTGTTGGGATTACAGGCATGAGCCACCACGCCCGGCCTATTTTATTTTATTAATAATTTTTTTTTAGATAGTCTCGCTCTTGTCTTTCAGGCTGGCTGGAGTGCAGTGGCAGGATCTTGGCTCACTGCAACCTCTGCCTCCCGGGTTCAAGCGATTCTCCTGCCTCAGCCTCCCAAGTAGCTGGGATTACAGGCACCAGCCACCACGCCCAGCTAATTTTTGTATTTTTAGTAAAGACAGGGTTTCACCAGGTTGGCCAGGCTGGTCTCGAACTCCTGACCTCAGGTGATCCTCCTGCCTCGGCCTCCAAAAGTGCTGGGATTACAGGTGTGAGCCACCGCACCTGGCCTCTTGCTGATTTTAAATACCATTAAATGTTAACCTGTCATGGCCAGTTGTTTTTTCATTTCTGTACACCACCAGCCAAAATAAAATTTAAGAATGTTTTATTCAGGGAGAAGGAAATTACACCAGAAACTCTAGTGAAGTATGGAATTGAGGATTTTTTTTCCCTTCCCTTTAGAGTATGAAGCTGAGCAGCCTCCCTTTCCAGAAGGATATAAAGTCAAACAGGAGCCTGTGATTACAGTGAGTATTACCCAGGCCTCAACCTAAGCAAGAAGCTCTTAAATGAGAATAGCATTGATGGCCTGTGAATGTCACACAGTGTCACTGAGTTCAGGAGGTGGGAAAGGGAAGGCACTGGAGCGAGAACCAGAAACTTGGGGCCAATCCCAGCTCTAATACTAACAGTTTGACTTAGAGGGCATCACATAACCTCTTTGAGCATTAGTTTCGGCATCTGTCTGTCTGTCTATCTATCTGTCTATCTATCGATCTATCTATCTATCTAATCTATTTTTTGAGACAGGCTCTTGCCCTGTCGCCCACGTTGGAGTGCAGTGGCACAATCTCAGCTCGCTGCAACCTTAGTAGCTGGGACTACAGGTACCTGCCACCGTGCTTGGGATTTTTTGTTGAGACGGGGTTTCACCGTGTTGTCCAGGCTGGTCTCATACTCCTGACTTCAAGTGATCTGCCTGCCTCAGTCTCCCAAAGTGTTGGGATTACAGATGTGAGCCACTGCTCCCATCCAGGTTTCTGCATTTATTAAATGGGACAGATAATCCTTGACTAATTTACAGGGCTTCTGTGGGGCTCACATGAGATCCTGGATGAGAAGAGCCTTTGCAGTGGATCTAACACCATGTCCGTGTGAGGGACAGTTGCAGACCAAGTTTCTCCGCATGCCAGGGTAGACAAGATGAAGACTGTGCTAAGGAGAGAGGGCTAAGGACAGGGCAGCCAGGAAGAGAGGCCCTCGTGAAGTCTACCTTGGAATTAGATAGGAGCTTAACGGAGTTTAAAATTTTTAAAAAGCAAGGCTCTGAGAGATGAAGGGACTTGAGCACGGTAACACGGATGGAATCAAAACCTGTTTCTCGACTTCTATTAACTTCCATCACTGCAGCTGCCTCTGACAGAGACATTGTGTCTAAAAACTTTCTTGTTCTGTGATTGTTCCTTTTCTCCTAGCATCCTGTTCTTGCTTTATGGACGCAATTCTTTCTCAAATTTCTCTGCAGATACAAATCACAGTTCTCTTCCCTGAATTCTCTGTGCTTCTTCCAGGGTCAGCTGTTCTGACAATATATGTTGATCTTCGTCTCTTGTGCTATGATCTTCTTGACCCGTATAAAGAGATTTGATTGTTTATTTAAAATGTACAATGGTCCTGAGTGGATTTTTCTATATAGCTGGTATATTAGGGTTCTCCAGAGAGACAGAATCAGTAGGATATATAGAGAGATACATATATGAGAGGGGATTTACTGGGGTAATTGGCTCACACGATTATGGAGGCTGAGAAGTCCTACATTAGGCTGTCTGCAAGCTGGAGAACCAGGGAAGCTGGTAGAGTGGCTCAGTCCAAATCCAAAAGCCTCAGAGCCAGGAAGAAACAACAGTGTAACTACCAGTCTGAGGGCCTCTGTTTATGATACGTGGCAGGGTTACGTGGAAATCTAGCTGGACTTAATTAGCCTCTGAGAGCCCGAGGGACCACTGGTGAGAGCCCTGGAGTCTCAAAGCCAGAGAACCTGGAGTTCTGAGGTCCAAGGGCAGGAGAAGAAGGGTGTCCTAGCTCCAGAAGAGAGCAAGAATTCAGCCTTCCTCAACTTTTTGTTCCTTCCAGGCCCTCAGCCAATCCAGTGGTGCCTGCCCACATTGAGGATAGATCTCCATTCAGTCCACCAACATATACACCAGTCTCTTCCAGAAAACCCTTGCAGACATATCCAGACATAATGCTCTGCTAGTTACCTAGGTATCCCTTACTCCAGTCAAGTTGACACTGAAAATTAACCATCACAGTATCACAGCTGGTGTGGCTTTCTTCTACTGCTGTACATGTGGGTTTGTTTTCTGGATGGGTCTCTTCTATGAATAGCAAAACACTGACTGGGTGCTCATGAAGGGTGATTGTCCACTGGCCGACTTTTCTTCAGGGTGAATAGGCAGAGAGTCGGTATTTTGGGATTGGGTGGCGGCGGGGGGGGTGGGTCTCTAAATCAACTTTTTCTTTCTTCCTTTTTGAGACAGGGTCTTACTCTGTCATCAGGCTGGAGTGCAGTACTTCACTTCCCAAGCTCAAGCGATCTTCCCGCCTCTTTCTCCCAAAGTACTGGGACTACAGGCGTATGCCACCACTGCCAGCTAATTATTTTTGAATTTTAGTAGAGATGAGGTCTTGCTATGTTGCCCAGGCTGGTCTCAAACTCCTAGACTCAAGCCATCTGCCCTCCTTGGCCTCCCAAAGTGCTGGAATCACAGGCGTGAGCCACCACGCCCAGCCCAATTTTTTTTCTTATGCTACCATCATGGTGCCCTAAGTGGTTCTAAGTGTTCTACTCCTTTTCAGGCTGTTTCATTGGTTTACAGAAGATTTCCTGGAGAGGAGGGGGAGCTGGAGATCCAGCTGGTGTGAACACAGCTTTATGATATTGAAGGACCAGAAAGAAACCTGAGGGGAGTGTGGGCAGCAGGCCAAGTTAGCCCAGCCGGATTTCCACCCAGCCTTGCCATATATCATTCCATTCTTGTTCCCACCCTGTGCAGTGCCTGTCAACTTGAGTGTTGAGTCCCTTTGGGATCTGATGGGAGGATGGACATCTGTCCTCTGGGGCAGCTTCCTCCTGTGACTGTTACTTCCACACTTGCTTCTTTTATTTATTTATTTATTTTTTTGAGATGGAGTTTCACTCTTGCTGCCCAGGCTGGAGTGCAATGGTGCGATCTCAGCTCACTGCAGCCTCCACCTCCTGAGTTCAAGCAATTATCCTGCCTCAGCCTTCCAAGTAGCTGGGATTACAGGCACCCGTCACCACGCCTGGCTACTTTTTTGTATTTTTAGTAGAAACGGGATTTCACCATGTTGGCCAGGCTGGCTTTGAACTCCTGACCTCAGATGATTCATCTGCTTCGGCCTCCCAAAGTGCTGGGATTACAGGCGTGAGTTTCTTGCTTCTTGAGCGAGGCTTCATCCCTGGTGTTTTGGATATGTTTACAAATGTCTCATCCACAGCTGGTCCTTCTTTTCTCTATCAGGGGTTTCTGCCTTGTCGTTTATAGGTGTCTCAGGAGGGAAGGGAGACAAAGATCTGTGCTCAGCGTACCCCCTTGAACCTTAAAGTCTGATGTAGAATTTTATTCCTTCATAAGGTTATACCAGAAAATGCAATTATTTAAGCTGTTTAAATGAATTGCCTCCCCTCCCCTGTCTGCCTCCAGGTTGCGCCGGTAGAGGAAATGCTTTTTCATGGCTTCAGTGCAGAGCACTATTTTCCAGTTTCCCATTTCACCATGATCTCACATACACCCTGTCCTCAAGATAAATCGGAAACAATCAACCCAAAAACATGTGAGTAAGAGAGATGCCATCTTTTATAATTTGGGGCTTTTAACATTGCAGAACCACAGGGTGGGTATGGAGGCGGACAGATGGACCTCAGGGAGACCACATACATAAGAAAGAATGTGTTCTTGTTTTATTTTTAAGAGACATGTCCTTTATTTCACTGATTTATCTTTAAGGTTAAAAATGTAATAAAGATAATAAGTAACAAAAAGCATACTTTGATTTTACATTAAATAAAAAGTAGGAAAAGAGAACAGTAAACACATGTAGCCGGCTGTGATGGCTCATGCCTGTAATATCAGCACTTTGAGAGACCAAGGCAGGAGGATTGCTTGAGCCCAGGGAGACCCCATCTCTACATCTCTACAAAAAATTAAAAAAAAAAAATATATCACCGGATGCAGTGGCTCATGCCTATAATCGCAGCACTTTGGGAGGCTGAGGCAAGAGGATCACTTGAGGTCAGGAATTCGATACCAGCCTGGCCAACGTGGTGAAACCCTGTCTCTACTAAAAATACAAAAATTAGCTGGGCATGGTGGCAGGAGAATCACTTGAACCTGGGAGGCGGAGGTTGCAGTGAGCTGAGATCGTGCCACTGCACTCCAGCCTGGGCAACAGACCAAGACTCCATCACAAAAAAAAAAAAAAAAGTTATCCAGGCATGGTGGTGCACACTGATAACCCTAGCTACTTGGGAGGCTGAGGCAGGAGAATCGCTTGCACTCGGAAAGTGGAGGTTGCAGTGAGCTGAGATCGCACCACTGTGTTCCAGCCTGGGCGACAGATTGAGAAAAAAAAAAAAATTAGCTGGGTGTGGTGGCAGGTACTTGCAGTCCCAGCTATTTGGGAGGCTAAGGTGGGAAGATTGCTTGAGCCTGAGAGGTCCAGGATGCAGTGAGCTATGATTGTGCCACTGCACTCCAGCCTGGGCGACAGAGTGAGACTGTCTCAAAAAAAAAAAAAAAAAGTAAAAAGTAGAAGAAAACATCATCATGCTTCCCTGCTTTGTGTGTGGAAGCAGGGGTGTATACTGCAGATCTGAGTCGTAGTTCCTTGGGCCCTCCCTGGTGCCAGACCCTCTCCTACTGGTTTGTTCTGTGCCTTCTGCATGCCTTGGGCCTTGGCTAACGACTGCCTTTATTACCGTGACCCTAAGACCTTACCCATTATACTTTGACTCCCAATTCCTCTCTGCTCCCATTTCCTACCACACTCCCCTTGTTTTTGTCCCTCCGGCCACACTGGGCCCCTTGCTATTCCTGCTTTGGGGCCATAACAAGCTGGTGGACCTGGCCTTATGTAGGATACTTCCTACATCTTCACCAGACTATAGAGGCTCAGAGGGACATTTTAAGTTACTTTAGTTATATAGCCCAGCTCTGTAGTCTGGAGCAAAATATAACATCTAAGATCATGTGATTGAATGGACAGTACCTTTTTCTGGCTCAAAAGTAAACATTTTTCCCAGATTGGCTCGGGCCACTGGGGATTTGCAGGGGGAATTTTTGTTTGTTTGTTTTAGGTGCTCCCAAAGAATATTTGGAAACTTTCATCTTTCCTGTTCTGCTTCCCGGAATGGCTAGCCTGCTTCACCAAGCGAAGAAAGAAAAATGTTTTGAGGTCAGTTGTTTGGCAGGATTTCTTTATTTTAAGATTCTCAATCATTCATTATTATCAGATGATAGCTCATTATCTTGGTACCATCAGGTTGTTCTCCAGATGACCCCTTCGGGAGGGAAAGCCTGTGTTTGGGGTCACTTACCCAGTTCCAGCCACACCATCTACTGTGCACATACATGCGCTGCCATCTGTCTGGCCACTTGGACTCCGGAGAGCTTTTCCGCCTTGCTTGGCCTCCTGCCTGCCCTTCTCCTGTGCAGTTTGGCATCCACCAGGTTTCTTGGGTCTTCAGCTTCTGTTTATTACATGCACTGATTAAAGCTCTCCTTGGCCGGGTGCGGTGGCCCATGCCTATAATCCCAGCACTTTGGGAAGCTGAGGTGAGAGGATCACTTGATGCCAGGAGCTCAAGACCACTGGGCAACATAGTGAGACCCCCATCTCTAAAAAAATTTTTTTTTTAAATTAGCTAGGTGTGGTGGCGCATACCTGTAGTCTCAGCTACTCAAGAGGCTGAGGCAGGAAGGCCCCTTGAGGCCCAAAGTTTGAGGTTGCAGTGATCCATGATCACGCCACTGCACTCCAGCCTGGGCAATAGCAAGACCCTCAACTCAAAAAAAAAAATCCCACAAAACTCTGCTTACTTCCTACTTGGCTCTAGATTGATTGTTCCCCCTGGCATCTCTCTACTCCATGCCAACTGTCATGAATGTAAACTGCTAGCAGAGAGTCTTGGAACACAGTAAGTGCTCAGTAAATAACATTAACATCGTACTGCAGAGAATCAACTTCTCTGCAGGGAAGTTTTAGTTTAGTATCTTTTTTCTTTTTGAGACAGGGTCTTGCTTTGTTTTCAGGCTGGGGTGCAGTGGCGTAATCATGGCACACTGCAGCCTCAACCTCCAGGGCTCAGTTAATCCTCCCACCTCAGCTTCCTGAGCAGCTGGGACTACGGGTATGCACCACCACGCCTGGCTTATTGATTGATTGATTGATTGATTGATTGATTGTAGATACTGGGCAAAAACTCAGTAAACTCGGTAGAAACCGAGTTCCGATGCTGGCCTACACCCACGTGGATACCCTTAGAGGCTCCCTCTTTTCCGTAGTTCACGAGATACTTTGGGTGTATGTGTTCCCTGCACAGTTTTGAATTCTAGAATTTTGGATGATCCAGATGAAGAGAGTAAAATTACAACATTTATTATTGACCAGGCACTCGCTCTGTGCCAGGCACTTTGCTGAGTGCTGCATCTTCCATTATTGCAGTTGCTCTCCCCAGCCATGTGAGCTTCCTTCTATTATTATTATCTGCCCTCTGCAGAGGAGAAGATGGAGGGACACAGAGGCCTGAAACGTGATCAAGGGTGAATGGCAGAGTTAGGACTCAAATCCAGATTAAATGATTCAAAATGATACTAAAGGCCGGGCACAGTGGCTTATGCCCATAATCCCAGCACTTTGGGAGGCCAAGGCAGAAGGATTGTCTGAGCCCAGGAGTTCGAGACCAGCCTGGGCAACAAAGTGAGACCCGGTATTTACAAAAAAAAAAAAAAAAAAAAAATTAGCCAGGCGTGGTGGTGCATACCTGTAGTCCCAGCTGCTCATGGGGCTGAGGTGGGAGGATCAACTGAGCCCTGGAGGTTGAGGCTGCAGTGTGCCATGATCATGCCACTGCACCCCAGCCTGGAAACAGAGCAAGACCCTGTCTCAAAAAGAAAAAAAAGATACTAAAAAAGTCGGCAGTAATTACAGTGTAAACCCCAATGAGGTTGACACATCCTAGGGTCTATAAAATTATCCATAGTTAATGATATCACCCAACTAGTTGCCCTTCAGCACAGGGTCCCCATCTGAGAACTGCCTACTGCCATGCTGGTACTTCTATATACTGAAGAAATAAGGTTTTCCCATGTTCTAGCAAATACCCGATGTTTCCTCAGCAATGCCTTGACAGTATCCTGCCCCACTTGCCTCTTAATCACTCCATATTATACCTCCCCCTAATTGCCTGCCACTTAATCTGCTCAGCATAACATTCCTTTGACAGGCGTCACCATGACAGTTATGTCTTTACTTGAGGCAGAAATGGATGATGAGACATTGATCAGAATTTGGGTAGCACGCTTAGGAAGGAAGAATTTGGGATACACCTCTGGGCCGTGGTTCACCATTTGACAACAGTAGATCCACATAACGAAGTCACTAGCCCTCAGCCTAGCTTTCAAGGCTCTGCCTAGTTCATGTGTTCATTGGTTCCTTCCTTCCTTCCTCCCTCCGTCTCTCCCCCGCAGTGCTCCCCTTCCCGATGGTACCCTCCACCCAAGCAGAACCACTCGAAGTTCGCTGCATCAGCCCCCACCTCACGGCCTCTGTGCATCTGCTCCTGCTTTTTTTAGAAAAAAAATCCCTGAGCTCCTCTTCTCTGCATATTTAACTTCTACTTGTTTTTCCAAACTCAGCTCCATAACTTCTCTCTGAAGCTTCCAGTTCCCTGCTGGGCTCAAACTAGAAGTAATTGATCCCAACTCTCAGATTTCAGAGTATTTCATCTGTTCCTCATTTTATGGCAAATTAAGACATCCTTAATTAAGACATTCTTAGCCCACATATACTTAATTTTATGCATGTCTGTCTCCCCCTGTATTTTAAGTTCCTTGAGGACAGATTCTCTGATTTATTTTTATATCTTTAGTCAATGCTACCCAATGCCTAGCACATGGTGAACATAGAGTTGGCCCTTGATAAATATTAAATAAGTGAATGCATGATTATACACCAGGGAATGTCACTATTACTATGTCTTTGACCAAAACCCAGCTTCCTTCTATCTGGGAAGGCTGTTCTATTGGACTCTTCCCTGGAGAAATTCCCTGGAGGGGTGAGGAAAGAAGATATGCATCTATTTCATGAGTTTAGTTGATGGGGGAGAACAGTGGGGGGCAAATGACACAGTCTGACCCCCCCCCCACCTCATATATTAATTATGCAAATAATTAGTAAATTGGGCCTTGATTTATAGCGTAGCAGTTAAGAGCAACACTTGAGTCAAAGTTACCTGATTTTGAAGTCCACCTCCATCCCAACTGGCAGCACAGCCCAGGACAAGTCATTTCATCTTTCTGAGCCATTATCACTTCCTTCCATGTAAAATGAGGCTGATCATAGCACCTGCTCATGGGATTATTATGCCGATGAAATGAGGTAGCTCATATAAAGTACTTAGGCCAGTCCCTGGAACCTAGGAAGAACTCAATACATGTTAACTTATTTATCTCAGTGATACAGTGGTACAGGTATTTCCCAGATAGTGTGGGTTACACCTGCTACCTGAGTGGTGTCACTCTTGTTCCTTCGCCATCTAGAGTCCTTATTCAGGACTTGGTCCCAGTTCCCAGAAAAACCATCCAATTCCACAGTGATCTCGCAAGGAGAGTTTGTTTTATGGGTTCTCTCATGGGAAGGTGGGGAAGAGGGTTGTGTTGGCACTTATCAAGCAATACTTCATTAGTCCTCTCTGGAAGCATTTCTCACCCTCTGGGAACCCCCTCCCCATGCTCGCTCTGCAGACCCCTTTTGGATCCTGAACAATTCAGCTGTGGCTCTCAGCTTGCATGGCCCACTCAGCAAGGCCAAGCCCAGCATGCAGCTTTCCCTCCTCTCTTAAATGCAATTCAGCTATCATGTAGCCCTTGCAGGTGGACCTGGGGGTGGGGGCTTCACATCTCTCACCCCAACAAAGACACAGTTGTAAGGTTTTCCTCATATTGCTTTGTCAGAAATCCTAGTTTTGACACATAGGCCTGGTGAATTCAAATCTGGGGACCTCAGTCCCCACTCTTTCTCCTGATGTGCCACTACAGTCATGGTTGTCATATTGAACCTGGGAAGACCACAATGATCAGATCCCTTATTTTCACTAACAAGAGAGGGCACTCTGCTGATGAGAACTGTAAACAAAAAAGCTGGTAAAATAAAGTCAGTGATTCAGGTACTGATGATTAAATCCAGGTAATTGCTCTCCTGTCACCTGTGGTTTGACTACTGGTATGATAATCATCAGAAATTATATCAAAAGTCAGAGAAGACCCAGTGTGGTGGCTCATGCCTATAATCCCAGCACCTTGGGAGGCTGAGGCGTGCGGATCACTGGAGCTTAGGAGTTTGAGACCACCCTGGGTAACATGCCAAAACCCCATCTCTACAAAAAATATGAAAATTAGCTGGGCATGGTGGCACATGCCTGTGGTTCCAGTTACTTGGGAGGCTGAGGTGGGAGAATCACTTGAACCCTGGAAGTTGAGTCTGCAGTGAACCATGATGGCGCCACTGCACTCCAGCTTGGGTGACAGAGCGAGACCCTGTCTCAAAAAAAAAAGTCAGAGGAGCCCTCTCATTGATTTATTGCCCGTTGTGCGTCAGCACTGGCTTCCTATGCACCACCTTGTTTCACCCTTACAATAACCTTCTGAACCAGATCCTCTTTTTCATCACCTCCCTTTTACCAAGGATGGCCCTGGGACACAGAGAAGTTGAGCATTACTCACGGTCACCTAGTAAGCAACAGACAGCACACATCTCCAACCAAGGCCCAGATGATCCTGAAGCCTGGGTTTCCATCCCTCCTAGTAAATGGGAGTTGGAGGCTGTCCTCAAAATAGCTCCCAGAGATACTGATTTTTTTTCATTCATAGCTATTTTCTGAAGAACAGATTGCTTACTTGCCTTCAGTTATCAAATTTAAACGGCTTCTAATTCTTATCTGTTTTTTCATTTGCTCACTTGGCTTTTCCTGACAATTTAATTCTTGTCCACTACTCATAACTGACCTTCCCCCAACATCTGTGTTTTGACTACTGCTATGATCATCATCAGAAATTGTATCAAATTGTGGTGTGATACAGTTGGTAGGTAGCCCGTGGTGTTAAACAGGTGCAAGGTGTGGCTGAATGGAAGGGGAGTGAGGCTGGGTTGAAGAGTGGTCCCAGAGCAGACCTTCAGCCTGGCCACACCATTGTCAGATGGCTTTGTCTCTCTGACTTCTGTTCTGCTGCTAAGTGAGGAAGAGCACCTCACGAGTCACATTTCAGCAATTGTATCACTTTTTCCTATCTTGCTGTTGACCAAAGTATATTGAGTGCACTGTGTCTTTTATTCGATTGAACAAAGGATGGAATATAATGATCAAACAATGAAATGAGCACAGTGGAATAATCTTTGTTTTCATACATGTAAAGAATATCTGGCCGGGCACGGTGGGTCATGCCTGTATTGCCAGCCCTTTGGGAGGCTGAGGCATGTGGATCACGCAGTCAGGAGTTTGAGACCAGCCTGGGCAACATGGTGAAACCCCATCTCTACTAAAAATACAAAAATTAGCCGGGCGTGGTGGCAGGTGCCTGAGTCCCAGCTACTCGGGAGGCTGAGGCAGGAGAATGGCTTGAATCCGGGAGGCAGAGGTTGCAGTGAGCCAAGATCGTGCCACTGCACTCCAGCCTGGGCAACAGAGTGAGACTCCATCTAAAAAAAAAAAAAAAAAAAAAGAATATCTACAAGCAGGATGAAGCAGGATGAGTCGCCCATGTTTGGTTCTGTTCAACAAACATTCATTAATGCTGTGTGCTGATCATGAGGCCAGACCCCAGGGCACACTGAGGGGACAAGAAGACATGGTCCTGTCCTAGAGGAGCCATAATGATGAACTAAAGTTGTTTTTATTTTTCTTCCCCCTTGCGTCTGTTTTTTTCACTCCTCTGAAATAAGAATGAATAAGGAGAAATGGCTACAGTGGATCTGTAGCTGGGGATTCATTTCTAGACCTTGGTGCATGTATATTCCATTGTGCAACCTTTATTCTAATTTACTTGGCCATTATTCTTCTAATTTATACCCTTTCAGAGGGCACAAAAATCAGCTAAAAGGGCAGTAATTAAGATTTTACATGAAGGTTGCATATCTAATATTTGACCATAAATAATTTGTAACAAGGGGGCTAGAAACAGTTTCCAGCCTCTAAGCAGTGATAAAATGCTTTGAAAGAACCAGATAAATTTCTAATTATATTAGAGATTAATGAGGCATCCTTGTGCCAACTCATATTTCATTGTTGACATCCTACAGATGAGCTACTCCTGAGACTAAATGAAAACAGTCTAGATGTCAGATGCTCCAGGGTGCTTGAACAGAGCATTAAAGTTTAAATTGTATAATGAATGATAAAGCAATGTAGAAAATGTGGGTTGTTAAAACTGTTCATATGTGGCCAGGCATGGTGGTTCATGCCTGTAATCCCACCACTTAGAGAGGCCGAGGCGGGAGGATTGCTTGAACCCAGGAGTTCGAGACCAGCCTGGGCAACATGGTGAAATCCCGTCTCTACTAAAAATACCAAAATTAGCCAGGTGTGGTTGCAGGCACCTGTAATTTCAGCTACTTGGGAGGCTGAGGCAGGAGACTTGCTTGAACCTCGGAGGCAGAGCTTGCAGTGAGCCAAGATCTCACCACTGCAGTCCAACCTGGGTGACAGAGTGAGACTGAGTCTCAAAAACAACAAAAACAACAACAAACCTGTTCACTTATAAGAGTGGAGAAGCTTGAAAGGCAGGCACACGGGAGTTCAAAATCCTGCTAGATTGCTTCCTTGCAGCATGGCCCTAAGTAATCCGTGAGCCTCAGTTTCCTCAACTATTAAAAGGACAGCAGACCTGCTCCTGTCATTGGGCGGAAGAGGGGAAGTAATGAATGATACTCCCAGACCCAAGGAATGTTAACTTCCTCCTCCTCTGCTTCTCACGCTTTGCCAGGAAGTTCAGTATTTTGAATGCTACAAATATGCAAGGTGGGTAAATTACTATTAACTTTCTTCATTTCCTGACTTAGGGTTTTTTAATTAAATCGGATTCCCTCCATGTTCCCCCGTCCCCGGTCATGTAGTCTTTTGTGGGTTATTTTCAAAGGCTTAAAAATGACATTAGTACCATTTCAACATTTGTCAGACCCAAGTGGAACTCCCCTTATCCTGATCTGCACAACAGATTCACATTTTCTTGATTCAGCTGTTCCTCACATCCTGTCATTGGGAATAGATGCTTAAACTGAATGATGACTGGCCTCCAACCAAAATTACATAACTGGGGCATTTTTATCTGTCACCCACAACTGAACTTGCATCCAAATGGCTCTTACACAGCAGCGTAATTCATTGTTTATTGATGCCATTCAAATTATATCTTGAAATAGCATTTATATTAAGTTGCTCAAAAATACTTGCTGATCTGCGTTTTGCCCTTAAACTGCTGATGTCTAGTTATTTATACTTGACTTCATTATTTTTCTGGTTTTTTTTTCTATGACATGGCCCCCATAGTGCTTGGAACATAGTAGGAACTCAATGAGTATTTATTGGATAAATGAATGAATATGGATTCTCAAAAGATGGGGCTGGCCAGATGCAGTGGCTCATGCCTATAATCCCAGCACTTTGGGAGGCCGAGGCAGGTGGATCACTTGAGGTCAGGAGTTCGAGGCCACCCTGGCCAACATGGCAAAACCCTGTCTCTACTAAGAATACAAAAAAATTAGTTGGGCATGGTGGCACGTGCCTGTAATTCCAGCTACTCGGGAGGCTGAGGCAGGAGAATCGCTTGAACCCAGGTTGCAAAGGTTGCAGTGAGCTGAGATCACGCTACTGCCCTCCAGCCTGGGTGACAGAGTGAGATTCTGTCTCAAATAAATAAATAAATAAACGTCAGGGCCTACTTTTAAGATCGTAATTAAGCTACATGAGCACTCTGGAGGTCTGTGACCTTTATTCAGTTTGTTGTAGTTATTACACACAGGAGGTAATTTATTAACTATACCTGCAGTAACTGGATCTGCTGCCTCTGGAGGGAGGTAAACAATGGGGAGACTGCCTAAGTCTGCTAGGCTCCCTGGAGCTGGAGCTGGGCAAGGAGCAAATCCCCTCAAATTGAAGGAGCCTCATTCACAGACAGTGGAGAGCCAGAGGGTAGAGCAAGAGGCTAGGATTCAAGAATAGTAGTTGCCAGCACTTTTTGAGCCTTGCTTTGTGCCAGATGTCATTCTAAGCACTTTACCTGCAGTCACTCATTTAATCCTCCCAACAATCTTTGGAGGTGGATGCTATTATCATCATCTTATGGATCAGGGCTGTACAGCACCAGGGCTAACCAAGAAGCTTAAGTTCACAGCTAGAAAGTGGCAGAGCCAAGACTCAAACCAAGAATTGTTCCAGAGTCTAAGAGTTTGACCACTGCTCCACTCTGATGGTCAGTCACACAGCTTGCTGAAAGCAGAGGTCAGATTCTGACATGAAAGATGGGTCTGGAGGCTGTGGAGAAAAGGAATGAGAAGTTAGCAAGCCTTTTATTTAGGTTGTCCTGCCGGTACCATGAAACTCCAAGGAAGACCAGGGGGAACAGAGCAGACAGAGAAACAGCAAGAGCTGGCACCTAATTACTATGCCATAGAGCATTTGGCCAATTACACACACATCTATTGTGTGATGTGTGGTGTGTGTGGGTGTGTGTATAGGTGTAGGTGTGTCTGCACACATGAATTGAGGCATTGTGTGGTACTTGGTTCAGCAATTCCATGATTCCAGCCTCTGGAATCAGGCAGACCCTTTCAACCCAGGCCTGTTCCCCAAAAGCTATGCAAGCTTGATTATTTTGATTTTGAGTCACTCATCTTGTGATTCTTTTATATATATCATTTTAAATACTATGAATTTAATATAGTTTCTAAACAAACAGTTGTTCCTGCTTAGATTATTTTTTCTTCTTTTCTCTAAGCACACGAATAGTATATTTTTTCATTTTAAAAATTATTTTCATTTTTATTTTTAGAGATGGGGTCTCACTGTGTTGCCCAGGCTGGTCTCAAACTCCTGAGCTCAAGTGGTCCTCCTGCCTTGGTTTCCTAAAGTCCTGGGATTACAGGGATAAGCCAGTGCACCTGGCCCATCTTTAGATATTTAACTCTATTTTAAATGCTCAGTATAAAATTCAGCATATTTAATAGGCAGGTATTTCCCTAATCCTTAATTTTTGGTGGAGATTACAATTGGGAGAATAAACCTTAAGCACATGATTTCCATGAATTATCTCAGCCTGAGAGTTAGATCAAGACCTCCACATTTCATGATATGAATTTAACAAGTGAAATAGATTTATTTAACCCTTTCTCAAAGGGTCATTTTCAATCATGTAAAAAAAGTAATTGAGATTTTTTAAGTGGCATCTGTATGGCATTAGAGTGACAATCTACAAATAAAGCCAATGGCCTTCTAGTTTTGCTGTGAAATTAGCTGGGTGCTAGCAGTATTTTATATTGTGTTAAACAAATATACTCTGTGAAAGGTAAATAACGGAAAACGATTGCTTTGTACAAATAGCTGGTGGAAGTACATCTGTGGCCAACAATAGATATTGTACAGACATTTCCTGTGTGTATAGCGATTTATGCAGCCATGTATACAACAAGCCAAAGGTAACAGAATGCAGATAATAGTATCTAAATTCGTTGGCCAATAAGTGAAGAATCACATGGAAGATGGGGAAGAGATGAAAGTTTTGACCCTTTGCTCTCCTATATTTAATATTCCAATATTTTGGGTATATTAAAAAATTTCAAAAGAAGCACGAGTTACCTTTGTAATCAGGAAAAATAAAAGTTAATGATAAGTAACATTTTCAAGTCCTCATATTTGACCCTGCTGCCTCGTCTAGGTTATTTTCTTTTTTTTTTTTTTTTTTTTTTGAGACGGAGTCTCGCTCTGTCGCCCAGGCTGGAGTGCAGTGGCGCGATCTCGGCTCACTGCAAGCTCCGCCTCCCGGGTTCACGCCATTCTCCTGCCTCAGCCTCCCGAGTAGCTGGGACTACAGGCGCCCGCTACCACGCCCGGCTAATTTTTTGTATTTTTAGTAGAGACGGGGTTTCACCGTGTTAGCCAGGATGGTCTCGATCTCCTGACCTCGTGATCCGCCCGCCTCGGCCTCCCAAAGTGCTGGGATTACAGGCGTGAGCCACCGCGCCCGGCCGAGGTTATTTTCTTTCTCTCTTTCCTTTTCACTGACACACTCAGTGAGTCACCTCACCTACATCTTTTTACCATTCATTCTTTCTTTAATGTGGCACTCTGGCATCTAAATGCTCACTATGTCTGGTACAACTCAAGTTTACTAATGACCCAGTACTGCCAAATTCTGTGACCTATTCCAGGGACAAAAAGGAGGCCAGTCTGTTTGGGGCAGAGTGAGCAAAAGAGAGAGGAGGTGAGTTTGACAGGGTCAGCCCCGCAGCGGCCGTAACATCACATGGGCCAGTAAAGAAAGTGGGTTTTATTTTAAAAGCCGTGACTCAACCCTACTGGGCCCAGTGCTCCCTTGTCATAGCATTGTATAGTGTGCTTCTTGCTATCCTGAAATGAAATGCTTAGATGATATAATATAACCTATTTATCAGTTACCTGATTGCTGTGTTGTACAGTAAACTACCTGAAAACTTTATGGCTTAAAATAACGATTTATTATTTTTCATGACTCTGGGCCGACTGGACAGTTCTGGTGCTCTCTCCTGGGGTCACTCATGTGACTGCGTTCAGCTGGTAACTGGGCTGGGTTGGAAGGTCCAATTCTATCTCACTCGTGTGTGGGGCCCTGGTGCTGCCTGCTAGCTGGGGCACTTCGGTTCTCCTTCATGTGGCCTCTCATCCTCCAGTGGGCCAGCCCAGCTCCTTTACAGCGTGGTGGTCTCCAGCAGCTTTCCAAGAGGGTAAAAGCAAAAGTGCAAAGCCAAGACCTGGAACATGACTTCCACCAAGTTCTCTACTAAAAATACTAAGAATTAGCTGGGCATGGTGGCATGTGCCTGTAATCCCAGCTACTCGGGAGGCTGAGGCACGAGAATCACTTGAACCCGGGAGGCAGGGTTGCAGTGAGCAGAGATCCAGCTTGGGGGACAGAGTGAGACTATGTCTCAAAAAAAAAAAAAAAAAAAAAAAAGAGCCTGGCTTCATTTCTTTTAATTTTTGTGGGTACATCGTAGGTATATATATTTATTGGGTGCATGAGATGTTTTGCTACAGGCATGCAATGCGAAACATTATGGAGAATGGGGTTTCCATCCCCTAAGTAACTGTGTTACAAACAATCCAATTACATAGACTTTTTTACTTATTTTAAAATGTACACTTGAGTTTTTATTGACTGTAGTCACCCTGTTTTGCTATCAAATAGTAGGTCTTAGTTGTTGCCATTAACCATCCCCAACCTGACATTCATTCCTACTGTGTCTCATGGTGATAAGGCTGTGGGTGCTGAAAACATTTCCCATTGTGACTCTTAGAATTGCTGTCAGATCTAGTTTGTAAGCCATGCAAGAAAACCTTATTATAACTTTATAGTCAAGTTTCTTTTTTATTTTTAACAAAAGAGCATTGATCACTTCATTTCCCAAACTTGGCTACGAGTTGCTTTTGTTTCTAAAAATCAAAGTGATCCTCAAAGGACAAGGCTTTGAAAAGAAAGTCAGCAGGCTCTGACCTGAGGGTGACCCAGTGGTTCTTTAACAAAGTGAAGGGCAGTGGCTTTGTGGCAGGATTTTCCTTCTCTGGTCTGAAGCTTTGTCCTCCGGCTTTGAGGGGCATGGCTTTATGCCAGATGGCTGTGGTAGCAGTCTTGACTAACTGCCAGATAGGGGGAACATTATCATTTGGCCATAAATTGCATTTCGATTATTATGTACTTTATCAGTTAACTTTTTGCCATGTAATAAACTACCTCAAAAGTTAGTGGCTTAAAATTACAAGCATTGGTCAGGCATCGTGGCTCATGGCTGTAATCCCAGCAATTTAAGAGGCCAAGGCAGAAGGATCATTGAGCTGAGGAGTTCAAGACCAGCTTGGGCAACATAGCAAGACCCCTATCTCTGCCAGCAAAAAGTCGTAACCATTTATTTAGCTCACTTTTTTGCAAGTTAGCAACTTGGGCTAGATTTAGCTGGGAGTTTCTTCTGGCCTTGGCTGGGTTCATTCATGTGTCTTTGGCAGCTACTGGATAGGCTAGATGCTGGCTGGTCTAGGATGGCCTCAGCTGGGATGAGCTGTTCCATGTGGTCTCTCATCCTCTATCAGATTAACCCTAGGTTGTTCATAGGGCAGCCAGGCAGGGTTGCTTCAATTCAATTAGACACGTCAAGGCCTCTTGAGCCTGAGGCTTGGAACTGACATAGTGTCACTTTCACACGTTAGATTGGCCAAAGCAAGTCACAAGGCCAGCCCAGATCCGAAGAGTTAGGAAATAGATTCCCTTTTTTTTTTTTAAGTAAATGTATGGGGTTTAAATACAATTTCATTACATGCATAGATTGCACAGTGGCCAAGTCAGAGCTTTAGGGTATCTATCACCCAAATAACACACATTGTACCCAATAAGTAGTTTGTCATCATCACCCTCCTCCCACCCCTTCACCCTTCCGAGTCTTCACTGTCTGTCATTCCACTCTCTCCATCTGTGTATATACAGGTTTTAGCACCCACTTATGAGTAAGAACATGTGATATTTGACTTTCTGTGTCTGGCTTGTTTCACTTAAGATAATGCCCCCCCAGTTCCATCCATGTTGCTGCAAAATACATGAGTTTGTTCCCTTTTATAGATTCCACTTCTTGATGGGAAGAGCTGTAAAGTCACACTGCAAAGTGCAGATACAGGAAGGGTGGAGAATGGTGGCCCTTTTTGCAACTTACCGTATACACTGCGTTAGAAATAATATGGACCGGGTCACAGATGGCAGCTGTGACTGTTAGCTCCAGCCTGGTGACTTCAGGAAAGATTAAATGAGCTAATGTGTGAAGGGGCTTGTTCTGGAGTTCAACCATCTGGGCTCAAATTCTTTTTTTTTTTTTTTTTTTTTGAGACAGCATCTTACTCTGTTGCCCAGGCTGGAGTGCAGTGGTGTTATCGTGGCTCACTGCAACCTCCACCTCCCAGGTTCAAGCAATTCTGGTGCCTCAGCCTCCCGAATAGCTGGGATTACAGGTGTGTGCCACCAGTCCCAGCTAATTTTTATGTTTTCAATAGAGACAGGGTTTCACCATGTTGGCCAGGCCAGTCTGAAACTCCTGACTTTAGGTGATCCGCCCACCTCTGCCTCCCAAAGTGCTGGAATTACAGGCATGAGACACCGAACCCAGCTAAATTCTTATCCTTCCATTTACTAGTAAGTGACTTTGGGCAAGGTATTTAGCATCTCTGTGCCCCCATTTTCTGATCTGTAAAATATGAATTGTATGTAGTACATCGTAGTAATATGTTCTTGTTGTGAGGATAAATGAGTTAAGCAAAACTTAAGAGTGTTTGGCATATAGACAGCACTCAATACACATTAAATGTTGTTAATCCTATTAGCGTTTCTCTTGGAAAAGAGCCAACCTGTAAAGGAGTGCTATTCCCCATGGCCTCTTCTGGTTGACCAACTGTTACATGAGTGAATGGAGGGTGTAATTCTCTTACTGCATTCTGGACATTACAGATAGATGGCCAAGGATGGACTCTCCTTGTCATTCTGAAAATACTAGTACCTTTAAAAATGATAGGTATTAGTAAAAATCAAAACATAACTCTTAGAAATAATGATGAGCTTAGAATCTGAGAATGTAATATAAAGACACCTCCTAGAATTAAGCAACTGCTAGAATCACAGCCTGTAATGGAAAAAAACAAAACAGAAAACCAGCCCTGCAAGTATTTCAGCCTTCTCTTGAGAATTTATGTCTAAAGAAGGAAGCCATTTTTTAAAAGAATGAAAATGAGGTTTTTTTTGAAAGAATGTATCTTAAAGTAAATCATTGACTCTCTTGGTTGTTTAGAGAACTGCATTTCTCCTGCTACATTTTAGGAACAGGAAAAGCCAGGTCATAAACTAGTCCCAGATCCAAAAGATGTTTCAACTGTTAACCCCTTAGAATCATAAAGGGTTATCCAGGAAATAGAGAAGAGAGACGAAACAGAGCTTTCTTAAAATCAGACTTCAGTGTCAGAAATCAAGTACTATGGATGTTTCCATGAATCCATAGGAAAGATCATCTGTCAGTTATTCATAACGTTCCGAAGCTGAACGCCTTCCAACTACACAGGTCAGCTACCTGTTTTTGTAAATGAAATTTCACTGGAACACAGCTACGCCCGTTCCTCTACCTATTATCTGTAATAGCTTTTGCACTACAGTGGCAGAGTTGAATATTTGTGACACGAGCCTATGTTTACTATCTGACCCTTTAAGAAAAAGTTTGACTGGGCATGGTGGTTCACATATATAACCTCAGGACTTTAGGAGGCTAAGGCAGGAGCATCGCCTGAGCCCAGGAATTTAAGACCAGCCTTGGGCACCATGGTGAAACCCCGTCTCTACAAAAATGAAATTTACACAATTTGCTGGGCACCATGGTGTGCGCCTGTAGTCCCAGGTACTCAGAAGGCTGAGGTGGGAGAATCCATTGAGCTTGGGAGGTCGAGGCTGCAGTGAGCTATGATTGCAGCACTGCACTCCAGCCTGGGCAACAGGTGAAATTCTGTTTCAAAAAGGAAAAAAAAAAAAAAAAAAGAAAAAGAAAAAGTGTGCCTATTCATGCTTTGAAGTCCTGGAACTATCCATATTTTTATAGTCATAGCTGTTATGTGGGAGGCAGTCTAGTATAAAGGAAGCTGAATGATTAAGTAGTTATTGTTGTGTGGGAGGCACTACAGTGTAAGGGAAGCTTAATGATTTAGTATAGAATTTGGAGCCATTTTCACCTGAGTATAGGGCCTCATTCCACCTCTTTGTAGATGCGTGACCCCAGACCTTGCTAGTATTGTGACCTTGTAATTTTAATATTTCTAAGCTTCAGTCTCTTCCTCTGTAAAACGTAAATAATAATAGTAATTGCTTCAGATAAGGGAGTTTATGATTTTTTTTTTCTTTTGAGATGGAGTCTCGCCCCGTGGCCCAGGCTGGAGTGCAGTGGCGTGATCCTGGCTCACTGCAACCTCTGCGTCCCTGGTTCAAGGGATTCTCCTGCCTCAGCCTCCCAAGTAGCTAGGACTACAGGCGTGTGCCACCATGCCTGGCTAATTTTAATATTTTTAGTAGAGATGGGGTTTCACCATGTTGGCCAGGCTAGTCTTGAACTCCTGATCTCAAGTGATCTGTCCGCCTTGGCCTCCCAAAGTGCTGGGATTACAGGAGTGAACCGTCACGCCTGGCCTAAGTTAATGAGAATTTTGTGGGGTTTTTTTTGTGTTTTTTTTGTTTTGTTTTTTTGAGATGGAGTCTTGCTCTGTCACCCAGGCTGGAGTGCAGTGGCATGATCTCGGTTCACTGCAACCTCCAACTCCCGGATTCAAGCAATTCTCCTATCTCAGCCTCCCCAGTAGCTGGGGCTATAGGTGTGCGCCACCATGCCTGGCTAATTTTTGTGTTTTTAGTAGAGACGGGGTTTCACCATGTTGGCCAGGCTGGTCTCGAACTCCTGACCTCAAGTGATCCATCCAACTTGGCCTCCCAAAGTGCCGGGATTACAGACGTGAGCCACCGCACCCAGCCGAGAATTTAATAAGATAATGCATTTAAAGCATTCAGTTAAGTGCCTGGCACAGCTACAATGAAAGATAACAATTGAATAACAACAAAATTAAATTGGAAAAAGTGGAAGTCTGAAAATGAGGACAGTCTGCGAGGAAGAGGTGGACTGGGACTGGCCATTTAGGGGGAGTTGAATGGTAGGGGTGGTGTCAGAAATATGGAGGGCTGTGGCAGGTACGGTGATGAGGGTGGGGCTGCTGGAGTTAGGTGGGCTTGAATCTCTCCTTCAGCTCTGCTAGCTCTGTGCCCCTAGGAAGTTTCCTGAAATGCTGTGAGCCTCAGTTTTCTTATCTGTTAAGTGGGGAAGTGATAATCATAGTACCCACCTCACCAGGGCTGTGGGGAAGAATAAATGAGATGGGGTGTGTCAGGCACAGTAATGGGAGCCATCGTTATTAAGAATTGTGCTTGGCCAAGCACAGTAGTTCACACTCATTATCCCAGCACTTTGGCAGGCCAGCGTAGGTGGGTCACTTGAGACCAGGAATTGGAGACCAGCCTGGGCAACCCCATCTCTACAAAAAATAGAAATTAGCCAGGCATAGTGCCACGTGCCTATAGTCCCAGCACTCGGGAGGCTGAGGTGAGAGGATTGCTTGAGTCCAAGAGTTTGAGGCTGCAGTGAGCTATGATCACACCACTGCACTCCAGCTTGAGTGACAGAGTGAGACCCTGTCTCTAAAAAAGATAAATAAATAAAAATAAATTTTAAAATTATGTTTGAAAGAGGGAGGCAAATGTGAGCAAGTGCAAAGCCAGAGGAAAGAGAGATGGGGTCCAGGTAGGCAATGAGAGAAAGAATAAATTCAGTTTTAGGCAGGAGTAGCGAGATGGATCAGGACAGGTGTGTCATCAAGCCTCTGCCAGTAGCTTCCTTTAACACAGAGCTTGGCATGCCTTCTCCAAGCAGAGAGCAGGCCTTGAAGGGAGTGCTCCAGATCCCTTGGTTTCTCGGAGGCATGGCTTTGAAGCTAGGTGTGCAAATAATTTTGATCCTGAGATCAAAATCTGTGGGAGTAGAGTTTGTACAAAGACTTGCCTTCTCCTTATTGAATCTGCATTGCCATTGACCTTTCTGATCTTCCGATTATAGTTATAGCTGCCTTCCTGAGTGCCCCTGGGCTGGCCACACTCTACAAGAGTTGGAAGGGGAAAAGGTTGTAAGGCAGGAAATCAACTGTGCAATTGTTAAAATAGAACTTCAACAGTGTTTTTAGACTGAAGTCTAGTTAAAAGGCCACAGTACCATTCCTGCTCTACCGTGACCTGCATTGCATTCCACTGGAATAAATTAAGTCTGAGATGTGTAAATAGCATTATGAAGATTAAACCTTACAGTTAGGTTGATATTCTTAAGGAATTCCATGACATTCAGCCCTGCCTTTGGATTAGCTTAATTGGAACACGAGCGATCAGAATTTAATTAGAATTTAATTGAACTGCTATATTAAACAGAGCTGGCTCAGTGGCTACATTGCAAACTTCACTTGGAAATTCTTTCTGATGCATCTCTGAAAATATTTTGAGCACTCAGAGTAAAGTTAATCATTTTTACTGTAAGCATTTTTTGATAAAAGGCTTATATTGTTAACAGTAAAAAGTAGTGGAAACTCAAATGAGTTTGTTTCAGCTGGGGAGTATTAAGTATGCAGAGCTAAGATTTCCTTATTTGCTGGAGTTAACTCTTTGAGGGCAGGTCCTGAACATGGCAGAAAGCCCCATTCAAACTGTCCTAAGTAGAAAGGGATTGTTTTCTTTCTTTCTTTATATATTACTTATTTATTTTTTGAGATAGGGTCTCACTCTGCTGCCCAGGCTGGAGTCAGATCATAGCTCACTGCAGCCTCAATCTACCCCAGCTCTAACGATCCTCCCACCTCAGCCTCCTGAGTAGCTGGGACTATAGGCATACATGCCACCATGCCTGGCTAGTTTTTGTATTTTTTGTAGAGATGGGGCTTTGCCATGTTGGCCAGGCTGGTCTCGAATTTCTCAGCTCAAATGATCCACTTGCCTCAGCCTCCCAAAGTGTTGGGATTACAGGTATGAGCCATCATGCCCGGACCTTTTAAAAAATGTAGACAAGAGGCCCACAGGGAGATCTTCCAGCACAGCTTGATCTGGTGACCCAGATGATGTCTCCATGACTGTTCTCTCTCTTCTTCTCTTGACTGCTTCGTCTGGGTTGGCTCCACCCTCAAATGGGCCCTCATTTTGTGGCACCAGCCTATGTCCTAAAAGGCTCAAGTGTAGCAGAGAGAGAGAGAGAGAGAGAGAGAGAGTCTCTCCCAGAGTTTCTCTCTAATTGAGCCAGCTCAGGTCAATTGTCTGAGTAATTTGGGCTGGGCATAGTGGCTCACGCCTGTAATCCCAGACATTTTGAGATGCCAAGGCAGAAGAATTGCTTGAACCCAGGAGACCAGCCTGGGCAACATAGCAAAACCCCTGTCTCTACAAAAAAAAAAAAAAAAAAAAACTTTTGAAAATTACCTGAGCGTTACAGGTGGCATGTGCCTGTAGTCCTAGCTACTCAGGAAGCTGAGGCAGGGAGGTCCCTCGAGCCTAGGAATTCAAGGCTGCAGTGAACTATGATCATGCCATTACACTCCAGCCTAGGTGACAGAGCAAGACCTTGTCTCTAAAAATAAAATAAATAAATAAATAAACATACCTTCTTTGGAATAGGTACTTGGAACTAGG
Source organism: Pan paniscus (assembly GCF_029289425.2). Taxonomy (NCBI): domain Eukaryota; kingdom Metazoa; phylum Chordata; class Mammalia; order Primates; family Hominidae; genus Pan; species Pan paniscus. The sequence goes on from NC_073267.2 coordinate 21,018,285, forward strand.
GGAATTGTGATTTAGTGACCTGTTAGGCAAGGAAAGGGGCCCCATCCAAAGCCCATAGTTTTTGCTGGGGAAAGATGGATTCCTGAAAGGAACTCAGGGTGCTGTTACCAAAATAAGATGGAAGGGATACTGAGCACGTATCTTGGTTAGGGTGCATTATGTTGCAACTAGCAGGAAACTGACTTAAATAATACAGAGGATTTATTGGCTCAGGAAACTAGAAGGCCCCAAGGTAGAGAGGGAAGGCTTCAGGGTTGGTTTGATTCAGGAACTCTGTGATATAACTGAGGAGGACTTGGTTCTCTCCTGCCTCTCTGCTTGGCCGCTAGCAGAGTCAGCTTTATCCCGGGCTGGCTTCCTTTGGATTGGCAAAACAGCTGCGACCACTGCCTCGGCTTTGTATCCACCTACTACATCAAACAGAAGGGGGACAATAAACTCTTTCAGGAAAGCAAAGGAAGTTAACTTCCCAGAAGCCCCAGCACACCTCCCCTGACATCTCATCACTCTGAAGTGGGTCACATGCCCATTCCTGATTCACTGCATCCCTTTGGCCAGGATAAATGTGGACCAGATTGGCTCAGGTCTAGGTGGGGTGAGGTGGGATTATCTCACCTGCCTTATCAGGGTTCACACCTGGAGCTGAGACGGAGTTAACCATCTGCACCTACTGTCACTTACTACCCAGGTCAGGAGCTGCAGGGTGGCAGTTTGGGGGCATTTAATTAATAACCACACTGGGGCCGTGCCTTACTCATTTTCTTTATCTCTTGTGTTTAGCACAGGGCGTGCACACAGTAAGTAAATGTTTGTTGAACAGAGTCAGACTGGAACAATGCACTTTGCTTAATTTGGAAAGAAATCAGTTTTGTGCATGAGTAAAACGATGGCTGAAAATAAATTTTATGTCAGCTTTAAATATGGATTAAATGTGGACTCTGGGTAGAGGCCATAAGATCGCCTCTTCTCCTATCTTACTCCATGTAACGTAAAATTTTCCCTTTCGGCTTTTGGTTGCTTATCAAATTCCATTACAGTGAACACTATTGTAGACCATAGTTGGTATCAGGAAACTGTTTCTAACTCCTGACAAGTTCTTCGATGATCTCACGACACAAAAATTTGCTACTACGAATAATTCTGTAAAATTACAGAATTTTTTTCTTTCTTTTTTTTTCTTTTTACATTCCTTGCCCATCTCATAGTCATTCATTGTAGTTATTTTCCTTCTTATAATTAAATACCTGAATATCCTTTTAAAAGTACAAGGGCTTTGGTCAGTGAGGGAAGAAACTCTATTTCCTGGTCTTGACCAATAAGGAAAATTAGTAATACCATCAGCTTTTGTTCGAAAAAATTTCTAAGGAGTGGAAACAATAGATTCTGGCAGGAAAGGTGTGGTAGAATTATTTTAGCATGATCCCTTTTCAGCCAAAACACTTTCTGAAATGACCCTGTGGCCGGGGCTGGAGGTCTTGGTCAATGTTATTAGTGCATTTTTTGAACTTCTTTAGAGAAGTATTATTTTTCTCTAATGAAATGCCTTCTCAATGGAAAAAAAAATGTGAATACCTGTTTGCAGTTTGCTATAAATATTTTGGCATCTGGTTATAGGCCAAGTGTATGCTTATTTCTGGGATCATAGTTACGGATAGTTTCATCGTGTGTGGGAATTATCGGGTATCTGGAAATGTATTGTGGAAAATACGTGGGAAAGGAGGCTGTGATGTTCTATGTGTATGCCACATCCACAGTCCTTAACTGCTGTTCTTTGTCCCTATTTTATCCATGTCTCCATCACCCTGAATACAAGTGATTGAACCAGGAATATGGATCAGGCCCTTGGGCAGCCACTCTTAGATGGCAAATGACTGTGAAATGGTCCACCCAACAGAGATGGTCTCTCTTGGGAGTATCTAACTAGTCCTATCAGATTCTCCCATTTGGGGAGGTGGGATGTCACCCTGCAGAGAGAACAGGCAGACTGTAGCGTAGGGAGAGGGGGACACCTAGAGACAACCTTAAAGGCAGAGAAAGGAGGACAGAGAATCAATTAGGAGAGAACAGCAGAAAAAGCAACAGCAAGCAATGAAAGGAGCCACGGCCAAGGAGCTGAGCTCCACATAACTAGAACCGGAACCAGAACCGTTGTTGGATGACTGTAGCCTCACCTGTGCCCTGAACAGCCATAAGCAATGGTCCAGGTCTTCCTGAGACCTGGCTCTGCCACCAGCCAGAGAGATTCTCATTTTCCCCACCATTTCTTTTACCTTTACAGTCACTCCCCGTGGTAGAAGAGATTATACTTCAGAAATATTTTTGGCCTCTCCCTAAGGGAGGTTTGACCATGTGACTGACTGCTTTGGTCAGCAAAATGGATGGGCATGACATATATCATTTCCAAACACATGCTGAAAGAGTCAAAACAGGCCAAGCCCAGTGGCTCACACCTGTAATGCCAGCACTTTGGGAGACCGAGGCTGGAGGATCACTAGAGCTCAGGAGTTCAAGACCAGCCCAAGCAACATAGCAAGACCTTGTCTTTACGAAAATTCAAAAAAATTAGCTGGGCCTGGTGGTGCATACCTGTAGTCCCAGCTACCTGGGGGGCTGAGGCAGGAGGATCACTTGAATCTGGGAAGTTGAGGCTGCAGTGAGCCTTGATTGTGCCACTGCACTCCAGCCTGGGTGATAGTGTCTCAATCAATCAATCAATCAGCAAAGCATAGTTCACCATATTCTTTTGATTGGCCATAAGAACTGGTGATATTTGAGATACAGGCTGCTCTGTCAGCCTGAGTCCTAGAGTAAAGACAGCATGGAGCAGAGAGCCACAGCTGATTGAAATGTTCATGTAACATGAGTGAAAAATAAACCATTGACAAGATAAGCCACTGAGACTTGAAGTTTAGTTATGATCACAGCAAAATCGAGCCGAATATGACTAAACAAACAAACAAACCCAGTAACTGAGGTACTATGATCTGAATGTCTATATCTTCCCCCCAGATTCATATGTTAATCTCATCTCCAGTGTGATGATATTAGATGGTAGAGCCTTTGGGAGGTGATTAGGCCATCAGGGTGGAGGCTTTATGAGTGAGATTCATGTCCTTATAAAAGAGGCTCCATGGCCAGGCGCAGTGGCTCACGCCTGTAATCCCAGCACTTTGGGAGGCCGAGGCCGGCGGATCACGAGGTCAGGAGATGGTCACGAGGTCAGGACCATCCTGGCTAACACAGTGAAACCCCATCTCTACTAAAACTACAAACAATTAGCCGGGCGTGGTGGCACATGCCTGTAGTCCCAGCTACTTGGGAGGCTGAGGCAGGAGAATGGCGTGAACCCGGGAGGCAGAGCTTGCAGTGAGCTGAGATCGCGCCACTGCACTCCAGCCTGGACAACAGAGCAAGGCTCCATGTCAAAAAAAAAAAAAAAAAAGAAAGAGGCTCCAGACAGCTGCCTTGTCCCTTCCATCTATGGGTGCCATCTATGAGGAACCAGACACCAAATCTGCCAGCACTTTTATCTTGGACTTCCTAGCCTCTAGAATTGTGAGAGACAAATGTTTGTTGTTTATTAGTTACCCAGTTTATGATATTTTTGTTATTGCCACCTAAATGGACTAAGACATGAAGTAAATTGAGCATATTTCTATTCCTTGTAAGCCCAAAGAGTCTCAACCAACACAGTGCCGTAGCCAGCCACACTTCAGTCCCCTGAACTCACAGCATGTGCTTTTGACTTTTCTAGGTGGAATTATATGAGTCATCTGATGCAGATTCGATTGCTTTTTAATGCTAGCTATTTCTCTTCTCAGCCTTCGGTCCTCCAGTGTGTCTCTTCTACGTGCATCCAGTATAAAAATTGGTACAAAATACTGTCTGGATTGAACCGCTATTAATTTCCTCATTTTCGGCTGGGCCCTGTGGCTCATGCCTGTAATCCCAGCACTTTGGGAGGCCGAGGCGGGTAGATCACTTGAGGCCAGCAGTTGGAGACCAGCCTGGCCAACATGGCAAAACCCCATACCTACTAAAAACACAAAAATTAGCCAGGCCATGGTAATTCTATGCCTACGCCTGTAATCCTAGCTACTCGGGAGGCTGAGGCTTGAACCCAGGTGGTGGAGGTTGCAGTGAGTGGAGATCGTGCCACTGCACTCCAGCCTGGGCAACAGAGTGAGACTCTGTCTCAAAAAACAAAATTCTGCATTTTCTCTTTTAGAGGTCTGGGTCTCTTATGATGGTATTTTCCTCCTATTTCCCTCTCTTCTAGTTTTATTATTTAAAAAAGTTTAATCAGATAGATGAACTGAGAGAATTTTGGAATGAATTCCCACATATCCACTGCCTTGATTCTACAATTTCCATTTTGCTTTATTTGTTTTATCACATATCCATGAACCCAGCAATCCATCCCTCTATTCATTCATCTCGGTTTTTTGGATGCATTTCAGAGTAAGTTGCAGACTTAATGAGGACATGATGATGCCTTAACCCTTGACACCTAGTCTTTTTCCTTTTAATTATAGATTAAAAGAATATTTTTAAACCTTGTTAGAGGCTGCCTTAACTGTTCCCTCTGCTCTCACAAACGTAAGCATTTTCACCCTTTAACAATCAAGGACTCAGTGTATTTGCCCACATTACATAAACCCTGGGTGCCCTCGCTGTCTAAATCTCGCTCTTTAATTTCTTTCTCTCCTACTTCCTCTCTTATTTCATCACTCACCACAACTTTTCATTTGCTTTTCCTTCTCTCTTTCAGCTCCTCAGCAGATAATTTTTAAACTAAATAACAGCTGAACAATATCCCCACTGTTCCACATGTCTGGGTATGCACAGCACGTCCACGCTTGCCCAGAACAGAAGGAAAACACTATTTCTTCCATTTTATTTCTTTGCATCGAAAGTGATTAAATCTGTGTGCATGACCGTCACACATCAGACCATTTGGCTATTTTTAAAGTCTGTTTATTAAAGTCAAGCTGCATTCTCTTTACAGAAGAAATCTTTACCACTAAACGATGTGATAAATGCCAAGGGAACAATGCATCTTTTGTAGGGCGGGAGAGAGACACTGCCATCCTACAATTGCCAGATTGTTTAAATTATTATACGGCAATTCAGGCTAGTTACATATTTGCATTGTTATACAAGTATTTTCTTATTTTGGTTAAAGATGGCTTTTTGAAGGGACTTCTATTCTTGCAGGGCAGATTAGGGGACCCCATTACATGGTCTGATACATTGCATTTTATTACGCCAACCAGCAGTATTTCCATTTTTTCATAAAGGGGTTTCAGCAATGAGGTAAAAGATTGCAGATAATCTCCAGTAACTCAGGCACCACGATATTTTATTTACTAAAAACTCCAATAAAGGTTTCGGTAAAAAGTGTTAAGGAGAACTTTTCTTTTTGGTGAAACATCAATTTCACAACAATCGTTTCAACCTTATCTTGAATTATAAAGCTGAGTTTGCCATTTCAAACTAAAGAGGAAAAAAGAAAAAAAATTATGGAAACATTTTCTTAGTAAAATATTGTGGGAAGAAAGTAAAGAGAAATTGTCTACAATTATATTAGCAATTCCTACTTGTAAATATCAGAACCTGTGTACATGAGTTTTTTCTTGCTTTGATGCTTGAGAGTTGAATGGTGAATTCATTCATTCATTTACTCAACAGGGACTGCTCACCTGCTCTGTCCAGTGCAGTCAATTTTTAAAAATTAATTATTATTATTATTATTTTGAGATGGAGTCTTGCTCTGTTGCCCAGGCTGGAGTGCAGTGGTGTGATAGCTCACCGCAACCTCCGCCTCCCAGGTTCAAGCGATTCTCCTCTCTCAGCTTCCTGAGTAGCTGGGATTACAGGCACGTGCCACCATGCCTGGCTTATTTTAGTATTTTTAGTAGAGATGGGGTTTTGCCATGTTGGCCAGGCTGGTCTCAAACTCCTGACCTCAGGTGATCCGCCTACCTCGGCCTCCCAAAGTGCTGGGATTACAGGTGTAAGCCACCATGCCCAGCCTCAGTGCAGTCAGTTAAGCACTGGGAATATAAAGAAAAAAAAGACATGTACATTTGGCCTGTCGTCACAGAGCTTATGATTCACTAGGGAAGATAGACATGGCAGACTCATGTTACAGTCTCAGGTGCTATGACAGACAAGCACACGGAAAACTGGAGTAGAGCCCACCCTAAACTGAAGAGGGTGAGATTGGGCAAAGTGGTCCATGTCTATAATCCTAGCACTTTGGAAGGCCGAGACGGGAGGATCACTTGAGCGCAAGAGATTGAGACCAGCTTAGGCAACATAGTGAGACCTCATCTCTACAAAAAGTTTTAAAAATATATTAGCCAGGTGTGGTGGTGCATGCCTGTAGTCCCAACTGCTCAAGAGGCTGAGGCAGGAGGCAGGAGGGATCACTTGAGCCCAGGAGTTTGAGACCAGCCTGGGCAACAGAGTGAGACCCCGTCTCTACAAAAAGTTTTAAAAGTATATTAGCCAGTGTGGTGGCATGTGTCTGTAGTCCCAGCTACTCAAGAGGCTGAGGCAGAAGGATTGCTTGAGCCCAGGAGTTTGAGGCTGGAGAGAGATCATGCCACTATACTCCAGCCTGGGTGACAGAGAGAGACTCTGTCTCTAAAATTTTAAAAAATATATAATTTTTTAAAAGACAATGAAAATGCTCAGAAAGGCTTGCTGGAGGCATCATGAAGGATAAATCGTGGTTAACTGATTGGAGAAGACAATAATAGTGCTAAAAAGTCTCTGTTTCATATAATAAACAACCTAATGCAAACTGGCTTAAGTGCAAAAGAGAATATATTGGTTCTTATACCTCAAAGGTCCAGGGAATTTTGGCTTCAGTCATAGCTGGACCCAGGATCTAGTAGAGTATCATCAAGGATCTGCCACTGTTTGTCTACCCAACAGCATCTCTCTTCTTCCTTGTTAATAGAGCCCCAAATTTGTTCACTCTCAGTGGAACTGCTTTGTCTTTCAGGAGCGGCTGGGCTTAATTCATTACATCTGTGACAATCCCGTTTCCAATACAGTCATATTCTGAGGGCTTGGGAGTTATACTTCAACATATGAATCTTGGGGTGATACAATTCAACCCTTAACACTCTGCCTTTCCCTTCTCCATTTCTCTGATCTCCTGCTGGTCTCTCGTTAGCTGGACTGATCTGGAGGGTATGTTATGGGAAAGGGGTCCTGATCCAGACCCCAAGAGAGTTCTTGGATCTTGTGCAAGAAAAAATTCAGGGCGAGTCCGTAAAGTGAAAGCAAGTTTATTAGGAAAGTACAGGAATAAAAGAATGCCTACTCCATAAACAGAGCAGCCCCGAGGGCTGCTGGCTGCCCATTTTTATGGTTATTTCTTGAGTATATGCTAAGCAAGGGTTGGATTATTCATGCCTCCCATGTTTAGATGATATAGGGTGACTTTCTGATGTTGCCATGGCATTTGTAAACTGTCATGGCGCTGCTGGGAGTGTAGCAGTGAGGATGCCCAGAGGTCACTCTTGTCACCATCTTGGTTTTGGTGCGCTTTGGCTGGCTTCTTTACTGCAACTGTTTCATCAGCAAGGTCTTTATGACCTATATGTTGTGCCAACCTCCTATCTCATCCTGTGACTTGGAATGCCTTAACCGTCTGGGAATGCAGCCCAATAGGTCTCAGCCTCATTTTACCCAGCCCCTATTCAAGATGGAGTTGCTCTGGTTCACGTGCCTCTGACATTTCCAATAAGGTTACATTCCGAAGGGGTTATACTTCACCATATGAATTTTGGGGTGATACAATTCAACCCCTAATGTTCTTTTTTTCCCTCCTTCATCTCTCTGGTCTCCTGCTGGTACCACCCATAGGATGGACCTATCTGGAGGGTACAGGAGCCTGGTTTATGTGAACCATGAAAAGCAGCTTCCTGAGTTACAGAGCAGGCTAGGGAGGGTGGATCTGGATGGGCAAAGAGGATTTCCAGGACACTTTGTAGCATCTTTCTTCTTGGGAAGGATCTCTCCACATGGCAACGAACACCTCTAGACTGACTTGATTCTTAGCTCCTGCTATTTTAAAAGAAGACAGAGATTTTATCACCCGATTTCCATAACAATTCTCTAAAAGAAGTTTACTGGTATTCTTTGGGTTACAAGAACAAACTTGAAATGGAAATAGAAGACAGGATATCTGGTGCTCCACCCCATTGGCAGGCTCAGCTTATCTTCTCCCCATTACTCTGGGATGTCTTTTCCCTTGTGGCTTACTAGGTATCTATCCCTTAGGGGCCGCATTCAGCTGCCTGTATTGAAAACTCAAGAACAGTGGTAATAAAACGAATGAAGTTTATTTCTCCTTACACATTTAGATGTCCAGAGTAGGGCAGGCCCAGGCTGGTGCTGTGGCTTAAGGAAGTCAGCAAAGACACAGGCTCTTTCTATCCCCTGCTTCACCATCCTTAGCATGTGGCTTTGGGCCTCATGGCTAAAAGGGGCTGCTCCACTTCCAGCCCCACATCTGTGTTCCAGCCTAGAAGAAGTGAAACGAAACTTCAAGGAAGAAGGGGCAGCAGAAATCAGGAAAGCAGAATTTTCTCAGAGGTCCCTAGAATATGTCTGGTTTTATCTCATCGGGCAGAACTGTATGACATAGCTGACCCTTGCTACATGGGAGCCTGGGAAATGTAGATCTTTGGCTGAGTTGATTGCCATTTGGAAGCAATCAAGTTTCTGTTAATAAGGTTGAAGTGGAGAGTGGACCTTGGGTGGAGAGCTAGCAGGGTCAGCCACACTGCTGGCGGCACCTGTGTGCGGGGTGTCTCGTGAAGGTGGCACTCAGACCCGAAGGACTGCTGCTCAGAGGATTTGAGTGGATTTGGGGTAAAGCAATATATACAGTTACTCAGAGAAGCACAGTCTAAATTTAAATAACAAAATCCTGCAATTCCAAAAGCATGTAATAAGCCCCGATATGAGCACTGTCTTTTATTACTACCTAATGTCAGAAAATGTGCTTATTGAAAGAGAACTAAAGAAATGTCTTTGGAATTCTTTGCCGAAGTTACTGTTTGTTGATGTTCTTATAAATCTCATAAAGGATTCACGCGTATTTCATCTAACACAAGCAATCAATTAACCTCCCTTCCTTTTTCCTACTCAGACATGGGCAAAGTAAGAATATACAGTTGACTCCTAAACAATACGGATGCCAAACCCCCGTGCAGTCAAAAATCCACTTATAACTTTGGCCAGGCACAGTGGCTCACACCTGTAATCCCAGCACTTTGGGAGGCCAAGGCAGGGCAGACTGCTTGAGCTTAGGAGTTCAAGACCAGCCTGGGCAACATGATGCAACCCCATCTCTACAAAAAATACAAAAATTAGCCAGGCATGGTGGTGTGTGCCTGTAGTCTCGGGTACTGGGGAGGCTGAGGTGGAAGGATCACTTGAGCTCGGGAGGCAGAAGTTGCAGTGAGCTGAGATCACGCCACTGCAGTCCAGCCTGGATGAGAGAATGAGGCCCTGTCACAAAAAGAAAGAAAGAAAATCCTCATAAAACTTTTGACTCCCTCAAAACTTAACTACTAATAGCCTACTGTTGACTTAACAGTCACACAAATTTTGTATATGTATTATATACTCAAAACTTAACTACTAATACCCTACTACTAATAGCCTACTGTTGACTTACCAGTAACACAAATTTTGTATGTTTTATGTATTATATACTATAGTCTTATAAGTAAGGTAGCAAAAGAAAATTTATTAACAAAATTATAGAAAGAGAAAATATATTTACTAGTCATTAAATGGAAGTGGATCATCATAAAGGTCTTCTTCCTCATCTTCAGGTTTAGTAGGCTGAGAAGGAGGAGGAAGAGGAAGAATTGGTCCTGCTGTCTCAGGGGTGGCAGAGGTGGAAGGGGAGGCAGGAGAGGCAGGCACACTTGGTGTTAACTTTCTTTTTTTTTTTCGAGACACAGTCTCACCCTATTGCCCAGGCTGGAGTGCAGTGGTGAGGTCTCGGCTCACTGCAACCTCCACCTCCCAGGTTCAAGCAATTCTCCTGCCTCAGCCTCCTGAGTAGCTGGGACTACAGGTGCCCACCACCACGCCTGGCTAATTTTTGTATTTTTAGTAGGGATGGGGTTTCACTGTGTTGGCCAGGCTGGTCTCGAACTCCTGACCTCAAGTGATCCACCTGCCTCGGTCTCCCAAAGTGCTGGGATTACAGGCGTGAGCCACCACACCCAGCCAGTGTTAAGCTTTATTGAAAAAAGTCATGTATAAGTAGACCTGTGCAGTTCAAATCCATAGTGTTTAAGGCTCAACTGTAATTTAATTATCTCTTCTCTCTTCAGAGGAAAAGAACCAAATTCATTGCCTGTGATTTTCTGACCGAGTGGTTATACAAGTAAGTTGTTCGTGTCTGACTATTCAGTGATCCTAAGAATTCAGTCGTGTTAATTTGCAAGCAGAATAGCAACAACTGACTTGAATTCTTGCTTATTGTTTTCTTGTCAATCAAACATATGGCATCATGACCAGCCAAAATCCAAAGAGGGCAGGGGAGCCATTCACAGAATTTTTCTCCATTCCATTTGTGGAGGAGCGGCTAAAGCAACAGTGAGTATGACACAAGGCTTTGAATAATTTATTCCTAATTTAAGATTGCGTTAATAATAGTTTTCTTCCATCTAAGAGAACAAACTGATGTGATCCATCCAGGACTCTGGGCCAGTCATATTTGTGACTCCTGTCTCTAGTTATTCTTAGCCTAGGCTAACCTTATCCTAATCAGGCCAGTAATTTCATTCAAGAAGCGCTCCAGAAATAAAATAGAAAACTTAAAAAAAAAATTATTATCCTAAGTAATTTATCCCTCCATTCCCTTCATTTTTTTCTCTCTCTCTGAATGTCATTATGTCTCAGGAAATATGACTAAGCTTTTCTAAATACTTAGAAAATACTAAAAAAGCTTAAATAATAAGTTACCTGCATCAGTTCTCCATTTTTAATATAATAAAGAACATGACAGATAAAATTAAAACTATTTGACCATTCTAATATGGGTGTCCTCCCCACATTGAAGTAATCACTTCAGTCTACAGTGCAGCCTTGCAGACCTCTTAGTTATTTAGCTATATAAAATCAGTTTATGCTGCTCTGTCTATGGAGTAGCCATTCTTTTATTCCTTTAATTTCTTTTTTTTTTTTTTTTTTTTGAGACGGAGTCTTGCTCTGTCACCCAGGCTGGAGTGCAGTGGCGCGATCTTGGCTCACTGCAAGCTCCACCTCCCGGGTTCATGCCATTCTCCTGTCTCAGCCTCCTGAGTAGCTGGGACTACAGGCGCCTGCCACCACACCCGGCTAATTTTTTTTTTTTTTTTTGTATTTTTATTAGAGACGGGGTTTCACCGTGTTGGCCGGGATGGTCTCGATCTCCTGAGCTCGCAATCCGCCCACCTCGGCCTCCCAAAGTGCTGGGATTACAGGCGTGAGCCACCGTGCCCGGCGGATCACGAGGTCAGGAGATCGAGACCATCCTGGCTAACACAGTGAAACCGCGTCTCTACTAAAAATACAAAAAATTAGCCAGGCATAGTGGCGGGCGCCTGTAGTCCCAGCGACTCGGGAGGCTGAGGCAGGAGAATGGCGTGAACCCTGGAGGCAGAGCTGGCAGTGAGCCCAGATGGCTCCACTGCACTCCAGCCTGGGTGACAGAGTGAGACTCCATCTCAAAAAAAAAAAAAAATCAGTTTATATCTGGCCGGGCATGGTGGCTTATGCCTGTAATCCCAACACTTTGGGAGGCCGAGGTGGACAGATCACTTGAGGTCAGGAGTTCGAGACCAGCCTCGCCAACATGGCAAAACCCCGTCTCTACTAAAAATACAAAAATTAGCTGGGCACGGTGGCACGTGCCTGTAATCCCAGCTACTCAGGAGGCTGAGGCAGGAGTATCGCTTGAACCCGGGTGGTAGAGGTTGCAGTGAGCCGAGATCACACCACTGTACTCCAGCCTGGGGGACAGAGTGAGACCCTGTCTCAAAAAAAAAATTTAGACTCTCGGCTCTCAGTTGTCACATATTTTGCTTAAATCTTCCCTCTTTGAGAATACCAAGATGAATAGACCCTTGGCTGACTCTGGCAATTTTGAGAATTTTAAAAACCCCAGATATTAACCGTTTTTTTTTAAATCTAAGATTACACATTGAAAGGAGAGAAACATAGGAAAACCTTGTTTCTTATTTAGCTTTCAAACCTGTGCCTGATTTTATCCGCTATGAAATGTATAGCCCAAAATTTATTGATTTACATATATTTTTCTAAGACAAGCTTCTTTGAGTATCATTCTCCAAGTTGCTGCTTTGCCTTGAAAATAAAACATTTTTCCATTTGTAATAACCAATGAAAAATAATCTTAAAAATAAGATAACTTCTCTAATAAGAATCCTCTTAGATTTATTTATTATACAAATACCTTAATTTTAAATGGCGCTGATGTCCACAGGAAGCTCATGTAAATATACTGTGAAAGGAGCAGTAGCGGTCATTTCAGCTGCACTCCACAGGAACAGAAACACAAGAGCTCTTGCTTTAACTGGCATTTATATTCTCTACATCCATGACCTTTCAAAGAGATGCCCAGATGCATGATAAAAATTAAAGTGATATTAATCTATTTGATGCAATGAATGTCTATCGAACACCTACCCAGTTCAACTGCACAGAGCTTGGTGCTGTGGAAAAAACAGAGATGAATAAAGTATGGCCCTGGCCCCTTGGGGTGAGGGGGACATGTTTACAGCTTGCTGTAGTTTCTGTAGTGAGTGTTGTAATTCAAATGTTAACAGAGCATTAAAGGGAAGTGGGGAAGCATGAGACCATCCACGTGCCCTTCCTGGTGGGCCTGGAGCCAGCCCAGCTGGGGCAGCGGCCAAGCTGGTTGGTGCCCAGATTTGGTCCAAGGCAAGAACTCAAATGCTGCATTCTTCTTGTCTCAAGTAGGAATAGTCAGAGAAGCAAGTAGGAACCAAAGTTCTTAAGGAGAACAAGGGTGGAAGCCGGGAAATATCCAATCCAGGTTGTCTCAACCTTGGCACTATTGACATTTAGGACTGGATAATTCTTTGCTGTAAGGAGCTGACCTGTGCATTGTAGGATGTTTTGCAGCATCTCTGGCCTCCACTCACTAGATGCCAGTAGCACCCTCCTACAGTTGTGACAATCAAGACTATCTCCAGACACTAGCGTATGTCCCCAAGGGGAATGAGGCAAAACTGCCTGTGGTTGAGAACCTCTGATTCAGTCCAGTAGTTTCAAAACTTTAAAGCAGCACTTTGGGAGGCCGAGGTGGGTAGGTCACTTGAGGTCAGGAGTTCAAGACTAGCCTGGCCAATGCAGTAAAACCCCATCTCCACTAAAAATACAAAAATTTGCCAGGTGTGGTGGCACATGCCTGTAATCTCAGCTACTTGGGAGGCTGAGGCAGGAGAACTGCTTGAATCCAGGAGGCAGAGGTTGCAGTGAGCCAAGAAGGTGAAACGGGAAAAGTTACCTTGTCCCCCTCACAGGGCATGCAACAGGGGGATGTGGCTCGCTTTTTCAGTGCCCTGCTGCTCAAACCTCTAGGGGAGCATACAGGCAGGCAGGTTGTCGGGCTCCCACCTGATGGCGGTGTCTATAGGTGAATTTACAGCTGAAGCCCCAGTGGGCATATGTTACCAGGTGCTCTCTTAGTTTGCCATCTATAGGCGGTTTGTGTTAACCAGCTCAATTCACCCTCTACCTTGTTGCGAGGACAGAGGGATTTCTGTATCCCAGGTTCTTGCCTTTGTGTACCAGAGAAATCAGATCACACGTGGGCTTGGAGAATGAGTGCAAAGTTTTATTGAGTGGAAGTAGCTCTCAGCCGATGGAGGAGCCAGAAGGGCACCATGGTTTTTCCCATGGAGTTGGGCTGCTCAGCGGCCACAGCTTTCCTCCGACTAACTGCCCTGGCCAAACTCAGCCTCGTCCTGCCAGGTGCCTGTGCCTGTCCGTGTGCTCTTCTGCTGGTGTGCTCCTCTCAACATCCTCTCCGTGAGCAGCTGCTTGTATCTTTTTCCGCTGAAGTGCTCCTCTCGACGTTTGGCTGCCTGGGTGTCTGCCCGCTAGGGTCTCGGGCTTTTATATGCCCAGGACGGGGGGTGTGGCAAGCCAGGGTGGTCTTGGGAAATGCAACATTTGGCAGGAAATGCCTGTTCTCATCTAGGTCCCTGGGGGTGAAGCCCTAGCCAGGGACCACGCCCTCCTCTACGGAGCACTTCCCCTACCCCCTTCTTCCCTTCCCAGCACTCCTGTATCAGTGGTACCACTGCACGCCAGCCTGGGTGACAGAGCGAGACTCCATCTCAATAAATAAACAAATAAATAAATAAAATAAAATCACCCAGGGAACTTTGGAAAATAGTGGTACCTAACTTCACCCAGAATGACTAAATCATAATCTTCAGGTATAGCCTGGATGTTGTTTTTTTTTTGCCTTTTTTTTTTTTTTTAAACTTCCTAGGTAATTCTAATATATAGCCAGGATTAAGAGCTTATCCATCCATAGGACAGAAAAAGTACTGCATCCAGGAACTAGTAAATAATATAATTGAGCCATTGCTTCACTAAGAGCTTTGATACATGCCATCTCATTTAATCTTCACAACAACACTAGGATGTAGGTACTAAAGCTGGGAGCCCACCGCTGGGAAGTCGACCATGAAGTGAGATGGGTCTTGGACAAATAAGGTGATTATATGAGTATTATGGGTGGACATTTTGAGTACAGCTTAATGATACAGATTGGGGGAAGATAACTTTCGAGGGGGAGACTCTGTCAAGGCTTTTTAAAGGTAGTGAAATATAAACTACAGTAGTACTTCAGGCAGAATTAAGAGCCTGAGCTTTTGGGATAGATAAACCGGTATTCAAATCTCCACCACTGGCTGGGTGCAGTGGCTGACACCTGTAATCTCAGCACTTTGGGAGGCTGAGGCAGGCAGATCACCTGAAGTCAAGAGTTTGAGACTAGCCTGGCCAACATGGCAAAACCTGTCTCTACTGAAAATACAAAAATTAGCTGGGCATGGTGGTGTGCATCTGTAATCCCAGCTACTCGGAAGGCTGAGGCAGGAGAATTGCTTGAACCCAGGAGGCGGAGGTAGCAGTGAGCCAAGTTCGCACCACTGCACTCCAGCCTGGGTGACAGAGTGAGACTCCATCTCAAAAAAACAAAAACAAACAAACAAAAATATATCTCCACCACTTACTGATCCTATGATCTTGGGCAAGTGTTTATTTATCTATTACTGTGTAACAAATTGCCCCCAAATTTAGTGGCTTAAAGTAATAAATATTATCCTATAGTTTCTTTGGGTCAGGAATTTGGTAGCCGCTTAGCTGGGTGGTCGTGGTTCAGAGTCTCCCATGAGGTTGTAGTTAAGATGTCACAGGGGGTGCAGTCATCTGAAGGCCCAACTGGGGCTGGAGGTTCTGCTTTTAAGATGGTGCACAAACATGGTGCTGGTTGTTGTCTGGAGGCCTTAAGTTTTCCCCATCTGGGTCTTTCCATGGGCTGCTTGAGTATCCTCATGACATGGTGACTGGCCTCCTTCAGAGTGAAAGATTTGGGCACAAGAAGGAAGCATGGTACCTTTTATGACCTAGTCTTGGAAGTCAAATACCTCCATTTCCACCACATGCTATTAGAAGCAGGTCACCAAGTGCCACATTCGAGGTTTAATAATTAAGCTCTACCTTAGGGAGGGAGGAGTATCAAAGAATGTGTGGACATATTTATTTTAAAAGCATCACAGCATGTCTGTCTCTAAGCCTCCAGTTCCTTATTGGTAAATGTGGTTGTGAAGATACAGTGATACAGCTACAAATGGGATCGTGAACAAGCCCAACCTATAGTAACATGTGGCTTACTAAATGGTGAATAGTGGTTTATTGCCATTGGTGGACATTGTGACATTCCAGGCCAAAGACCCAAAGATGGGAGAAGAGACAAGATTTGGTCCAGTCACAGGAAACCAGCATCGCTAGCTCCTGGAGTGTGTGAGGACATAGGGATGAGACGGAAGCTACGGCTAGAAGGCAGTTAGGGGGTGGATTATGGTTTTCAGTAAAAGAAAGAAGTTTGGGCATTATTCCATAAGCAAGAGATCATTCAAAGGCTTTTGAGCAGAGGTAAAATGGGATTAGGCTGTTTTGGAAAGATAATTCGTGAGACAGTGCAAAGGACATCTGAGATTGGGGAGAGCCTGGAGTTGGGGCTACTAGTTCCAAGCCTGTCTTTATAGCCGTAAGGTATTGAGTTAGGGCCATGTTAGTGGAAAAAGGGGGTTGTGGGATGGGTAGAATGGATGGATGACACAGGATAAATTTAGGGGTAGAGAAGGGTTGTACCTGAAATGGTGAGATTTGCTCCTGGGTATGTGGGTGGCCCATAATGGAAACCAAGGGACCCAGCGAGAAGAGCAAGTGCAAGGGTTAAATGATGATTCCTGTCTGGGGCACATTTAGATTGAGATGCTTCTAGGATATCCATGCCAGAAACATTGGCCTAAAGCTTACAAGTAGGATATGAAGAGAAACGGTTTGGGAATCAAGAGCCCCACATTGAATGTATGGATTAAGTCAAGATGGACAAGGGCTGAACCGAGGGGTAGCCCAGAGTTGATTCCAGTTCAATGAATGGCACTTACTCTAAGTCATGTGTAAGTGTAACAATGACTTGTTTCAACTTAGCGTCTATGTTGATTTTAAATGACTGACAAGGAGAAATAGGGGTGTGTTTATTTTCTATTGCTGCTGTTACAAAGCACCCCAGAACTGGTAGGTTTAAAACAACACAAATTTATTACTATACTGTTCAGGAGGTCCAAAGATTGACTTGGATTTCACTGGGGTGAAATCAAGGCATTGGCAGAGCCTAATTCTTTTCTGGAGTTTCTAGGGGAAAATGTTTCCCTGCCTTTTCAAGCTTTGAGAAACTGCCTGCATTCCTTGGCTAGTGGCCCCTGCATTCCTCTTCAAAGCCAACAATGTTGCATCTCTCTGACCCTCTTTCTTAGTCACATCTCTCTGGCTGTTTCTCTTTTGGGGGGCGGGGGGGTGACAGGGTCTAACTCTGTCACCCAGGGTGGAGTGCAGTTGTGAAATCTCGGCTCACTGCAACCTCTGCCTCCCGGGTTCAAGTGATTCTCCTGCCTAACCCTCCCAAGTAGCTGGGATTACAGGCATGCGCCACCATGCCCGACTAATTTTTGTATTTCTAGTAGAGACAGGGTCTCATCATGTTGGCCAGGCTGGACTCAAACTCCTGGCCTCAAGTGATCCACCTGCCTCAGCCTCCTAAAGTGTTGGGATTACAGGCGTGAGCCATCTCTCCTGGCCTCTCTGACTCTCTTTTGCCTCCATCTTCCACTTTTAAGGACTCCTGTGATTACATTAGCTCACCTAGATAATTCAGGATAACCTTCCCATTGCAAAATCCTTGACTTAATCGCATCTGCAAAGTTTCTTTTGCCATTGTCAGGTAAATATTCACAGGTTCTGGGAATTTTTTGGGAGGGATGAGAGGGTGACAGGGTCTCCCTCTGTTGCCCAGGCTGAACTGCAGTGGCACAATCACAGCTCACTGCAGCCTTGACTTCCTGGACTCAAGCCATCCTCCCACCTCGGCCTCCTGAGTAGCTGAGGCTACAGGTGCATGCCATCACGCCCAGCTAATTTTTGTATTTTTGGTAGAAACAGTGTTTTGGCATGTTGCCCAGGTGGGTCTCAAACTCCTGAGCTCAAGCAATCTGCCTGCCTTGGCCTCCCAAAGTGCTGGGATTACAGTTTTAAGCCACCATGCCCAACCAGTTTCTGGGAATTTTGATGCAGACATCTTTAGGACCCAAATTCTGCCTACCACGAAGTGTAATGGAGAATGTGGAGAAATTTAAAGTCCCTTTCTCTTAGAGATCACCTACATTTTGCTGAAGATTGCTTACATTTTAAAATAGTATTCCAGGTTTTGTATAATAAAAATGATACATGCTGAGTGAAAAAATTCAAACAAAACAGAAAAATCAAAAGAAAAATGCACAGATCACCGAAGAGCTGGCCTCCCAGATATAACCATTGTTGACATTTTGGTGAACTTTTCAGATGCTTTTCTATGTATCTCCATATGTATATAGATATAAAAAAATGTGTAAGTATTCCTCTGAGACCAGAGCTAAGAGTGAGAGAAAATTTGAGGTGGAGGGAGAAGCACTGAGAAAGTTCATGGTGGGTGCTGTCACTCACGTTCACATTCATGTAGGTGTGAAGGCATCTGCTGAGAGGGAGGCAGAGGTTTATGGAGGAGGGGAGGGGGTTGCAACAGCTGCTGTGGTGAAACCGACAGGGAATCAACGAGGGATAAATAGGGATGGCCCAGCTGATGGCCTGAATTTGTGGTGCATATAAACAGCCTGCTTATGTGATTGTCTCCAGCAACCCTCCACAGCTCTGGAAAGGGGGTGGAGAACAGATGGTTGGTAAAATCAGGGTTGAAGACTGGCAAAGCTACTCTAGTAAAAGGTCTAGACTGGGCCCAGGGGATCGTAGGTACAAGTGAAAGCATTGTTTCCTTTTTAAAGAATGTCTTACATTTTTAAATCATAAATTACCATATTTTCTGAATTATGTTAACGCTTTAGCAGCCAATTTTCAGGAAGAGAAAGAAACCCTACATTAGGTGTTCACATTGAAAGTAAGAAATATACCAAACTCAGAAACAGTAAGATGAGGGTAGTGGGGTCCATCTTAGAATCAAGACAATTTGTTTTTAAAGATTCCAATGTGTGGATCTTAATTGGATCCCAATTCAAAAAAACGGTATAAAAAATTGGAGACAACTGAAAATTTGAACACTTAATAGCTGATGAAATTAAGAAATTATTATTTAAGATATGATGATGAGAATACTAATTTCATAGTCATGATTCAAAAGTTATTACTTTTCAGAGAAACATGCCAAAATATTTTTATATGAAATTACATATTCTATGGACAGGGGTGAGGGAGGGAGGGAAGCTTCCATTAACTGACATGGAGAACAGTATAATTGAAGCTGGTTGATGGACACATGGATTCCTTTTAATTTTTTCTGTCTACTTTTGTATAGCTTTTAAAATTTCCATAACAAAATTTTTTTAAAATGAGATTAGGGCTAGAAGCAGTGGCTCATGCCTGCCAGCACTTTGGGAGGCTGAGGCAGAAGGATTACTTGAGCCCAGGAGTTTGGACCAGTCTGCGAAACATAGTGAGACCCCATCTCTATAAAAAATCAAAAATCAGCTGATCATGGTGGTGCTCACCTGCGGTCCCAGCTACTCAGGAGGCTGAGGCGGGAGTATCACTTGAGCCCCAGAGGTTTAGGCTGCAGTGAGCTGTGGTTGTGCCGCTGCAATCCAGCCTGGGTGACAGAGTGAGATCCTGTCTCAAAAAATAATAATAATTAAAAAAACATTAAAATGAGATTGTTCAAAGCTCCTTATGAGCACTTGATAGTGTAGGAGATGTGCCCTGGGCGAGGTGGTATCTACTGGAGAGCAGTGAACCAGGAGGGCTGGGGGCCATTCCCTACTGGAGGTGGCTGGAGTGACAGACAATGGAGGACTGAGTTTTCCTATGAGCATGCTGAGAAACTCAAATGGCATTGAGGGAAAATGGCCCTGGGGAAAGGGGAGATGGCAGGTGCAGCCCAACTGACAAGTATTGTGGTGCTGAGAAGGTCTTGGTCACCCCTCCAGAGACCCGGCTCTGAATGTGCACAACTTCCCAACCAATTCTCTTATGTTAGTCTCAGGTAACGCTAACCCTCCCACCAAACCCAAACCCAGTTTCCCCAGAAACAATGAGAAGGAGGATTAACATGATCAGAGCCTTGGGTTTGTTCTAAAGAACAAGTCTCCAATAATCTCAGAGTTCCTGGGGAACAAGGACATGGCTTTCTGTGTCAAGGGTCAGCAAACTTTTCTATAGAGGATAGTTAAGTCTTTTAGGCTTTGCAAGCCACAGACAGTCTCTCAGCTACTCAACTCCCCAGCTGTGTCATGAAAGCAGCCATAGATGTACCATATGTGAATGAATGGGTGTGGCTGTGTTCCAATAACACTTTATTCACAAAAACAGGTGGTGGGCCAGATTTGGCCCATGAGCTACGGTTTGTTGATCCCCTGTTTCAGGTGGACACCAATAGCCTTCCCAAACCATGGTCTCATGTAAAAGCAAAAAAACCAACATAATTAGAAGTAAGTAGTAGGTGGGAAAGATGGAAGGAGAGAAAAGTTTATGATTACATCAGGAGTTCAGGAACTTGATATGTGACAGTCTTCAGTGATGAACCATTCTGTGACCTTTCTGTTGGGTGACTGACCCAGAGGGATGGTAGGGGTCACTAGAAACATGTGGACCCAAAGTCATGGTATTGCGGGGGTCATCAGCATAGATAATGAAGTAGCTGAGAACACTGGGAGGAGACAGCTGAAGAAGATGACAGTGAGTCAAATCCCAAAGTTGCCAAAGGAAGTGTAGGAATGTTCTAGAAGTCAAAGAAGTGGCAGTGTAGTGTGGTGGTTAGGAGCTTGGAAGCACTAGAATCACACCTCTGCGTTCTAAACCCAGCTCCACCACTTCCAGCTGTGTGACTTTGGGCAAAGATGACTTAATCCTTCCAAGCCTCAGTTTTTCCATCTGAAAAATGGCCTTTCAACTGAACAAAGTTCCCCACCTAAGAGGAATCCTAGTGCCAACTATTATTATATTTCATTATTGGTACATATACCAAGCAGGTATGTTCCAGCTAAAGGGAATTATTTATTTAGCTAATCCTTTTTTTTTTTTTTTTTTTTTTGAGACAGGGTCTTACTCTGTTGCTCGGGCTGGAGTGCAGCGATGCGATCTTGGCTCACTGCAACCTCTGCCTCATGGGCTCAAGCCAGCCTCCCAAGTAGCTGGGATTACAGGTGTGTACCACCATGCCTGGCTAATTTTTTGTAGATTTCACCACATTGCCCAGACTGTCTGGAACTCCTGAGCTCAAGTAATCCGCCCTCCTTGGCCTTCCAAAGTGCTGGGATTACAGGCGTGAGCCACTGTGCCCAGCCAGCTAATAATTATTGAATGCTTAAATATGCTTTAAAATTATGGGGCAAGTATATTCATAAGTGGCCTGGCTACCATTTATGAAACACCTACTATGTGCCGTGGAAACATGACATGTAGAAACAACAAACATGTTTCCCATTTTCATGGACAGACATACTGTGTATAGTTGGATTGAAGTGTATGTGTACTTAATTTATGCTAATTCAATGATATGCTTTTGAGAAGAAGAGAGAAAGACAGAGAAGGGAAGAAAGGGAAAGGGATAAGAATTTTTAAGGCCGGGCGTGGTGTCTTAGGCCTTGCCTGTAATCCCAGCACTTTGGGAGGCCAAGGCAGGTGGAGCATGAAGTCAGGAGTTCGAGACCACCCTGGCCAACATGGTGAAATCCCATCTCTACTAAAGATACAAAACATTAGCCAGGCGTGGTGGTGTGTGCCTATAATCCCAGCTACTCAGGAGGCTGAGGGAGGAGAATCACTTGAACCCGGGAGGTGGAGATTGCAGTGAGCCGAGATTGCGCCACTGTACTGCAGCCTGGGCGACAAGGTGAGACTCTGTATCAAAAAAAAAAAAAAAAAAGAAGACTTTTTAAAATGCAAGCAATTCTTGCCACTTTTACTCTAGAGGTAACGCATAAAATAGGACACATGACTCAGCTCTTTCCTCAGTTGTTTTCAATTTTGGGTACCCCTCATAACATAAGCAGCTCATAAGGCAACTACTTCCTTCTGTCTGTCTGTCTTCGTATTTATATATTTAACTACCTACCTACCAAACATTTACATAGTGTTTACTTGGGTATTATTCTGGGCACTTTATAAATATTACCTAATTTAACTTACATCGCAACCCTACAAAGTAGAAAATCATAGTATCCCCGTTGTATTAGGCTAGGCTAGGCTAGGTTGCAGTTATAAACAATACCAAAATACCAGTGGCTTAACCCAATAACAGCTTACTTCTTGCTCACAAAAAGACTTTTGTAGGTTGGACAGCCCTCTTACCTCTGAGGTCACTGATGCAAAGGAAGAAAAGAATGTAGGAGGTCCCTCAACTCTTAACCTTCTCAGTCTAGAAGGTTCTTAACCTTCTCACCTCTCTTTACAGAGCATGGCTTCAAGCCAGTTGCAGGGGAGGCAGGGATACATAAAGGAACATGTGGATATTGGTGAACACTAGCTGTTCTGGGCACAGGCTTTTTTTTTTTTTTTTTTTTTGAGAAGGAGTCTATCTCTGTCATCCACGCTAGAGTGCAGTGGCACGATCTAGGCTCACTGCAATCTCTGCCTCCCCATTTCAAGCAATTCTCCTGCCTCAGCCTCCCAAGTAGCTGGGCTATAGGCACCCAACACCATGCCTGACTAATTTTTGTATTTTTATTAAAGATGGGGTTTCACTATGTTAGCCAGACTGGTCATGAACTCCTGACCTCAGGTGATCCACCTGCCTCGGCCTCCCAAAGTGCTGGGATTACAGGCATGAGCCACTGCACCTGGCCCACAGGCATATTTCTAAGAAAGAACTGAGGCAGAGAGAAATTAAGTCTTTGCCCAGGATCTCAAACCAGTGCATAGCAGAGGCAGGATTTGAACATAAGCAACCTGGCTGCAGAGTCTATGCACTGTTAAGAGTGTGGCTAATTACTCTGCTCTACTTCCCCTTCTGTCACCTGGTCCTTAAAGTGATCAGTACTGAGACTGGGAGAAACCTGGCTGTGTGAGACAGCTTGAAAGATGCCATGTCCCGGGCACGGTGGCCACGCCTAGAATCCCAGCACTTTGGGAGACCAAGATGGGCAGATCACCTGAGATCAAGACTTTGAGACCATCCTGGCCAACATGGTGAAACTCCGTCTCTACTAAAAATACAAAAAAATTACCCAGGCTTTGTGGTGCACGCCTGTAATACGCCAGCTACTTGGGAGGCTGAGGCAGCAGAATTGCCGGAACCCGAGAAGCAGAGGTTGCAGTGAGCCGAGATGGTGCCACTGCACTCCAGCCTGGGTGATAGAGCGAGCCTCCATCTCAAAAACAAACAAACAGAGAAACAAAAAACGATCTGCCACGTACTCTAATTGAAGTGTGATGAGGGTGTTTTTGTTCTTACCTTTTAACAGGGGTAGATGATGTCATATCTCCCGTCGGCCTTAGTCCTGTTTATTAATCCAGCACCATCCTCTTTTGTAGTATATAGTCATGACTCAACCAGCCAATCAGAGGCAATGAAATTATTTTCTAGCACATTAAGAAGAGAAAAAGTTTAAATTTCTATTTAGGCCAAAAAGAATGGCCCTGAGAATTGGTCAGATTCATTTGCAAAAATAAATAACTAAATGAGCACGAAGAGCAAAAGTGCACCACTGCCTTTCTGGTCTCATGTCCCAGAAGGGAAGGCTCATGAAAGACATCATTAAAACTGAGACCTTCAATGAAACAAAGATTGTGTTTTTGAAAAGAAAAGGTTGCTTTGGGTGAAATGTCTCTTCAGCTAAGTTTTATCCTTGAAACAAAAAAAAAGGTGGGGGGCTGGGGGAACCTATGATATGTTCATGTTGATGAAAGGTATCTTGTGACCAAAAACAGAGGTGAAAACAAAAGTGTCACCGTGTCGTTTGAGGA
Organism: Pan paniscus; assembly: GCF_029289425.2. Taxonomy (NCBI): domain Eukaryota; kingdom Metazoa; phylum Chordata; class Mammalia; order Primates; family Hominidae; genus Pan; species Pan paniscus. Next base: position 21,042,099 of record NC_073267.2, read on the forward strand.
CAAGCTCCAGTCGCATGATGATCTATTTGTGCTGAGGCTGATAGTGGAACTGAAAATGCTCCTACCTTCAGAGTGGCACAAAAAACTGCATTTCGTACTAAAGATTATAATTAAATGGTGGCACGGCAGAAAATTTGCTGTCATGCCCTCTTGATAGAAAAAAAAATCCTTTTAATTTATTTTGTCTTATAGAAGAGTAGATTTCTGTGTCAGTAATTTCGGAGGCCAGAGAGTCCCAAGAGGATAGTAAATCATCTTTGCTTTTTATATTCACATTCATCTTCAAATAGAGGGAGGAAGGAAAGCTGTTTCCTGAATTTGGGACGTGCTGAGATGTATAAGTTCTCTAGTGCCTCTCTTTTGCTGGAGGTTTGACATGTGGGTGGCCCTTTCTCAGGGGCACTCAGTACTGCTTCCGTTCTTTCTTCCTGCTGTTTCTCCATGGCTGTTTAAGAACCAGTTCAGGGCCGGGCATGGTGGCTCATGCCTGTAATCCCAGCACTTTGGGAAGCCAAGACTGGCAGATGACTTGAGGTCAGGAGTTCGAGAGCAGTCTGGCCAACGTGGTGAAACCCCATCTCTACTAAAAAAATGCAAAAATTAGCTGGGCGTGGTGGTGCACACCTGTAGTTCCAGCTACTCTGGAGGCTGAGGTGGGAGAATTGCTTCAACCCGGGAGGCGGAGGTTGCAGTGAGCTGAGATCGCGCCATTGCACTCCAGCCCGGGTGACAGTGCAGGACTCTGTCTCAAAAAAAAAGAGAACCAGTTCAGAGAGCCTGTGCGAAGCAGTATGGCAGGCACATCTGGGCTCCAATCTTAGTCCCACCATTTAGTAAAGCGTTTTCCCTGAGTTCTATGAGCTGTTGTAGAAAATTATTGAACTTGAGGAGGGGGTTGTGGGAGCCCCCAATTTGTAGCCAAGTCAGACAGAAGTGTGAGTAACCTGGAGACCCATTCCTTGTGACTGGCATCTGTAGTGGAGAGCATTCTTGAGGGACTAAGCCCTTATCCTGTGGGCTCCCTGTGGGCCTTCTGTGGGGTCTGCACTAACTGTGGGCAGTTAGTGTCAGAGTTAAATTAAATTGTAGTGCCTGTAATCCCAGCACTTTGGGAGGCCGAGGCGGGAGGATTGCTTAGGGTTAGGAGTTTGCAACCAGCTTGGGCAACATAGTGAGACCCCTATCTCTACAAAACATTTTTAAATTAGCTGGGTGTGATGGCAGACACTTGTAGTCCCAGCTACTCCAGAGGCCAAGGGGAGAGTATCACTTGGACCTGGGAGATGGAGCCTGCAGCGAGCCATTAGCATACCACTGCACTCCTGCCTGAGTAACAGAGTGACACCCTATCTCAAAAAAAAAAAAACAAAATAAAAAATAAATTGTAGGACGCCCAGTTGGTATCTGCAGAGAGCTGGAGAACTGCTTGGTGTGAAAAACCCACACATTTGGTGTCAGAAGTCTTTCGAGTAGAGAAACAAAGGTTTTTCCTTTTAGTGCCCTCAAGATGTCCACATCCAATTCCCAGACCTTGTAAATATATATGTTCCCTTATATGGCAGAAGGGACTTTGCATATGTGATTAAGTTAAGGATCATAAGATGGGAATTAGTATATGAGTTTCCTAGGGCTACTGCGAGAAATTACCACAAAGTTGGTGCTTAAAACAACACACACAATTTTTATTTTGAGTCAGGGTCTCACTCTGTTGCCCAGGCTGGAGTGCAGTGGTGCGATCATAGCTCACTGCAGCCTCGAACTCCTGCCCTCAAGCAGTCCTCCCACTTCAGCCTCCCAAAGTGCTGGGATTACAGATGTGAGCCACCACACCCAGCCTTCAGTGTATCTGTTAAAAAGATCAGTCCGGCAGCTGGATGGGGTATTCACTGAAATCAACCTAATAGTGCATACAGCGAGGTGACTACAGTGAAGAGATGATGCCCTCATGGAGAGGAGGAAGTAAAATAAATTGGATTTGGGACATGTTTTGAGGTTGGAACCAAGAAGACTTGCTGATGGATTGGATGTTGGGGGAGAGAGAGGAGTCAAGAATGCAACAGAGATTTCAGGCCTGAGCAACTGGCTGAATGGGATCCCTTTACTGAAACAGAGTAGGGGAAATAACAGTTCTCTTTTGAAAATTTAATGAGTACACTGAAAAATCACAAATTATTGGGAATAAAAATATGAAAAGTTTTTTCTTTTTTCCCACTAACCACCACACTATATTACATTGACTCCATCTGCCATCTGGATAGCAGCTCTTTAATAATTTTTGGCCCAATTCCATAACTTTCTGGTCACTCTCTCTTTTTAGATCATCTCATTTCACCATTAGGATTTATCCTCGTTATTTTTTTAAATCACAAGTATTTTTTTAATTTTTACTTATTTATTTATTTTATTTATTTATTTATTTTTTTGAGATGGAGTCTCGCTCTGTCGCCCAGGCTGGAGTGCAGTGGTGCGATCTCGGCTCACTGCAAGTTCCGCCTCCCGGGTTCACGCCATTCTCCTGCCTCAGCCTCCCGAGTAGCTGGGACTACAGGCACCTGCCACCACGCCTGGCTAATTTTTTGTATTTTTAGTAGAGACGGGGTTTCACTGTGTTAGCCAGGATGGTCTCGATCTCCTGACCTCGTGATCTGCCCGTCTCGGCCTCCCAAAGTGCTGGGACCTTACAGGCGTGAGCCACCGTGCCCAGCCTTATTTATTTATTTATTTATTTATTTATTTGAGATGGAGTCTCGCTCTGTCATCCAGCTGGAGTGCAGTGGTGCGCTCTCAGCTCACAGCAACTTCCGCCTCCTAAGTTCAAGTGATTCTCCTGCCTCAGCGTCCCAAGTAGCTGGGACTGTAGGCATGTGCCACCTTGCCTGGCTAATTTTTGTATTTTTAGTAGAGATGGAGTTTCACTATGTTGGCCAGGCTGGTCTTGCACTCCTGACCTCAAGTGATCTGCCGGCCTCCGCCTCCCAAAGTGCTGGGATTACAAGCATGAGCCACTGTGCCCAGCCAAAAATTTATTATGTTTTTTATAGAGACAGTGTTGCCCTGGCTGGTCTTGAACTTCTGACCTCAAGCCATCCTCCCTCCTTGGCCTCTCTAAGTGCTGGGATTACAGGCATGAGCCACTGCACCTGGCCCATCCTGTTTATTTTTAAATCCTTAGTCTTCAGTCTCCAGCTGGATATAAAACCCATCTTTCCCCAGCTCCAGCCACAACTAACTGTCTACGATTCAGGGGTCCCAGAACTTGGAAGGGGAAGGAAATTCCCTCTTTATTTTCACTAATCTGTCACTTAAATCCAGCGTCTCCTTTAAGTATGAATGTGGACAGCAAACCTCAGTAGTTTCCATAGTATCTGTGAGTTTGTCCCTGACAGCAATCACAGATATTCTCCTGTCACATTACAGTTGTTGCAGAGATCGAGAAATACCATTTACACTTGTCACACCTTTCAAATTACAGTAGTTAATTGGCCTGCTATTAGCTCTTGTTATTTACTGCATAATTTAGAAGCACATATATTACTATATCAGCAGCTCTTGTTTTAATATTTTGATACTTTTATTTCAATATAATTGGTTTGCTGTAATCCTATGTATTTACTTTCATGTTGTTAAAAACATTATTGTGAGAAGGAATCCAAACCGCCAAAGTAGAAAGGGATCCGTGACACAAAAAAATGAAGATCCCCTGTGAGAGGTTTGAAAAGGGTGGGGAGGTAGGTGGTCTGCTCTTCTGAACATCCCCCTTGCCTGGGCCCACCCTTTAAATCCAGGAGAGGGAGACTGGGGAGTAGGTGGGTCTCCTTAAATTTTTCCTTTAGTCACACTAGAGAAAATGTGTAATCAGTTACAAAGACGTTAAATAATACCACAATCTGGGAATATTTTATCAAGAAATATCAAGTATCACAGCCTTGTTTTTTTAAAAAATGGTTATATCTGAAACCCACATGGGAGCATGTGGTCTTGCACTTCGCTGCTTGGCGAGTTCTGCTATCTGGACACGTATGCAGCTTCAGTGATGGGGTTGGTTAAATGGGACTCAGCTCTGTGTGTAACTAGGAGAATGATTCAGCCTGATGCTGGAGTAATAACCGCTTGTTGATCTCCCAGGGTAGAGATTAGTGAAGGGGCCAAAGCAACATCATATCCTGGTAACCATGATTTCTAAATATGCTTTAGGCTACAGAGAGTAAAGCTCTGCAGGTTTTGGAGCTGTTCGTGTGTTCACAGAAGGCTGGAATTGAAAGAATCCTATGAGATTCCATCCTAACGGCTAGTCACCATATGTCTGGGAGTACCATTCCAGATAACCTCTGTTGTACTTTTTAGAAATATTTTAAGTTTGTAAGTCAATAATGTGATGCCTCGGCAGGGCGTGGTGGCTCACGCCTGTAATCCCAGCACCTTGGGAGGCTGAGGCAGGTGGATCACTTGAGGTCAGGAGTTTGAGACCAGCCTGGCCAACGTGGTGAAACCCCATCTCTACTAAAAATACAAAAATTAGCTGGGTGTGGTGGCAGGCGCCTGTAATCCCAGCTACTCGGGAGGCTGAGGAAGGAGAATTACTTGAACCCGGGAGGCAGAGGATGCAGTGAGCCGAGATCGTGCCACTACACTCCAGCCTGGGTGACAGAGTGAGACTCCGCCTAAAACAATAAAAAAAAAAAGAATGTGATGCCTCAGTATAGAGCATTTGGGAACCCAGTTAGGATGGAAAGCGAGGACTGGGTAAGGTCTCTTTTGCTGACTGTGACAAGTGGCCGTTATCAAATACTGGTGTATTGCAAAACTTCATGAGGATTGATTTACAGCATGTGCCATCTTTGTAAATGGCTTTACATCTGGGTTGTGCTTTCATGTTCCAAGAAAACAACTTAATCTCTTAGTTAATGAAAAGTGGAAGGCCGGGCATGGTGGCAGGTGCCTGTAATCCCAGCTACTCAGGAGGCTGAGGCAGGAGAATTGCTTGAACCTGGGAGGCGGAGGTTGCAGTGAGCCGAGATCGCACCATTGCACTCCAGCCTGGGCAACAGAGTGAGACTCCATCTCAAAAAGAAAAAGAAAAGAAAAGTGAAGAGCCTGGGCACAACCTGGGCAACATAGTGAGACCCTGTCTCTACAAAAATACCAAAAAAAAAAAATTAGCTGGGAATGGTGGTGTGTACCTGTAATCTCTGCTGTTTAGGAGGCTGAGGTGGGAGGATGGCTTGAGCCCAGGAATTTGAGGCTGCAGTGAGCTATGATCATGCCACTACACTGCAGCCTGGGTGACAGAGCAAGACCCTGTCAAAAAAAGAAAAGAGAAAGAGAGAAAGAAAAGTGGATAGAATTTTGATTCCAAAATTTCATTTTCAATCTCAAGCAAGCTTTCTTCCTTTCTTTATTCTGATTAAATGTGTTTTTTGATGACACCTCTCTAATTGTCTTTGAACTGGATGAAGAAATTGATCAAGACTAACATCTCAGATTTTCTTATTATGTATTTTGTTAGCATGCTGTATCTTCATGTCCTGCAAATCTTTCACTTTGCATCTAAAAAAGGGAAAAGAAGCATGTGTATGCACACACATGTGCACATACATTTATATATACACAACACAATCAGAAAAATAAATTTTTGTTCCTTCTCAGAATTATAGCATTGATTCTTCTTCTTCTTTTTTTGTGTGTGTGTGTGTGTGAGACGGAGTCTTGTTGTGTTGCGCAGGCTGGAGTGCAGTGGTGCGATCTCGGCTCACTGCAACCTCTGCCTCCTGGGTTCAAGCGATTCTCCTGCCTCAGCCTCCTGAGTAGCTGGGGTTACAGGTGTCCGCCACTACGCCCAGCTAATTTTTGTGTTTTTAGTAGAGATGGAGTTTCACCATATTGGCCAGGCTGGTCTCGAACTCCTGACCTCAGGTGATCCACCCACCTCGGCCTACCAAAGTGCTGGGATTACAGGCGGGAGCCACCGCGCCTGGCCAGCATTGATTCTTACGGTTCAAATGTATTCACATTTGAGAAAAAAAGGAGGAGGACATGACAAATGAGTATTACTAGTATAACAATTCTCCTTGGAAACATACCCAGCAGTGCTATCGTGCCCGTCTGAACATGCAAAAACGTCTGCTTTGGGGATGTCTGATTTAAGCACTTTAAGGCCTCAGCTGTCTCCTTCTGTGATTGACGTGTTCATCTCTCCCCTCCCTAGTTCCCTGGTGTTGAGCAGTCGCCTCTTTATTTTTATTTGACCTTAAGCCAGTTGCACTGATTCCAAGAGAGGGAAAAGGGCCTGGCGTGGCTTCTCTGCCTTCAAGCTGGCCTGCTGAAATGATTGATAATTCCCAGGACTACTCTTCGAAGAGTAAGTCCTTTTCATTTGGCCTGATTCACCATGGCTTTCTCATACTTATTCTTGGTTTGGGAACTAGACAGCGCCCCATTATCTAGCTATGAAAGCAGGGATGTCACTAAAGGTGGCCTCTTATTACTGCTTAAAGGCCTATTAGAAATCTCATTTTGCTTTTTGGAGATGTCGTTGTGATGCATAGCGGTTCAGGGTTTCATTACTGGTGAAAGCCCTCTGTTTGGGCTCACCCATTGTGTTCTGAGATTTGCAGTTCTGTTTTCCTGCTGCTGTTCCGAAACAGGAATACTGTTACTTTGAGGATTTCATGACATCAGTTGTGAAAAACATACTTAAAGCAGGAAAATTGCCGCTGAACAGAAAGGCGCTATCAAATCTCCCCTCCAACACAAGTGACAAACTCTACTCTGTTTAGCCTTCCTGACATAGGATTCCCTGCGGAGGTTCAGATAAATGAATATCTGCCAAGTTATTACTGTAAAGTTCAACAAAGAGGGCGTTTTGTATGATTCTGCACCCTCCCTGCCCCCATTTTTTTTTTTCTTCGAAGCAAATGATTGTGTCTTCTCCTTAACACTCAGCAGCTGCTAGACCCTGACTTCGATGCTACTGACCTTGTGAGCTGGCCCCATCTTCTCTCTGGGCCACTGTTTCCTGGGCAGTTTGCATTCTCAGCTGGAAATGCTCAATGACCTTGAACACAGAGTCCCTTTACCCCTCTGTGCCTCAGTTGTTTCAACTCTAAAGAAAGGGTAACAACTCATTCTTCATGTTGTGTGGATTTAACAAAATCACGTGTATAAAATGCTTAACACACAGCTGGGCAGAGAGGCAACTACTCACTCCACAAGTATTTGTTGAGTGTGCCTACTATGTGCCAGACATTGTCCTAAGTGCTGGAGATACCAAGAGGAGCAAACACAGGACCAGTGTCTACTCTTGTGGAGCTTTCAGACCAGTACAAGATTTGAGCATTAATTAGATAATTACAAGGGCTTCTATCTCCAAACTGGGCCAAGGACCAGGAAGGAAGATTACACAGAAGCTTCCTGGGGCCCTGATGTAATCAAAGGACATTTTTCAATTACATTTTTTTCTTTTTGAGATGGAGTCTTGCTCTGTTGCCCAGGCTGGAGTGCAGTGGCACGATCTTGGCTCACTGCAACCTCTGCTTCACAGGTTCAAACAATTGTCCTGCCTCACCCTCCCAAGTAGCTGGGATTACAGGCACACACCACCACGGCTGGCTAAATTTTGTACTTTTAGTAGAGATGGGGTTTCACCATGTTGGCCAGGCTGGTCTCGAACTCCTGACCTCAGGTGATCCACCCGCCCCGGCCTTCCAAAGTGCTGGGATTACAGGCCCATGAGCCACGGCGCCCCACCTCAATAACATTTGAATGGAGATCAGAAGCAGTAATAAGACAAACCAGGAAAAAGAGGTGTCAGGCCTTGCACCAGCCCCAAGGTGCATTTGAGCAAATTAGAAAAAGGTATCCTCACCTTAGGGCAGATGTGGCCACACACCCAGGAGCAGAGCATGTGCTGGGTTTTAGCACCCTTTGGCCGATCTGCTGGGTGCCCTTGAGCAGAGAACAACCAGGACCTCTGTACAGGGTGCCCCTGGCTAGGGGTATACTGGAGGCAGAGGAAAGCACCTTAGCAAAGGCCCTGAGGTGGGAGAAGCAGACACATTTGAGGAGCTGCCAAGTGCCAGTGAGGCAGGAGAATAGGGTCTGGAGGCAGGGAACCAAAGGCTGTCTCACACTGACATCCTAGAACTAAATTGAAAAGAAAACCCTAACTTTCCACGCCTAAGTAACAAAAGGACCAGAGGCTACTCCCTTTTCAACTCCCAAAATTCCCTGCACAGCTGATGGGAAATTGGCTGTCCGCAACCAATCAGACTGATTGCCGGCCGAGTCTTTGTTTGCATAGAAGTATAACTTTATAACTTCACTTCAGCCTCTGGTTGGCTGCTTTCTACAACCAATCAGACTGATTGCTGGCTACCACTTACTTCATTTACATGAGGTGAGCATGAAGTGGCCAAAGGGAAACTTCTAGGGGGTATTTGGACCCAAGAAGATTCTGTATCCTGGCTCTTGAGCCGCTGCTTGGGTCCGCTCCCACACTGCGGAGTGTACTTTTGTCCTTTCGTTTTCAATAAATCCCTGCTTTCGTTCTTTTGTTGCTTCATTCTTTCTTTGCTTTGCTGGGCGTTTTGTACAATTCTTTGTTCAAAACACCAAGAACCTGGACAACTTGCAGTCACGACCCTCTACCAGTGACACCCGCAGGGCCGGAGCATGAGGAGCAAGGCTGCTGGGAGGGGATCCAGAAAGTTCTCAGTAAATATCAGCCAGTGAGAATGCATTAGAGCATCATTCCCATGAATTCACTGCCAACACACCAAGGTCTCCTTAAAAACACCAAGGTCTCTCTAGAAGCTGTTGAATTTTAACTAGCGAAGGGAAATTACTTCAGGGATGTGATTTGTTGGTGTCACACAACTGAGATATAGAGAATCAGGACAGTGGATGAGGAGAGACATTTAATGTGGAAAACAGGGAGCCCGGGCTGGGCGGGTGGCTCATGCCTGTAATTCCAGTGCTTTGGGAGGCCGAGGTGGGAGGATTGCTTGAGGCCAAGAGTTGGAGACCACATAGCGAGACCCTGTCTCTACAGTTTTAAGAAAATTTACTTAAAAAATGTAAAAGAGGCTGTGCACGGTGGCTCATGCCTGTAATCCCAGCACTTTGGGAGGCAGAGGTGGGTGGATCACCAGAGGTCGGGAGTTCGAGACCAACCTGGCCAACACAGTGAAACCCCATCTCTACCAAAAAATACAAAAATTGGCCGGGCATTGTGGCGTGCTCCTGTAGTCCCACTACTCAGGAGGCTGAGGCAGGAGGATCGCTTGAACCTGGGAGGCAGAGGTTGCAGTGAGCCGAGATTATGCCACTGTACTCTAGCCTGGGGGACAGAGTGAAACTTCATTGAAAGAAAGAAAGAAAGAGAGAAAGAGAGGAAGAAGGGAAAGAACGGAAAGAAAGGGGAAAAAAAGGAAGAAATGGAAGAATCACTGAGAAAAGAAAGAGAGAGAGAGAGAAGGGAGGGAGGGAGGGAGGATGGAGGGAAGGAAGGAAGGAAGGAAAGAAAGAAAAGGGGAGGGGAGGGGAAGGGAAGGGAAGAAAGGAAAGAAAAAGGAAGAAATGGAAGAATCCCCTTTACTTGGTCTCTTAGAAAGGACCTGTCCAGCCAGAAAACCAGAGCCTGGCAAAAGCACTGCACTCAACTGCTGATAACTTCTGTGTTCTTTGTGGCTTTGATTTCTTTGGTTCTGGAAGAATTCAAAAGAGCATTCATTCATTTAAACAAATAGACTATATCAAGCTTTTCTTTTTCTTTTTTTAAGTCAGAGTTTTTGGAGGGAAATGAAACCCTTGTATCCTGGAGAATCATGCACTGTTGCCAGTTAGCTTTGCAGTCTGTGGCAGGCCGGGCATCTGCATGTTTGCCCAGTGGAGGCTTGGTGTGTCAGCACTCCATGATAAGGGATGCTTGGGCTTTGGGATTGTACGGATCTGGGCACAGATCCTCACTAGGCACCTACAAGCTGTGTGACCTTGGGCAGGTTAGTCAACCTGTCTGTGCCGTGAGTTACTGTAAGCTCTAGCTGTTATTTGGGAGAGTTTTGAGGCCAGGGCACTTGGGAGTCCCTTACTTGCAAAGTCATTTCTGGGGATGCTGTACTGGGAGCAGCCTCCATGTGATCCATGTCCTTCGAGGGTTTCTTTCTTTTATATCTGAACAGTCTTGGCCTTTGCTTTTCAGACGTAGCTATGCTTTACTTTGGGGGAAACATAAAGAACCTGAATTAAGACAGATTTGTAAGACCTTGTCATTGGTTAGTGCCTCTGTTAAATTTTTAGTCTTGATTTTTTAATGTGGTATCTTTGATTTTTAAAAAAATCCCATGATATGAAAAATCCCACAAGAGCAGACACTATCAACTGATCCAGCACTTGAGATATTTTATTTCTTACTAAGAATTACTGTTTAAGTATTTTTTTCTAAGCAGAAACAATAATCCACAGCAGATTCATCTTTAAAAAAAAAAAAAAAGAAGCAGCAGTGAAACCAACCCAATCGTCCCATAGTTTTTGTTGTTGTTGTTGTTTTCAGATCAACATAGAAATTGACTTTTCTGGTCTTAAAGCTTAAAACTTAATTTATCTGAGTTCCTTCCTCAGGGAAGGACCCCCAGGCCTCTTAGGAAAAAAAAGGATCAAAGAACTGAAACTCATCAGATCACCACATCTAGACAATGAGATGCCAGAGCCCTCATTCATCATGATTGCTTCCTTGCTCCTCCCTAGTTCTTGTTTTCTTACACATTGTCACATTTCTTCCCTGCTGTATAAACCCCTAGTTTTTGTCTGTCTGGGAGGTGGATTTGAGACTGATCCCATCTCCTCCTGGCTGCAGCACTCGATTAAGATTAGAGCCTTCTTCCCTGGTAATACTCATCAGTTCAGTAATTGGCATTCTGTGTGGTGAGCAGCAAGACCTACACCAAACCCTTGATGTTTCTGTAACAACAGCAGAACTTAAAAATGTGCTTGAATTTAAACCACATTAACCTGGAATGCATACTAATCAGAGATAAATTCCAGTATTCCTTTCAGGAAAGAGAGGAACTGCAGTCCTTAATTTCAATGGAAAGTTGGAGAAAGAGCTCTTTATTATGTCTCAGTCATACTGCAGTACATAAAGGCGGCTGCTCCTCTGTCTCTTGCATTGTATCCAAATAGTCTCATGTCAGTAATATGTATGTTGCACCTTCAGGACTAAAATGCAAGAATAGCAGCCTGAGTCCTTCAAAAGAAGAATAGGCTAACAATGATTTAAGATTATGCTGTTTTTTTAAAAAAATCCTTCCCAGATTTTAAAATAATAAATGCTAACTCAAGCATACACTTTTCTATCTAAAATGACACTGTTGCCTGCTAAGAAAGGGGATGGATGAAGCACTTAATCAGAGAGGTCATTATGTTGTCAAAGGCAATGCCAAGGCTGAAGGACTGGATTCTCATGGGCATATAACCATTTTATTGCTTTTCAGCCCACGGCCGCCAATCCCACTCTCGCTCCTGCTGACAGAAGAGGAAGCAGCCCTCTACATTCAATCCTTCTGGAGAGCCTGTGTGGTAAGAATCATATGCGACTGTGGTATTTGATTTAATGGGGAACTTTTGTGAGGTGGAGGGTCCAGGGTAAACCTTAGATGAGTTAGGAACAGGATATTATAGCTAACATCCAGACCTCAGAAATAGGATTCTCTGTAAAATGGGTCTTAAAGAGTGATTTAGAATTTTTACTGAAACTGGCTGGGCATAGTAGCTCATGGCTGTAATCCCAGAACTTTGCAGGGGCCAAGGTGGGAGGATCACTTGAGCTCAGGAGTTCAAGACCAGCCTGGGCAACATGACGAAACCTCGTATCTGCCAAAAAAAAAAGAAAAAGAAAAAAAAATACAAAACTTAGCCCATGTGGCGCACATCTGTAGTCTAGCTGCTGTTGGGAGGCGGAGGTGGGAGGATGGCTTGAGCCCAGGACGCAGAGGTTGCAGTAAGTGGGGATTGTGCCACTGCACTCCAGCCTGGGAGACAGAGAGATACCCTGTCTCCAAAAAAAAAAAAAAAAAAAAAAACACAAAGACTTTTTACCAAAACTTATTTTGTAGTTATTAAAAGTACTGTCTTAACCTTTTAAAGTTGGGTTGACTGGCCTGTATTGATATATACAAAGAAAAAACTACATTGTCATTTTAGAAAAAAAAACTAGAAAATTCAGGTAAGTCGAATAAAATAAATAAAAATTTTTGAGTCACTGATAACTCCGTCACCAAAAGATAATTATTGTTAACATTTTGGTATAAAACTACAAACTTTAAAAATCGGAATTCACATAGTGACATATAAATACTTAACATAGAAAATAGCCTCTGCCTTTATAACTTGTCTTTTTTAACCATTTTTGTATTTGAGACTTTGAGGTTATTTACAGTATTTTTTATTGTTGTAATAAATGCTGCAGTAGACACCTTTGTGCAGTCATTTTTGCGCATTCGTCTGCTCATTTGTATAGGAGAATCCTAGAAGTGGAATTTCTAGATGAAAAGGTAAGCTTTTTTTAAAGCTCCTGATCCTGGCTGGGCAAGATGACTCATGCCTGTAATCCCAGCACTTTGGAGGGACAAGGTAGGAGGATCTCTTGAGGCAGGAGTTAGAGACCAGCCTGGGCAACATAGTGAGACCCTGTCTCTACAAAAAAATACAAAAATGGGCCAGGTGCAGTGGTGGGCATCTGTAGTCCCAGCCAATTGGGAGGCTGAGGCAGGAGGATCACTTGAGCCAAAGAGGTCAAGGCTGCAGTGAGATATGATTGTGCCACTGTACTCCAACGTGGGTGACAACTGGGTGACAAAGCAAGACCCTGTCTCAAAAAAAAAAAAAAACTCCTGATAATATTGTCTTGTGGAAGAAGTTCTCACCAAATACATATGAGAGTAGCATGTGTATCTCATTCCAAAAAGTATACAACCTCTCCAATTATTTGGCAATTAGTGTATCAATGTTAACAAGCTTCCATGAAGCTCCCATTCTAGGTAGCAAGATGACTTTCCCCAAATCTGAGCATCAGATATCATGGAATGAGCTTACATTTAACATCAGCAGTGGCAAACACTGCCAGAGGGAAAGGTCCCAGTGGATTTCCATAGAGGCCAAAGCTCTTCATACTCCATACACAGCTGATGTAGGAAAAAGAGACTCTGATAAACACACCAGCAAAAAGCTATCAGTTAAGAAGTTGGATTAATCCTAACAAGCTACAATTAATCAACAAATATTTGCTACATGCCCATTAGTGGAACTGTCCCTGAACACAAGAGCTTACTGTATGAGTCAATATTGTCCAGTTATTCCATTCCTTTTGTACATGGTACATTCCAGAAACCATGGGCTAAAGGGAAGTGTGAAAGTTAAGTAACATATTTGTACATTAAAGGAGCAGTCTATGCCCAAAGAGTTAAAACAAACAAACAAACAACAACAAAAAAACCACCCTGTTACAGAAACCCCTATTATTCCCCATGATTTAGACATAGTTTTTTATAATGTAGGTTTTCAGTATTTCATACATATTTTATAAATGTGGTCTTTTTTCTTCATTGAACACCAGAAGGTTAGCTTACATCCAGGGATGTCTAACCAAAGCAAAATATTCCTGGCGTTCAGATACTACTTGAATTCCATCTTTGATTTGTGAGACTTATACTTGTTAAACTAGAATCAGCAATTTTACTTTTCTATTTTTATGAAATGTTAAGAGCAGACTGTGAGTGGTGGCTCACACCTGTAATCCCAGCACTTTGGGAGGCCAAGGCAGGCCGATCTCTTGAGGTCAGGAGTTTGAAACCAGCCTGGCCAGCATGGTAAAACCCTATCTCTACTAAAAATACAAAAACTAGCTGGGCATGGTGGCATATGCCTGTAATCCCAGCTACTTAGGAGGCTGAGGCATGAGAATCGCTTGAACCCAGGAGGTGGAGGTTGCAGTCAGCTGAGATTGTGCCACTGCATTCCAGCCTTGGTGACAGAGTGAGACTCTGTCTCAATAAAGAAAAGGTAAGAGCAAAGTGCAATAAAATAGTCATTTTCAAGCCCGTCCTTGAAACAGGTGTGTGCTGTTTATTTCAAACGAAATCATACCCAGAAGCCCAGTATGTAACCAGTATGTAACAGTAAAAGGGGAACTGTTTGTCCTTGATTCTCCCATGGTAAGATTCCACCCACCCTCATCCTTCCACACACAAGGAGCTTTGGGATTTGTTCTTAGTGATATGAATACAGCATAAAGCAGACTGTAAGACAGCTGAATTCTACTTATCATACCAACAAACGCTGCCATATAAACAGATGTCAAAGTGGCTCGAAATTTAACTGTGGCTATAGCACCATCATCACACAATAGCTATAAATGTGTTTATAGCTAAAAAGATGTTTAGGGGGGTATCAGTGTATACTGTATGAAAGTTCAGGCTGTTCAAATCTAAACACCTCCCCTGCTAAAATCATAACCAGAGGGGGCTACAAAAGGGGGAACAATTTTGAGCCATCACTAGAAGGAAAAGATGCCTGATGTGTGGATGACCTTAGAAGGCACCACAGAAAAGAGGGACTTCCTGAGTTTTAAAGAGGAGGTGGGCACTGGTATGTCAGCTGGGACCAAGAGGGTATTCTGGGGAGAGGAAACAGCATAGATACGTTGTCAAAAGAAAAACTTTAGACAAAATTAACAGAAGTTATTTGAGCAAAGAACAATTCATGAATTAGGCAGCACTCAGAACCAGGAGAGAGGTTCAGAGAGCTCTACCCAGCAACCTAGGCAGGCCTTATTTATAGACAGAAAGTGGAAATGACATCCAGAAACAGCTTGATTGGTTACAGCTTGGCATTGCCTAATATGGACGTGGTCTCATCAGTTGGCAGCCTGCAATTGACTGAAGCTTGTCTACTGTGATTGGCTGAGACTCAGCTACTTGTTACAAAAATGTACTCTCGTAGATTGCAGTTTATGATCCATGGAGGCAGGTTTAGGCCGAATTTAATTTAATACTATTATGCCATTTTTTGTTAAAGCATATTGTATATTTTGAATACATGCACACACACACGGATAGGGAATTAGCTAAAAGGAAACAGCAATCTGACAACAGTGAGTACCTTGGGGCAGTTGGGAAAGAACTAGGAAGACTCTAGCCTTATGTATACTGAACACCTTTTTTTTTTTTTTTTTTTTGAGACGGAGTTTTGCTCTTGTTGCCCATGCTGGAGTGCGGTGGCGTGATCTCAGCTCACTGCAACCTCCACCTCCTGGGTTCAAGTGATTCTCCTGCCTCAGCCTACCGAGTAGGTGGGATTACAGGCGCCTGCCACCACACCCAGCTAATTTTTGTATTTTTAGTAGAGACGGGGGGGTTCCACCATGTTGGCCAAGCTGGTCTCGAACTCCCGACCTCAGGTGATCCACCTGCCTCGGCTTCCCAAAGTGCTGGGATTACAGGCGTGAGCCACTGCACCCGGCCACACTGAACACATTTTTTTACAAAGAGAATGTAGTATGATTTTGTTTAATTAAAAATGAACTTAAACCAGAGATCATCTCAATGGATATAGAAAATGCATTTGTTAAAAATGTTTTCATGACAAAAACACTTAACAAACTGGGAATAGAAGGGGATTTCCTCAACCTGATAAAGTTATGAAAACCACAAAGATAACATCACATTTAATGGTGAAAGACTGGATATTTCCCTCCAAGATTAGGAACAAGAGGGGGATGTCCTCTCTTGCCGCTTCACTTTAACATAGTACTGGTAGTTCTAGCCAGGAAGAGTAGGCAAGAAAAAGAAGAAAAGCATTTGGATTGGAAACAAAAAAGTAAATATATTTCCAGTCATAGGTGACATGATCTTATATAGAGAAAATTGTAAAGATTCACTAAAAACAACCTGTTAGAACTAATAAACAAGGTTGCAGGATACAAGATCAGTATACAAAATCAACTGAATTTCTATACACTTAGCAATGAACAATCTGAAAATGAAATTAAGAAAATAATTCCATTTGCAATGGCATCTAAAAGAATAAAATATTAGGAATAAATTTAACAGAAGTGCAAGGCTTGCATGCTGAAAACTACAAAACATTGAAAGATATTAAAGAAAACCTAATCAAATGGAAAGACATCCTGTGTTCATTGACTGGAAGACTTGATATTGTTAAGATAACAGTACTCCCCACATTGATCTACAGATTCAACACAATGCCTATCGAAATCTCAGTTGGGTTTTTTTTGTTTTTTTGTTTTTGTGAAATTAACAAGCCAGTCCTAAAATTCGTATGAAGATGCAAAGGGACCCAAAACAGCCAAAACAATCTTGAAAAAGAAGAACCAAGTTGGAGGACTCACCTTTCCCTATTTCAGAATTTACTGCAAAGTGCAATAATCAAAACTGAGTAGTACTAACATAAGGATAAATGTGTATATAAATGGAATAGAATTGAGAGTCCAGAAACAAACTCTTACATTTATGGTCAACTGACTTCCAACAAGGGTGCCAAGACCATTTAATGGGGGAAAGAATAGTCCTTTGAACAAATGATGCTGGAACAACTGGATATTCACATGCGGAAGAATGAAGTTAGACCCTTACTTCATATCTTATACAAAAAATTAACTCAAAATTAATTAAATATCTAAATGAAAGTGTGAAAACTATAAAAATATTAAAAGAAAGCATGGATGTAAATTTTCATGACCTTATATTAAGCAATAGTTTATATAACAAAAAGCAAAAGCAACAAAAGGAATAAAATAGATAACTTGGACTTCATCAAATTAAAAACACATTTTGTGCTTCAAAGAACATCATGAAGTGAGTGAAACAAGAACCTACAGAACGGGAAAAAATATTTGCAAGTTCAGGCATTCGATAAAGGTCCCGTATTTATAATATATAAAGAACTCTCACAACCCAACAGTAAAAGTACAAATGATCCAGTTAGAAAATTGGCGAAGGATTTGAGTAGACATCTCTCCAAAGAATATATACAAATGGCCAATAAACATGAAAAGATGCTCAACATCACTAGTCATAAGGAAATACAATCAAAACCACAATGAGATATCACTTCATATCCACTAGCATGGCTATAATCAAAAAGACAGTAACACAATAACAGGTGTTGGTGAAAATATAGAGAACTTGGAACCTCCATACACTGCTGATGAGAATGTAAAATGGTGCAGCCACTTTGGAAAAGAGTTTGGCAGTTCCTTAAAGAGTTAAACATAGAGTATCCACTTTATATCCAGCAGCTTCACTCTTAGGTATATATTTAAGATAACTAAAAAACATCTGTCCACACAAACACTTGTGCATGAATGTTCATAGAAGCATTATTCATAGTAGCCAAAAAATGGAAACAGCTCAAATGCCCATCAACTGATGAAAGGAGAAAAAAAAAATGTGGTACGTTCATATATGAAAAGAAAATACTGTTACATGCTAAAAAACGGGTGAATCCTTAAAACATTATGCTAAGTAAAACGAGGCCGGGCACAGTGGCTCATGCCTGTAATCCCAGGACTTTGGTAGGCCGACATGGGTGGATCACCTGAGGTCAGGAGTTCAAGACCAGCCTGGCCAACATGGTGAAACCCCATCACTACTAAAAAAATGCAAAAATTAGCCGGGCATGGTGGTGGGCGCCTGTAATCCCAGCTACTCAGGAGGCTGAGGCAGGAGAATTGCTTAAACCCAGGAGGCGGAGGTTGCAGAGAGCCGAGATCGCGCCATTGCACTCCAGCCTGGGCAACAGAGCATGACTCCGACTCAAAAAAAAAAAAAAAAAAACAGAAAAACATGTTATGCTAAGTAAAAGGAGGTAGAGAGAAAAGTTCGCATTTTTACATGTAAATGATTCCGCTTAAATGAAATATCCAGAATAGAGAAATCTATAGATGAAACTAGATTAGTGGTTGTCAGGGGCTGGAGAAAGGGGAGAATCAGTGACTTCAAATGGCTACAGGGCTTCTTTTTGGAGTGATAAAATGTTCTGGACTTAGAGAGTGGTGACGGTTGAACAGGTTTGTGAATATAAGAAAACCACTGAATGGTAAACTTTAAATGGGTGAATTTTGTGTCATGTGAATTATATAAGAGAAAATGAACAAATATTATGGGGAAAAATATAAAGCAAGTCATCCTTTTATTCCTTTTGACCATGTGTTCTTTCGATACAAGTTCTTGATTTTTGACCTGGTTTTGGCAGTAAAAAGTAAACGTCCTATGACTAGCAGAAGGGACTTTCGGGAATTCACGAAATGAATCTCGAAGCTTCCTTACTCTGTCCTTACCCACTGCCATGTAGGTTTTACTAGATTTGCCAGCAACAAAAACTTTTACTTATATTCTCTCAAATGCCCTGAAGGAAAAATAGAGTCTTTCTACAAGTTTTTTGTTTTTTTTTTTTTGGTGTGTGTGTGTGTATAGCAAAATGTACCTAACAGAATTTACCGTCTTAATTTTTAGGTGTACATTTCAGTGGCATTAAGTACATTCACAACATAATGCAACCATGACCACCATCCATATCCTTTTTCCTCTTTCTCAACTGAAACTATGTACCCATTCAATAATAACTTCTCATTCTCCCTCCTCCTAGCCCCTGGCAATCACCATTGTATTCTCTGTCTATGAATTTGACGACTCTAAGTATGTTATATAAAGGAGGTCATATAGTGTTTGTCTTTTTGGGACTGGCCTATTTTATGGAGCCTAATGTCCTCAAGGTTGTTACATCCATGTTGTAGCATGTGTCAGAATATTCTTCCTTTTGAAGGCTGAATAATCTTCATGCCATGAAGTTTTAAAATCCAGAAATCTGACATCTTCACCCATCTAACACAAAGCTAGCCAGACGTCTCATAAAAATATTAATATATTTTAACCAACCGCAGTAACAGAGACGTCATGTGATCTGAAAGGCTATTTGTAGTGAACCATTCTTGGTAGCTGTGATTTTGGAATTAGCATTCTAAATAGGTCCTGGATATTTATGACTACACATTAAGCACTTCTGTAGAAGTGGACATTCTCTTCGTTCATTTATTTATTTATTTATTTAGACAGGGTTTTGCTCTGTCTTACAGGCTGGAGTGCAGTGGCGTGATCTCAGCTCACTGCAACCTCTGCCTCCCGGGTTCAAGCTATTCTCCTGCCTCAGCCTCCTGAGTAGCTGGGATTACAGGTGCATACCACCACACCTGGCTAATTTTTGTAGTTTTAGTAGAGACAGTGTCTCACCATGTTGGCCAAGCTGGTCTCAAACTCCTGGCCTGAAGTGATCCGCCCTTCTCAGCCTCCCAAAGTGCTGGGATTACAGGTGTGAGTCACTGCACCCGGCCTGTTTCTTCATTCAGAATTCGAGTCTAGTGGTTGAAAAGTCAGATTGTTTGGGTGGTCAAGGCGGTAGATCACTTGAGGTCAGGAGTTTGCGACCATTGAGATCAACCTGACCAATATGGTGAAACCCCATCTCTACTAAAAATACAAAAATTAGCTGGGCGTGGTAGCGGGCACCTGTAATCCCAGCTATCGGGAGGCTGAGGCAGGAGAATCGCTTGAACCTGGAAGGTGGAGGTTGCAGTGAGCCGAGATCGTGCCATTGCACTCTAGCCTGGGGGACAAAAGCGAGACTCTGTCTCAAAGAAAGAAAGAAAGAAAAGTCAGATTGTTTCAATGTGCAAAAACTGAGTGTTAGTTTTTAATGTTGTGAATGAATTCTGGTCCTCTTCTGAAAACTCTCCTTTTCCAAGTGTGATTGGTGATAAGTCACGCACTTTTGCATCACTGGTGTTCTGTGGTTTATGAAATCTTGGATACAATTGGTAAGAAAAAAAACCTTGCTTTCTTGTGAAGTTCAAATATAAGGTTCTTATGGGCCATCATGATTGATATTTCTTTAATGATTTTAGAAGTAGAGACCAGATCAATCCACTGAATATTTATTCCGTCTAAATAAGCGCCCGTGGTGTTTTATGCCTTCTACTCATTTGTTTTGTTTTATTCTAACTCAGCAGAGTCACCCAGGGTGGCATGCATTAGCAATCCTCCCCTCGTCCCAACATCAGCTCCCCTTCCAGGCATTGTGACAACTGAGAATTACAAAGTCCATCAATCATTACCCGTTATTTGATGAACAATACAGTGCCAGGTTGCTGCAGCAGCCCCTTTGAGGCCTTGCAAAAAAAAAAAAAAAAAAAAAAAAAACCAATAAAATAAAATAACGGAGATTTCTGATCTCCACTTGCAGAGAACAATAAGAATCTGTGCATTGGGCGAACTAGGGTAAATGAGGGAACCCCCAAGGAGAAACAGCTTGGTATCAGCAGAGTACAAGGTTGAGGGTGGGACAGATCTCACCCTAGATGTGGAGGGGCTGTGGCAGCCTGGACACGTATTCCATCCTTCTGGCTATAGGACTTAGTTCATGATGGGCAGCAGACGGAAATCAGCCCAGTCAGACCTAGTGAGACTCCATTCTGGGATCCTCAGTGGAGTGGCTGGGACAGAGCAGCCCTCTTTGCACTGGGGTTACCGTGAGGCCAGACTGTCAGCACCATCTTAGCACAGTGTGAAGAGCCTGTTGGAAAAATGACCACAGAGGCAAGCAGGGGTAAGAGGCAGAGAAAGGGGCTGGGTCCTGAAGTTGTCGTTTGAGGGCCTGCATTCGCTATACCAATGAATCCCCTTAAAGATGGACTTCAGGGCGGGCACAGTGGCACACGCCTGTAATCCCAACACTTTGGGAGGCTGAGGCGGGTGGATCACTTGAGGTCAGGAGTTGGAGACCAGCCTGGCCAACATGGTGAAACCCTGTCTCTACTAAAAATACAAAAATTAGCTGGGCATGGTGGCGGGTGCCTGTAATCCCAGCTACTTGGGAGGCTGAGGCAGGAGAATCGCTTGAATCCAGGAGGAAGAAGTTTCAGTGAGCCGAGATCGTGCCATTGCACTCCAGCCTGGTGACAAAGCCAGAGTCCATCACAAAAAAAAAAAAAAATATTTCGGTCACTTACAGCCTAGAGTCCTGACAATAAAATTTTCAGTATGAAAATATGCAGACTTTTTATTACTGGCACACAAAGGAGGATATTGGCACAAAATGAAAATCTGGACCCAATGGTACAGAGCAGCCATTTCAATTTGTCCCAGGAAAAGACTGTCCTATGTCAGCTTGAGGATTGGCCATGGCTGGAGAGGAGAGCCTACCCCAACAAGCAAATTTGTCTAAAACGTATATATATTTTTTAATTGTGCAAGTAATGCATATCACTTGTGGAAAAAATAGATAATGCATATAAGTTTTGGGGTCTTTTTTTTGGACAGACAGTGTCTCACTTTGTCACCCAGGCTGGAGTGCAGTGGCGTGAACATGGCTCACTGTAGCCTCAATCTCCTGGGCTCAAGCAATCCTCCCACCCCAGCTTCCTGAGTAGCTGGGACTACAGGCATGTGCCACTATGCCTGGCTAATTAAAAAAAAAAAAAATTGGAGAAGGGATCTCACTATGTTGGCCAGGCTGGTCTCAAACTCCTGGATATAAGGGATCCTCTCACCTTGGCCTCCCAAAGTGTAGAGATTATAGGCATGAGCCACCGTGCCAAGCAATGCATATAAGCTTTTTAAAAATATATACTATTCATCCTTCTAGAATTTTTTCTATTCATATGGAAATTTCTAAAACATTTTTTACAAAATTGCAATTATAAACACTTTTTTAAGCCTACTCTCTCTCCTTAATATATACTGGGAATATCTTTCATTATTGCCACACAAAGATGTACCTCACAAATTTTAATTCTTCTATGGTATATATATATTTTTTTATTTTTTAAATTTATTTTTGAGATGGAGTTTTGCTCTGTCACCCAGGCTGGAGTGCAGTGGTGTGATCTTGGCTCACTGCAACCTCCGCCTCTGGGTTCAAGCGATTCTCCTGCCTCAGCCTTCTGAGTAGCTGGGATTACAGGCGCCCACCAACACACCCATCTAATTTTTGTAGTTTTAGTAGAGACAGGGTTTCACCATGTTGGCCAGGCTGGTCTCGAACTCCTGACCTCAGGTGATCTGCCTGCCTTGGCCTCCCAAAGTGCTGGGATTATAGGCATGAGCCACCACATCTGGCCTATATTTTAATATATATATATATATAAATGTATATATACACACACACACACCCAGTGAATACATTGAGTCATAACTTAATCATAGGTGGTTAGACATTCTTGTTTCCTCTCCTATATATTCAGTGAAAAACATTATTGTTCAAATTCACACACCTGTAGTCCCAGCTACTCAGGATGCTGAGTGGGAGGATCACTTAAGCCCTGGGAGGTCGAGACTGCAGTGAGCTATGATAATGCCATTGCACTGCAGCCTGAGTGACAGAGAAAGACCCTGTCTCTCAAATAAAACAGAGCAAAATAAAAAACAAAAACAGAAAACCAAAAACCCAAAAGCATCCTCGTTCATATGTCTGCACACCTGTCCGATTTTTCTCCAGATTAATTGCTGGCAGTGGAATTGATAGCTCAAAGAGTAAGCACCGTTTCTCAAGAGTTCAGATCATTATTGATAAATTACCCTCTAGAGAGGCTGGAGTTCAACCCCTAGACCAATCTATATGCACACCAGCAATGTATGCAAGTGTACTTTAGCCATAGGTTTTGATGGGAAAGTAGAGAGAGGAAGGAAGGGATTGGGAGCATGATGCATGTCTCGGGAGGGTGGAGTTGTGAGGACACCATGCTAGAGGGTATGAGAAGGGAGGACCAGTTTGTTCAGTTGTGTGGGCTGTGCACTGCACAACTCGGGGATACCATTCAAAACCATATGTGTTAGACATCTGAGGCTTGGAGAAGCTTGGGAAATAGTAGTTGAGTAGCCACTTGCTACATATTTTTAAATTCCGCTGGCCTACCCAGCTCCTAGCCTATGGTTTTTAAAACCCCTCTGCTAGCTGGAGGCTGGATGAGTCAATGGAGCGTGTATTGGTGATACCATATAGAAGCACTACTGTCTTGATGAAGAATTTGCATTTTCTTCCTGAAATTATGCAGCATCTTAAACATGAATATTCAATAATATTTAATATTCAATAATAATAATTATAAAATAAATATTGGGAATTTACTCCATAGAGTATTATTTAAACACTAAAAATAATCAACATCAGTCATGGTAACAAGATGGAAATTGCCCATAGTATTACTAAGTGAAAAATGAATAAAATGCCACATGCAGGTTATTTTATGATTATGTAAAAAATAACTTTATATAGAAAATAGGCTACAAAGACATATGTAAAATATTGTGATTGTTCAGTGGCAGGATAAGGAGTGATGTTTTTATTCTCTCTGTTTTATATTTTTAAAATTATTTACAAAGAACATATATGGCTTTTACAAAGTAATAAAAACTTTATTTACTTAGAAACCTATATTCCACCATGATAATGTTTTTTACTCTTTTCTTCTTTAGTTAAAATTTGACATACTTAGACTATTTTTTCTGAGCCTTTTTAGGAGTGTGTATTTGTGTGTGTGTGTAAATATGCAAAAAAATTTGAAACACTAGTATTTGGAAAGTGTTCTTTGTTTTATTTTAATCTGATTGTTAGTGTACTCTGTTCATTCTGAAATTCCAAAATCATCTTGTTTTGTATTTCGTAGTCTTTCTAATAGTGTTTTTGGTTTTGGGTTTGGGCTGTGTGTGTGTGTGTCTATGTACACAATAAGTGCTTATGGTTAAATAATATTTTCACTAGCAGAGAAGTTTGAGGATTTTTGCCTATAGACCTCCTATTACAAGTCTTCACAGTCTTTTTCTCTCTCTCTCTTTTTTTTTTTTTTTTTTTTTTTTTTATGAGACAGGATCTCTGTCTCTGTCACTCAGGCTGGAGTGCAGTGGCGCAGTCACAGCTCACTGCAGCCTCCGCCTGCTGGGCTCAAGTGATCCTCCCACCTCAGCTTCCTGAGTAGCTGGGATGACAGGCACACTCCACCATGCCTGGCTAATTTTTGTATTTTTTGTAGAGATGGGGTTTCATCATGTTGCCCAGGCTGGTCTTGATCTCCTGGGCCCAAGTGATCCTCCCTTCTTGGCCTCCCAATGTGCTGCAATTCCAGACATGAGCCACTGCACCCAGCCTCTTCACAGTCTTAACTGACAAGGAATCATAGACCGCAAGTCATTTGGAGAACAGTTTGGCCTCACAGAGAAAGCCTTCCATGCTACACGTGTTATACTTCACTGGAGAATATGCACTGAATCAGCGGACAGTCTAAAAGGCAGGGCATTCAGAAGACTCAGTTAAAAGTGTGGGTGTTCAGGTGTGTTTTGATTTGATTTAACTTTATTTTTTATCCTGAAAAACCACTCCTTTCTATTTAGAGAAGATCTGGCCTACATAGTTAGATAGAAAATAGATGATGAAAACAGCTCAGGATAAAAACCAAACACGTATGGAAAGGACCTTTAAACAATACAAATAAAAGGTTTTGTAGTTCCTCCCATATTTTTCTACAAAAAGCGGAAATTACAACTTAAGGCTCAGCACTGAGAGGGAGAGAGTTTTCTCCAAGTCGGGCAGCTGGCTGGGCTATTAAGCATGACAGGTTTTATTTTTTCTGAAAGGTCACTTGAAGTTCTCATTACTGGCCTTAACTTTCTTGTCTTCAATGTTGTGGCTGAAGAGAAAGACTTATTTTTTTTTTTCCAGGTAAAACATGCCCTGTGGCAATTTGTTAATAATGTGGGCTCTAGCAGCAGACAGACCTGTTTGAATCCCAACGTGTCAGGTTATTAACCCATTTATGCCTGAGATTGCAATTTTTTGAATTTTTGCAACCAGACTTTGGTGACGACTTTGAGCAGTAGGATATAAATAACTCCCACATGCTTAGCGTTCCAATAATGGAACACTAGGCATAAATGGGTTTTAATAACCATGGGCAGATTATGTAACTTCTGAGCCACAGTTTTCTGTTTGTAAAATGGGAGTAAT
The DNA here is from genome assembly GCF_029289425.2 of Pan paniscus. Lineage (NCBI taxonomy): Eukaryota > Metazoa > Chordata > Mammalia > Primates > Hominidae > Pan > Pan paniscus. The sequence goes on from NC_073267.2 coordinate 21,067,164, forward strand.
AATTCCTGCCTATGAAGATCGAATCAGATGCTTCAGTCCACATAAGGAACATGGCACAGTGCCAAGGACATAGTAAATCCACAAGAAATATTGGCTGTTGTTGTTATTGTTGTTGCAGCTGTTGGCTCTATTTTCCTGAATAGGGGTTCTTTTTAAAAAGCCAACTAATGCCCTCCTTTAAGTTCTTCAAAGGCACAAAGCAGGCTCCCATCTCACCTTGGAAATCACTGATTTGTTTTCTGCTCCTATACTTTTGCCTTTTCCAGCATGTTACATAAATGGAGTCATACATCATGTAGCCTTCGAGTCTGGCTTCCTTCACTTGGCTCCATGCGTTTGCTGTTCTCCCACGTGTTTGGGTGTGTGCGTAGTCCCTTCCTTTTTATTGCTGAACAGTATTCCACTGTAGAACCCAGCAAGAGGAGAAACATGAAGGAAGGGGTTCTTAACTCTGCTGAGGAATAAACACATACGACTTTTACGTAAGACTCGTTTATTTGAACCTATGGATTGTGATGGTCTCGAGCTTCACTGTTCATCAAAGCCATCCACTGACAGATTTTGTTTTTAATTTCTGATACCTGGGGTCTTATTCCCCTGAGATTCTTGTTCAACTGGTCACAGTGAGAACAAGAGATAGGTTTGCTATTGTTGGCTTTTTTGTTTTGTTTTGTTTTGTTTGTTTGTTTGTTTGTTTTTTGAGACAGAGTCTCACTCTGTCACCCAGGCTGGAGTGCAGTGGAATGATTTCAGCTCAGTGCAACCTCCACCTCCCAGGTTCAAGCAATTCTCCTGCCTCAGCCTCCGGAGTAGCTGGGATTACAGGCGCACGCCACTGCACCCGGCTAATTTTTGCATTTTTAGTAAAGACAGGGTCTCACCATGTTGGCCAAGCTGGTCTCAAACTCCTGCCCTCAAGTGATATGCCCACCTCAGCCTCCCGAGGTGCTGGAATTGCAGGCGTGAGCCACAGCATCCAGCCAGAGATGGGTATTGTTTAATAGCTCCCAGGTGACTCTAACATGCAGCCAGGATTGAGACCCACTGATGTATTGGAATTGACTTTGCTACCTACCAGTTTTATGATTCAGGAGAAATCACTGAATGATAAATCACAACTTTTTTTCTCTTTAGATGAAGAATAATAATAGCTGCCCAGTCTAGCTCACCAAGTTATCATGGAATTAAAATGTTTTATTTTTTATTTTCAGAGACAAGGTCTTAGTTTGCTGTCCAGGCTGAAGTGCAGTGGTGCAATCATAGCTCACTATGGACTTGAACTCATGAGTTCAAACGATTCTCCCAGTTCAGCCTCCCAAGTAGATAGGGCTACAGTTGTACACCACCACAAACAGCTAATTTTTTTTGTAGAGATGGGGGTCTCACTATGTTGCCCAAGCTAGTCTCGAACTCCTGGCCTTAAGTGATTCTCTCACCTTGGCCCCCCAAAGTGCTGGGATGACAAATGTGGGCCACCGTGCCCAGTCTCTAAATGTAACAACACAGGAGATAGTGTTCTGTAAACTGTAGATGCAGAAATGAATGGTGTCAGTATGGAGGTGATTATATATCAGTGACTTTCCTATTTGGAAAGTACTGGAGGTTCTTTGCCAGGTGCGGCGGCTCACGCCTGTAATCCCAGCACTTTGGGAAGCCGAGGCAGGTGGATCACGAGATCAGGAGTTCCAGACCAGCTTGGCCAATATGGTGAAACCCTGTCTCTACTAAAAATACAAAAAAAAAATTAGCTGGGCATGGTAGTGGATGCCTGTACTTGGGAGGCTGAGGCAGGAGAATCACTTGAACCTGGGAGACAAAGGTTGCAGTGAGTTGAGATCACACCACTGCACTCCAGCCTGGGTGACAGAGGGAGACTTCATCTCAAAAAAATAAAAAAATAAAAAAGTACTTGAGGTTCTATTTCCTAAACAGAGGTAAAAGGTTTGTTGTGTGTATGTGTGTGTGTGGTGGTTTTTTTTGTTGTTGTTGTATTTTGAGACAGGGTCTCACTTTGTCACCTAGGCTGGAGTGCAGTGGTGCAATCTCACCCTACTGCAACCTCCACCTCCCAGGCTCAAACAGCCCTCCCAGTTCAGCCTCCCAAGTAGCTGGGACCACAGCTGTGAGCTACTACACCAGCTGATTTTTGTATTTTTTTAGAGACGGGTCTTGCCATGTTGCCTGGTCTGAAACTCCTGAGCTCAAGCGATCCACTCCCTCCGCCCCCCAAAGTGTTGGGATTACAGGTGTGAGCCACTGCACCTGGCCAGTATTTGTATTTAAAGAAAAACACAATACCAGTGTGGCTGATGGGCTGGCATTTAGCCAAACATTTCTCATTCACAATACTTTCAACCCAGGGTGAGCCCTGAGATGGCAGGACCAAAGAAACCTTTAGGAGTTGATCTTGATTTGTATTATATTTCATTGTAAAGTTCCAACAATCGTTGTTTAAGCGCCAGATTCTTTTTTCCTTCTGCTTTCTCTTGAGTGTGTGGCTTCCCCACATTGTTGGTCTGCTTTCCCCAGCTTCCTCTTCCTCCTTTCCAGAGAGGGGCGTCTCCTGCTGCAGCTGTTCCAGGAAGGGGGGTGGGGGTGCATTTCCTCCCTTTGTGTGAGCTCATTAGCCCTGTCTCTGGCTTTCCTCCGGGGACAGCCAGCCAACCAGGTGAGCCAGTGTCATTTAAAGGAGCACTTCCGTTCTCAGGCAGGGGTTGGTTGTCGTTTCTGGCTGACTTCAGATATGGCCCAGGTGAAGAGAGATGGCATCTGGCACAGAGACAATGGCCAACAGCTTGGTGTATGAGTCACATTTTCCTGGTAAATAGTATGCTGCCTAGATCTCCTGTGCAAGACAATTATTTTTTGATCCTTTGCAATTTGGGGTCTGATTTGAAGGCAATATAGCATCATAGTTAAGCAAGCAGGTGCTACAATGAGATGGATTCATTTGCTAATATTCACTCACTAGTAATTATTGAGTGCTTACAATGTGGCAGGCAGGCATTGTTCTGGATGCTAGGCAACCTGCAGGGAAGGAGACAAAGTCCCTGCCCTCATGGAGCTTGCATTCTTTCAGGAGACTATAAACAGATACAAATAAATGCATAGTAACATAATGTCAAAGAGTGTGTCAGTTAGCTATTGTCACAATAATGCTGCGTAACAAATCACCCCCAAACTCCAAAACTCAGCAGCTCACAATATACATTTACATCTTATAACCACACCATGGGTTCTTCCTGTGTGCTGTACAAACAAAAGCAATTCATAGAAACCAGGCATTGCAGTAAAGAAAGAGTTTAATTGACACGAGGCCAGCCATGCCACATGGGAGACAGAGTTATTACTCAAATCAATATCCCCAAAGGCTCGGAGGCTAGAGGTTTTTCAAAGATAGTTTGGTGGGGTGGGGGGGCTAGGGAATGGGTGCTGCTGATTGGTTGGGGATGAACTCATAGGGGTGTGGAAAGCAGTCCTCATGTGCTGAGTCTACTTCTGGGTGGGGAGCCACAGGACTGGTTGAGTCACAGCACAGGTCTGGGTGAGGCCATCCGGTAGTCAGAAATGCAAAAGCCTGAAAAGACATCTCGGCTACTATTTTAGATGGTGAATTTGGTCAAGGAAGGCCTCTCTGAGAAGGTGTTATTTGATCTGAGACCTGAATGAAGTTCATTCTAGGCAGAAGGAAAAGCACATGCAAAGGCCTGCAGGAGCAGGAGGGTGCTGGATGTATTGAGGACCAGCAAGAGAGTCAGTGTGGAAGTGAGCTGGAGCTGGGCATGGTGGTAGAGGCTAATGGAGGCTAAAGTGAGGGGATGGCTTGAGCCCAGGAGGTTGAGGCTACAGTGAGCTATGATTGCACCACTACACTCCAGCCTGGGTGACAGAGCGAGACTCTCTGTCTAAAAAATACATTATATATATATTAGAAAATAAAAGTGAGGCCAGGCTCAGTGGCACACACCTGTAATTTCAGCACTTTGGGAGGCTGAGGCGGGCAAATCACTTGAGTACAGGAGTTTGAGACTAGCCTGGGCAACATGGTGAAATGAACTCACTACAAAAAATACAAAAAAAAAAATATAGCTGAGTGTGGTGGCACACACCTGTAGTCCTAGCTACTTGGGAACCCGAGGAGGAGGGTGGCTTGAGCCCGGGAGGCAGAGCTTGCAGTGAGCTGAGATCATGCCACTGCATTCCAGCCTGGGTGACAGAGCAAGACCCTGTCTCAAACCACTCCCCACCCCCCCACCCCCCCAAAAAAGAAAAAATAAAGCAGTGAGCTAGAGGTGAATGGGAGAGGAGATGAGGAAGCAGTCAGGGGACAGATCTTGTAGAATCAAAGGTGAGCTTTCATTTGGATGCTGGAACTTTGGATTTTATTCTGACTGATAAGAAATGATGGGCAGAAGAATGACATGATCTGAGTTTTCATCAGGAAACTGTAGTCAGCATCCACAGTGACTCCCCAATAACCCCCACCCCCTGGGATTCGCATTACTGGGGAGTCTCTTCCCACGTTGTATCAGGGTTAATATGTGTGGCAGTAGAATATGGCAGAAATAATGGTGTGCCACATCCAAGATTAGGTTATTAAAGACACAGCAGTCTTGTGCTCACTTGTTCTCTCCCTCTGGGATCATTCCCTCTGGAGGATGCCAGCTGGTCTTGATCATCCCTATGGGGGCACCTACATGGCAAGAAACTGAGGCCTCTAGCCAACAGCCATGGGAGGGAGCCATTGTGGAAGTGGATCCTCCAGCCCAGTCAAGCCTTCAGATGATTGCAGGCCCAGCTGACATCCTAACTGCAGCCTCGACCCTAAGCCAGAATGCCCCAGCTAAGCTGCTCCTATGTTCCTAATCTTCAGAAATTGTGTTGTTTCTTAAACCTGCCACGCCTGGGGGATGTTTGTTATGCAGCAATGGAGACCAATACAATAACTCAGGCTGCTGCAGAGAGAACAGATTGTAAGAGGATAAAAGTAGAAGCAGGAAAACTTGTAATATTTGTTTGCATCCTTGCTACTCAAATTATGGTCCAAGAACCAGTGCTATTATCATCATCAACTGGCATCTGGTTGGCATGCAGAATCTCAGGCCCCATCCAGACCTCCTGAATCAAAATCTGCATCTTTACATGGTTCCCAGGAGAGTCTTTGCATGCTGAAGTTTGAGAAGCAGCCCTATGGGTGACAGCCTAGTAGGGTGCCATGATCTGGGTTTTAATCCTGGCTTGCCAACAATGTGACCTTCAGTACATCACTTAATTTTCCTAAGCCTCAGTTTCCTTGTAAAATGGGGATAATAATATTGCTGCTGTCACAGGGTCATATGTGAGGGCATAAATGAAATGGTGCAGGTTGCACAGTGCTTGGCACATGGTTAAGGGCTCATAAGTATTAGCTCTGTATTGGCTGGGTCTGATCCATGCATTTTCTCCCTAAGAATATATTCCTGATCATTTCCTGATGATGTTCCTTAAATGAGTATTTTTTTTAATTCCCTGTCAAAGAAAATCCTGTTTTGTTTTTTTTAAAAAAACATCCTTGAGCTCATCAAGAAAACTTTTGTCTGTGCCCAGCATGATTCCAGCCATACCCCAGAATGAAGGCGCCTGGTTTCCATGGTCTGTTTCTAGGCCCAGTTCTCAGGGCAATTTTCAGGGCCACCCGGCAGGCCAAAATAGGCCACAGCACTATAAATAGTGGATTTGGGCTGCTTCGGGCCTGACTTCTCAGGTCAGGCCCTTCCCTTCCCCCTGCCTGCTCCTGTAGTTGTTTAAACATACTCTGGGTTAGAGCTACAAGTGTATTTTCCTTAATATGCCCAGAAAATGTCTTGCCAACTTGCCAGGCTATCAGCAAAACTCCCTTTTTATTTGCTCAGTCACAATGTACCCCCAGTATGTGACGAAAACTGATAAACCACACTCCAGGTTTCACTCAATGGTTCACACAGGGTTCACTGCAGTGAACTGGCTCCAGGGCTCAGGGATTTGAGAAGCCTGAGTGCCACCCTTCCTCTCTTGCCATGTGACCTTGTATGAGTATTTCACTTCTCAGAGCCTCATTTTCCTTATCTGTACGTGAGGCTGATAATAATAAGGAATTCTAGTTCCTAGGGTGGTTGTGTGGAGTAAATGAGAAACCTGCATATTAGCAGGACTGGTTATATATTAATTTGCAGGGCCCAGAGGAAAATGAAAATGCGGGGCTCCTTGTTCAAAGTGATTAAGAATTTCTAGATAGTGTCAGCAGAGCATAAAATAAGTGCGAGGCCCTTGTAAGCATGAGTCCTGTACAGTTGCACAGGGCAGTGCCCATGAAGCCAGGCCTGCATGTGAGCCACCTAGTACCCTGCCTGGGGTTAGCACCAGCCAAATCTCCAACTTTCCTAGGGTCATTTTTTTTAGACAGAGTTTTCACTCTTGTTGTCCAGGCTGGAGTGCAATGGCGCAATCTTGGCTCTCTGCAACCTCTGCCTCCTGGGTTTAAGTGATTCTCTTGCCTCAGCTTCCCAAGTAGCCTGGATTACAGGCATGCGCCACCACGGCCAGCTAATTTTCTGTATTTAGTAGAGATGGGGTTTCACCATGTTGGTCAGGCTGGTCTCGAACTCCTGACCTCAGGTGATCCACCTGCCTCAGCCTCCCACAGTGCTGGGATTACAGGCGTAAGCCACCACACCCAGCCACATCCTTTTCTTTTAAGGGCTAACCAGTTTCCCTCCAGGGCAAAGTTTAAGGGTAAATTGCGCAGCTGCAATCTAGTCCCTTCTGCTGAGTAACAAACCACTCTAATATTTAGTGACTTAAAACCACAGCAGTTGATTGTTTTTCATGACGTGGGTTAGCTGGGTAGTTCCTCTACTGGTCTCACCTAGACTCGATCATGTAGCTACATTCAGCTGGTGACCTGGCTGGGCTGGAATGTCCAAGCTGGCCTCACATGTCTGGCAGGTGGTGCTGGCTGCTGGCTGGGGCACCGCAGTTCTCCTCCATGTGGCTTCTCATCCTCCAGTAAACCATATCAGCTTCCTTAAATTGTAGCAGATACAATCCAGGGGACAAAAACAAAAACTTCAAGCCTTCTGCAAGTTGCACAACACAGCACTTCAGTTACTGTCTATCTGTCAAAGCCAGTCATGAGCCTTGCCTAGATTCAAGAGAGAGGCGATAGACTCCCTCATTCAATGAGAAGCACGACAATGTTTTCAAGGGGGTAGGGACCCAGGAAGATGTGATTCAATGGGGCACAGTGCAGCGGTTCTCCAACTTTAGCCCGCATCATAATTATCCAGAGGGCCTGTTAACACACAGCCGATGGGCCCCACCCCCAGTAAACTGGAGTCAGTAGGAGTGGAGTGGGGCCTGAGAACTTGTGTTTCAAACAAGTTCTCAGGTGATGCAGATGCTGCCAGTCTACGGATCCGACTTTGAGAGCTGGCAGAGGAGTGAAGTGTCCACACGTGAGGGCAGTGGCGCTCAACCTTGACTGTACATTAGAAACACCAGGGCGGCGATAACAATCCTGAAGCCAGCAGTTAAATCAGAGGCTGTGGTGGTAAGACTCAGCCTTCAGTGGGTTTTTTTTAGAGCACCCCCAAGAGAGTCCAGTGGGCAGCCAAGCTAAGAACTGCTACTTTAGAGTTAGGCCATGTAGGTTCAAGTGCTGGCTACAGTATGCACAAGTTTAGGCAAGTTATTCTACCTCTCCTTGACTCGGTTTCCTCTTTGAAAATAGGGATGTTCGGCCAGGCGCGGTGGCTCACGCCTGTAATCCCAGCACTTTGGGAGGCCGAGGCGGGCGGATCATGAGGTCAGGAGATTGAGACCATCCTGGCTAACACGGTGAAACCCTGTCTATACTAAAAAATACAAAAAATTAGCCGGGTGTGGTGGCGGGTGCCTGTAGTCCCAGCTACTCAGGAGGCTGAGGCAGGAGAATGGTGTCAACCCAGGAGGTGGAGCTTGCAGTGAGCCGAGATCGTGCCACTGCACTCCAGCCTGGGTGACAGAGTGAGACTCCATCTCAAAAAAAAAAAAGAAAAAGAAAATAGAGATGGTAGCCAGGTATGGTGGTTCACACCTGTAATCCCAGCACTTTGGGAGGCCAAGGCGGGCGGATCACCTGAGGTCAGGAGTTTGAGACTAGCCTGGCCAACATGGCGAAACCCTCTACTAAAAATACAAAAAGCTGGGCACAGTGGTGGGCGCCTGTAATCCCAGCTACTCAGGAGGCTGAGGCAGGAGAATCACTTGAACCTGGGAGGCGGAAGTTGTAGTGAGCCAAGATCGTGCCACTGCACTTCAGCCTGGGTGACAGAGCAAGACTCCAGCAAAAAAAAAAAAAAAAAAAGAAAGAAAATGGGGATGGCAATAGTTTCTAATTTGTATGGTTGTTCTGAGAATTAAAAGTTAATATGTATAAAAGTCTTAAAATAGTGCTGGCACTATTATGTAATGAAAGTACTACGTAAAAGTCAGCTCTTGAATACATATTAGTGGTAAAGAAGAGATCAAGGCATTGAAGGCATTGTACGGTCTGGGTACAGTGGCTCACGCCTGTAATCCCAACACTTTGGGAGGCAGAAGCTAGCGGATTGCTTGAGTTCAGGAGCTTGAGACCAGCCTGGGGAACATGGCAAAACCTGGTCTCTACAAAAAATATAAAAATCAGCCAGGTGTAGTGGTGCATGCCCGTGGTCCCAGCTACTCGGGAGAATTGCTTGAGCCCAGGAGGTTGAGGCCGCAGTGAGCCCAGATCATGCCACTGCACTCAAGCCTGGGTGACAGAGCGAGACCCTGTCTCAAAACAACAACAATGCATTGTACAATGATATGGTCTCTAGCATAGCAAACTTTGCTGTAGTTTAACCCTGTAAATCATTGGAAAGTTTATCAAATACCTTAAATGCTTTTGCAACTTATTCATTCCCTGGTTATTTGGGTAAACAAGTACAGCGAACAGTTGGATGAACTTTATCTGAACTATTATCACTGAGCTGTTGGGGGAAATTCCGTCTTTTCCAAATCTGTACTGCGATATAGTCTTATTATTAAAGGGACTTTAACGAAAAATAGGTGTGGCTTCCTGGGAGGCCTCTTTATATCCGGCACTGCAAAGACGACCCCACCAAAAAGTAGCTGCTCTTCATGAGTCACAGAGATAGTGCCTTGCTGACTATACATTAATGACCTGAGCAGTCCTTTTTGACTCAGATTTTGTGGATTTGCAATAATCAACGTGCCATTCATGTGAGCAAGAACTGAAAGTTGTACAGATGTTAGGATGCTAAGTCTTGTAACATTAAGTTCATTCTTAACATTCTGTTTATTAGAACAGTGTTCCCCAAACTTTTCAGATCATTAGAATCACCTAGGTTTCTTCCTGAACATGCTGAAACCTTGGTTCTACCTCACACATACTCAATCAGTACCTACAGGGAAAGGGTCTGGGATTCTGTTTTGAACAAGTACCTTCAGTGATCTCAGTGTCATCAGGTAAATTTAGGAAATAGCCTTAATTTTTTTTTTTTTTTTTGAGACAGAGTCTCACTCTGTTGCCCAGACTAGAGTACAGTGGTGCAAACTCGGCTCACTGCAGTCTCTGCCTCCCGGGTTCAAGCAATTCTTCTGCCTTAGCCTCCCCAGTGGCTGGGATTACAGGCGTGCACCACCACACCCACTGATTTTCGTAGTTTTAGTAGAGATGGAGTTTCACCATGTTGGCCAAGCTGGTCTTGAACTGCTGACCTCAAGTGATCCGCCCACCTGGGCCTCCCAAAGTGCTGGAATTACAAGCATGAGCCACTATGCCTGGCCATGGAAACAGCATTAAATTAATATTTATGTAATACATATAGACAGATGGAAGAGGCAATAGGGAACCTGGGGGCTATAGGTTCTAATGACCACTCAAGAGCGGGTGTTTGTAAACTATAGCCCACAGAGCAAATCTAGCCTACTGCCTGTTTTATAAAGTTTTGTTAAAATACAATATGCCTATTTTAAAAACACGTTTTCTATGGGTGCTTTTGTACTATAATGTCAGAGTTGGCATTATTATGACAGAGACCATATGACGCACAAAGCCGAAAATATTTACTATCTGATCTTTTACAAAAAAACAGTTTACTGACCCCTGGATAAGAGATATGATTTCAGATGTGGGCAAACTTGGAACTAATAGTTATGAGCTCATAATAAAAAATAAACCAACAAGAAAGGAGGGGAGTCAGTAGATACAATCAACTGGAAAATCCAAATCCCCAAGAGTGGCAATTTGAGACTATAAAATAAGTATAAGATTATAAAGATCTGCTAGAAAAAATATATAAATCTTGCTGAAAGAAAAAGGCAATTCATTGCAGAAAAAGGTGGGGGGGGGGAAATTCAGATTTGAAAAAACTTAAGTGCATCCTCTAGAAATGAAAGCAATTGAATCAATGTACTAAAGCAGTGCTTCTCAAACTTCAGTGAGCATCACAGTCACCTGCAGAGTTTGGTAAAACACAGATTCCTGGGCCCCACTCTGTTAAATGGGTCTTGGGTGAAGCCCATGAATTTGCATTTCTAATAAGCTCCCAGGTGATGCTGATATTTCTGATCCATGGACCATATTTTAGGTATGAGTAAAACAGCAGATAGACACAGCTGGAGAAGTAATTAGTCAACTGGAAGACAGATCTGGGAGATAGAATGCAGTAGAGAGATAGGGATAGGAAATGTGGAAAAGCAGTTAAGAGACAAGGACAGAATGAGAAGGTCCAACCTAAGTCTAATAGGAATTCCAGAGGGAAACAATAGAATGAATGGGGGAGAAGCAATATTCATAGAGATATTGAGTGACAGTATTCCAAAGTTGAAGAAACATGAATCTTGAACTAGATAAATAAGGACAAAACAATACCAAAATGCTTCATGGTGAAACTATGCAAAGAAGAAGCCAGCAAGCTATCTTAAAGGAAAGATTACCTACAAAGGAAAGCAATGAGACTGATTATAGACTTCCAATCAGCAGCAGTATATGCCAGAAGACAGGGAAGTGTAATGTCTTCTAATCCAGACAAAATAATATTCAACCTAGAATTATGTGCCTACTAAATTACCATTCAAGAGCAAGGGCTATAAACAAAGGCATTTAAAAACACATCTCGTATTGAAAGAACTGCTAAATGATATACTTCAGCTAGAAGGAAACTGAACCCACAAGGAAGGAGTGGGATGCAAGAAACAATGGTGAATGAGGAAGCTGATAGATCTAAATAGTTATTAACCAATAGGAAATAAATTAGGGGAAACTAAAATACTAGATAACAATAATATAAAAGTTGAGAATTGGAAGGTTGGAGTTAAGCATTTTAAAGTCCTTGTGTTGTTTGGGAGGAGGCTGGACAGCCTTTTGTTTTGTTTTGTTTTGTTTTTTACTCTAAGTAATTTATTACATTATAACAACACATTAAAGAAAACAATTAGGGCTGGGTGTGGTGGCTCATGCCTGTAATTCCAGCACTTTGGGAGGCCAGGGTGGCGGATCACTTGAGGTCAGGAGTTCGAGACTAGCCTGGCCAACGTGGTGAAACCCTGTCTCTACTAAAAATACAAAAAAATTAGTTGGGTGTGGTGGCGGGTAACTGTAATCCCGGCTACTCAGGAGGCTGAGGCAGGAGAATTGCTTAAACCCAGGAGGCGGAGGTTGCAGTGAGCCGAGATCGTGCCATTGCACTCCAGCCTGGGCAACAAGAGCAAAACTCTATCTCAAAAAAAAAAAAAAAAAAAAAACACAAAAATTAGCTGGGCATGATGGTGGGCACCTGTAATCCCAGCTACTCAGGAGGCTGAGACAGGAGAATCACTTGAACCCGGGAGGAAGAGGTTGCAGTGAGCCGAGATCGCACCATCGCACTCCAGCCTGGGTGACGAGAAACTCCATCTCAAGAAAGAAAAGAAAAGAAATGGAATGTGAACTAATAAATCAGTAGAAGGAAACAAGTAGAATGCAGAAAATTCAATGCAACAGAAAGCAGGATAGAAAAAGACAAAATTATGACAAAAAACAGAGTGAGAGACATAAATACAAACATATCACTAATCTCAATAAATGTAAATAGAATGAAGTTTTCTCTGATTTTCAGATTGAATTAAAAAAGAAATCTGCCTTTATGCTGAAGGTATAGGCACATAAAATGACCCAGAATGGCTGAAAATAATGAGATGGGAAAGACTGACAACACAGATACTAACCAAAAGAAAAGTAATATAGCAATATTAAGGTGAGATAAATAGACAAAAGGCCGAAAACATTAGGAATAAAGAGGGTCTTTTTTTTTTTTTTTTTTTGAGACAGGGTCTCACTCTGCTGCCCAGGTCGGAGTGCCATGGTGCAGTCACGTTGACTGCACCCTCGACCTTCTGGGCTCAAGCAATCCTGCCACCTCAGCCTCCCAAGTAGCTGGAAATACAGGCATGCACCACCACACTTGTCTAAAATTTAGTTTTTTTGTAGAGCTGAAGTCTCACTAAAATGCCTAGGCTGGTCTCGAATTCCTGTGCTCAAGTGATCCAGCTACCTCATCCTCCCAAATTGCTGGGATTATAGGCGTGAGCCACTACGCCTGGCCTGGAGAGGGTCCTTAATGATAAAGGAATAATTATCATTTTCTGTATTTTCCATTTGATTATATTTTTTAATGTCATTCACCAGCCACCCAACTGAATTTACCACTCACTAATATGACACAACAGACTGAAAAATGCTGCTCTAGAACACACTTCTAAACCTCCCTGAAAGCCCCAAGTAACTCTAAGAGGACTACTGTCCCACCGCAGTAGAATATCTGTAACACTTCCACAATACCAGGGAATAGGTGATATCTACAGCTTTTACAAATTAGATCCTTAAAGGCCGACGCCAGTGGCTTATGCTGATAATCCCAGCATTTTAGGAGGTGGAAGTGAGATGACTGCTTGAGCCCAGGAGTTCAAGACCAGCCTAGGCAGCATAGTGAGACCCCATCTCTACAATTAGGAAAAAACAAAACAAAACAAAACAAAACTAGGCATGGTGGTTTGTGCCTGTAGTACCAGCTAGATGGGAGGCTGAGGTGGGAGGATCCCTTGAGCCCGGGAGTTTCAGGCTGCAGTGAGCTGCGATTGCACCACTGCATTCCAGCCTGGGCAACAGAGCAAGATCCTGTCTCAAAAACCAAAAACAAACATTAGAGGCTTAAGACAATAAGGAACACTAATAATTACCAGAATGAAAAACTAGCTTTTGTTTTGTTTCGTTTTGCCAAAGATCTAAGAAGAAATCACAAAGCTTCCTTATAAAGTTGAATTCAAGAGAGTTATGAACTCTGAATATTTTATTAATATAAGATCATTGAAAAAGATTTTGCAAACATATACTTCCTTTATGTTGAAATCTGCTTTTCTTGAGTATAAAATCCTCCAGTATAATCATTAGTGTGTCACATCATTAGCAAAGATATATTAAGAACCTTCTATGAGGCATCTCACACCAAGTCGGTGGTTCACTCTTGTGAACATGACTGAAGAGGCCTGACCATTATGTTATTTCCCCAGCTTCTTTCCAGCAACTGTAATATATGAACTGCCTTCCTCCAGAGCAATCAGAAAAAGCCCTGGGAATCATCCTTAGTCATCCAGGCTGTTGCTAGGTTTTTGTCTGTTTTGCCAAGAATCAAAGAAAACAACTGAGGAATTTAGAAGTCTAGATCCACAATGGGTAATTTCAGAGTCCCAGGCAACAGTCTCCCTCCTCTTCTCTGCCTGCAACCACCACCTCACAGCAACACTTTTTTTTTTTTTTTTTTTTTTTTTGAGACGGAGTCTTACTCTGTCACCCAGGCTGGAGTGCAGTGGCGCGATCTCGGCTCACTGCAACCTCCGCCTCCCGGGTTCAAGCGATTCTCCCACCTCAGCCTACCAAGTAGCTGGGATTACAGGTGCACGCCACCACACCCAGCTAGTTTTTGTATTTTTAGTAGAGACGGGGTTTCACCATGTTGGCCAGGCTGGTCTCAAACTCCTGACCTCAGGGGATCCACCCGCCTCAGCCTCCCAAAGTGCTGGGATTACTCAGGCGTGAGCCACCGCGCCTGGCCAACACTTCTTTCTGCTGCCTGGCTAATGCCTAAAATTATAAAATTACAAAATCATTTATATATTCAACACTTTGTAAACCCTTGGGAGGAGACTTGCTTTCAGTTTTCTGAATAACTGGCTCCTCGGCCACTTGGTTCCATGTACTAATAGCAATTGTAAGATTCAACCTCAGAGCTGAATCCAGATTATTCTCACGACTTCAGCAATTGATTTAAGAAATTACTAACAGTGAGAGCTTGCTATGTGTAATGACACTGGTTTAGCACTTTGCATGTATTATCTCAGCTTATTTTCACACCAACCCAATGAAAAAATATTTTTATTTTCCCCATTTTACAGATGAGAAAATTGAGGCTCAGGGAGTTTAAGGAACCTGCCCAAGCCTCCTTAGTTTGTAATTTGTGGAGCTGAGATTCAGCCTCAGGCTATCGGATCCAGGGTTGGCTTTTAAAACCAATATGGTACCCTGTACTAGCTTCCATCAGGGTAATCTATAATTAGGAGAATCTGATGGTGTCATGGGCATTTTTAAAAAAAAACTGACATAAATAATGTATACCCTATTTATGTTCCTGTCTTGAAGGAGCAAATAGAGACTCCACACAGTACTTTTATTTTAAAAATAAAAGTAGAAAGCTCTTAGTAAGGGAGGCTTTGTTTGGCAATGAAATTGTTTATGTGTTAAACATTAAACTGCACGCCATGGTATTTGCTGATTGGCACAACTACTGCCATTGAAATTGATTCCCTAATCATGATGATAATGACTGGGATTAGCCCAGTTCAATGGGTGTGTGCTTTCCCCACGGCTCACAAAAGCCTTCTCTAGAGATCCAGGCTTCCCTGGTAATGAACTAACAAGGCTGCTGTATTCTCTATGGGTAAATAGCAGTCCTCACTTCAAAATGAAGGAAATTAAGGAAAAGATGAAAGGGTCTCTGGCCAGACAGAGCAAAATCACGCTAAACTGGTCAGCAGAACCCTATGAACAACTGCAGGCTTCCAGAATGATGAGGAAATGGATGTTTCTGTTTTTGTTTTTGTTGTTGTTGAGTATTTAGGTAGTGGAGAGTCAAACGATTATAGGAAAAATTAATTATTTATAAGTTAAAGGACTTTTATTTGCCTCTCAGAACCTGTTAACTTAAAATTTTAAACACTTCTTGTATTCCTAAAACAATACATGCTCATTGTAAATATCCCAAACAATCCAGTCCAGAAAAACATGGACTGAAAAGTGACAGTCCCTGATGACGAACCCACCTTGTACGTCCTTCCAAACATTAAGAGTAAACCAATTGTAAAGAAGGAATTTGACTGTGATAAAACATAGTCAAGTTGCTGATTATAACTAGACCTTCCTTTAATGATTCAGAAGATCCGTTGGGTTTATTCTCATGAAGGTTATCAGTTGTCGCGGTCCAGAAGTATGGGTATTCTTGTGTGCTTAGATCCCAATAAACACGAGCCTGTGGGAAAGTTGGGGTTAATCCCTTGTTTGCCTCCTCCCCTGCCCTTCGCCTCTAGGAGGGTTTGGGTTGCTGAGATCACAGCTAAAGTTATGGCTAGTAAGATATGATAACCCATCCTACCCAGAACCGAGATGTCTAGGATGCCTGATTCTTATGAGCATGAGACTTTAAGAAATACTGTAAAAACACTGGTTTGTAATCAAAAAGATCTGGGGGCTTATCCCATGTTCTGTGACATTAATATAGAGCTGATTTTCCTCTCTGAGATTTGCATGACACACTACTTTGTGTGTGTGTGTGTGTGTGTGTGTATACACATGTATAACGTTTTACATATATACATTTTTCTTGAGACGGAGTTTCGCTCTTGTCATTCAGGCTGGAGTGCAATGGCACGATCTTGGCTCACTGCAACCTCCGCCTCCCAGGTTCAAGTGATCCTCCTTCCTCAGCCTCTTGAGTAGCTGGGATTACAGACATGTGCCACGATGCCCACCTAATTTTTGTATTATTAGTAGGGATGACGTTTCACCATGTTGGACAGGGTAGTCTCGAACTCCTGACCTCAGGTGATCTGCCCGCCTTGACCTCCCAAAGTGCTGGGATTACAGGCATAAGCCATCGTGCCCAGCCGTTTTTTATATATATTTAGAGATAAATTGTGTATTTTCTTTTTATTAAGCAAGGTAAACTTCCATTTGTAAGTTTAGCTGAAAACAATCAATCTTCTTTATTTGGGAGTAAAAAAATCAGTTGAATGGTTTTCTTAAAACAAGTAAGGCACCCTATGCTCTGGAAGAGGAAGTAACAGGAACGACTTTATTTTTCTTGAGTTTGACAAGACCGTCTATCCAAATTCCTCTCGGCGAGTAAAGCTCTGGGGTGGCATTGGATCAATTGGCATAAAAAATCTAGAATTTTCTGGGAGGAAAGGGATTGAGATCACCACAATCCCAATATTTCTCCCCAAGTTTCCTAGTTATCAAAACCTGTTGGAGGCCTTTGCTATAGAAGAACAGGATCAGAGAGATGAAGTGTTAAAGGGTGTCCACGATGGTGAGTGTGTTAAGGCTGAGCTCCCCACCACTCGTGGATCTGGACCTATCACGGTAGCTTTTGCTGCTTATTCTTTTGTTTCAAATTCCACAGGGGGCTGGGTGTGTTGTCTCACGCCTGTAATTCCAGCACTTTGAGAGGCTGAGGCTGGCAGATCACTTGAGGTCAGGAGTTTGAGACGAGCCTGGCCAACATAGTGAAATTCCGTCTCTACTAAAAATACAAAAATTAGCCGGTCATGGTGGCGGGTGCCTGTAGTCCCAGCTACTCAGAAGGCTGAACCAGGAGAATTGCTTGAATCCGGGAGGTGGAGGTTGCAGTGAGCCGAGATCGTGCCACTGTACTCCAGCCTGGGTGACAGAGTGAGACTCCATCTAAAAAAAAAAAAAAAAAAAATTTCACAAGGGCAAATCTCTTTGGATCACCAGTAGACTTACAATGTATTCTATAGACAATATTTCCACATTCCCCAAATGCTCTTTCAATCCAGCTGTGATTAACATGTTTGGAAGTAATTCATATGATAAATTGGAAGCAGTATTGACTATGTCAAAATTTAATAACTAGAGACTTTGTTTTATTTACCACTCCTATACCTTATTTAGAAAGTCCATACATTTTGGCCGGGTGCGGTGGCTCACGCCTGTAATCCCAGCACTTTGGGAGGCCAAGGGGGGCAGATCACGAGGTCAGGAAATCTAGACCATTCTTGCTAATGCGGTGAAACTCTGTCTCTACTAAAAATACAGAAAGTCCATACATTTTAACTTGAAAAAAAAAACATGCATTGTGGGAAAAGAATTAAGAGTCTAGAAATAAACGCATACCTCTGTGGTCAATTGATTTTTGATAAGGGTGCGAAGACCATTCAGTGGGACAAAGAATAGTCTCTTCAACAAATGGCTCTGGGGCAACTTGATATCCACATGCCAAAAATGAAATTGGACCCTTACCCCACACCATATATAAAAATTAACTCAAAATGGATCAAAGAGCTACACTACCCAACTCTTAGAAGAAAACATAGGGATAAATCTTTATTATCTTAGATTTGGCAATAATTTTTTATCTATGACACCAAAAGCACAAATAACAAAAGAAAAAAAAATAGATAAATTCAGGCCAGGCGCAATGGCTCAAGTCTGTAGTAATCCTAGCACTTTGGGAGATCAAGGTGGGTGGATCACTTGAGGTCAGGAGTTCGAGACCAGCGTGGCCAACATGGCAAAACCCCATCTCTACTAAAAACACAAAATTGCTGGGCTTGGTGGCTCACGCCTGTAATCCCAGCACTTTGGGAGGCCGAGGCGGGTGGATCATGAGGTCAGCAGATCAAGACCATCCTGGCTAACATGGTGAAACCCCGTCTCTACTAAAAATACAAAAAATTAGCTGGGCGCAGGGGCGGGCGCCTGTAGTCCCAGCTACTCGGGAGGCTGAGGCAGGAGAATGCCGTGAACCCGGGAGGCAGAGGTTGCAGTGAGCCGAGATTGCGCCACTGCACTCCAGCCTGGGTGACAGAGCAAGACTCTGTCTCAAAAAAAAAAAAAAAAAATTTAGCCAGGGTGGTGGCACACACCTGTAATCCCAGCTACTCAGGAGGCTGAGGCACGAGAATCACTTGAACCCGGGAGGCAGAGGTTGCAGTGAGCCAAAATTGTGCCATTGCACTCCAGCCTGGGCACCAGAGGGAAACTCTGTATCAAAAAAAAAAAAAAAAAAAGATAAATTTGATTTTATCAAAATTTAAAACCTTTTGCATCAAAGGACACTATTAAGAGAGTGAAAAGACAACTTACAGAATGGGAGAAAAACTAGTATATAATACATTTGAGAAGCGTATAGTGTCCAAAACATATAGTAAACTCTTACAACTCAACAACAAAATGACAAGCAACCCACTGTTTAAAAGGGCAAAGGGAAGTGGAGGGAGAAAAAAGTAAACAAAATGGGCAAAGGCCTTGAATAGATATTTCTCCAAGAAGTTATACAGACAGGCGACAAGCACATGAAAAGACGCTCGATGTCATTAAACATTAGAGAAGTGCACATTTAAACCACAATGAGATGCCACTTCATATCTACTAGGATGGCTATAGTGAAAAACAAACAGAGCCAGGCACAGTGGTACACACCTGTAGTCCCAGCTAGTCAGAAGAATGAGGTGGGAGGATTACTTGAGCCCAGGAGTTTGAGACCAGCCTGGGCAAAAAAGCGAGACCCTATTTAATTTAAGAAAAAATTAAATTAAATTAAAAATGAAATTTAAATGTAAAATTAAAAATCAAAAATAACATGTGTTGACAAGAATGTGGTTCAATTAGAGCCTTCATTCATTGCTGGTGAGAATACAAGATGATTCAGCCACTGTGAAAACCAGTTTGTTTTCTCAATAAGTTGAATGTAAAATTACCCATGTCACCCAGCAATTCGACTTCTAGGTCTACAACTCCCCTTCCAAATTGAAAATAGGTGTTTAAACAAAAACTCGCCTGTAATCCCAGCACTCTGGGAGACCGAGGCGGGTGGATCACCTGAGGTTAGGAGTTCAAGACCAGCCTGGCCAACATGGTGAAACCCCGTGTCTACTAAAAATACAAAACATTAGCTGGGCATGGTAGCATGTGCCTGTAATCCCAGCTACTCAGGAGGCTGAGGCATGAGAATCGCTTGAAAGCGGAGGTTGCAGTGAGGCGAGCTCACGCCACTGCTCTCCAGCCTGGGTGACAGAGCGAGACTCCGTCTCAATAAATAAATAAACAAACAAAAACTCATACGCAAATGTTCATAGCAACCCTGTTCCCAATAGCCAAAAGGTAGGAACAACTTAAATGTTCCATTAAGTGCTGGGCTCGGAGACTCACACCTGTAATCCCAGTACTTTGGGAGGCTGAGATAGGAGGATTGCTTGAACCCAGGAGTTTGAGACCAGCCTAGGTAGTATAGTGAAACTTTGTCTCTACAAAAACAAAAAATTAAAAAATTAGCTGGGTGTGGTGGCACGCCTGTAGTCCCAGCTGAGGTGAGAGGATTGCTTGACTCTGGGAAGTGGAGGTTGCAGTGAGCCAAGATCATGCATCACTGCACTACAATCTGGGCGACAGAATGAGACCCTGTCTCAAAAAAAAAAAAAAAAAAAAACAAAGACGGCCAAGTGAGGTGGCTCACGCGGTAATCCCAGCACTTTGGGAGGCCGAGGCAGGCAGATCACACGGTCAGGGGTTCGAGACCAGCCTGGCCAACATGGTGAAACCCCGTCTCTACTAAAAATACAAAAATTAGCTGGGCGTGGTGGCGGGTGCCTGTAATCCCAGCTACTCGGGAGGCTGAGGCAGGAGAATTGCTTGAACCAGGGAGGCAGAGGTTGCAGTGAGCTGAGATCATGCCACTGCCTTCCAGCCTGGGTGACAGAGTGAGACTCTGTCTCAAAAAAAAAAAAAAAAAAAGCAAAACAAATATCCCATTAAGTGATGAATGGATAAAAATAAATGTCCTATACCTATACGATAGATATTATTCAGGAATAAGTATTGATACATGCTGCAATGTGGATAAACCTTAAAATATGATATGCTGACTGGAAGAATCCAGACACAAAGGACACATGATTGTATGATTCCATTTGTAGGAAATATCCAGAATAGGCAAATCCAGAGAGACTGTGGATCTAAAGACACAGAGAGGCTATGGAGACTACAGTAGGTCTGTGGTTGGCTGGGGTAGAGAGAGGGGAGAATGGGAATTCACTGCTTAAAGAATGTGGGATTTCCTTTTGGCCTGATGAAAATGTGTTGCAATGAGAGAATGGTGATGGTTGCATAACATTGTAAGTGTACTTAATGCTACTGAACTGTATACTTTAAAAGGATTAAAATGGTAGAGTTTATGCTATGTGTATTTGACCAAATTTTTAAAAAATCACTAAGGTTCCTTGTGAATCCGATAAAATTTCAGTGGAAGGAAAGGACAACAAGGCTCTTTGATGTAAAATTATTAAGAGAGTTGGAAGAGGTGGCCCCTCTATCAATAGGGGATAGACAAGAGGGAATGGTAGTTCTGGGGCTAGGAGGTAGCTGATGGTGAAACCTGGCTCGGTCTCGCCCTTTGGCGACTGTGTTTGTGTCCTAAGATGGTGGATGTGTGGGTGACTCGAGCAAGTTGAAACTTGGGAGCCCAGGCTAGGGCTCCCTCAAAGGATAGCAGTGACCATGGTAGGAAGCCCAGGGACCAAGGTAGGAAGTCCCAAGATCCAGTGGTGATCTGAAAAAGCAAGAAATTGAGCTTTGGCTTGGTGGCATCCCCATGGTCAGCAGAGTTGGGGAGCAGGCGACTCCTTTAGACAAGCCTGGCTCTCTGGTCTGTCCTCATCCTGCGCTCCCTTCACCAGTTTCTCTTAAATGCTGGGTCCTGCAGGCCTGGCAGGTTTCTATTTCTGCTTCAGTTTGCCCTGCATCCCTCCCAGCAGGAGAGACAGTAGTTCCTGACTATCAGACCGGCTGGTCTGAGTTGTGGCTTTAAGAAGAGAAGAGGACACCTGGGGTCCCTGGGGAGACAGGAGGGTACCACGGCCTAGAGAGGGAAGCACTGACCGGGGCATTTGGCATGTGACTGCCCCAGTTCTGCATGCTCATTCCAGTTCAGGCAACTGTTCCTCTAGAATACATAGCTACTGCCTCATTTAAAATGAATGGAGCTGGCTGGGCGCAGTGGCTCACGCGTGTAATGCCAGCACTTTGGGACGCCGAGGTGGGCAGACCACCTGAGGTCAGGAGTTCGAGACCAGCCTGGCCAACATGGCAAAACCCAGTCTCTACTAAAACTACAAAAATTAGATGTGGTGGTGCATGCCTGTAATCCCAGCTACTCGTGAGGCTGAGGCAGCAGAATTGCTTCAACCCAGGAGGCGGAGGTTGCAGTGAGGTGAGATCACACCACTGTACTCCAGCCTAGGCGGCAGAGTGAGACTCCCTCTTAAAAAAAATAAAAAATAAAAATAAATAAATAAAGCTGATTAAGACAGTGGTCCCCAACCTTTTTGGCACCAGGGACCAGTTTCATGGAAAACAGTTTTTCCATGGATGAGGGACTGGGGTTGGGGGATGGTTTTGGGATGATACAAGCACGTTACATTTATTGTGTACTTTCTTTCTATTATTATTACATTGTAATATGTAATGAAATAATTATACAACTCACCATCATGTAGAATCAGTGGCAACCCTGAGCTTGTTTTCCTGCAACTAAGTGGTCCCATCTGGGGGGTGATGGGAGATGGTGACAGATCATCTGGCACTAGTTAGATTCTCATAAGGAACATGCAGCCTAGATCCCTCACATGTGCAGTTCACAATAGGATTCATGCTCCTATGAGAATCTAATGCTGCCACTGATCTGACAGGAGGTGGAGCTCAGGTGGTAATGTGAGCGATAGGGAGTGGCTGCAGATACAGATGAAGCTTCCATGCTCACTCGCCACTCACCTTCTGTTGTACCACCTGGTTCCTAACAGGCCATGGACCGGTACCAGCATGTGGCTGCAGGGGCTGGGTACCCCCGAAATAAGGGGAACCCCCAAAGTAGCCCTATTTGATAGTTAGAGAGCTGAGTCAGGGACTTCTTTGGAAAATGTTGGAGCTCATTTCTCAGGTTGTCCCACAGCATTCTTTTGTGACTTTAACTTATCTTTCAAGATAAAGTTGACACACATCCACATATGTAAAACCACTCCCTTCCAGTCTTGGAATCTGCTTTGTGAGATGCAGCTCCTCTGGCAAGTGAAGAGGTAGAAAGATGAACCAGGAAGAGGAAGGATGTGAGTGGCTGTGGCCTTTCTGAGCCGTTTGTTACTTTCTCACCTTGGAATTCCTGTATCATCCAAGACTGTTTCACCATTCTGCACCTCTTGCAGAGGCCAGTATCTCTCCCAGGAACACAATTACACTCCATCCCTTCTTCCCATGGTGAACTCTAGTTCGTCCTTCAAAACAGCCCAGGGGTTTTCTGACCTCTCCAAGGCTGGGTTCGATGCCCCTTTGTTTTCCCTTGCACTCACCAACTTCCCTACTCTTACCATACCTTATTGATCTTATTCCTGTGTCTCCTCCTACACTTTAAGTTTCTCAAAGGCAGCTGGAATCAATCCATTCAAGTTTTAATTCCAGCTCCACCATTTCCAGTACGACTTGGCAAGCCACTAAAACTCAGTTATCTAATCTGTAACATGGAGATAATAATTCCTGCCTTATTGGCTTGGCTTAGTGATTCAAATTTGTAAAATAGGCCGGGAGCAGTGGCTTATACCTGTAATCCCAGCCCTTTGGGAGGCCAAGGCGGATGGTTCACTTGAGGTCAGGAGTTCAAGACCAGCCTGATGAACATGGTGAAACCCTGTCTCTACCAAAAATACAAAATTAGCCAGGCCTGGTGGTGCACACCTGTATTCCCAGCTACTTGGGAGGGTGAGGCAGGAGAATTGCTTGAACCCGGGAAGTGGAGGTTGCAGTGAGCTGAGATTGCACCATTGCACTCCAGCCTGGGCAGCAAGAATGAAACTCCATCTCAAAAAAAAAAAAAAATTGTAAAATATTTGGCCAGGCACAGTGGCTCTCACCCATAATCCCAGCACTTTTAGAGGCCAAGGCTTGAGCCCAGGAGTTTGAGACCAGCCTGGGCAACATGGCAAGACTCTTTCTCTACAAAATAAAGAAAATAAAAAATGAAATAAAATTTGTAAGATACTTCAAACCATGCCTGGGAGATAAATGCTCAATAAATATGAGCTATAATAAAAATAAAAATAATTATTGTTGCAATTACTATTATTCATCTCTTTAATCTCAACATCTAGCACAAAAGTTGGTATGAAGTAAGCAGTCAGTGTTAAATAGAACTGTGGTTAATGCATTAACTGTGGTGAACCTGGAACTGTGCTGTTCTATGTAGTAGCCACCAGCTACATGTGTCTGTTGAGCACTTGAAATGAAGTATGTTGTAAGTGCAAAAACACACAGTGTTGAAGACTTAGCATGTAAAACAGAAAGTAAGATAACTCATAAATAATTTTTTATTTTTATTTTTTTGAGACAGGATCTCAGGCTGGAGTGCAGTGGCACAATCTTGGCTCACTGCAGCCTCAACCTCCCAGGCTCAAGCAATCCTCCCATCTCAGCCTCCTGAGTAGCTGGGACTACAGGCGTTCACCACCACACCCAGCTAATTTTGTTTATTTTTTATAGAGATGACGTCTCGCTATGTTGCCCAGGCTGGTCTTGAACACCTGGGCTTGAGCAATCCTCCTGCCTTGGCCTCTCGTAGTACTGGGATTTACAGGCATAAGTCACCATGCCCAGCATAATATTTTTTTTATATTAATTACATGTTGAAGTAATAAGATTTTGAATGTTTTAGGTTAAGTGAGATATATTCTTGTTTGTTTGTTTGAGATGGAGTTTCTCTCTTGTCGCCCAGGCTGGAGTGCAATGGCACAATCTCAGTTCCCTGCAACCTCCCCTCCCGGGTTCAAGCGATTCTCTTGCCTCAGCCTCCTAAGTAGCTGGGATTACAGGCACCCGCCACTGCACTCAGCTAATTTTGGTATTTTTAGTAGAGAGGGGGGTTTCACCATGTTGGCCAGGCTGGTCTCGAACTCCTGACCTCAGGTGATCTGCCAGCCTCGGCCTCCCAAAGTGCTGGGATTACAGGCATAAGCCACCATGCCTGGCCAAGTGAAATATATTCTTAAAAATAATCTTATCTGCTTGCTTTTACTTTTTAAAATGAGATGCCAGGAAGTTTAAAGTTACAAATGTGGTGGCTGCATTATCTTTCTATTGGACAGCACACACCTATTCATTCTTAACCTACTGTCACTACAGCAAATCTTCACACAACCTCATTTATGCTCAAATATGATGTAAGCTCTAGGAGTGCCAATAATTCATTTAGGACGATGATTCATTGAGAATCAAAACTACATCCAATTGGTTTGTAAAGGATTTTCCATGCAGGGTTAATAAGCTAGTGTACAGAAGTGTGTCGAAAAGGGACTAAAGTTTTACTGGGATTTTCCAGGTTCGCCGTGATCCTGAGATTCAAGAACTGCGTCAGTGGCAGAAGAAACTTCGCGAGGCCAAGCACATTCACCAGCGAGTCAAAATTTTCTGGGCCAAGCAAGAACAAAAAGGTAAGTTGCTGGATTCACTGTCCTTAGTTCATTCAAGAAAAGCCTGATTCTTATTCCAGGCTCAAGAAGGAGGCCCTCTGAGCTTTTGTAAGGTCCTTGTCTGCATGGAACTCAGCTTGTGCATGGGGGAAGTGGCTGCATATTAAGATTCTGCTCTGGAATGACAGAGGTGATGTGATATAATTTACAGGGCCATTTCTCTCCCACAGGGACAAATTCAGTGTCTCCCTGTGTCTGCAGGTTTCTATTTTTGAAGCTACAAGACATCAAGAATAACCCATTATTTTGGAAACACAGGTCTATCAGTATGATGGATAGTTATAGTTATTCTTCTAAGTTGTTGATTGTGTGTCTGAACTCAGATGGTATTTTATGCTTGTCTTCTCCCCTTTTGCGATGGCTAATTTTATGTGTCAACTTGACCGGGCTGTGAGATGCCCAGATTAAACATTATTTCTAGATCTGTCTGTCAAGGTGTTTCCAGAGAGATTAGCATTTGAATTGATTGACCAAATAAAGCAGATGGACCTCCCTAATGGGCTTCATCCAGTCTGTTAAGGGCCTGAATAGAACAAAATGGTGGAGGAAGGTTGCATGAACTCTGCCTGGCCATGTGAGCTGGGGGCCTTGATCTTCTGCCCTTGGTGCTCCTGGCTCGCAGGCCTTCAAACCCAGACTAGAATCTACACTATTGGTTCTCTGGACTTCCTAGGTCTCTAGCTTGCAAATGGCAGATTGTGGGACTTCTCAGTCACCATAATTTCATGAGCCGATATCTTCTTTTTTTTTTTTTTGAGATAGAGTCTCACTCTGTTCACCCAGGCTGGAGTGTAGCGGCGTGACCTTGGTTCACTGCAACCTCCGCCTTCTGGGTTCAAGTGATTCTCCAGCCTCAGCCTCCTGAGTAGCTGGGATTACAGGCTTGCTCCACCACGCCTGGGTAATTTTTGTATTTTTAGTAGACACAGGGTTTCACCATGTTGGCCAGGCTAGTCTTGAACTCCTGACCTCAAGTGATCTGCCGCCTCGGCCTCCCAAAGTGCTGGGATTACAGGCATGAGCCACCGTGCCCAACCTGATATGTTTTCAAATGGGAAAAATTAAATTGCAGAACTATAAGTTTTTATTCATATAAAAAAAATATGTATGGCCTTTAATCCTAGGACTTCGGGGGCCTGAGGCAGGTGGATCACCTGAAGTCAGAAGTTCAAGACCAGCCTGGCCAACATAGTGAAACCCTGTCTCTACTAAAAATACAAAAATTAGCCGGGCATGGTGGCGGGCACCTGTAATCCCAGCTACTTGAACCTAGAAGGCAGAGGTTGCAGTGAGCCGAGATCGTGCTACTGCACTTCAGCCTAGGCAACACAGCCAGACACTGTCTCAAAAAAATATATATTTATATATATAAACATATATATAAATATATATTATTATATATTAAATATATTATATATATTAATTATATATTTATATATATTAATATATAATATATATTAATATATATTTAATATTTTAATATATATTTAATATATAATATATATTAAATATATTTTTATATGTGATATATTATATGTATTTATATATATAAATACATATAATATATATGCATGGAAACACAGAGATGCCAAACAGTCTGGAAGAAAATTATTGGTAGTTACCTTTGAGAATTTGGACCAGAGGGGTGGAACCACACTGTTGGAATCTTTTAGATAAGCATATAGTACTTTATAATTATGAGAAACTACAAAAAATAGTCATACATCCCTCAGCAGGCCACAGGCCATCGTGCCTTGGGTCGTCTAACCTCCCCATCCTACCCTGTCCCCATCCTCCCTCAGTGGGCTGCAGCCCCTCCAGTCTCTTTTCTGTTCTTACAATGTGCCAATGCCTTCTTCACCTTGAGACTCTGTACTTCCTATTCCTTTTTTTTTTTTTTTTTTTTTTTCTGAGACAGAGTCTCGCTCTGTCACCCAGGCTGGAGTGCAGTGGCACAATCTCAGCTCACTGCAACCTCCACCTCTGGGGTTCAAGCGATTCTCATGCCTCAGCCTCCCAAGTAGCTGGGATTACAGGCGTTTGCCACCATGCCCGGCTAATTTTCGTTTTTTTCGTAGAGACGGGGTTTCACCATGTTGGCCAGGCTGGTCCTGACCTCCTGACCTCAAGTGATCCTCCTTCCTCGGCCTCCCAAAGTGCTGGGATTACAGGCATCAGCCACCATGCCTGTTGCTCAGCCGGGATGGAGAACCTAAGGAGATGCGAGATGCCCAGTTGTTTTGTGCTTTCTTTAAAATGTGGAGTCCTTTAGGCCTGTGCTCTCGGCTCTGGGCAACAAGTCCCGCTGACGCTTGACTGTACAGCTGCTATTAGGTTGGTGCAAGAATAATTGCAGTTTTTGCCATTAAAATAATGACATTAAATGCAATTACTTTTGCACCAACCTAAATTTATTTACTGGACAATTGCCTTCCCCACTAGCATGTAACCTACATGAAATAATAGGACACATTGACATCATGGTACCTCCTGATGTGATGTGTCTGCCTGGCTTAACTCCTAGTACAGTGCCTGGCACAAAGTGAGCACCAGATAAATATCAGTTGAACGAATGAATGAATGAATGAATGGAGCTGTGAGGTTTAAATGAGTCAATAAACAGAAGGTTCCTGGTGTAGAGTAGGAGCACATCAAATTGGTGATCTAAGCTGCCCTTGTAAAGAAGCAGCTTGAGCTATCACTGTTTGGCTTGCTCAGCACAGGCCTCTGTTCCATGCACAACTGCAGTTTCATTTGGCTTCAAAACTGGAAGGCAATCAGGGCTGTAATCAGTTTAAAGGTCGAGGAAAGTGCAGCATGCCTATTTCTTTCTGTTGGTCTGTATTCTTTGGATTTGATTTGCAGTTGGTTGATTGACTGATTGGGCTCACTTCGGAGCAGGGAGAATAGACTGGAGTTCATGCTTTTATCCAGCCCGCAGCAGAGGGGCTGGAGGGGCTGGTGGAAGCAGTTCCATTTCCACCATCTGCTGCTGGCTTCCCGTGCCACCTTCCAAGGGCTCCAGAAGGAGTGAGCCGTGCTTTCCAAACAAGAAACACCTCTTCGGTAAATACCCCAGTGTGAACCCATGGATAGGTTCCCATATATGCTGAGACCGTGAAATGGCCTTTGGGCAAACAAGCCAATTCTGAAGTCTGTCCCCAGGTCTGTGATCGGTTAAGAAGGAAGTCAGGACAGCAGAAAGGACAGGTAAAGGACCAGGCTTTGGAGTTGGCCAGACCTGCCCTTGGAATCCTAACTACCTACCACTTCTATCCATGTGACCCTGATCTACTGAACTTCATGAAGCTTCAGTTTTCCCTTGTGTAAATGGGACTAGTAATAATAGTGTCTATCTCGTACAAGTGTTATTACAAGATTATAAGAGATGATGATCTTTAGAACAAGTCCTGGCACATAGTTCCCATAAATGTTAGTTATTGTCATGATAGTATTATTAAAATATTTGTGTTGATTTCTTCCAATAGACTCCAAGCTCCATGGGCTTTCATGTAGGACCGTGTTTGTCTTATTCATCATGAGCCTGGCACAGAGCAGGTGGTCTGTACATATTTAGGGGATGAAGCTCTGGGCTTCATTTTACATATGAAGAAATGAAGTTCCAGCAAGATTGAGTGACTTGCCCAAGGTCACACAGCAGAGGAGAGCCTGGGGCTGGGCCCAGGACTTCCCTTTCTCTGTCCAGTGTTCTAACACATCCTGGAGGACAGATGCAGAGAGCTAAGACATTCTCTTAGATTCTGCCCTCAGACCCAGCTTCTCAGGAATCTTCTGGAACATGACATATGACCTGTTCAGTTTCCTCTCTGGGCTTCAGGGTTCTTGCTGTTTATGTTTTCATGGACTGAAGCCTCCAGCTAGGGGCTGAATTATGAGAAGCAGAGTACAACCTGCTGCACACCAGGTGAAGGAGAACTTCTTGTTCCCTTTAACTGTCGCCGAGTTGAATCATTTTGTTAAGCTCATGCACTAGAGTTACTTCCTATTTTAAACCTTATGAATCTGGGTAGTGTGGGGGGTTACAAAATAAATCTCCCCAGCCAAGGTGACACCTCAATTAGACCTCAAAGGCTTGCAGTGAAGCAGTTTGAAAATGGATGTTAAGCACATGCTAGTTCTCCTTTAGACTTGCAATAAAAAATAGTGGAGTGATTGCAAATGAAAATCGTTTTTCAACTTCATTAAAAAAAAAAAGCTCATCTATGTACAAATCCAGGAGACAGGCATCTTTTTAAGTTGTTGCCATTTTATCCACATTGTGCTCCGGCATTTACAGTACAAAGAGATTTTACCAAGTTCATAGCTTAGAGCAACCTTGGGCAGTCAGGAGGTCTGAGGGAGAGTCACATCAGCTGTCGGGGTGGAATTGTGGTCATATATAGCCTGTCTCACGTTACAGTGAGTCAGAGACTGCCTGTCCCAAACAGTATTTTCTTCTAGGATGGAAGCAGTGTGAAGTTATCTTCAAGTCTCTATCCATCAGGACAGATGCAGGAATTATTTTAAAACGTGTATGGTAAGAATTTCAGCCAATGTAGTTTAAAATAAGATGCCCAAGTCATTTTTGAGATGTAGTAAAAAATATCGTGTCTCGATTAATAGTATATTTTTAGCCTCACATAGTCAGTAATTGTTTTCAAATGTGCTTTGTAATTGAATATCCATATTTTATTTAGAAATCTAGTATGAGCAGGGAGAAAGAAACCATAGAAATTGTTCCCATAACATCAGATTACATTACATATGTGTGTGTATATATATATATGCACACACATATATATACATCATATATATCATCAGATAAATTTATCATGTATGTGTTTGTGTGTATATTCTTTATATATGCACAAATAATCTCTAAATAACTATCACTTCTTAATGTTTTGAAGAAAAGGCAGAGACTTGGAGGGAGAGATTGATCTGTCAAAGGAAATGAATTGTCTACTTTTTGTTTGCTTAACTGTTTATTTCCTACTTCATTCCAAGAGTGGTTTTTAGTAGTTAGGGAAATACACACAATATGGTATTTTTAGGTAAAGGTGGTAATTAAGGAATAATTAAGATTAGGGAAAAAAATAAAGCCACTCAGTTCTGTAAGTAAAATACTTAACTTCAAGGCCTAGGCTGACAAATACAAATTATATATATTCAAGGTGTGCAACATGATGATTTAATATTCGTATACTGTATTAGTCCATTTTCACACTGCTATAAAGAATAGCTGAGACTGGGTAATTTATAAAGAAAAGAGGTTTAATTGACTTACACAGTTCTGCATGGCTGGGAGGTCTCAGGAAACTTAAAATCATGGCGGAAGGCAAAAGGGAAGCAAGGCACGTCTTATATGGTGGCAGGAGAGAGAGAGAGTGAGGGGGGAACTGTCAAACATAAACCATCAGATCTCATGAGAACTCACTCACTATCATAAGAACAGTATGGGGGAAACCTCCCCCATGATCCAGTCACCTCCCACCAGATCCCTCCTTCCACACATGGGGATTACAATTCGAGATGAAATTTGGGTGGGGACACAGAGCCAAGCCGTATCATACATACTGTGTAATGATTACTATGATCAAATTAATGAACACATCTATCACCCTTAGTTATGATTTGTGTGTGTGTATGTGTGTGGTGAGGACACTTGAAATCTGTTCTCTTACCAATTTTTAAATAAACAATTCAGTATTATTAACTGTAGTTACCATACTTTACATTAGATCCCCAGAACTTATTCATCTTATAACTGAAAGCTTGTACCCTTTGACCAACATAGAAGTTTCTTAGGAAAACATGCCAAAGTAAAGATGGAAATAGAATCTATTACATAAATTCACAGTGTCCATAAGAAAAAAGACAAACCATTTGTTCAGGAAATACTCAGCGCTTCCCTAATACATTATGCAATGTGAATCATGGCCTCAAAAATGTTCCTATAGTGAATAGAAATATGGCTCTGAGCTTCCAGGAAGCCACAACAATAAAGGAAATAGGATTATTAATGATTTATTGTGTCCTCAAGATTAAGTGAGTTTCTTGGAAGCACACCTTCCTGGAGCTGAGACTTGATTTTTCTTTCATAAAGAGGACACTATAACATACTGAACACCATTTTGTTCCCAAATATAGTAAGTTTCTTAGAGCAGTGTTTCCTTCTAGAGGGAAAACATGAAAGCCCGGAGTAGAGGGTGGAGACCAGAGAAAGTTCTTTTCCCTAATTTTAATTTAGACCACAATGACAAATCCTAGCGATTAGGATTTCCCTGTGGTTTAAAGGCTATTCTTAAGATGAACACCTCATCTTACCGCCCCACCTGCTTGTGACCTTAGGATTTGCTGGAGGCTGTGGTCACAGCTGTAATCCCAGTGCTTTGGGAGGCCAAGGTGGGAGAATTGCTTGAGCCTAGGAGTTCGAGACCAGCCTGGGCAACACAATGAGACCCCGTCTCTACAAAAAATAAAATTAGCCAGGCGTGCTAGCACACTCCTGTAGTCCCAGCTACTCAGGAAGCTGAGGTGGGAGGATTGCTTGAGCCTAGGAACCCGAGGCTGCACTAAGCGGTGACTGCACCACTGCACACCAGCCTGGGTAATGAGCAAGACCTCGTCTCAAAATAAATAAATAAATAAGGTATGCTGGAACTTAGTTCTTTCCTTCCTAGCCCATGTAATTGGGTGCATTGTCGAGAGCAGAGAAGGATGTCTGCAACTAAGGAGTAGCTACGAGCGATGGAGCTTATACCATGTGCCAGACACTACACTAAGCACCTTATGTTTCCACGTAGTCCTCACACCTGGTATCTCAGAGAGGTGAGATCATCTCCATCGTACAGATGAGGAAACCGGGGCTGGGAGGATACACGGCTTGCACAAGTCCATGCAGCCAGTCAGGCCAGAGACCAGGGATTTGAACCCGGATCTACCTGATGCCAAAGAGGCTAGAGCCGTCCCAGGCCATGCTGTTCTGTAACCCAAGTGCCCAATAGGCCACAGTGGTCCAGTGCAAAGCTTCTCAGCATGGTAACTAAGGACCCACAGGCTGGACAGCAGGCAGTGTCTGGCTGTGCCTCCCAGCCTGCACCCTGACACTGGAGTGACCACAGACCACTAGTATAGGGGAGGCTTGGCAGTAGAGGAGGCTGAGAGCCCCATTCAAAGGCTGCAGGATCTACATGAGTGTTTTGGGGAGATATTTTCACTAAAGCAAGAAACCAGGGTTAAGTGAATAAGGATAAGAATATTCTTTTCTCCCTCTTTCCAAATCCTCTGTCCATCTACATTTGAGGAGCAGAGAAGGGTTTGGCCACCAGAGAGGGAACCTGGGTACCGGGAACACTCTAGCCTGTGGCTCAGGAAGTGAGTTCTAGCATTAGTTGAGAACCTTTGTGACCAACACTCTATCATCTAACAAAAAAGGTCAAGTTTTAGTGATGTATTTTCCTAAGACAATCACTGTTGAGTATATCAGCCCATAGTTTTCCCATTCATCTATCAACATACAAATATAAGCCAGGTGCGGTGGCTCACGCCTATAGCTCCAGCACTTTGGGAGGCCGAGGCAGGCGGATCACTTGAGGCCGGGAGTTTGAGATCAACCTGGCCAACATGGTGAAACCCCGTCTCTACTAAAAATACAAAAAAATTAGCCAGGCATGGTGGCACATGCTTGTAGTCCCAGCTACTTGGAAGGCTGAGGCATGAGAATTGTGTGAACCAGGAGGTGGAGGTTGCAGTGAGGTGGAGGTTGCAGTGAGCCGAGATCACACTACTGCACTCTAGCCTGGGTGACAGAGCAAGACTCTGTCTCAAAAAAATAAAAAACGTAAATATATATATTTATAAACATGTAACCATATTATATATGCTGTACCGTAACTTGCTTGTTTTTTCTTCACTTGGCAATATATCATTGCCATCTGCTTCATGCCAGCACACACAGATCTATCCCATTATTTTTAGTGGCTCCATAAAAATGATAGCGCTGTACCATACTTTTGTAAAACCAATTCCTATGAATGGATAGTTGGCTTGTATTATGAACAATGCTCCATAAACATTGTTGTAGCTATATTCTAGCTTACTTGTAGAAGTATTTCTTTTTCTTTTCTTTTCTTTTTTTTTTTTTGAGACAGAGTCTCGCTCTGTCGCCCAGACTGAAGTGCAGTGGCACAGTCTTGGGTCACTGCAACATCCGCCTCCCAGGTTCAAGTGATTCTCCTGCCTCAGCCTCTTGAGTAGCTGGGATTATAGGCGAGTGCCACCACACCCAGTTAATTTTTGTATTTTTAGTAGAGACGGGGTTTCACCATGTTGGCTAGGCTGGTCTCGAACTCCTGACCTCAGGTGATCCACCCGCCTCGGCCTCTTAAAGTGCTGGAATTACAGGCGTGAGCCACCGCGCCCAGCCTTGTAGAAGTATCTCTATAGGATTAATTCCTAGAAGTGGAATTGCTGGGTCAAAGGACACGCACATATTAAATTTAGACAGTGATCACCATACTGTCATCCAAAAATGTTATATTAATTTATACTTAATGCTACCAACCCACTGTGGGACTTTTGATGGGTGATGTCATCTTTGTGCTACATTTTCTCTACTTGTAAAATGAGAATTCTTATGCCTCAGTAATAATTCTAAATGAGGTCATTGTTTTGATAGGACCGTGGCTCCTTCAGAAGAAATATATCTGTAAATCTAAGGTGTCATTTTCATTTGCATTTTTTTCTTTCATAGTTCCTCAAAACTTAGTTCCTTCTCCATTTTAACCTGCAAAATAAATAATTTGATTGAGAGACATCTAGTGACTTCATGTCTTGGCACTGCCTTCACCAGTTCTATTTTTAGGACTCACCAGTGTCTGGGGATGTTTGGATGACATCAACTTTTACACATATCTTTTCATTTAAAATTTGCAAAAGTCTGCACAGCTATGACATGACACAAGCCTCCCACTGCAATGCCTGAAGATCCCTACTGTTCTGAGATTTAAAAATAAAAGACGATTTCCTTTCTTAATGATTTGCCCTAAAAGTTCAAGATCCTGTATTGAAGTTTATGCGAATGACCACTTCCAACTTCATAAGCTTCATCTCTGATGTGATCTCGGCTCACTGCAACCTCCGCCTCCCGGGTTCAAGTGATTCTCCTGCCTCAGCCTCCCGAGTAGCTGGGACTACAGGCGCACGCCACCACGCCTGGCTAATTTTTGTATTTTTAGTAGAGATGGGGTTTCACCATGTTGGCCAGGATGCTCTTGATCTCTTGACTTTGTGATCTGCCCGCCCTGGCCTCCCAAAGTGCTGGGATTACAGGCGTTAGCCACCGTTCCCGGCCGATGCAGAATGCTTTTGAAGGATATAGATAAATCTACAAACCCCTAGACGGCTCATGACCAGATTGGGCTAAGTTTCCCATTTCTCACTGTGCAACCTCGAGCAGGTTGCTTAACCTCTCTGTGACTCAGTTTGTCTGGCAATACAATGGCAATACTAATACTAGTAACCAAGCCATAGAGTTTTTGTGAGGATTAAATGAACTGGAATAGTGCCTGGCCCATAATAAGTGATCAATAAATGATAATTATTATTAATTAAGCAAAGCATTCAACATATGGTTAATACATATTGTTAAGAATATTGGCAGCCAGGTGCAGTCACTCATGCCTGTAATACCAACACTTTGGGAGGCCAAGATGGGAGGATCACTCGAGAGCCCAGGAGTTCGAGACCAGCCCGGGCAACGTAGAGAGACTATCTCTACAAACAATATGAAAACTAGCTGGGTATGGTGGTCTGTGCATGTGGTCCCAGCTACTTGGGAGGCTGAGGCAGGAGGATCTCTTGGTCTTGGGAGGTCGAGGCTTCAGAAAGCCACGATCACGCTGCTGTACTCCAGCCTGGGCAACAGAGTAAGACCCTGTCTCAAAAAAAATAAAAATAAAAATATTGGCTTTGGAGGGTCTGACAGAACCGAGCTCCTGCCTTTTACCATCAGGATGGTTCCTGGGCAAGTTGTTAATCCTCTCCAGGCTGTTTTCTCCTCTGTTGTGTGGGGACAATTAGGATCTGTCACAAAGGGCTACTGTGAGGATTAAGTAAAACAGCCATGTATGGAATTAAACAGATCTCTGGCACAAAGTGAATGGTCAGTAACTGGTGGCTGGTTTTAGTAATATTTTTTAAAGCTGTCAGCAAAAATAAAGTTTTTATTCCAGGTAATTTATGTACAGCCGTGGTTCTCAATGCTGGCTGCAGATTAGAATCTCCTGGGGGAAATTTATAAGCTGTGTCAGGCTAGAGGCCAGAAAAAGTGATTACATGGGTTTATTCTTGGTAGAGAATGTGTTGTAACCACATCAGCAAAGCCCTAATACTATGGATTAGCTACAAGATCCCAGTAATAGCTTTGGATTCAAAATCTTCCTTTGCGAGGCTCTTCTCACTAATGCAGTTTCATTTGGTCTAAAATTCAGGGGATCTGAGTTCCTGTTCGACTCTGCAATTTACCAGCTACATGGACCTTGCTTTCTGCTTTGAAAAATTGAATGGTTGAATCAGGAAATCTCTATAACAGCAAAACAGATTATCCCATAGGTGTTTGCTGTAGAATATCCTGCCTCCCAGGCAAGAGGCCTGCTGTCTGGGCGAATCTAAACCTTGAAAACCTGTTGCTGCCGTTTTGGTGGCCGTTGCCGGGTTTGGGAGTTTGGTCTCAATGTTGAAGGCAAGAACAATAGATGGTGAACGTTCTGCTCACTACTGGGCTTTTGTTGGGGAAAGCGAGGTGGGATCACTGGGGGAGGCAGAGAGTAAATCCGGAAGTTTAGAGGGTGAGGCAGAGAAGAGGGAGGCATGAATTCGGTATTTGGCAATTTGGGAAAGTTTGGAGGAAAAGAGTAGGGAGGTTTAAAGGAGATTTTTGTGAAGTTTGATCACATGTTTGAGAAGGTAGGAAGCACATATTCTGGAAGGAGGCTCCTCCTGTCACTACATTTGAACCTGTCACACCCAGAATGACTCTTTCTGAATGCAAGTTGGAGCTAACCGGGAGGGCAATGGGAAATTCTGTCTGCCTTGTCAAGCTGTGGCCCGGCCTACAGGACAGCATTGCCTACCTGTGGCTGCCAAACGTTGGGTGTCTGCAAAGATCCGCAATCCTCATAGCAGCTCTAATTTAGAGTGCCAACTACATGCCAGGCACTTTGCATATATTATTTCTAATCTTCACAGAAAACAGAATGAGTAGAAATTATTATTGCCCGGCCGGGCACAGTGGTTCATGCCTGTAATCCCAGCTCTTTGGGAGGCCGAGGTGGGCAGATCACTTGAGGTTAGGAGTTCGAGACCAGCCTGGCCAACATGGTGAAACCCTGTCCCTACTAAAAATACAATAATTAGCCAGGCAAGATGGCAGGCGCCTGTAATCCCAGCTACTCGGGAGGCTGGGACTGCAGAATTGCTCGAACCTAGGAGGCAGAGGTTGCAGTGAGGCAAGATCACGCCACTGCACTCCAGCCTGGGCCACAGAGTGAGACTCCATAGCAAAAAAAAAAAAAAAAAAAAAAAGGCAGCTATTATTGCCCCTGTCTTTCAGGGGAGGAAACTGTGTCTCAGAGGTTAAATCATTCACCTTTGGTCACACAGCTTTGAAGTGGCAGAACTGAGAAAATTTATTTATTTATTTATTTATTTTGGAGATAGGGTCTCACTCTGTCACCCAGGATGGAGTGCAATGGCATGATCTTGGCTCACTGCAACCTCCACCTCCGGGGTTCAAGGGTTCCTCCTGCCTCAGCCTCCCGAGTAGCTGGGATTACAGGCGCGCGCCATCACACCCTGCTAATTTTTGTATTTTTAATAGCAATGAGGTTTTACTATGTTGGCCAGGCTGGTCTCGAACTCCTGACCACAAGTGATCCACCCTCCTCGGCTTCCCAAAGTGCTGGGATTACAGGTGTGAGCCACCACACCCGGCCAGTCACCCAGGATTTTAATGATTTATTTTGTTTATTGTCTATGTGACTGCACTAGAAT
Organism: Pan paniscus; assembly: GCF_029289425.2. NCBI lineage: Eukaryota > Metazoa > Chordata > Mammalia > Primates > Hominidae > Pan > Pan paniscus. The sequence continues at coordinate 21,104,100 of NC_073267.2, forward strand.
GTAAGTTCTCTGACAGCAGGGACCTTTCTTTCCTATTTTGTTCACTGCTCTATCCTCAGCATCTAGAACAGTGCCCAGCACATGGTAGACAGTCAAGGAATACTTGTTGGTTGAATGAATGGATCTGTGTTACATAACCTCCTTCCCAGATCAGCCAGCTTGCCAAACGCTCTATGGGCAAGTAAACAGAACTGAGGCTGGACACAGTGGCTCACACCTGTAATCCCAGCGCTTTGGGAGGCCAAGTTGGGAGGATCACTTGAAAAGTTCGAGACTAGCCTGGGCAATGTTAAGAGACCCTGTATCCACTAAAAAAATAAAAAATAAATAACTGGGTAGCGTGGTGCATGCCTGTAGACCCAGCTGCTCAGGAGGCTGAAGCAGGAGGACCTCTTAAAGCTCAGGAGGTTGAGGCTGCCGTGAGCTATGGTTGTGCCACTGCACTCCAGCCTGGGAGACAGAGCAAGACCCTGTCTCCAAAAAAAGAAAAATAAAGCAAACAGAACTGTTTCCAAAAAAAAAAAAAAAAAATTAAGGGAAGATATATGCTTACATATAATATATAAATGGGTAAAGACCGCCTGTAATCTCAGGACTTTGGGAGGCCAAGGCTGGTGGATCACCTGAGATCAGGAGTTCAAGACCAGCCTGGGCAACATGGTGAAACCCTGTCTCTACTAAAAATACAAAAATTAGCTAGGCGTGGTGGCAGGCACCTGTAATCTCAGCTACTTAGAAGGCTGAAGCAGGAGAATCGCTTGAACCCGGGAGGTGGAGGTTGCCGTGAGCCAAGATCACACCATTGCACTCCAGCCTGGGCGACAGAGCGAGACTCCGTTTCAAAAAATAATAAGAAAGAAAGACAAAAAGTCCATTAAAATATAATCCCCAGATGCTAATAGCGATTATCTCTGGGTGGTTGTAATGCAGGCGATTGATGAGTTGATTGATTTTTGCCTTTTTTTCTAAAACAGAAATGCAAGTGATTATTTTTCTTTTTTGATTATCCATAATTTCTAAAAATAATAAAAAGGAGTGTTTGTTTACATTCATTGTGCACTTACTATGAGGCAAGCATTTTCCCAAGCACTTTACTAGTAGCAACTCAATTATTCTTTACACCTTTGAAGTAGTTACTGCTATGGTCTCCATTTTATAGATGAAGAAACTGAGGCAGAGAGAGGTCAAACAGTGTATCTGGGGCCACACAGCAAAAACATAGCAGAACCAAGCAGCTTGACTCCAGAGTCCTCCCTCTCTCTCTCCTCATTAGGCTGCAATGCACAGATGTTATTTATGGAGTTCAAACACTCAAGAGAAATCTGTTGGTGTTCAGTTTCCTGCAAAGTCCATTAGGACTTCTGGTTGCATTGCCAAGGGCATGAAGCACATGCTTCTTTATGCCTGTGAGCCTGCCTTAAAGAGTAACGATCCCGCCCACCAAATTGTCCCTGCTTCTCTCTGTGAGCACCAGTCCAAGGCTGTTGACACATGGTGTTCACCCTTAGGATCTAAATTTAGGATGTGAACAGCTAAAGCGTCTTGCCAGTTTTCATATTCAACTCTCATTATCTCTCTTAAATTATCTTTTTAAAAATAATTTAAAACCTGTCCCCATATCAAAGCGCAATACATTCTCATTATGAAAAACACAGAATAGTAGCAAGAGATCTAAAAAAGGTACCCACCTCACTGTCACTGGTAATACTTTGGTGGCTACGAAACCTTTTCAAAAATGCCTTACTTTGCCAGATCTGAGTAGGAGGGAGATGGGGGAGACTAAGGAATCTTTTGCATGAGCCCTACTGTTGCCACGTGCATTGGAATTGCCCTCATTTTCTTCTCGTGGCATCCAGAGACTTGTCACTTAAGAGGTTTCAAAGTGACATTTGAAGCTGTTCAGGATGAGCAGCTAATAATAGTAGAAAGAGTCCTAGGCTTAGAGTCCCAAGACCTGCATTGGAACCCTGGCTGGAAACTTCCTAGCTGTGTGTCCTTGAGCAAGGCACTTAACCTTCCTGATCACTCATCTTTTAGATGCAGAATGAAATTAACACTCTCCCTGAAAACCCAACTGAGAGACAAGTTTATTTGTGTTAAAACAACAACAACTTGAGCTAATTTCACCTACAAATTCTTACTGGCTATGTGACCTTGAACAAGTTACTTAACTCTTCTAGCTTTCGGTTTTTTCACCTGTACAATGGAAATAAAAGCATCCCCCTCGCTGGATTCCAAAATGAGATAATGCTTGTAATGAATATGCTTAGTCCAATGCCTCATAAACATTAGGTGCTCAATAATGATCAGTGTCTACCATTGTAAGCCATCTTTTTTTTTTTTTTGAGATGCAGTTTTGTTCTTGTCACCCAAGCTGGAGTTCAGTGGTGCGATCTCAGCTCACTGCAACCTCCACCTCCTGGGTTCAGGCAATTCTCCTGCCTCAGCCTCCTGAGTAGCTGGGATTACAGGCGCCCACCACCACGCCTAGCACATTTTTGTATTTTTAGTAGAGACAGGGTTTCACCATGTTGGCCAGGCTGGTCTCGAACTCCTGACCTCAGGTGATCTGCCCACCTCAGTATCCCAAAATGCTGGGATTACAGGTGTGAACCACCACACCCGGCCCCATATCATTTTTGAATCATTTTAGAGCAGTGTCTTTTCCCACTGAGTGGTGAAATCAGTTAGTGGGTTGCCAAAAACATTTTGAAAAATGAAGTACAATATAGAGAACATATCAACATGCTTTGCTTATTGTAAGGGAAATACTTTTTGGAGAAATATTTGTTTGAGATGTGTTTGTGCATTGTAAAAACAATGTAAAACATATTTTTTAAGTTGAAGGTGGCAGTTTAAATATATGAAAACCACTAAGTTAGATTATAAATTTGGTTCCCATGGTTTTAGATTTTCCCTGAATTTGCCAAGGTGGTGTGTCTTTGGCTTACAAACCAAGGTACCTTGGGAAATAACCATGTTAATGTACTTTAACATCTTCTGTAAAATTTTTTCTTTGGGTCAAAATCCATTAAATCCTTTTCAAAAATAAATCCATATGTGAAATGTCATCCAGCAAATGGTGCCAGGAAAAATGTTGCTTCCCTTGAAAATGGTTTGCTTCTTCCCTGACTTTCCCTTTTTGCCTTGTTGGCCAGGATGCTCAGAGTTCAATGTGAAACTCATTTATAGCAACGTCTTAAACGCTATAGTTAGCATATCTAAATTCTCCATTTCTCTTCACGCTTGGTTTTCTTTTTCTGTTTTGATTTACCATCTTTTATTATAAATTATCTCAAATCTTTTAAGGAAGGAAGCAGGATGTAAATACATTCAGGAGGAAAACAGTTGTTTTCCTTGCTTATAACACAGACAGCTTGTGAACCTCAGATGAGATAATGTATGGGGAAGAACATTAAACACTGGGAAGCCTGGCCCGGGGGAGTTGTCATTAGAGCATATCTGACTCTTGCAAAGGTGGAAGTTTTATCAGCTTTGTTGACAAGGAGAATAGGGCTGGCATTTGTTTTAACAGAATTGTTAAAAATAACTTTCTTCTTAACTGATTGTAGAAGTAATACTTGCTCTTTGTAGAAAACTAAACAAAAAAGTGGATGATTCTGTCTCACCGCCTAGAGATGACCATTATTGAAATGTCATCTTTCTTTTTTTAAAAGTTTTATTGAGATATAATTCATATATCATGCAATTCAAAGTGTACAACTCAATGGCTTTTAGTATATCACAGATACTACAGATGTCACAGAATTTGCAACCATCACTAAATGAATTTTAGCACATTTTCATCACCCCCAAAAGAAACCCTACACCCTTTAGCCATTATCTCCCAAGACTTCCAATCCTCCCAGCCCCAGACAACCACTAATCTACTCTGTCTCTTTATGGATTTGCCTGGTCTGGACAGTTCATATAAATGGAATCATTCAATATGTAATCCTTTGTGACTGACTTCTTTCACTTAGCACAATGTTTGCAAAGTTTATCCATGCTGTAGCATGTGTCAGTACTTTACTCCTTTTTACAGCTTGTATTAGTCAGCTCAGGCTGCCATAATAAAATACCACAGTCTTGACAGTTTAAACAACAGACATTTCTTCTCTCATGGTTCTGGAGACTGTAAGTCTGAGATCAAGGAACCAGCATGGTCAGGTTCTAGTGAGGGCTCTCTTCCCGGCTTGCAGACAGCCACCTTCTTGCTGGGTCATCACATGGGAGAGGGAGCTCTCTGGTGTCTCTACTTCTTCTTCTTGTAAGGGTACCAGTTCTACCAGATCAGGTATATACCCTTAACCTTAATCACCTCCTTAAAGGTCCTATCTCCAATACAGTTAGATGGTGGGAGTTAAGGCTTCATCATATGAATTCTGAGGGACATAACTCAGTCTGTAGCATGGCTGAGTAATATTCCATTGTATGAAGGTATCACATCTCACTTATCCATTAATCAATTGATGGGCATTTGAATTGTTTCCACTTTTTGGCTATTATGAATAATGCTGCTATGAATATTCATGTACAAGGTTTTGTGTACTCATATGCTTGCTTTTTTTTTTTTTGAGACAGGGTCTGGCTCTGTCACCCAGGCTGGAGTGCAGTGGCACGACCTCGGCTCACTACAAGCTCCACCTCCCAGGCTCAAGGGATTCTCCCACTTCAGCCTCCCAAGTAGCTAGGATTACAGGCACCTGCCACCACGCCCGGCTAATTTTTGTATTTTTAGTAGTGACAGGGTTTCACTATGTTGGCCCGGCTGGTGTCGAACTCCTGACCTCAGGTGATCCGCCCGCCTTGGCCTCCCAAAGTGCTGGGATTACAGATGTGAGCCACTGTGTCTGGCCGGCCTTGTTGAAGACTTCAGAGTTGAACCCAATTTCAGCTGGGCCACACAGCATCAGGAGGGCTTTATAGGAAAGATGAGTATGGGGCACGTTGGAGATGGGTCGGATGACCCGGTGGCAGTAAGAACAGACAAAAGTGGACAGATTTAGGAGACATTTAAGGGGTAAAAATGACATAGATGAGATCAGTGATCTTTTCTAAAAATGTAGCTTTGTTTGTAGATAGATGTATTTCTCATCGTAGTAAGTGGTTGAAAACGTTCGTGTTTTCTTTTCAGTGGACCAGGGGGCTTCCTGTTAGAAAGAACGCCGGTTGAAACTCAAAGGATGTTAATTCCCATCCTCTTTCTTCATGTTTGGTAAAAACAATAACAACAACAACAACAAACACCTTACCAAACATGAAGAAAGGGGATGGGAAGTTTTTTGTTTTGTTTTGTTTTGTTTTTGAGACAGGGTCTTGCTGTGTCCCCCAGATTGTAGCACAGTGGCACAATCTTGGCTCACTGCAACCGCTGCCTACTGGGCTAAAGTGATCCTCCCACCTCAGCCTCCCTAGTAGCTGGGACTACAGGCACACGTCACCATGCCTGACTAATTTTTGTAGTTTTTGTAGAGGTTTCGCCACATTGCCCAGGCTGGTCTCGAACTCCTGGGCTCAAGAGATCAGCCCGCCTCGGCCTCCCAAAGTGCTGGGATTACAAGTGTGAGCCACCACGCCCTGCCAGTTTAGTTTCTTATTCCTTGGAGTTTCTTGATGTTAGCCCTATCTGCCCTGGGTTCTGAGTCAGCCATCAAGATGAGTGAATCTTGTCTCGCAATCCCTAAGTACAGATTGAAATAATTTCTCAATTGTTTATTAATTTGTTACCCTTGTAGAGGAGCTGTTTAAAAATGAACTGGAGGGTTTGTCTCTGTTGTTCTTAAAGGCAGCATATAATATACAGAGCTTCTGCCAGTCTGAACTGGCTAACACTTTATACCCTAAACTCATTCAGAATGCCTGGGATATTTCTAAAGGTTCAGTTTGGGCAGCGGCAGCTGAGAATGCAGTGATAAATAAAAAAGTCATAAGACACGGCTGACGGGGTTTGTCTGTGTTCATTCACACCCATGACTCACTCGGCTTTTGAAGACACAGAATTTCGAAGGACAACCAGATGGTGGCTGTTTAAACTGCAGCACTAAAACTCCAATCTTAATGTATTTCAGCTAATTGCAAAATGGAGTTACCCTTGTAAATTGAGATATAGAAAGAAAATACGAATAGATCTATAAATACATATGAATAACACATAAACTAAGGCTTACTCAATGATTTAAAGAAAACCTGCTTAAATATTTGTTTTAAAATATTATATTTTCCAGTTTTTCTGCAGTAACTGCATTACTTGTGTGATAACAAATAATTTTATAGCCGGGCATGGTGGCTCATGCCTGTAATCCCAGCAGTTTGGGAGGCTGAGGCGGGCGGATCACTTGAGCTCAGGAGTTCGAGACCAGCCTAAGCAACATGGTGAAACCCCATCTCTACCAAGGACACAAAAAATTAGCCAGGCGTGGTGGTGCATACCTGTGGTCCCAGTTACTTGGGAGGCTGAGGTGGGGGGGATCACCTGAGCCCAGGAGGCAGAGGCTGCAGTGAGCTGAGATCACATCACTGCACTCCAGCCTGGGCAATAGAGCGAGACCCCATCTCAAAAAATAATAATAATTTTATTGAATATTTATTATGTGCCATACAATATGTACCATTTCGTTTCATCCTTGAATTCTACCAAAAGGAAAGTCTTCCTATCCTCCTTTTATGGATGAGAGAGCTGAGGCTTCCAAGATGTTGAGAGACTTGTTCAGGCCACCCAGTTGGTAAATGGTGGTAGGATTCAAAGCCGGAGCTGCCTTCTCCCAAGTGGTGTGCTCTAAGCAGCTAAGCTGTGCTTGGATGGCCCCATTGCTAGGTTTGATTTGGTGGCTTCCTTCCCCTGTCAATACCTCAGTTTTCACCTATTAAAAACAAGCCTTTTATTGAATCTCTCTTTTTCCAGGAATCAAGACCCTTTACGGGGTCAAACCTTGCTAATCCCATGGTTCTGTCTCAATATAACCAATGTTGCCACTCCCACGCCAAATGTTTCCATTTAAAATACTGCCTTCAAGGAGACTTTGCTCTGGATTAACTTTAGTAACTGTTTGGAAGTCAACAACAGAAAGCTGCAATTACTGCTCATTCAAGGCTGTCACGTTCTCCCGGAATGCCTTGTGGCTTCCAAGTTGGCTTAATTTTCCCAAAAATAATGCAACACAGCATCTGGTACTGTCAAGAAATGGAGGTAAATTTACCAGGCTACTGACATTTACGCCCTGAATATCAACATGTATTTCTTTGTAGAAAGGAATCTTCCACAATTTGTTCTTCTAGTTGGGGGCAGAGGGGCATAGATTTTTTTTTCTTTTTTTCCTGTATTCTTCAAATTTTCTATAATGTATTGCTCTTCATGGAAAAATAAAATCTCGGTAATATATATAATACACTCCCCTGCCTTTCTAATTTTAGGGACCAATTCTTACTCCAAGGTGGTGTCAGATGATGGTTAAGACCATGGGTTTTGGAGTCAAAAGATACCAAGATCAGAATCTTGGTGTGGCCATTTACTTAACTCTGTGACCTTGGGCACGTTGCTTAGTATCTCTGAGCCTCAATTTCTCAGTCAGTAAAATGAAAATGAGGATAGCATCTACCTCCCAGGGTGGTTGGGAGAATTGTATGAGATAATTAAGGTAGGTAAAGCCCTGAGCCTAGTGTCCAGCATCTGGCTAGTGCAAATTTCCTGATTAATTCTATGATATTGTCCATAGGGACCCTCTCGGGTGTGTAAGACTCTTTGAGGATCTGACTAAAAAGGTGGGCACATTTTTGTGTCTGTTCTCTTCCTCCCCATTGTTCCTATTTTATTTTTTGTGATTGAGGTGGCACTCACATACAGTGGGGTACACCGGTCACAGTGCAGTGCTCCGTGAAATTCTGTGCATGAATCCAACCCAACCACCGCCTGGATCCAGATAGTGAACATGGGCGGCCCCCAGCCAGCTCCCTCATGCCCCACGCAGTGTCCCCTTCCCTCGAGGTAAACTCTGTTCTTACTCCTTTCACCATAGAGTAGTTTTGCTTCTTCTCTGCCTAACTGGAAAACACAGAATGAACTCCTTTGTGTCTGGCGTCTGTGTCTTCTGCTGAACATTATGTCTGGGAGATGCAGCTAACTTGTTGAGGGGTAGCACTCAGTTGATCTTGTATTGTCGTGTTGCTGTTGTAGCATTCCTTTGTATGATTATCGTCACAAGCTGTGAATCCAGTCACTTTTTAATGGATTATTGGGTTATATCCACTTTTGGCTATTATGAAAAATGCTGCTACTTTGTTGATTTTATTATTATTTTTAGAGATAGGGTCTCACTCTGTTTTCCAAGCTGAAGTGCAGTGGTGCAGTCATAGCTCACTGCAGCCTTGAACTCCTGGGCTTGAGCCATCCTCCAGCCTTGGCCTCCCAAAGTGCTGGGATTATAGGCATGCGCCACCACACCTGGCCCAATGCTGCTGCTTTGAACACTCCTGGATCTGTTTTTTGGCCGATGTAAATACTCACTTCAGCTGTGGATTTGGAGTTGCTGGGTTATATGTTTAATTCTAAGATATTTCCAACTCATTTTCCAAAGTGGCTGTACCATTTTACATCCCCATCAGTGATGCACGAGCAGTCTGCATCTTTACCAACAATGAGTGTGATGAGTCTTCTTTTTCATTTTAACCATTCTGGTGGGTGTGTGGTGGCTATCTCATCGTGGCTTTAATTTCCTTAATGACTAATGACGTTGCACACCTTTTTATGTGCTTATCAGCCATTGGGACCGTATTTCATTCCTAAATTCCTTTCTGCCATTGGGATATTTGATAGGTCAACTTGCCAGAATGATGTTTAAAGAATGAGCACCCATGCTCTGAGTTTGGGGAATACATTCCGGAACATCCACATTGGCTTCTTCTGTTTACTTTCAAGTTCTTGGCTGTGTTTGATACCTGAGTTTGCAAAGATAAGTAACCTTCAGATGAGTGACATCTTATGAATTTTAAAAGATGCTAAATGAACTACTTAGCAGCAATTCAGCTTATATTCCTGCAGTCCACCTGGGGGGAAAGGAAGCCACATTTCTTGAGTACCTTCTTCATGTGCCACATACTGGTGCCACCAGTACCACTGGTACAGTGTACCAGACACTTTGAATGGATCATCTTTAATCTTCATAAGGACTCTGTGAAGTGGAGATTATTATACCTATAGCTCAAATGAGGAAATTGAGGCTGGGGGCAGAGGTGGGGTATCATCCAGCTATTAAGTGGCAGAGCCAGGATTTGAATACTGCGTCTGCTTGATGCCAAAGTGTACCCTTTTATTAGCAAGCACATTGAGGAGGAAACGTTATTTTCCTAGAAATTTGCTAATCAGAAACTTTTCCTAGCAAACATTTCATAATTATTTCTGTGAATGGTCACCCCTACTAAGGCCACTCCACTTGTGGGTGGATCTCTTGTCACTGTCACCCCACCCTGGATCTGATGATCGGGGAGTTTCCCCTGCAGCTTCTGATTGGCCACTTGACACCATTTCTCATCCTTCCTGCCTTTCTCCCATCTTTGGGCTCTAATTGCAGCAATACTGTTTAGGTGTTGATTACCCTGAGGGTCTTTTTCTTTTGTCTGGTATATTTTCTGGTGATTCTTTTAGAAAGTTTCCCCCAGTTGTATAGCAATACAGGTATACTGTAGAACATTCAGGAAAACAAAAATTCAGCAGTTTCCTTTCAATCATTACATCTATGTTCAGGTTTTTTTTTTTTTATGTATTTGAGATGCTGGGTTATAACTTAGTTGAGCAATAGATGTAATTTTGGACGTAATGAATGTAATTTTCTACAGGGCAGTTACACTTAAGTGATGTATTATGAAAATCTCACCCAAGAATGAATGTGGAATAGGAGTCACTTGTTCTAAAAAAATAAAAATTTTAAAAAGTAAACTTTTTTTTTTCTTTAGAAAGGCAGGGGCTGGGTGCGGTGGCTCATACCTGTAATCTCAGCGCTTTGGGAGGCCAAGACAGTAGGATCACTTAAGCCCAGCAGTTCGAGACCAGCCTGGACAACATAGTGAGATCCCATCTCTACAAAAAGTAAAAAAAATATTTGGGCATGGTGGTGCACACCTGTAGCCCCAGCCACTTGGGAGGCTGAGGCAGGAGGATCACTTGAGCCCAGGAGGTCAAGACTGCAGTGAGCTGTGATTGCACCATGTACTTCAGCCTGGGCAACAGAATGACACCCTGCCTCTGAAAAAAAAAAAAAAAAGAAAGAAAAAAGAAAAAGAAGGAATGAAAGAAAAGAAAGGAAGGCAGGGATGATTAAATGAAGGAGCCCAGTTTATATCTTAGTTTTAGAGACATCATCACGCCTGGCTTCCAGCTCTAACAGACAGAAGCCTCCATGCCCTCGTGCCATCCTTGTACTCCTTGGAGACATGATTAACTTGGTATTGAACAATTTCAAATTTGCATAATGGAAATTTATAGGAAATGTGCCGCACCGTATTTTCCCACTGACATTTCTGTTTTTACACTTTGCCAAAACATCATGTTTTTATGGCTTCATTATATTACATCACATCAAGGTTATAGGTTGTCAGATACTTAATCATTCCCTGACTTTTGGGCATTTAGGTTGTTCTCAAACTGTTTATGTGGTAAGGATGCGGAAGTGAACACCTTTGTCTGCATAACATCATTGTTGCTTCTTTAATCACAGACATTTTTGCCCTCCTGGTGGGAGGCAGTTGTGAGATCTTGACCCTGTAGAGTTTTAAGAGCAGCAGCAGCCAGACAGCTCACAGCGTAACCTTGAGCAAGTTGCATGACCTGTCTCTGCTTCAGTCTCCCTACCTGTAAAACTGGGGAAAATAATAGCACTTAGCTCACTATGACTTCGTATGTGTCAAGGGCTTCATAAGTACCATAGAAGTGTTTGCTTTTATTATTTACCTGGAATCCTAGAAATCGGGAGCTAATTGAGTAAAAGATGAACGTTTTAAGGTTTCTCATAGATATTGCTGATTTGGGAGCGTGAGCCAGTCTCCTCCTTGTAACCCCAGGCCCCAGCACGGTTGTGGTCCATAGCTGTGTGGCAGATGGTCATCTATTGAAGCAAGTTCTCCCCGCAGTATGTGAGCATCTCCTGGTTCTTACAATTTCCTGTTGATTTTTTCTGCCTCACCTTCTATACTGTGACCTCTTTGAGGGCAAAGAATATGCCCTAAGCAAAATAATAGCTGGCTGGGTGCTGTGGCTCACACCTGTGACCCTATCATCTTGGGAGGCTGAGGCAGGAGGACTGCTTGAGCCCAGGAGTTAGAGACTAGGCTGGGCAACATAGCAAGACCCTATCTCAACCCAAAATAAAAATATATTAGCCAGGCATGGTGGTGCGTGTGTGTGGTCCCAGCTATTAATACTTAGGAGGCTGAAGTGGAAGGACCATTTGAGCCCAGGAGGTTGAGACTGCAGTGAGCCCTGATTTGCACCACTGCTTTCCAGCCTGGGTAACAGAGCGAGACCTGGTCTCAATAAAAACGCGAATAATAATAGCTGATATTTATCAAGTGCCTAACTCTGGGTCAGAACCAGTGCTGAGCACTTTGCATTTTGCACAGCTTGCCTCTTTTGCTTCTCTCAGCGCCCTTAGGAGGCAGGTGCCATTCTCAACCCTGGCTCACAGTTGACTGAGGCCCTCAGGAAACAGGCACTGTTTCCCAAACTTGCCCAAATCTGCTCTTTCCCAAACTTGCCAGATCAAAACGCCCACCCACAGCACTGAGGGGGAGGGGATACTGATTCCCAGGCCTCACTCCTGGAGATTCTGTTTCTAAAGGTCTGGGGTGGGGCCCAGGAATCTATGTTTTCACCCCAGGTCATCCTTTCATGCTGAGGCCCTGTCTGGACAACATTGTATGAGTGGCCGGATGACCCTGTGGTCCCCAAATTTCCTGTCTTGAGCTTTAGGCATTTTCTTTATCTGTCCTGTGCTGCTGGCTGGGAGGTTTTTCTCTGGGCTGTGAATTAAATTCTCAGTCCTGTCACTCACAGGCACAGGAGAGGATAAGGGCGACCACGAGGAGAAGATGTACGGAGTCTTATTAGTATGCAAGGCCCTTCTTGTCACATTGCCTTTAATTGAAGCTGAAGGGCTGGCGTATCTCTCTCTGGGATTTTCCACTCTCCCAGCCCTTCCGGAACTGGCTGGGCACCAGCCCGCTGAGAGGGACAAGGACAGCATAGGGGTGCCGAGGCATCTGTCTGTTGGTGTTGGAAGCCAACCACAATGATGTCTCCGAGCTAAGGTGGAAGCTGCATTCTACAGCATCCTGGCTTACTTCTTCTCTCCTGCCTCTCACCCCTGCTTCCCTCCCCTTTTCCTCCCTCCGCTGATCAAGTACCTACCTGTGCAAGGCTGTGTTCTGCCAAGACCAGGAGGAGGAAGACCACCAAGTCGAGATTTTATCTCTTGCTTAATTTTTAGCAAAGTAGTGCATCCCCAGAGGCAATGACTTTGAACTTCAGCTGCTCCTCGGGGTGTTACTTCTGTATCTGGAACAGGTCTCTATGGTAATAAGATTTTCAATAGGATCTACTGATTTCCTGCCATGATAGGTGAGGGTTAGCTTAGATTCCATCCCTCCCCTCCTCAAAACAGCTAAATCATTCTTTTCCATGCCTTTATTGGTTGGCTTTGTAATTTCAAGCAATACACGAACATATCTATTTCTTTTTACCTTTTGGGGGGTGAAATATACGTACAACAGTGGCTATAAAACACATATAACAATAAATAAAAACATTTGTGGAGGATCGCTTGAGCCTAGGAGTCAGAGGCTGCAGGGAGCTATGATCGCACCACTGCACTCCAGCCTGGGCAACAAAGCGAGACCTCTCTACAACATTTAACAAACAAACAAACAAACAAACAAACAGAACACTGTCAACAGTTTTAAAGCTCTTCCCCCATGAAGCCACTTCTCTATCGTGATAGCTGTTCTCTTGCTTTTCTTTGGAGCTCTTTTCACGTTTGTATGCATCTCTCAGCATTTAGATTTGCTATAAATAGAATCACACTATATGTATTATTCCGTGCCTCTCATCTTTCCTTCAACTTTTTTTTTTTTTTTTTTTTTTTTTGAGATGGAGTCTCGCCCTGTCGCCCAGGCTGGAGTGCAGTGACGCGATCTTGGCTCACTGCAAGCTCCGCCTCCTGGGTTCACGCCATTCTCCTGCCTCAGCCTCCCGAGTAGCTGGGACTACAGGTGCCTGCCACCATGCCCGGCTAATTTTTTGTGTTTTTAGTAGAGACGGGGTTTCACCGTGTTAGCCAGGATGGTCTTCATCTCCTGACCTCGTGATCTGCCCGCCTCGGCCTCCCAATGTGCTGGGATTACAGGCGTGAGCCACCGCGCGCGGCCTCCTTCAACATTTTTGAGCTAATCCAAGTTGATGCGTGTGGCTTCGGCTCACTCATGTTCAGTGTTGTATAATCACTGGTCAAGTAGACCACCATTGGTTTATCCAGTCAACTGCTGATGGACATTTGGGTTGTGTCCAGGTTTTGCTATCACGAGCATCCTGCCAGTACACGTATGGAAGGGTTTCTGCAGTGGGATACGGGAGTGGAATCATTTGTATTCACTGTCAGACTCAGTTCCATTTGGTAACGCCAAGCAGTTTTCCAGTGTAGTTGTGCCTCCAGAGATGGTGACCTAATTATGTAGGGTGTTCAAAAATCCCCAGGTAATTCCACTGGGAGGCTCCACGTCACACCTTGATTTCCAGCCCGTCAACTCGAGATAACACCTCTCGGTCCTCCCCCATGAACAAGGTCCCTAGCTCATTCCTTTCTGCTCTCCTCTGTCAAGATTTCTGAGTGATGATCTAAAGAGATACTAAGGGGCTTTTTCCCAGGCAAGGTCAACACGTAGGGAGTAGGCAACAAGGTTGTCAAGGTATGGACAGGAATTGGGTAAAATACCAGGACAACAGCTTGCAGGTGAATTCTTCCTTCAGGCAGTTGAAGAAAACTAAAGAAAACCCAAGGGCTGGGGAATCCTCCCAGAAGCCAGTCCTTCCCTCCAGCTATTAGTTGCCTCCAGCATCTGTCTGTCTGCCAGCTCTCTCTCTCTCTCTTTTTCTTTTTTTGAGACAGTCTTGCTCTGCCACCCAGGCTGGAGTGCAGTAACACGATCTTGGCTCACTGCAACCTCTGCCTCCCTTCAAGCGATTCTCCTGCCTCAGGCTCCCAAGTAGCTGGGATTAACAGGCGCCTGCCACCACGCCCAGCTAATTTTTGTAATTTTAGTAGACAGGGTTTCACCATGTTGGCCAGGCTGGTCTCGAACCCCTGACCTCAAGTGACCCACGTGCCTTGGCCTCCCAGAGTGCTGGGATTATAGGCGTGAGCCACTGTGCCCGGCCTGTCTGCCAACTCTCTCTCTAGCAGCTTAAACTGTGAGACTCACAGGCAGCCAGCATGATGCTAATAAGTTGAGGGGAATTCTAGACTCCTCAGGGTCCTACAGTCACATTTCTTTAAAGGGATTCTAAGCCCCATCTGTGTCTCAACCCTGGCTGAACCTTAGCAACACACAGGAGCTTTACCTAGCTACTGATGCCCAGGCCCCAGGGTAGTTACATCAGAATTGCTGGAGTGAAACCCAGGCACCAATAAATTTCAGAAGCTGACCACGTGATTCTTACAAGCAGCCAGGGTAGAAAATCAGTAATCAGTGGTTCTCAAACTTTAACTAGCATCCATCAGAATCACCTGGAGGCCTTGTTAAAATGTAGATGGGTGAGCTCCACCCCCAGTGTCTGGTTCTCTCTGCCTGGAAAAGGGCCCTGAATTTGCATTTCTAACAATTTCCCCCTATTGCGAATGTCCCCAACTTGTCCCTAGAGACCCAGCCTGAGCCATCAGAATCACCTGGAGGCCTTGTTAAAATGCAGATGGGTGGGCTCCACCCCCAGTGTCTGGTTCTGTCTGCCTGGAAAAGGGCCCTGAATTTGCATTTCTAACAATTTCCCCCTATTGCAGATGTCCCCAACTTGTCCCTAGAGAGCCAGCCTGCAGGTCTGAAGTTATGCCTGATGCTGGCTGCACTAGTTGACCTGTGTACCTCCCTGGGGGGATCCGGGGCAGCCCCGCTCCATCTGACTGTGCGCACCTCTTCCCAACTCTGTTACATTGTCAGGCTGCTGGCTTCCAATAGGCTATGGAAATGGCAAATGATACAACTCGGGACTCTCCCCCAATCCCTGGGGAGCTGTTAATCACCAGCATCTCAGGGATCGGTGAGCTAGTGGGACAGTCTTTAGGGAGGTGTGGCGCATCCTTGACTATGAAGAGTCAATGTCATCGTTAGTAGGGTCTAGAAGCACATAGGGTTTTCACTGTGGTTGCCCATAGAGCTTCCATATAAATGGAATAAAAAAGGTATATACCTTGAAAAAATGTTTTAAAATGTCCTGTGACCACAGGCTCCAAGTATTAAAAATATTTTTTTCTGATTTGTGTTGCTAATACAATGATTAGTAGTACGCAAAACCAAATAAATACATGATACAATTTGATAGTTGTCAAACATAGAAAATAAGGAGACTCTGAGGGCCCTCATTTTGAACTGCCTTCTTGTTTGGCACCTGGGGAGTTTTTACACACCGGGCCAGGAATGACAGGAGGGTGGGAAGCTGATGATCTGGAAATTGATTTCCTTTGAATGAACCATGACCAAGAACCCTTGCCCTCAGTTTGAAGACTGCAGGGCTGGTCTGTGTTGCTGAAGGCCCTCATCCACCTCCATCAGAAAATAACCACATTAGGGCCAGGCGCAGTGGCTCACACCTGTAACCCCAGCACTTTGGGAGGCTGAGGCGGGTGGATCACTTGAGGCTGGGAGTTCGAGACCAGCCTGGGTAACATTGGGAAACCCATCTCTACTAAAAATACAAAAAGTAGCAGGGCGTGGTGGTGCACGCCTGTAGCTACTTGGGATGCTGAGGCAGGAGAATCGCTTGAACCTGCGAGGCGGAGGTTGCAGTGTGCCGAGATCTTGCCACTGCACTCCAGCCTGGACAACAGAGAGACTCTGTCCCCAAAAAAACAAAAAAATGCATTTCATGGGATGGTGTACATACCCACCTCTTTGCCGCATCTGGCTGGTGCATGCCCTTAGTTGCTGGGAGGTCAGGACGAGGGCAGGTTCACTTGAAACCTCAGCCCTACATAGTAACAAGCTCAAACACCCTTTTTACCAGAACAATGCTCTCCACAAATCATCAGAACCTGTGGCCTGGCTCAAACCACCTTTCAAGACATTCACATATGGGCAAGCAGCACTTGGACACTCCAGACAAAGATATATTAAAAGAGAGGGTCTTTCCAAAAGGATCCCTACTGCACCCACCAAGGGACTGGGTTTCCATAGTTCATTGGGGAGAGGCTTTTATCTGTTGGGATTAATTCCCCTTACACACAGAGCCATACCCTGTATGGAGCTAACTTTCCTGTTTGGCAGACACAGGAAATCACCGAGATCAGGTTCTTGGTCCAGACCATGACATAAGAGAAAAGATTTTCTTCAGACCTTTGCATTGCCCCCAGTGATACCCTGAGTTTTCCATTTTGGGTGGCTGGAGAACAGGGTGTGTGGTGACAGATGGGGTTGAGCGGAGAGCCTGGAATCTGTCATCGTCTTTAGTAAAATTGCCTTCCTTCAGTACCCTGACCGGCAAAGCACACTTCTGACCTCTTTCTGAACTGAATTAAGAATGGCCATGAACAGTCTGGGAAGTGGTTTTGAACTTTCAGGTGCTGTCCTTAGAGCACAATGGGCCTGTGTTCTTCCCCGTGGATCCATGGGGCCGGAACCATGAATAGCAGGCGCACAGTGGGTTTTGGTGCAACTGACCTTGTCCACACATCAGAGTTTCCGGTTTCCCAATGACAAGCCTGTCTATGTATGTAAATTGATCCTGACTTTCCCTTTCTTTTCTTTGCAGTGAAATGCAAAATGGAGGACGATGCAGTACCTGCAGCCAAGATGAAAATTCCATCATCTTAACCATAGCTAAGACGTATCTTTGCCCATTCGAGCACAAGTTACCTTGTGCAAGGAAAATGTCCAAATGATGCTCTCTCTCTTGTGATTTCTTTAACAAAAGACTTGGAACATGTGAAAATGGAATCTTTTCTGTACAAGATAGGATTCGTTGCAAACAAGCTTTAATGCAAATAGTTTAGAAAAGTAAGGACCAGTCTTCACTTTCTGCATTATCCCCACATTTTATTCATTCATCCAGATTACTTCTTCAGTGCCTCAGGAGTATTCTTCTACACCAGCTGCTGTTAAAATGTACAATGAACTCTAGTCCCAAGGAATACAGAAGTGCTCTTATTACCAGTTTTCCCACTTGTGGCCGCCTTTGCAAAGATCCATATTCTAATTTAAGTCCCCAACCTCTGAATTTGGTTTTAAGTTTACCTAGTGACTGACTACTCTCTTTATAAAAAAGACCTTATACTTAATGATCATTTCCAAAGGAGACCACTCCTTAACTTTTACTGCAAACCCAACAAGATGAGACACTTAAACCCAGACAGATGTAACAAAGGATTTTTGTTGTCTAAGTCCCAAAGTATTATATAGAAAGTTCCTGCTTTTATGGGTAAACTTATTACCTTAATATGTTCTGTGGTTTGCTGTTAACCAAGATTCTCCCATTTAAAATGCCACAGACCGACCCTCAAGGCAGATCCGAAAGCCTAGTAGTTAGTTGCATTGGGTTGTTTTGACAAGCTACCACACGTCTTAAGTAAATAGTAAAGCCTTTATTTTTGTGTTAAGAACAGCATTTTGAAAATAAAACCTATCTGCCCATGCTTTACAACCTTTTAAATTTGTAATATTTATATAGTCGTTTATGGTACATATTGATTGTCTTGAAATTTCTTTAACTTCTTTTTTATAAGTATGCAACAGTCAGCCGGGGGAAGATAAAGGTACATTATAAAACACACATTAATGCATTTAATAAATATATATTATCTATCAAAAGTGAGCCTTAGCTCTTCATCAGTTAATAAAAAGCACCTGCTGAGAACTCATGTAAGCTGGTATCATCATTGCATCATTGGATTATAAAAGCCACAATGCTCCCTTTCAACTTGGGGTTTGGCCTGAGGCGTTCAACTCAGCCTTGGCCAACCGAGACCACCACCCGAGTTCACCCTTGTTTAGTGGGTCCTGACGGCATCTGGGCTAAAAAAAAAAAAAAAAAGCACTGGGCGCCCAGCTTCCAACAACCAGATCTTCAACTCTGGAATCCCTGGAGATGCACAGAACTTCCCAGTTTGTAAGCTGTCAGAGCTGACTCCCTTCTCTTCCCACCCTCCATCTCCAGTGGGGAGAAATCCAGGCTAGAATGACAATTTTCTATTAAAAGGGGGGACAAGAGTGGCTGTTATAGACCCAAAGCGATTTTAATAACCAGACACGGAACAATCTGTGCTTACAATGAGAGATTTTGATCACAGATGCTCTCCTCCCGGGTCGTTTTCCCCAAACGAGTCTTGTTTACACAAGCAGATCTTAAACAGAGGTGCCATTTAATTTTGTCTTTAAACCTTGCTCCACGGGGGGCAGCTGGCTGCTACCGTCTCTTGGCAAAGATGCCTCTTGATACTTTTCAGGTGTAGTCATTAGAAAAAGAACAGCTCTCTCCCTTCTCCTCTCACTCCCGCCTCCGCCCCCATTATGAAGGCGTTCAGCCCACTCTCAACCTTAAAAGCCAAAATAAAACAAAACCCTAAGTGCGATAACATATCAGATTTAAAAGGGGGGAAAAAGGTCTCATTAAGTGAGGCTTCCCATGGCTCAAAGATGGCTCTGTTCTTATGCTGGGGAAGCACGACTTTCCATGGCAGCCATTTGTGCTGTGCTCACCTTATATGCTTGGACAATTAAGAACTTAGAAAACGAACGTGTGAATTGCTCCATCGTGTGAATGGTATCAGAAAGCTCCAAAGGACTCCAGAGAGCGGGGGTGAGTAACCATTTCCTGGCATGAGAATGTGTAATGCTGTCGTTTTTTCACCGGACAGGACCGAGGTGTTTGAAGATTTCTTTCTTTTCAGAATACCGGGTCCGCATGCAACCGCCCCCACCCCCACCCCAGGTCCTAGCTTCATTCCCTCCCACCCCTCCCCAGGACTCTTACATTTTCTGTCCACGCAATGACTGGAACGGGATTCTCTAGAAGCAAGCACATGCTCTGGGCAGAGGCGGGGTGCTTCCGGGGAGGTCAGGTGGGGGTGGCATTCTGGGGCCATGCGTTTTCTTCCCCATGCGTGGTAACACAAGGAAATGCACTAGCTGTTAAGGAAAACTCGAAGGCGGGTCACACAGGGAGGGCCAGATTGGCCTTACTTTCCCCAGTGCTTTGCAAGGATGGGGTGGGGAGGGGAGACAGCAGAGACTAGGGCCTTGAGAAATATCAAAAGGTTTATTGAAACATACTCAGCTCAGACGTACTGGCTTATGAAGCGGTCAGTCCTCCCCCGGCCCCCAAACACTAACCTTTTTCATTTTTCTTTAAAGGTTAAAGGCTTATGGGTAGTTTTATAGAAAAAGCAATGTAGTGATTAGAGTATCTGCAGAAGGACCCACCCTCATTTATACATTCCATGCCGTCAGGTTAAAACTCTTTGCTTTGAATTGATGCTAGAGGTTATGCTGGCCAAACAGTGCAGAGAACATGGGGGCTTTGAATGGCCGAGATGTTCGAAATGCTAAATAACAAAGGAATGACTTGCTCAGGACAGATGGAAACCATGACAGAAACAATGGGCTTGGAAAAGGGCTGTTTTCATGGAACCTGCAGAAAAACCAAAACAAAATATCCCCCACACCCTCCAAAAGCAACAAGAAACCCTCATGTGATCCATTCCATCCAGGAATTTTCACCATAGCAACGGAAAGGACCCGAGGTGTCACTGCTTGTGAGGCAGCGAGAGGTCATCTCTGCATCCTAGTGGGAACCCCTGAAGCCCTGCTAGGTGACATCATCGCGGAAAACCTGCCGTGGTGCCTGCCTTCCAACCTGCCTCCCGGAGGGGCTTTCAGCTGGAGACCCCATTGGAGCTCTTGAAATGAATAAGGGAATAAAATTGGGAGAGGGTTTGGAGATACACCCGTAAGTGTAGGAACAGGGCGAGATGATCAAGGGAAGAAGGGACTGCTGCCCCAAGCCAGAATATTTCTATGGCTCTACAAGGGAAGGGGGCGGGGCCTGTGTTCTCACCATAGACGCTAGAGCAAGAGCCCCATAGAAGGAACAGTGGTTGATCACTTTCCAAATGTGATGGTCACTTCATCACCCAGAGGGCCTCTTCTTTGGCACATGCCAGGGTCCCTCCACCTCTACTGGCTATAAAGCTCACCCCACGATTCAGTTGGGCCTCACCTTGGAATCCCACCCACAACCTCCTTAACTCTCCTGACCCCCCTGAAATGTGCAAACCACCAGGCAAGCCGGTGGCAAAGTCCCCATTTGTCCTCAACACAACGGTCATCTCCAAGAGGCTACCTGGGGTCCAGCACTTGCTGGGGAGGGGTGATAAGAGTGGGAGCCCCCCACCTCCAACCAACACCAGTCTGGCCCACCAGCTGTGAATTTGGTTCTGTTCTACCCCCAGAGGATGAAACAGTCTTCCCAGCCACATTTTCGAGTGAGCCTAATACTATTTGCAATTAGCTTTGCTTTAGTTTGCGGGGATTGAGGTTGGTCTGGTATTACGTGTCTGTGTGTGTGGCAGGGGAGGGGCGGGCAGTCGGTGTTAGCTTTTCAGTTCGTCAGTGTTCACATTTACACGAAATCCCCTTGGCTAGGATTTCCAAATTTCCTGGCTGTGAGGCGGCCTGGTTCGGCTACTGTTACCGATTTCTCCCTCAAGAAAGACACAGCCAGGGAGGGAAATCGGTAAGAGAAATTCTGATTCTCTGGAACTTAAAGTCTTTCACCAAAGGTGTCTTCCTGTGTGACTTGGCGGAGCAGTTGGGATCTGGAATAACACATAAGGATAACACACTGAGAACTCTGTGCTTTGCAAAGTCAACATTAGAAACCGATGCGTAAACAACGCGGCAAAAATAAGTTACCTTGCTTTTACCTAGATGGGTCGAATAATTCCCAGGAGAGGCAGCAATGACTGTGAGTCATGCTGCTGTGGTTCTTGGGAAGCCCAGCTCCCTTTTCTATAATCATCCACCCCTAAGGAATGTAAGTTCAACTCATTCACTTTCAGTCTTGACTATTGTTTCACACACTGGCCTTGAAGGAACCAGGAGGGCTTAAGAGTGACGGATGGGGGCTTTTCTAAGCATATTTATTATAACACACAGGCCGAATGCTTGTGAATCAGGCTTTTCTTGGCTCGGGACAATAAAACAGCCCAGTCGTTGGCAGGGGGTTTTAAGAATGCAAATCTGTGATTCTGTCTTTGAGCCTGTTCCAAACCAATGCAAACCAATGCCTAGCATACCATTCAAAAGGCCAGGAAAACCTAAATTCCCTCTAGAGATCAAAGACCATCCCTGATTTACATCAAAAAAAAAAAAAAAAAAAAAGAAGAAGAAGAATGCTCAGGTTGAGTTATGGAGTTGGAACATGATATAAAGAATGGAAACCCAATTTACACATGTAAACTGGCTCAGACCTTGTTTCTGAAAGAAGCATGTAGCTATGTTTGGAAATTAAATGTGGGGATGAGAGTGCATCTTTGGATTGCTGGAGAAACAAAATGGTGTCATTCCAAGGAGGCAAACGTAAACAATGACAATTCTGCTGAAGGTCTGTTTGGCATCAGATAGTAGTAAACCTGCTTCTGTGTTTGAGGGAGAGAAACAGTAACTGCTTCAATTTCTTAAGACATCTCTTAGGGAATGGGAAAACCTGGTACCCAGCTGGGGGGCAGTCAACAGAGGGGTGACCGGGGACCTTAAACTAGGCTGGATGTCAGCAAAATCTGCTAGGGGCGCTCCATCATTCTGGGCTTTTTCCAAAAGTCACCTCCCAGGGACAGAGCTGGGGTGCTGTATCATGAAAGCCAAATAATTCACTGGGTCCAACAGCCTCAAGGATTACGAACTCTTTCAAACGAATCTACAGATGGTTTTCTAAATAGAGGTGGGTATTCCGTGTGTGGAGAAAAGGGGTAGAAAGGGAAAGAAGAAAAATAAAAGCATTGCATGCGTTTGAGCTGCGGCGGTCCTTGCAGGCCACATGGGCAGCCTCCATGGAGGAGTATGTCCCTGTTGAAGCTGCTCCCCCACACCGTAGACTCCTAGGCTTCCTACCCCCACATCACATCTTGATACTTACGGTCCCACCGTTGAGCACGACGGCCATCTCAGTTGGCTGATACACGTTGCTTCTAAACGGAGCGCTGGGTCTTTTCCCCAAGCTGCCACTGGGTCTTTTTCCCAAGCTGCCGTTGGGAAATCCTGCTGTTCGGAGAGCTGGGGGAGGGAGGGATTGGCAAGACAACATTGCCAAAAAAAAGACACAATTTTGTTTTCTTCCCCTGCAACAACAGCGCGCTCCGGGCACCCCCATCCACCCAACCCAGTGGCTCCTCCCCTTTGTCACAAGCCTGATTCAAAACAAAAGTCACAAAGGGGCTTTGTTCTCAGGCTCTCTAGGAGCCTGACCCATCTCAGTGGGTTTGGGAAAAGCTGCTGTAGAGACCAGGGGAAGGAGGCCCATGGTTGGGCCTCTGGTTCCCCCTCCAAGCCACGCAGCCTCTGCAGGCCGCGGGTGACAGGTGCCTTCTCACTACAGAAAGCCATTCATGTAAAGTTCAGCATCACACTACTCAAAACTGCTTGCTGTTTCTGGACACACACTGAGGAGGAAGCTGCTAAGAGTCTTCACTGGAAAGTGACCAGGGATGAGAACAGGGGGACTCTAACCACATGTGTAGGGTTATTCCAAACAAGAATAAAAGGGAGACCTAAAGCCAAGGTGGCATCTCGGCACTTTTTCCCTCTGAAAGATGGGTAAAACCGGTGTTTTTTATTTACTGAACTTTTAGAGATTTGAACTTCGTTTTTGTTAAAGAAAAACTAACATGAAAAGACATGGAGGAATCTAACAAACAAACAAAAAAGGGTAGAAGCCGGGCGCAGTGGCTCAAGCCTGTAATCCCTAATCCTAGCATTTTGGGAGGCCAAGGCGGGTGGATCACTTGAGGTCAGGAGTTCGAGACCAGCCTGGCCAACATGGCAAAACCCCCTCTACTAATAATACAAAAATTAGCCGTGTATGGTGGTGCACACCTGTAATCCCAGCTACTAGGGAGGCTGCGGCACAAGAATCGCTTGAACCCGGGAGGTTAAGGTTGCAGTGAGCCAAGATTGTACCACTGCACTCCAGCTTGGCGAAATTGTGTCTCGCACGCAAAAAAAGTCTTCCCTGAATGGAGCCACTTTTCTGGCTAAAAAGCAACAAGAGAGCTTGGTTTTGCTTTTGTTTGTTTGTTTTGCAAATTACTTGGGGCAGGGACCAAAATCACCTTAGTTATACAGTTAAGCTTCACAGAGCGCCAACCAGGAGCCAGGCACTGTGCAAAGTACTTTATATATATTAACCATTAACTCATTTAATTTTCTTTCTTTCTTTTCAACTCATTTAATTTTCATCGCACCATAGCAACTTTTTTTTTTTTTTTGACAAGTTATCGCTGTTGTCCAGGCTAGAATGCAGTGGCACGATCATAGCTCACTGCAGCCTTGAACTCCCAGGTTCAAGTGGTCCTCCTGCCTCAACCTCCTGAGTAGCTGGGACTACAGACACATGCCACCATGTGTGGCTAATTTTTTAATATTTTTTTTTAGAGACGGGGTCTCACTTTGTTGCCCAGGCTGACTATATGTACTTTCATTATGTCCACTTTGCTTGGGGCACAGAGAGGTTAAGTAACTTGCCCAAGGTCACACAGCTGGTAAGGGGCACAGTCAGCATTGGGACCCAGGCAAGGAATCTGTGTTCTTTTTTTTTTTTTGAGACAGAGTCTCGCTCTGTCGCCCAGCCTGGAGTACAGTGGTGCAATCTCGGCTCACTGCAACCTCCACCTGCCAGATTCCAGTGATTCTCCTGCCTCAGCCTCCTGAGTAAAGTAGCTGGGACCACAAGCATGTGCCACCATGCCCAGCTAATTTTTGTGTTTTTAGTAGAGACAGGGTTTCACCATGTTGGCCAAGCTGGTCTCGAACTCCTGACCAAGTGATCCACCCACCTCGGCCTCCCAAAGTGCTGGGATTACAGGCATGAGTCACTGTGCCCAGCTGGCATTCGATTCTTATAGGAGCTCAAACCCTACTGCGAATTGTGGATGCGAGGGATCTAGGTTGCACGCTTCTTATGAGAATCTAATGCTTGACGATCTAAGGTGGAACAGTTTCATCCTGAAACCGCCCCCCAACCCCCCAGCCTTGATCCATGGAAAGATTGTCCATGGTGCCAAAAAGTTTGGGGACAGCTGCTTTAGCCTACTCACATTGGATTTTTTATTACTTGCAACTTACTTCAAGAAGCCCAACTAACACCCTACCCAGACCTGGGCCAGAGACAAAGGCAAGCCAGGCTCACCCACCTTGCTTAGGACCTCTCCTGAGACAAGAGGTCCCCTTAGGAATCAAAGCTCAAATGGCTGGATGCCAGCCTTTTCTTGCATAGACCCTGCATGTGATGCCAGGCTGGCCTTGCCCCCAAAGCCAACTCGGGGCCTTCTAGCAAGAAGCAAAAGGTCGTTTTAAATAGGCCTTGGCCCTAATGAGATCTGACAGCCCAAAGCCCCTAATAGAGGAAAGAACACTTTTCTTTCTTGCTCTGTTGAAAGCGAACATTTCATGTGCCTTGTTAACGCTTTCCAAGATGCGATTCGAGGTGCTACATCTCTCAGTGTATTTTAATCTTTTATCACATACCTTATGCCTTGTTGATACTTACTAATAAGCAGCAGGTGGGTGAAGTTGTATCTATCTGAGGTCTCACTCAGTGGAAGGATATAGGGTGTGGAGGCTTCTGGGGCTTGGCAAAGCCACAGGCCAGCCTGGAGAATGCCCTTCCCACCGCATGAGCATGTCAAGGATGGACTCTCAAAGGAAGAGAGCCCAAAAGGCTAAAATGCAAGAGAAACTGGGCCAACCATAGCTCCTGGGCACCGGTGATTCTGTGAGACCCAAGGGCTCAAGGATAAGGCCTCTGCCTCATGGGGCCTGGTTCCTAAAATACAAGCTGGCTGAGGTCAGCACCAAAGATGCCAACAGCTGCTCCTCCTGTGGCAAGGGAGCATGCCAGATAGTCCCCAGCCAGCAAAGCAAGGGTTTCTAGAACAAAGGCCATCTAGCCAGGACTCCAACTTAGCCTTTCTGTGGGAGCTTTGCCCGGTCTCATTTTTTTTTTTTTTTTGGTCAGGGTCTCTGTCTCAGGCTGGGGTACAGTGGTGTGAATATGGCTCACTACAGCCTCGACCTCCCTAGCTCAAGTCACTCTCTCACCTCAGCCTCCCAAGTAGCAGGGACTACAGGCACACGCCACCATGCCTGGCTTATTTTTATAGTTTTTTTTGGTAGAGACAGGGTCTCCCTATGCTGCTCAGGCTGGTCTCAAAATTCCTGAGCTCAAGTAATCCTCCTGCCTCAGCCTCCCAAAGAGCTGGGATACAGTTGTGAGCCACTGCACCCAGCTTCATGTGAATTTTGGTGGACACACATTTGGGATGATTCAAAAGAAGTCTATTTTTAAAAAGGTCTGACAACACCCAAGGTTGCTGAAGAGGTGGAGAGATAGGGCTTCGATGCATTTATCAAGGGGAAGGACAGTCCACTGGTCTACCTTTCTGGGGTGCCATCTGGCCATATGTACAGTAATTCCTCACTTGATGCCATCAAAAGGTTCTTGAAAACTCTGACTTTAAGTGAAGGAACATACAAGAGATCCTCAAATAGTGTCATTGTTTTGCTACTGAAATTGATGAGGAAAAAACTGGCTTTATTATACATCATTTCACTTAAAGTCGCAGTTTACAAGAACCTGCTAATAATGTCAAGTGAGGACTTTACTGTATCAAGATTTGAAGTGCAGGCTCTTTAACCCATATCTAGAAAATGTTTTTGCAAGGAGTGAATTGATGAAAAGCCTGAAGATGAATGCATAAGAATGTTCATTGCAGCACTGTTTATCATTGAGAGCCAGAAGCAGGCAGAATATTCACCAGCTGAAGATTAAAAAAAGAGACTGTAACTCTGCAGTTACCTCCGTAACATTGATTTAAAGCAAGCACGCTGAAGAACGTCACTTAGACCAGTGGTTTCAACCTGGTTACATCTGAGAATCACTTGGAGAGCTTAAAAAATACCTAATCCCAAACTCAGACTTAATCACAGTTGAGCAAGCACTGTTTTTGTTTTTTGTTGTTTTTTTTTGAGACGGAGTCTCACTCTGTCACCCAGGCTGGAGTGCGGTGGCGTGATCTCAGCTCACTGCAACCTCCGCTTCCCGGGTTCAAGCAATTCTGCCTCAGCCTTCCGAGTAGCTGGGATTACAGGCATGCGCCACCACGCCCGGCTAATTTTTTTGTGTTTTTAGTAGAGACGGGGTTTTACCATATTGGTCAGGCTGGTCTCAAACTCCTGACCTTGTGATCCGCCTGCCTCGGCCTCCCAAAGTGCTGGGACTGTGCCCGGCCAAGCACTGGTAATTTTTTAAAGCAGCCCCAAGTCATTGTAATGTGTAGCCTGGTTAAGACGCACTCTGCCTCATTGTGTGTGAGTGTGGAAGCAAACCGTTGCCCCTGGGCAAAGGGATTTTAAGAAATTTTTGTTTATTATTGTTTTATTTTATTTTTCATTTGAGATAAGGTCTCCCTTTGTCACCCAGGCTGGGATGCAGTGACGCGATCTCAGCTCACTGTAACCTCTGCCTCCCCGGTTCAAGCGATTCTCCCACCTCAGCCTCCCGAGCGAGTACCTGGGACTACAGGCATGCACCACCATGCCCAGCTATTTATTATTATTTTATTATTTTTTGTATTTTTAGTAGAGACAGGGGTGTTGCCACGTTGCCCAGGGTGGTCTCCAACTTTTGAGCTCAAGCAATCTGCCCGCCTCGGCCTCCCAAAGTGCTGGGATTACAGAGGCGTGAGCCACCGCACCTGGCTATTATTTTTACTTGTTGAACCTACATGATTCCGCTGATTCTATATGATTATTGTTGCTTATTTGCCACCAAGAAGGAGTAATAAAGGTATTTTTGTTTTGGAAAAGAAAGAGGGGAATAGAAAGACAACTTCCTTGGCTTCGGAATGTGTCACTATGAAACAGATGTGAAACAGATAAGGTGTGCCGCACCTTATGGATAAGTCTGGACTCTTCATCATCCCCGCGCCAGCCCCAGCTCTGCTGACACCAACCTGGGTCCCAGAGCCCTTGCATCTCTGGATCTTATCTGGCTATAAAGTCTTGGCTGCATTTTTACAAGAAAGGATGTCAGTAATGGAATTCAGGAAACCAACTTTTTCCCTTCCTGCTCTGCCATGTATTTATAGCCTACGCTTGAACAAGTTGCCTGACATCCCCGGGCTCAGTTTTCCACTCTGTAAAACGGGTCTTATAGTCCTCATCTTTCCAAATGCACAGAGTGGTCCTGACACCTCAGTGAGATGAGGGGCGCTTAAGCGCTTTATGGAGAGGAGGGTAATTCCATGACACAGGGGTCAGGCATGCGGGCTCTGGAGCTATCCGGCCTGGGTTCAAACTCTTGGCTCTGCCTGGATTTAAACTCTTCCTCTGCCTGGGTTCAAATTCCGGCTCTGCCTCTTGGGCAAACTGCTTAGCCTCTCTGTGCCTCAGTTTCCTATCTGCAAATCAGAACTCATGCAGTTATTGTAGAGATTAAAAGAGATCAGCCACTAAAATGCTCAGAATGATACCGGGCCCCCAGGAAGCCCCCAACAGAGGTTAGTTATCTTACACCGTAAAGGCCATAATACTTGGGTAGCTCTGGCATCGTGGTTTTACTTCAAGAAACGGAATCATCATGTTCAACAACACACTGGTTCTTCACCTTTTGGGGGTCATGGGTGGCTTTGAGAATCTGACAAAGCCATAGAACAATTCCCTAGAGAAACATATGTTAAAACCTCGTCTCCAGTGTGATGATATTAGATGGTAGAGCCTTTGGGAGGTGATTAGGCCATCAGGGTGGAGGCTTCATGAGTGAGATTCGTGTCCCTATAAAAGAGGCTCCAAGGCCGGGCGTGGTGGCTCACGCCTGTAATCCCAGCACTTTGGGAGGCTGAAGCAGGCAGATCATGAGGTCAGGAGTTTGAGACCAGCCTGGCCAACATAGTGAAACCCCATCTCTACTAAAAATACAAAAATTAGCCGGGTGTGATGGCACGCACATCTCAAGTGTCCATCTCAAGTAGTCCTGCTACTCAGGAGGCTGAGGCAGGAGAATCGCTTGAACCCGGGAGGTGGAGGTTGCAGTGAGCTGAGACCACACCATTGCACTCCAGCTCAGGTGACAGAGTGAGACTCCATCTAGAAAAACAAAACAAAACGAAAAAGGGAGCTGGGTGTGGTGGCTCATGCCTGTAATCCCAACACTTTGGGAGGCCGAGGCGGGTGGATCACCTGAGGTCAGGAGTTTGAGACCAGCCTGACCAACATGGAGAAACCCCGTCTCTACTAAAAATACAAAATTAGCCAGGTGTGGTGGCACACGGCTATAATCCCAGCTACCCAGGAGGCAGGGGCAGGAGAATTGCTTGAACCTGGAGGCGGAGGTTGTGGTGAGCTGAGATCATGCCATTGCACTCCAGCCTGGGCAACAAGAGTGAAACTCCATCTCAAGAAAAAAAAAAGAAAGAAAAAAGAAAACATGAATGTATAAAAGTTTGTATCCGTTTCAGGAGTTCTTGCTATTTTTGAGTTCCAGAGGGAGTTTGGGCCAGCAGAGAGATGGCCCAACCAGGAACCCAGGAACTGACCAGCTCCCGATCTCTGCTCACGACATTCCCTGAAGGGCCCGTCCTCTGGGTTCCCAGTGCTGATCTCTGTCCTGATCCCTATCTTCTGGCATCCCAGGGAGCCAGCCTCCAAGCTGGGCTGACTCTGCCATCCCTGCCAAATCTCAACAAACACGGGCTTGCCAACCTGGAACTTCCTGGTAAGAAGAGAGCAGCTGATAAAGCCACACTGGGATTTCCAGCCCTATCTAGAGGAGAGGCCACTGGCGTTCCCTCCTAGAGATCTGGCCAGGGGGAGGGGGCCCATCCACGCGGGACAGAGGGATGTGGATGGCCTTGGATAGGATAAGCAGCTGCTGAGCATGGCCCATGCACCAGCCTCCTGGGTGAATGTCACTGAAGAGGGAATCATGACAATCTGAAGTCCTCGGACAAGTCATTTAATTCTCAGAGCCTCCATTTATTCACCCATAAGATGGGGATAATAACAAGATCTACCTCATTAGGTGGTAGTGAGGACTAATGAGCTAATGCAGGTCAAATATTTATAACAGTGGCCGGGCGCAGTGGCTCATGTCTGTAATCCCAGCACTTTGGGAGGCCAAGGCAGGCGGATCACATGAGGTCAGGAGTTCGAGACCAGCCTGGGCAACATGGTGAAACCCTGTCTCTACTAAAAATACAAAAATTAGCCAGGCGTGATGGCATGCACCTGTAATCCCAGCTACTCGGGAGGCTGAGGCAGGAGAATCACTTGAACCTGGGAGGTGGAGGCTGCAGTGAGCTGAGATACAGCCACTGCACTCCAGTTCAGCCTGGGTGACAGAGTGAGACTCTGCTTCAAAAAAAAAAAAAAAAAAAAGACAGATTCACAATAGTGCCTGACACATAGTTAGTGCTCAACAAATGATGACAATACTAGTTATTATTATTATTAATGTTGTAGCCCCTGATGCATCTTCAAAGAACCGAGAAAGGGCAAGTTTATTTAATCTCAAGTGCTGGGACCCTGGCTGACTCCCTTCAAGTAATGATTCTATGAGATACTTTTCAAGTATCAATAGCAGGGGATTTGGGTTCCTGTATCACATCCCCTAGGCAGGTCCTGTTGGGTTCCTATGCCACATCCCCTAGATAGGACCTCACTTCTGAAGCCCCCTGCAGCAGTAGCAGATAGCCCTGGGTACCCAGATAACATCCATCTCAAGCGCTCAGCAAGTCTGTTTTTCTGCCTTGGAACTGATGATACTTATCCACCCCAGTCACCAGAATTATAGGGGATGTTAATAACACCGGGGGGCCCAGTGCTATGGCTCATGCCTGTAATCGCAGCACTTTGGGAAGCTGAGGTGGGGGGATCACTTGGGCTCAGGAATTCGAGACCACCCTAGGCAACAGAGTGAGACCCCATGTCTATCAAAAATAAAAAATAAGTTAACTGGGTGTGGTGGTGTGTGCCTATGGTCCCAGCTACTCGGGAGGCTGAGGTGGGAGGACTGCTTGGGCCCAGGAGGTCAAAGCTGCAGTGAACTGTGATTGTGCCACTGTACTCTAGCCTGGGCAACAGAGCGAGACTCAATCCATAAAAAACCAAAACCAAAACCAAATAACACTGGGAGATGGGAGCCTGTGGACAGATGCCCCAGCCTCCTTTTCTTCCTGGACCAATTCTGAGGCTCATTCAGCATATGTCCTCAGAGGATTCCCAGCACAAATGAGCCCCTGTTGCCCGTGGTAGTAACTAGCTCATTAATGTGCTTGTTTTATCTTCTCTGCCTTCTCAGTCTCGTTCTCCCTGTCCTCTCCCTTGCAGGGACCACCTCCCCACGAAACCACCTGCACTGGAGCCCTTGTGTCTCAGATTCTTCTTTCAGTGGAAGCCAAGTCAGATGCACAGAGAACATACCAGGTACCAAGAGGGCTTTATACTCACTGTGTTCCTTCTCCTAACAGCTCTATGAGGTACAGTCTCTTACTATTTCTAGTTCACAGATGAGAAAAACTGAGGCTCACGAAAGTAATATAATTTGCTCAAAGCCACACATCTAGGAAGTGGCAGAGGCAAAATTTGAACCCAGACATCTGCCTCCAGGGCCCAAATTAGTACATTCCCGGTAACTGAGCTAGGAGAGGGGAAGGGAGCAATTCCCGCTGTGGCCCCCTACATCCATCCAGCACATGGGTTGCAGACTCAAATGCTTTGGGGGAGCCAGGGAATTAATGTTACTATCCTATATAGCAGCTGGGTCAGGAGCAATAGAGAGCGGTAGAAACTGCGGTGAACAGAAAAGTGGATTCCCATCTAAAAGGCAGCCACAAGTCCAGGAGGGGCCAGAGGCAGGGCCCTTCCAGTGCACATGGGCTCAAGTCAGTTTCAGACCACTGCAGCCTGGTGGAAACGTTGGTCCAGTGTTGCCAGATTTGACTTTGCAAAAGAAGCCAGAAACCTGTATTTTTAAAATAAATTGGCTGGCAATTGGTAGGGGAAAAAAAAAAAGCTTAATAAAAATCCATATCTGAGGCTGAGCATAGTGGCTCATGCCAGAGTTTTGGGAGGCTGAGGCGGGAGGATCATTTGAGCCCCGGAGTTTGAGACCTGCCTGGGCCACATAATGAGACCCTGTCTCTATAAAGAATAAAAAAAGTAGCTGGACATGGTGGCGTATGCATGCAGTCCCAGCTACTCAGGAGGCTGAGTTGGGAGGATTGCTTTAGCCAGGAGTTCGAGGCTGCAGTGAGCTATGATCACACTGTTGCACTCAGCCTGGGCAACAGAACAAGACCCTGTCTCAAAAAAAAAAAAAAAAAAAAAAAAAAGAAAGAAAGAAATTAAAAAAACCAAAAACCAAAAAACCCAAACCCTGCTGGGCGTGGTGGCTCACTCCTGTAATCCCAGCACTTTGGGAGGCCGAGGTGGTCATCTCAGCTGAGGTTAGGAGTTCAAGACCAAGCTGGCCAATATGGTGAAACCCCATCTCTACTAAAAATACAAAAATTAGCTGGACGTGGTGGCATGCGCCTGTAGTCCCAGCTACTCGGGAGGCTGAGACAGCAGAATCACTTGAACCCAGGAGGCGGAGGTTGCAGTGAGCTGAGATTGCGCCATTGTGCTCCAGCCTGGGTGACGAGCGAAAATCTGTCTCAAACAAACAGACAAACAAACAACCCAAACCCATATCTGGGCCAGTTTCAGCCCAGGAGCCAACATTTGTGGGTTCTGATCTGCTAGAACTGCCCCAGGTACTGGGACCGCCCATCCCCACTGAAGAGGAAGAAGAGTATCTTTTGAGATGAATGGTCCCCGGGCCTGACCCAGCCGGGTGGTGCCCACTTTACCTGCATTGTGTTCATCCATGGAGAAGGCCTTGTTCTCCATATAGGCCCGCGGCAGCTGCACGTCCTCCTCGAAGGCCGTCTCCCGCATCCTGGGCGGCGACGTGTCGAAGTAGTTGGGCGTGTTCTCCTGCAGGGCTGGCAGAAGGGTGCAGTGGATCTCAGGGATGGCGTGGAAGATGACGAAGACCCAGCCGCTGGCCGCCAGCGTGATGGCCAAGGTGGGGTCGTTCCAGGCATCCCCCTGCTGCAGCTTGACATTGCCGAAGAGGTACATGGTCATCCAGGCCACCCAGATGAGCACAGAGAGGAAGGCTGTGATGAGGAGGAAGGCCCCGTTCAGCTTCCACCTCTTGAACTTGCCGCACAGAGTGAAGAGGGCCAGCCCCAGGGTGACCACAAGCAGTACCATGTCGTAGATGAGGGCCATCACAAAGTCCATGGGCTCGTAGGCGCAGGCTGGCCTCGTGTCACGCAGCACGGTGAGCACCAGCCACTCCACAGCGATGATGACTTGCACCAGCATCAGGCACAGCGCCAGGCCCACCAGCTGCCAGCCCGCGGGGCCCGTGCCATGCCGCACCAGCCTCCGCACGCGCCATGCCTG
The DNA here is from genome assembly GCF_029289425.2 of Pan paniscus. NCBI lineage: Eukaryota > Metazoa > Chordata > Mammalia > Primates > Hominidae > Pan > Pan paniscus. Next base: position 21,137,073 of record NC_073267.2, read on the forward strand.
GCTCAGCAGGCAGGAGAAGCAGAGCGCAAAGAGGACGCCCCAGAGGAAGCGGCGGACGGAGCAGATGGTCTCGTCCTCCTGGATGATGAAGGCGAACGTCAGCCCGAAGAGGCCCAGGGTCCCCAGGAGGAACAGAAAGTGGAGGCCCACGGGGCTCTTCTTCTCCTTCTCCTTGATGAAGGGCAGCCGCACCAGGAGGATGAGCATCAGGAGCAGTGTGATCAGGGCGCCCGCCCCGGCCACCGCCTCCACCACAATGCCCCAGATGGCGTCCAGGTCGCACAGGGACACGTACTGAGGGAGGAGGTCCAGCCCACAGCCTCGGGACGTGCTGGCGTTTTCAGAGGCCACCGAGGTGATCACGAAGAGCAGGAGGAAGGTGAGCACCTGGTGAGCTCTCATCTTTCTCTCTGATGCCACGAACATTCTAGAAAAGCCAAGGGGGGAATGGTTGGGGGGAAGGAAAGATGAATTCATTGGAAGACTCCCCCTCTCCTGACTTCTTGAAGAAGACCCGCCTCATTTCAAACCTGCAAGCGCACATGGCACCTTTGCACACATAGGAAAACGTGCTCCTTTCTTCAGGCACGGAGGTTTTGGGACCCATCTGTACCCTTGGCTGGGTGCAGTGAAGAACCGTGAATCATCATCACTGGTGGCTGAAGGACAGGGTAGGAGGGAGGCCAACTTCTCTGTATACCCTTTTGTATTCTTTGAATTGGATACTCTGTGCCACATCTGACCTCTTGAAAAATAAGAGGAAGGCTGGGCGTGGTGGCTCATGCTTGTAATCCCAGCAGTTTGGGAGGCAGAGGCGGGCGGATCACGAGGTCAGGAGTTCAAGACCAGCCTGGCCAACACAGTAAAACACCGTCTCTACTAAAAAATACAAAAATTAGCTGGGCGTGGTGGCGGGCGCCTGTAATCCCAGCTACTTGGGAGGCTGAGGCAGCAGAATTGCTTGAACCTGGGAGGCGAAGGTTGCAGTGAGCTGAGCTCGTGCCACTAAACTCCAGCTTGGGCGACAGAGCTAGACTCCGTCTCCAAAAAAAAAAAAAAAAAAAAAAAAAAACCAAAGAAAGAAAAATAAGGGGAAAAAAATGAAACTTTAAAGACACAGCCACAGGCCAAGTGCTGCACTGGGAGAATGAGTGGCACACATTACCTGGTCTCAGCCTCTCGAGGCTAACAGCTAACAGCCAGGAATTGGACACATGCAGTCCTCACAATGCCCTGTGAGACAGCTCCTATTAGGACCTCCATCTTACAGGTGACAATACAGTCTCCAGGAGGTGACAACCTTTGCACAAGGTCACACAACTCAACTCCTGGGTGTGACCTCACTCCGAGGGCTCCCAGCATTTCTTTCCTTTTTTTTTTTATTTGAGACGGAGTCTGTCTGTCGCCCAGGCTGGAGTTCAGTGGCGCAATCGGAGGCTCACTACAGCCTCCGATTCCCCAGGTTCAAACGATTCTCCTGCCTCAGCCTCCTGAGTAGCTGGGATTACAGGCGTGCGCCACCACGCCTGGCTAATTTTTTTTGTATTTCTAGTAGAGACTAGGTTTCACCACGTTGGCCAGGCTGGTCTCGAACTCCTGACCTCAGGTGATCCACCCGCCTCGGCCTCCCAAAGTGCTGGAATCCCAGCATTTCAAATGTAGTAAACACAAAAGCAGCTGTCTTCCTTGGTTCCAGGCTGCGTCTCTCCCTCACCTCCCACGCTCACTCTCTAGAACATCTCTGGAGGATTCCCCGGAGTGCGTCTCTCCCTGGGAAACCTGCAGAATTCTCCCTGCTGCCCTCTCTCTTGCCCATATACGAGCTGGAGTCCACACAGCAGCCTCAGTGATGGGCCTAACCCAAGTCTCCTCTTGCCCCTCTGCTCCCTCTGCCTGGCCACTCCTCCTCCCAGTGCTGAGCTCAGCTCTGATGCCATCAACTCAGACTTGGCCAAGGTCACACCCCAGTCCTCTCCACCACAGCCTCTGGTCTAATTGCGTCTGTCATTTTTTGGCTGTTTACTTTGTTTCTGCCTTCCCTTCCTCCTGTCCTCCCATCCTCACTTCCTCCATTGCAAGACGTGGCAGGGCAGGGACATGGTCTCTCTTGTTCACCGGCAGACAAGGCTCCTTCAGTCTTGGCACGACTGACATTTGGGCTGGGTTGTTCTCTGTCATGGGGGACTGTGCGTTGCAGGATGCTTAGCAGCATCCCTGGGTTCTACCCACTGGATACCGGTAGCACGTCCCCTCCTCCAACTGTGACAACCCAAAATGTCTCTAGACAGTGCTAGATGTCCCCTGGGGGAGCAAAATCACCTGGATGAGAACCATGGCTGTAGACTCAAGCTCGACACACAGCACCTGGCACGATGTTTAGTAAATACTGAATGAATGAGAAACATAGTGAGGACCGTCCCCTACCTCATGGCTACCAGCTCCTTCCCCCTTTTTTTTTTTTTTTTCTCTAACGGCCCCTTGCTTTTGAAGGGAGCCTGGTCTTTAGGAAAGCCACAGCCCGCACAGCTGGCTGGATGCTTGTTTCCCGGCCTCTCAAGCCAGACTTACTGCCCCAGCTCAACCCACGTGTGGGGTTGTGACCAGCTGCTCTCCCCGGGCTCCAGTACATCCCTGGGGCTTCCCTAAGTAAATGCGGTATCGACCACCTCACTGTTACAGAGATCCTGTGAGCATCTCAGATCCTGCCCTGGCTGTGAGGCTTTCCAGTGGCATAAATTATTGATGTTACTGAAGGAAAAGGTGCCTGGGGCTGTCGGGCTCATGTCCTTTGCCTACTGATGAGAGGAGGCAGCCTCAGAATAGAAGGCATCTGGCCAGCATTCCGCCCCAGCATCCTGCTCAGGTACATTCCGGGGTGAGGATGCACCCCAGGCATTGGTCGGCCTGCAATCCAGCACTTATTCGTGGTCTTGCCACGTCGGTCGCTGACGTGCCACTGCAGCTACTTATGCTTTGTCCACACGCCACCTGGGCGGTTATTTACTTAACTTTTGAATCAACCCACTTACAAGAAAACCAAACACATTCAAGTATTTATCTCCAGACATTTTTAAATTGCTCATTGAGACTGGGTGCAGTGGCTCATAACTGTAATCCCAGCACTTTGGGAGGCTGAGGCAAGAGGATCACTTGAGGACAGGAGTTTGAGACCAGCCTGGCCAGTATGGTGAAACCCTGTCTCTACTAAAAATAAAAAAAATTAGCTGGGCGTGGTGCCACGTGCCTATAGTCCCAGCTACTTGGGAGGCTGAGGCAGAAGAATCGCTTGAACCTGGGAGGTGGAGGTTTCAGTGCGCCAAGATCTTGCCACTGCACTCCAGCCTGGGCAACACAGCAAGACTCTGTCTCAATAAATAAATAAATAAATAAAAATAAAATAAAATCGCTCGTTGATGTAACCCATGTTGCATACCCACTGGGCGCATTTCAACCTACCACCCTTTGGAGAAACATCATCCTAGCACAATTGCTTGTCACGAGGTACTAAAGCACACGAGGGATCAAAATTTAAGAACTGGAGGTGTCAGAACAAAATGCCAACAGTCCCTGACCCAGTGGAGGGGCCCTGGAATGGATTCCCCTGAGACATCTCATCAATGGCCAGCTCAGTTAAGAGACTTCTCAGCAAGTTTCAGCAAGCAATGCTGCAAGCAGCCTCTCTAATCCCATCCAGCCCCAGGGTGGCTGGGAGGATGACAGGCAGGAATGTGCTTTGCAGTCCTCACTACCACCGATTCCCCAACCCCTCCTCACCCAGTAGGCCAGTGGTTCCGAACCAGTTGCAATTTTGACCCCAAGGGGACATTTGGCAATGTCTAGAGACATTTTCGGTTGTCACAACTAGGGAGGGAGATGCAATTGGTATCAGGGGGATAGAGACCAGCAATGCTGCCAAACATCCTACCATAGGACAGCTCCCATGAGAAAGGATTATCCAGCCCTACAGGTCAACTGTGCCAAGGTGGAGCAAGCCTGGTTTAGGCCCGTAAAGAGAGAATCGATGGGGAAGATGCCACAAAACCAGCCAGGCCCCTCAGCAGCAGGCCTGCACCCTGGGTCTCCTTGCAAGAACTTGGCCTTCTGAAGCTGTTTCCATTCACTCCCGGAGGGGGTTCTCTCTTTTCCAGACCTGGCTGCAAATTGGGACTTTTGTTTCTCCAGCTCCTCCCACTTCCTGTTCAGCCATGCAATCGCAACAGAAAACCTATGTGGAGGATGCCAACACCAAGATGGCGACCAAGCTTCTGAAATGGTGCAGAGTTCTATGGCCCTGGTCCAGGTTTCCAGCTCCTGACTCCTCTCTGACATGGGAAATAGATACACTCTTGCTTTCTGTTTTCATCCCTGAGGGTGGAACTCTCTGCTCTTCCGGGACAGCTGTTGTTTTCGCTGCTCAGCATCCGCTTCTCCCATTTCTGGAAAGAGCACCTGATTTTCCCTTGGAGAGCTACCTTGCGTCTGAGCTCCCAGCATGGGCATCTGTCCTAGGCCTGGCCAGTCAGAGCATTTATGCTACCCTTAGCCACAGTGAGTGGTTCATGGAAAGGCACGTGGCCTGAGCCAGGCCCGTGAGAATCCGCTCTAGGATTGTTCTAGCACTCACTGGAAAGAGGTCTTCTCTTTCTGCTGGGGTTGAAAAACTACAAGGATGGAGGCCTGAAGCTGGAGAACACTCAGGGTGAGAACTTGTCTGAGAGTAAAGCTGTCCCAGAGGAAACAGCTATGGGATGGACCACAGTCCTAATACACTGAATGGCTGGATTCATCCATGCCTGAAGCCAGCCTGGTCTATGCAGTTCCGGCAGCCAGTTAACTCCCCCAGCCCCTGCTTTTTTTGGATTAAGCCAGTTTGAGCTGGGTTTCTGTCACTTACCAACAAAGAAGTTCTAATGTTCCTCCCACATCTTATGGCCCCCTTCTTCCAGGAAGTCCTCCCTACCCAATATCTAAGCACACAGATGCAACTGATGGCACCACTTGTCTCAAGTGGGTCATTATCATTGCCAAGGCTGCCCATGAGGTGACAGCCACCCACTCCATAGGACAATGTCCAGGATGTTTGGGGGAGGGGTGTGGCACATTGCCTCACAGACTGATGCTGAGGCAGCTCATCTAGGATTTCTGGGGGATTCAGAAATGCCCCCCAGAGTTTCCTATTGCAGCCAAAGTGACAACAACAATAACTGGTTAACCCTTACAGTGCTATGTTCTAGGCACTCTGTGTACTTCGCGTATATTAATACCTAATGATCCACATTATAATTCTATAAGGTAAGTACTATTACTATCTCCATTTTACAGGAGACAAAACCTGGCACAGGGAAGACAGCAGGCTTGACCAAGGTCACGCAGCTACAAAGGGGAGAGGCCAGACGCAAACAATTGTCCTATTGCTTTTTACTACACACTAGCTTTTACTACACACTAGAGTCCCAGAAGTGCCACTTGCTGAGCCTTTGACTGGCAAGTCAATCAAAGTAGATTCTCCCTGGCCTGGCACAGTGGCTCACGCCTGTAATCCCAGCACTCTGGGAGGCCGAGGAAGGCAGATCATTTAAGGACAGAAGTTCGAGACCAGTCTAGCCAACGTGGTGAAACCCCGTTTCTACTAAAAATACAAAAATGAGCTGGGCGTGGTGGCACGTGCCTGTGATCCCAGCTACTTGGGGGACTGAGGCAGGAGAATGATGTGAACCCAGGAGGCGGAGGTTGCAGTGAGCCGAGGTCACGCCACTGCACTCTAGCCTGGGCAACAGAGTGAGACTCCGTCTTAAAAACAAACAAACAAACAAACAAACAAAAAAACCCAAAGTAGATTCTCCCTGTCCTTGTCAATCTTTTGAGTGTTATCTTTGTAGCGTGTACCTCAATTTTCAATTATTTGATTTTATTTTTTTGAGACAGAGTCTCGCTCTGTTGCCCAGGCTAGAGTGCAGTGGCATGATCTCGGCTCACTGCAACCTCTGCCTCCTGGGCTCAAGCCATTATCCTGCCTCAGCCTCCCAGGTAGCTGAGATCACAGGCACCTGGCTAATTTTTGTATTTTAGCAGAGACAGAGGTTTTGCCATGTTGGCCAGGCTGGTCCTGAACTCCTGACCTCAAGTGATCTGCCCGCCTCAGCCTCCCAAAGTTCTGGGATTACAGGCGTGAGCCACCACACTGGGCCAGATTATTTTATTTGTATTACTCTTTTGGTCTGTTCCTCACCATTCCCCTCTTCCCCCAACCCCTACCTCATGCCCGGGACCTTGTCGTCTGCACCATTTCCCCAGTGCCTGGCACTTGGGCAGTGCTCACAATCCAGTTGCCGAATGAATGGATAAATGTGGTCTCCAAACCTCACGCCACCCCGAAAGGCTGTGTGTTCTCATTCCCATTTATAGAGGCGGAAACTGAGGGTCTGAGAGGTTTACATCGAAGTTTGGTTCTCGGGCTGGCAAAAGCAGCAACATCGCCCTGGAGCTCTTTAGAAACGCAGATTCTCAGGGCGTGGGTCCAGCCACCAGTGCTTCCACCAGTGCTGCAGGCGATGTGGGGGTGTACTGAGGCTGGATACACAAGGACACGTACAGCAGCGAGAGCCGGAACTCAGAGCCCTAGCTCCTTCACCTCCCCACCCCAGCCCAAGACAAGGCAGGCAATGCCCACGATCCACTGTGCCCCATGGCAGGTAAGCCCCCATCCTGCTAAATTAGCCACCTGGTGCCTCCCACCCCCGAGAGCTGGGCAGCTCTCCAGGAGCCCCAGAAGGAACAATACCAGATTAGAGGTTTCGAGTCAGCCTCGAGGCAGGATTGATTGGGACGGGATGAATATATGGCAACAAACCCGTGGGATGCAGGCGTGCGCTTCTCAAAAGGAGTAATGAATAAATGTGAACGAATGCACAAGACTCAGCTCACATACTAATTACCTTTGCTGCCAGCCAGGCTCCTAGAAATGTGACTCACTCAGATGCTCTCTCTCTCTCACACACACACACACGCGCACGCATGCACGCACTCTGCAGAGGGGCCAGAAGCAGCTAGCAGGTGGAGGAACAGCACACTCTATCTCTCCACGTGCTGGGGCCTGCAGAGGCCAGAACACAGGCAGGCAGGATTCCTTGTGTGAGAAGGAAAACAAGGCCTGCCCGGAGGCTACACCAGGGCCATACCTTGGTGTGAACTTAGGAATCAGATCTCCCAGTTTCCGATAATGTCCCCACACCACCTGCTAGCACCTTGTGACTCTGGGCAGCTGCCATAAGGCGCCTCACCTGCAAAACAAAGGTGCTAACAGTGTCCACCCCATGGGGCTGCGGTGACGGTTAAAATAATTAGGGTTTAGGACGGTAGTTAACGGGGTAAGCACTTTATATAAGGTGTCTATTAAATACATAAAAAAGGCCAAGCGCAGTAGCTCACACCTGTAATCCCAGCACTTTGGGAGGCGCAAGGCAGGCAAATCGCTTGAGCCCAGGAGTTGGAGACCAGCCTGGGCAACATAGTGAAACCCTGTCTCTATAAAAATACAAAAATTAGCCAGGTGTGGTGGTGTGTGCCTGTAATCCTAGCTACTCAGGAGGCTAAGGTGGGAGGATCGCTTGAGCCCAAGAGTTTGAGCTGCAGTGAGCCGTGATTGAGCCACTTCACTCCAGCCTAGGTGACAGCATAAAGACCCTGCTCAAAATATAATAATAATAAAATAAAATAAATAATAATAAAATAAAATAAAAAAGATTGGCAAAGGCTCCCTTGTCTGAGGTGGTGAGCTCTTCTGAAACTGATTTTTCTAGAAGGGGTGGTTGCCATGGAGATGGTGTTGTAACGAGGTGGCTCGCCTAGGTATTTGTCCACCGCTGGTTTCCAAGCTCATGCCTGTAATCCCAGCACTCTGGAAGGCTGAGGTGGGAGACCGCTTGAGGCCAGGAGTTCAAGACCAGCCTGGGCAACATAGCAAGACTCTTGTCTCTGTTATAAATAAAATAAAATAAGAAAAGAATGTGTTGTAATGAGATTACTGGTTTAGGTTTTTGTCCACTGCTGGCTTCTAGCCTCCCCCATCAAACATCAACGAAAGAGGTCCCTGAGGTGGTGTGAAGGGGAGACCCTCTTGGGGTGGTTGGCCCTGGGGACTCCCACACTCTTCTGCAACCTGCAGCAGGTGCTCTAAGTGAGAGCCTCGCTGTGGAGGTAGAACCTAGGCCAGAGGACCTTGGGGTGCCCTGAAACCAGGCATCTCTCTTGCGGAGTCAGACCCAGGACACCCGGAGAGCAGACACCAGCCATTCTCTTGGGAACCAGCATCCTCATCTTCCCTTTCACTCACGGGAAAGGAGACATGAAATGTACAAAACCGTTCTAGAACATTCTTACTGGCCTTGCCCCAGCTGCTACCAGCACGGCTCCACCCTGTGTCCCCTCGACCCCAGCCATGTCCCCTCGACCCCAGCCATGTCCCCTCCGAGTGTCTAGCAGGGCAGTGGCATCTTAACCTACCTTCTCTAAAGATAGCGGTAGGCACTGGAACACAGAAGGGAAAAACAAAATGAGCAGGTGGGTTGGGAGTGGATTTCCGAGCCCTGCGCATATTTAATAGTTCAGTGCCCAGTAACCACATGAATACGGGTACACAGTTCACTCTCCCATCAGGCTGAAAGGCCTCAGTGGGAGGCAGGCCAGAAGAGGGGAGTCAGAGCTATATGACACTGGGCATTACTTAACCTCTCTGAACCTCGGTCTCTTCATCTGTAAAATGGGGATAATGATAGCGCTGCCTTGCAAGGCTGGTGTGAGAAGTACGTGAAAAATAGTCTGGGCCAGGCGTGATGGCTCATGCCTGTAATCCCAGCACTATGGGAGGCAGGAGATTGCTTGAGGAAGGGAGTTCAAGACCAGCCTGGGCAACGTAGCAAGACTGTCTCTATTATAAATAAATAAAACAAGAAAAGAAAAGTCAGGTTTGGTGCCCGACACAGAGGAAGCAACAGCTTTTTAGTGAATTGCTTGTTAAAAAGTCAATCATGGCCAGGCGCGGTGGCTCATGCCTGTAATCCCAGCACTTTAGGAGGCTGGGGTGGGCGGATCACTTGAGGACAGGAGTTTGAAACCAGCCTGGCCAACATGGTGAAACCCTGTCTCTATTACAAATACAAAAATAAGCCGGGCGTGGTGGTGCACACCTGTAATCCCAGATACTTGGGAGGCTGAGGCAGGAGAATCTCTTGAAACCGGGTGGCAGAGTTAGCAGTGAGCCGAGATTGCGCCACTGCACTCCAGCCTGGGCGACAGAGTTAAACTGTCTCAAAAAAGAAAGACAATCATGATTCCCATTTTCCTGTTGCGAAAATGAAGACAGAGACGTCAGGAAAATTGGCCAGGGGTTCACTGGAATTTACAGGCTGGCCTGGGACTAGCCCCCATTTCTCCCAGCTCCTGACCTCAAGGCCTTTCTGCTGCATCCCTGTTCTGAATCCCTCACGTGTGGCAGAGGCTCAGGATGGGGCTGCAGAGCCAGTATCCCCATGCACCCCAGCATCACAGTCTGTCCCAACTCACTCCTGCTGGAGCCTCTGGTCCATTTCCTGCTCTGCAGGATTAAACTGTTACAAGGTTTCCTGACTTCAGACCCGCTCTTTCCCAGACCCCCAATTCTCACCCTCTGATATCTTTTCCAAGTTACAGGATCTCATCATCTTCATTTCCCAATGCTGACTAGACCACTGGCCCATTTGAGGGCTCTCAAATTAAAAAATCCTCATAGGTTAGTAAACAGGGTTGCAAGAACACAAGCTCTGTGATCCATGAATATGCAAAGCAGCTCCAGTCCTGTAAATAAAAGCAATCATTGAAATGCAAATTGCATCCTTGGCTGCCCGATCCACAGTGGTTGGTTCCTCTCAGGCTGTAATTCCGAGAAGAAAATGTGACTAAGCGGAACCCCCAGGAAGCTCTGCGAGAAAGTGCTTATGGGGCCGTGGGCTCCGGGTGGCTCCATTAGGGTGGATTAAAACTGTATGAAAGTAGGGAGTGGATTTTAAAACCTGAGCTGCTCCTCCAGTTGGCTTGCAGTGGCTGGCTAGGCTCAAAGCGGTCCCCCAAGGCTGGACAGAGCCCCTTGGAGGCTCCCAGCGTCTCTCTATCCCCATGGGCAGAATGGAAAGGGGGGCTATTTTCCATTTCCTTGTCAACGTCAGGGGAGCTTCTACAAATCAGATCCCATGGCCTCCCACTCAAAACCCTCCAAGGGTTCACTGGTCCAAACAGAATAAACCCTAAACTCCTTTCCATGACCCAAAAGATCATGATCTGGCTGGTCCCCACCATTCCCCTATCCCCACCCCCAAATCTGCCTACAGCTCCAGCCACAATGGCCTTTGTTCAGTTCCTCTAAGCTCATTCCCACCTCCAAGCTTTTGCAGGCACAGTGCCTTCCTCCTGGTTCAGTCTTCCTCCAAGACCTCCCAGCGGGGGGCCCCTCTTCTAGCTGGGCTCCACTCAAATGTCACTCCCGGAACAGTCATCTCAGGTACATACACCCCTGTCACCTTCTTTTACATCACCCCATCTTATTTTCCTGGCCGTCCTCACCCCAATCGGATTTCATAGCCATTTGCTATGGGTTTGTTTAATGTTTGTCCACTCACTTCCCCAGCCCCGGGAGAGCAGGGGTTTTGTCCGTTTTATACAAGGCACCCAGTTCTGTCCCTGGCACGTTTCTTGAAATAACATATTAATCCAGTAAAGATTCTGAGTTTATCTTTCTAACAAAACTGCCTGTCTTGCTGCCTGTGCCCCAAATGGCGGCTCCTTCCTCCTGGAATCTCCTTCCCTTCCCAACTCAGCTGACCCCTTTCCAGGCTTAGAGCAGGGAGCAGATAGCAAACTGTTCACTCCACAGTCTTAGATACCAAACTGGCCGGGAGGGCTTGCAAACGACAGATGCCAATTTGCATTCTATTTACATGTCATTTGCATGCAGTTTAACTCAAAGCCTGGATCCTCCGCAAGCCCGAGTCCCCACCGAAGAAACTTCTGAATTAAGAAGGTTCCTTGGCTGAAGTGCCGGGGTTTTTGTGCCAGATCCCTCCCCCACTTCTCTTGTCTTTGCGGGGTCCCCCAGGGCTTTCTGGGCTCTGTTCAGGTGCCCCCCGGCCTGGTGCAGTTGGGCGGCCAATGTGGCGCGTGGGCTGGGGCCCCAGGCGGGGACGCCGCTGCCCGCCACACTCCAGGGGCCTTTGTCCGCGCTCCAAGGAGCCGCCCCCTTAGCGAACGGGGGACGGAAAGGGAGGACTGGCTAGGCCTGGGTGTGACAGAGCAAGGACGGAGGAGTGAACCCGCTGCACGGGGGAGATTTCTGGGGCAAGGTCATTTGGCCCCTTCCCAGGCTGTTCAACCGGCTGCCCGGGGCCAAGGCGGGTGCGGGCTCCTCCCGCGCGCTCCCTTTTCGGCCTAAGCGCTAGGGACCCCGGGATGTGTGGGGTCCTTGTGGGGCTGGAAGCCTGTGTCCCCCAAGGAGAGGGGACCGAGAACAGGTCTAGTCCTTATCTCCAGCCTAGCCGCCTCTTCCAGAGGTCCAAGTGCCCCCTGTCTGGAAGGGAAACGCCACTCCCCCCCCCCGGCCATTGTATGCAGCCGCCCCCTCCTCCCCACCCCTCCCCGTCATTCGTCCCCAGCCCAGGTCTCAGCTCTGCCATCTCCCACCGCCGTGTCCCCCCCTCCCCTTGCTGAGTAATGCGCACTCAAGCCGACTGCGGGCTTGACCCCCAGCCCCCGCGACAGGTGCGGCTGTTCACCCCCAAAGTCCAGCCCTTGTGCCCCCGGCTGCGTCTGCCCTGTCCACAGTCAGCCCCCAACGCGGCCCCAGGACCAGCCCGCAGCTCCTCACACACGACGAGTCACTAGGACACGGCTGGGCTCCTTTACCCTCCCAGCTGCCCTTCACCTGTGGTCGCCCCCACACTCTCCTGGGAGACTTGGATCTCTACCTGGTCCGGGCACAGTCTCCCTCCCCCCGTAAAGGTCCCCAGACCGTCCCCTCCCCCGCCCACCCCTCTACGGCTCTGCTCTCGTCGCACCGTGGTTCCCCTCGCCCAGATCCCACAACTCCCCCAGCAATAAACTCCCTGGCTTGGGTTGAGGGGGCGCTTAGAAAAACACAAGAAGCAGACCCCCCAATTCTCCCAAATCCACGGCGGGAAAAGTTTCCGGGGTCCCCACAGCGTCCTCCACTGCATCGGCGCAGCTCGCACTTACCGACCCCCGCGGCCCCGCAGCGCCGACGCTCCAGCTGGCCTTCGGCCCGAGTCACATCTCTGCAGCGCGGCCGCGGCCCCCGCTCCACGCACGCCCGCCTGCGGGTCCAGCTTCACTGCAGCGCCTGCCAGAGTCGCTGCCGCGCGAGGCGCCCCCTGGCCCGGCCCGCGCTGCTGCAGCGACCGCGGCCCCGCCCCCGCCCCCGCCCCCGGCCGGCCCCGCCCCCGGGCCTCCGAGCCCCACCCCCGGTCCCGCCGGCGGTTCCGCGCGGGGCTAGGCGCCGTCTGCATGCTCCCCCGGAGCCCAAGCTCGTAGCTTCTAGCCCGGATCTCAGAGACGATTCCCCCGACCTCGTGCCCCCAATTCGGGGACATTCCCCCCACAACGTCAGTGCGCCCGTAAGCAGTCCAGACGAGCCGGGCAACTCCCCAGGGTAGATCCATTTGCGGGAACACCCCCCTAGCCAATACACTTACCGAGGGAGGTATCGCGACCCAGGGGTCCCAGCGCAGAAGCCTTCCTGCCCCCAGGCCACGCTCCAAGGTGAGTTCATAAGCAGTAACTTCCCCGAAACACACCAGCACCAGGTCCAGGACGCAGAGAGGATCGATCCCGCCCGGTGCCTCTCGAAGTCACCAACGCCCCGGTATACACCTAGGCGCACACACACCGCTAGGCCTCCTCCAGGCAGGTTCCTCCTGGACACACTCTTCTCTCTCCTCACTGCCCACCTCCCAGATGTCGTTGTCCGTTTGCGCACACTGGGACCAACACCCGCTTCCTTGGCCCCTCGAAACACACACGTCCAGTCGGTGCACCCCTCACGTGGGTCCCTACGCAGGATCGCCACCACCCCTACCGCACACATCACCCACGTACGCACACGTCCACTGCCCTTCAGGGCTCACACACTCCGCGGCCCGGGCCACTGGCCGTGCGCTCCGCAGACGGTCAGGGCACAGCCCGGACGCGTGTCCGCTGGGCGGCCGTGGGACCTGCTTGAAGGAGGGGTCCGGGGCAGCCGTCTCTGAGTCCCCCTCACCCCGTCCTAGTCCTCAGGCCTCTCCGAGGTCGGCATTGCTTCGACCAGGCCTGGGAGCTGCGCTCCGGCACCCCATATAGGGCTGGTTCCCTGGGTGACCTTCAGACCATCAAACCCTGGCAGTCTCAGGTGGCCCCCCGCCAAAGCCAGAAACAGACCTTTGAGAAGCATCCCTTCCCTGCACTCCAGATTCTCAGGGTGAGATTTCCTTTCTCCCTCCGCGGTGCGCCCCCCAATCTCTCCCCCCGTCGCCGCAACCATCCCAGCCACATAAGACCAAAAGGGATAGGACGGACCCCTGCTCCCCTCTCCCGGGGGCTGCAGGAAGGGGAGATGCGGAACACTTCCTTCTGGGAATAGTGGCAGCCCCTGATCTTTGGGGACCGTGGCCCTTCCAGATACTCCCATCCCTCCCCGCCAGCCTCCCAGTTCCGGTCCGGTTAGGCCACATCCCCCTTGGGCACGCATCTCTGGGATACCTTTTATTATATTCAAGGGAAAATGGAAAGGAAGAACCATAATGGCAGTTTTTCGCCCCACCCCTGGTTTATTTTCATGGATCCTCAGAGCCCAGAACAGTTCCAGGCACAGTAGGCGCTCATTAAATATTTGCGGGACGACCCAAAGTGTGTTCCCGCCAGACTGCGCAATTGGAAAGTGGATGGGCACTGTCACCTGGTGGCAGCTCTTGGAACTGACGCCGAGATCCTTTTGTCAACGTGGGCAAGTTCACTTTCGTGAGCCACACGTCCTCAACGTCTACAAAATGGAGATCTTTTTCATCGCACATGCCTATTGGGGTTGTTGTGAAGGTCTAACACGTGCTAACATATAAAGTGCTTCACGCAGGGTCTGGCATGTGGAAAATCCTTAATATGAGCTGATTAACATTGCAGTTACGGTTATATTCCCTTTCCCACTTGTTTTACAGAGGACCCTGACTGTGATGGTCAGTTTCACTTTGGGTGATGATACCACAGGAAGCTCAGAGTGAAAATGAAGGAGGACATTGAGTGGCAGGTGCATTCCTTCCCTCCAAAAAGTTCAAACACCCATGGATGATAATAATAACAATAATAGCTGAGTACGTAGTGCTTTCTGTGTGCCAGGAGCTATTCTAAGTGTTTTAAATTCTTTAATTCATTTAATCCTCCCAGTTACCCTTTAGGCCAGAGACTGTTATTCTCCCTGTTTTACAGATGGAGACACTGAGGCCAAGAGGGGTTAAGTACTGCTCCGGGGTTAGACGGTTGGCAAAGACAAAATCCAATCCAGGCCATCTGGCTCTGCAGGCCATATTATCCACCAATGGTTAGACTGGTGTCATTTGCTGTCAGGTCAGACATTGTCACAGAGGAACCTCACCTCCCAGGAGAGTTCACTGGGTCTCCAGCCTTGGAGAGAATGGCTCCAGGAGGTCCAGGGAGCCATGTCAGGCTCTCAAGTGCCCAGTTCACTTTGTCTAATGAAAACCAGTGGCTTCTCTATTCCTCACCTGAGAAATGGTCAGTGCACTGCCCATGGCTTCCCACTGACAAATGTCATGGTATGTGTATTAGTCCATTTCATACTGCTATGAAGAAATACCCAAGACTGGGTAATTTATAAAGAAAAAGAGATTTAATGGACTCAAAGCTCCACATGGCTGGGTAGGCCTCACAATCATGGTAGAAGGCAAAAGAGGAGCAAAGTCACATCTTATACGGTGGCAGGCAAGAGTGCATGTGCAGGGGAACTGCCCTTTATTAAACCATCAGATCTTGTGAGACTTATTCACTGTCATGAGAACAGCATGGGAAAAACCCACCCCCATGATTCAATTACCTCCCTCCAGGTCCCTCCCATGACATGTAGGGATTATGGGAGCTACAATTCAAGATGAGATTTGGGTGGGGACACAGCCAAACCATATCAGTGTGTAATTAGATATTTGCATGGCTCTCTGCTTGGTGTCTGTCTCCCCTACAAAACTGTATCTCAGTGCTGTGCTGTCCAATCTACACTGTCTGATAATGGCAGCCGCTAAACATGTGCCCACTAGGCACTTTATATGTGACTCGTATGACTACAGGATTGAACTTTCAGTTTTTGTTTGTTTGTTTTTTTTTAGATGGAGTCACTGTCACCCAGTCTGGAGTACAATGATGCTATCTCGGCTCACTGCAATCTCCACCTCCTGGGTTCAAGTGATTCTCCTGCCTCAGCCTCCCGAGTAGCTGGGATTACAGGCGTCCACCACCATGCCTGGCTAATTTTTGTATTTTTAGTAGAGATGGGGTTTCACCATGTTGGTCAGTCTGGTCTCGAATTCCCGACCTCAGGTGACCCACCTGCCCAGGCCTCCCCAAGTGCTGGGATTACAGGCGTGAGCCACCGAGCCCGGCCTCAGTTTTATTTATTTTTAATTGATTTAAATTTAGGCTGGACATGCACGATGACTCATGTCTATAATCCAGCACTTTGGGAAACTGAGGTGGGAGGATTTCTTGAGGCCAGGAGTTTGAGTCTGCAGTGAGCTATAATTGCACCCATGCTCTCCAGCCTGGGTGACAGAGTGAGACTCTGTCTCTTAAAATAAATAAATAAGTAAATAAATAATCAATAACCACATGTGGCTACTGTATGCATAGCATATCTTTAAGCTTGATGAGGACAAGAACTATGTCTATTGTTTATCCTGGCATCCAGTGCGTGGCACAGGGCATGGCTCATCGAATATTTGTTTGCTAAAAGAATAATTAACTTTGGGAGGTCAAGTTAGCAGGATTGCTTGAGGCCAGGGAGTTTGAGACCAGCCTGAGAAGCATAGGGAGACCTGTCTCTACAAAACATTAAAAATTAGCCAGGCATAGTGGCGTGCACCTGTAGTCCTAGCTACTCAGGAGGCTGAGGCAGGAGAATCGCTTAAGCCCGGGAGGTCGAGGCTGCATTGAGCTGTGATCATGCCACTACACTCCAACCTGGGCAACAGTGCAAGACTCCATCTCAAAAAAAAAAATTTTTTTTAAAGAAAATAAAAAAAAGAATAATTGAATTCCAGCTTTGCTTTCCCCTTTCAAGTATGTCTATTCTGTGTCCAGACCTTTCATGATCATCCTCTTGTCTCTGCGAATAAGCAGAACATCTCCTAAAGGAATGTGGCACTCAGGGCTTTGGAGTTGTCAAAGTCGATTTCCATGAATCATCTTGCCTGAACAACAGAACCTTCTGAGGTTGGTGTCTGTGTCGCATGTGGTAAAATGAGGCTTGGGAAGGTTGAGGGACTTTCCCTTTGTCTCACAGCTGTATGTGTCAGAGGCGGGACTCAAACCCAGTTACCCATGGTCTTCTCACTTCCCACTGTGATCCCAGTGCCTGACCATGGGACCTCAGCAGGGTCTCCTCAGTGCCAGGCTCTGTGCCTGATCCCGTTGGTGGTCCCTAGATGGATATGGTGTGATCTTGCACTCAGGATGCTCCATGTCAATGGAGGAGGTTGACCTTCTCGGTAGAGTGTGAGGGGGGTTAGGACAGGGCACTATGGAAGGACCTCTGTCTTAGTCCATTTTGTATTGCTATGAAGGAATACCTGAGGCTGGGTAGTTTTTTGTTTGTTTGTTTGTTTGTTTTTGAGATGGAGTCTTGCTCTGTCTCCCAGGCTGGAGTGCAATGGCATGATCTCGGCTCACTGCAACCTCCATCTCCTGGGTTCCCCAAGCGATTGTCCTGCTTCAGCCTCCCAAATAGCTGGGACTACAAGCTATTGCATACGCCACCATGCCCAGCTAAGTTTTCGTATTTTTAGTAGACATGGGGTTTCACCATGTTGGCCAGGCTAGTCTCGAACTCCTGACCTCAGGTGATCCACCCGCCTCGGCCTCCCAAAGTGCTGGGATTACAGGCGTGAGCCACCACATGTGGCTGGGACTGGGTAATTTATAAAGAAAAGAGATGTATTAGCTCACAGTTCTGCAGGCTGTACACGTTTGACCCCAGCATCTGCTCGGCCTCTGGGAGGCCTCGGGAAGCTTTTGCTCATGGCAGAAGGCGAATGGGGAGCTGGTGTGTCACATGGTGAGAGAGAGAGAGCCAGAGAGATGCTGGGCTCCTCTAATCAGCCAGCTCTTGTGTGAACTAACAGAGAGAGAACCCGCTCACTACTGTGAGCCACTCATGAGGGATCCATCCACATGACCCAGACACCTCCAACACCGGGAATCACATTTCAACATGAAATTTAACGTGGACAAATATTCAAACCATATCAACTTCCTACCTACATACTTTGCTTGGCTAGGCTGAGAAGGTTCCCAGGCTCCCCTGAGACTCCAGCACTTGATGTTCTCCTTAGAGCAGCAATGGGGGACACTTCAGGCTGTTGGCATTTCTGGAAGCATCTTTGGGGTGAGCAGCCAGGAGCACTGACTAAACAAATGTGGAACACACCATTGGCACCATTCCACTATTTTGTGCCCATGACAGGCATCACCAACGGATTGCTGCTTTTAATGCCCTCAGTCTGTAACTGTAACTGCCCATTATGTGTTAGAAAATTCAGGCTGGGTACAGCGGCTCACACCTGCAATCCCAGCACTTTTAGAGGCTGAGGTGGGAGGATCACTTAAGCCATGGAGTTCAAGACCAGCCTGGGCAACAGAGCAAAACTCCCATCTCTACAAAAAATTTGTAACCAGGTGTGGTAGCATGTGCCTGTAGTCCCAGCTACTCTGGAGGCTGAGGTGGGAGGGTTGTTTGAGTCTAGGAGGTTGAGGCTGCAGTGAGCTGTGATCACACCACTGCATTCCAGCCTGAGTGACAGAGCAAGACCTTGTCAAAAAAAAAAAAAAAAGAAAGAAAGAAAAGAAAAGAAAAAAGAAAAGAAAATTCATTCACAGTGGCAAAGTGCTCTTCAGTCGTTTCTGGAAGTCCCCAATGGGGTGTCCCCATAGACATCCACAAACCAGTGTGTCAGTTGCAGTCAAAATGTGACTGCCACCCTCTCTTCCTACAGGTTCTTGTCTGTGAGTACACAAGATTGCTTGGAGTAGCCTCATCATGGCCCCATTGGTCCCCTGCAAGGCCGCCATGGGGACACTCTCCCAAAGCCCCCAAAGCTGTCAGGAAACATTTAAGCAGCAGGACAATCGTTATGGCCTACACAATAGGGATGTTTGTTATCACACAACAATAAGTTGGGATGTGAGTGATCTCACAGTTGGTCCATTGCTCAACAATGTAAACAGGGGCCCAGTGTCTTTCTAGTAGTCTTCTGATCAGCTGTCCTCTGCTTGGGACCTCATGGTCACAAGATAGCTGCCATGGCACCACACATCACATCTTCACTTGACAATCTCCAGTATGGGAAAGAAGCTGTCCAGGGAAGAGAGCTCTTCTTGTGAGCCTCCCTGTTAATCAGAAAGAAAATCATTCCTAGAACTGCCCTACTTCTCACCCCAGCTGCAGAATTACCCTTATATTTCCTTGGTCAGAACTGAATCACCTCGCTTCCCCTAGTACAAAGGAGGCTGAGAAGTGAGCTCTTGGCACCAAGAGACTCAGTAAAGAAGGAGGGTGAGGGAAAGGTGCTTGAGGCAGGAACCCTCAGTGTCTGCCCCAAGTGACCTTCCTGAGAGTTGAAGGAGCAGGGGCTTGAGCTGGTGGCACACATGTCCACTGCCCTACCCAGCCACCTGTAAGGGTAGCTTCTGAGCTTCTGAGTCACCACTATCTCAGGGGGATCAAACCCAATCCCAGGGCCAGATAGAAAGTGTGTGGCCCCTTTCCCTTCTCCCCTCCCCTCCTTTTCTCCTGACACAAATCTGTCACAGAAGCAGCTCTCTATCTTCATAGAAGGTTTCTGCTTTACCCTTTGGGAGGCCGAGGTGGGCAGATAGCCTGAGGTCAGGAGTTCGAGACCAGCCTGGCCAACATGGTGAAACCCTGTGTCTACTACAAATACAAAAAAATTAGCTGGGCATGGTGTCACATGCCTGTAATCCCAGCTACAATGGAGGCTGAGGCAGGAGAATCGCTTGAACCTGAGAGGCAGAGGTTGCAGTGAGCCGAGATCACGCCACTGCGCTCCAGCCTGGGCCACAGAGTGAGACTCGGTCTAAAACAACAACAACAACAAAAGGTTTCTGCTTTGTCATTTCACTACTAGAAGGTCCCTTGCTGTGTCCCCAAAACAAAGGAACTGTCCCCCCCAAAGACAAACTCAAGCCTCTACCCCTATGTAAAACAAAGAATGATTTGAATGGTTGCAATTCTAGGTTATTTATTTATAGGCGTCTATGAACTTCCTGGTGGAGGTTTAAGAAATGTTGGACAATTTATCTTTACTCGGTTATGAAGCTTAGAGTGATGTGGGATCCACTTTAAGAGAAAGGGTGGAGGCAGAGACTGGATGTGCCAGCCCCAGAGCCCAGGCTGTAACCACTGCCCCGTCCTGCTGTTTTACCCCCGGGCAGGAATCCTCTGATCAGCTTCACTTTCTCTTAGTTTTTCCTTATGACACTGTGATGTACTTCCAAATCACCAGGCTCTTGTCCACATGAACACTCTGGTTCAGAGGGTGGGAGAGGATTCGTACCCCCAAAAGCTCCCAGCTGGGCTGTCAGACCCAGGACCTCACTCTCAGTGGCAAGACCTTGGCCCAGTTCTTCTCAGTCCTGGCTGCTCATGAGAATCACCTGAGTCAAAAAAAAAAAAAAAAAAAAAATTAGGTGCCTGGGTCCTCTCCTGGACCAATTCAATTAAGTGAGAATCACTGGGTCTGGAGGCTGAAGCAGGCTCAGACCATTGCTAAACAGGGTGGGAGGAGATGTCAGAAACACTGAGGATAGAATCTCCGGGTGGCCATGTCATCTTAGAGAAATCACTTAGTTTTTCTGCATCTTGGTTTCTGCATCTGTGAGATGAAGGGCTCTTAATAGTCTCCACCTGTTAGAGCCGAGTGAGCCGCAACCAATTGGACTCAGCCAGTGCCCGGGAGGGGTCAGGTGTTGTGGTTTTAATTTAAAAGGGCTTGAAGGAGATTTGGATCAAGAAAGCAAACCTGATCTCCAGTTACTCGTTATTCTTTGGTGAGTACGAATGCGGTGAAAACATGAAAATATGCCTGTTTCTTTCTACTCTCTTTCCTCAATGTACCAAGTGGTTCTTGAAGTGTTGTCCAGAGAACCTCTCTGGGGGTCTGCAGGATCAAAACTGTTTCCATAATAGCACTAAGACCTTATTTTCCGCTTTTACCGTCATTCTCTCACGAGTGTACAGTGGAGTTTCCCAGTGGCTTTTGGAGATGTGATGTTGCAACAGACCGATGGCGGGAGCAGGCGTGACAGTCCCGCTGTCCTCTATTAAGTCAGACATTTCGGAGGTTCTCAAAAATGTAAACTATTGCTGTGCTTCTCACTAATTTTCACGCACGTCCATGTGAAGAGACCACCAAACAGGCTTTGTGTGAGCAGTAAAACTTTTTAATCACCTGAGTGTAGGCGGGCTGAGTCCGAAAAGAGTCAGTGAAGGGAGATAGGGGTGGGGCCATTTTATAGGGTTTGGGTAGGTAAAGGAAAATTAGTCAAAGGGGGTTGTTC
The DNA here is from genome assembly GCF_029289425.2 of Pan paniscus. Classification (NCBI taxonomy): domain Eukaryota; kingdom Metazoa; phylum Chordata; class Mammalia; order Primates; family Hominidae; genus Pan; species Pan paniscus. The sequence goes on from NC_073267.2 coordinate 21,157,947, forward strand.
TTTGGCAGGCAGGGGTGGGGGTCACAAGGTGCTCAGTGGGGGAGCTGAGCCAGGAGAAGGAATTTCACAAGGTTAATCGCTCAGTTAAGGTGGGGCAGGAACAAATCACAATGGTAGAATGTCATCAGTTAAGGCAGGAACCGGCCATTTTGACTTCTTTTGTGATTCTTTACTTGCTTCAGGCCATCTGGACATATAGGTGCAGGTCACAGGGGTACAGTGGATTAGCTTGGGCTCAGAGGCCTGACACTAGTGGCTTTTTCCTTTAGAAAATACAGTTATTCTTCATAAAAAAGCTTTTATGTTAACATGTAATAGGTTTATTGTACGAATATTTTTAAATTTCCTTGGCTTTAATTTGAAATAGGGTGAATATTGGTAGGTATTTACTCGGTACTTACCTACCAATATTACCTCCTCCAAGTCCTTTAATTTTATTTATTTATTTAGTTTTTTGAGATGGACTCTCACTGTGTCACCCAGGCTGGAGGGCAGTGGCGTGATCTCAGCTCACTGCAAACTCCACCTCCTCTCAGGTTCAAGCGATTCTTGTGCCTCAGCCTCCTGAGTAGTTGGGATTACAGGTGTGCACCACCACACCTGGCTAATTTTTTGTATTTTTAGTACAGACGGAGTTTCACCATGTTGGCCAGGTTGGTCTTGAACTTCTGACCTCAAGCAATCCACTGGCCTTGGCCTCCTAAAGTGCTGGGATTACAGGCATGAGTCACCGTGCCTGGCCTCCAAGTCCTTTTAAATAAGAACAATAGCTCTTAATCTCTACTGGGCACTGACTCTGTCTGAGGCAGGATATAAAGTATTGGCATATACCTAAACAGAAGCTCTTTGGGGGTCTTCCACCAATTTATCAGTTTGAAGAGTGTGAAAGTGTCCCAAGACCATGAAGATTGAAAACCACCACTCAAGGAACAATTATTTAGAACCATCTCTCCAAAAGAGTACAAAAGAGTAACCAACAGTTATATAGCATTTACAGTTTGCCAGGCAGTGTTCTTTTTTTGTTTTTTTTTGAGATGGAGTCTTGCGTTGTCACCCAGGCTGGAGTGCAGTGGCACAATCTCAGCTCACTGCAACCTCTGCCTCCCAAGTTCAAGTGATTCTTCTGCCTCAGCCTCCCGAGTAGCTGGGACTACAGGTGCATGCCACTATGCTTGGCTAATTTTTATGTTTTTAGTAGAGATGTGGTGTCACCATATTGGCCAGGCTGGTCTTGAACTCCTGACCTTGTGATCTTCCCACCTCGGCCTCCCGAAGTGTTGAGATTACAGACATGAGCCACCATGCCCGGCCCAGGCACTGTTCTAAACACTTTGTATACACACACACGCATACAAATAAACTTTCTGATTCTCATGACAATCCTATGATGTGTACTATATCCCCATTTTACAGAAGTGCAAATTGAGGCACAGGGAGTTGCTCAAGTCCCCTGACAGAGGCCATGGGCCTGGGCTTCGTGTGCAGAAGAGCCTCCTCTAGATGTCCTCCTGCCAGTTGGACCTTGTCTCTGTTCTGTCCCACTGCTGGGAAGGGGAGAGTCCTCTTCCTCCTCCTCCTCCTCCTCTCTCTCTCTGTTTTCACATTTCTTACTGAGGGCTTGGCCCAGCCAACTGTGAAAGATTGTACCAGACAGGGCAGGCTGAGGTGGGAGCTGTGAGGTGGGGAAGGGAGCCTGAGGTGATTCGAGTTACATAAGGGCCCCTGGGACAGGGGACAGTTATATAATGGTGGGGAGAGGAGGGCAGGGATGGCGCAGTGAGTCAGGGCTAGGGAAGACACTGGGAGCTGGAAGAGGAAAGAGGAGGACAGGGCAGAGGAAATTGTCTGTTGCTAGCCGGGGTGGCTGCCATGCAGGAGGAAACTGGGACAGGGGATCGGGGCAGTTCTTCTGTCCTGTTGCTGCCCCCAGTGCCAGGGCCCCTGCCCTCACAGGCTCCATCCTCTACTCTCCTGGCCCCACTGAGTACAGATGATTCTGGAAGTCCTCTCATATATTTTTACCAAACTCCTTGACTGTTTAATTAACCAGAGCCCATTTCTGTTGCTTGCAAACAAGAACCCAGAGCAATACAGAGCCCTTTCCTGCCCAAACACCTGAATGGATAGGGGTATGGGAACTTCCAGGCACGTGGTAGGTGCTCAATGTATGCACATCGAATGGATAAGGACACAATGGCCGGGTGTGGCTAACACCTGTAATCCCAGCACTCCGGGAGGTGGAGGTGGGAGGATCACCTGAGTCCAGGAACTTGAGACCAGCCTGGGCAGCATAGCGAGACCCCGTCTCTACAAAAAAAAAAACCAAAACTAAAAAATTAGACAGGCATGGTGGAGCGCAACTGTAGTCCCAGCTACTCAGGAGGGGCTGAGGTAGGAGGATCACTTGAGCCCAGGATTTCGAGGCTGCAGTGAGCCGTGATCACACCACTGCACTCTAGCCTGGGCCACAGGAGACTGTCTCAAAAAAAAAAAAAAAAAAAATCCTAACCCCAAGGTATCAGAAAGTGGGGCCTTTGGGAGGTAATTAAGTCTTGAGGGTGGCCCATTGTGTTCTTATCCATTCGATGTGCACACATTGAGCATCTACCACGTGCCTGGAAGTTTCCAGACCCCTATCCATTCAGGTATTTGGGCAGGAAAGGGCTCTGTATTGCTCTGGGTTCTTGTTTGCAAGCAACAGAAATGGGCTCTGGTTAATTAAACATCAAGGAGTTTGGTAAAAATATATGAGAGGACTTCCAGAATCATGAGTGGGATTAGACCTCTTGTAAAGGAGACCCCAGAAAGTTTTTTAGCCCTGTTTTCACCCTGTAGGTGACACAGTGAGAGGATGGCATCCGTGAACCAGCAAGGAGGCCCTCACTAGACATGGAATCTGCCAGCGCCTGGATCTTAGACTCCCCACCCAGAGCTGTGAGCAAGACATCTCTATCATTTCTAAATTACTCAGTCTTGGCCGGGTGCAGTGGCTCACACCTGTAATCCCAGCACTTTGGGAGGCCGGCATGGAAGGATCACTTGAGGTTAGGAGTTGGAGACCAGCCTGGCCAACGTGTGAAATCCCATCTCTGCTAAAAATACAAAATTAGCCTGGTGTGGTGGCGGGTGCCTGTAATCCCAGCTATTCAGGAGGCTGAGGCAGGAGAATCGCTTGAATCCGGGAGGCAGAGGTTGCAGCGAGCCAAGATTGTGCCACTGCACTCCAGTCTGGGCAACAGAGTGAGAATGTTTCAAAAAAATAAAAAAATTACTCAGTCAAATAAAGTATTTTGTTATAGAAGCCCGAACGAATCAGGACAGAGATCAGAACTTCTCTGATGTATTGGAATAATCTTCAGTGAAACTGGAGTCTGAGCTTGTGTCCTGGACTTAGTGTCAGGGCTGGGACTTTTCTTTGTTTTTTTTTTTTTTTTTTTGAGACAATCTTGCTCTGTCACCCAGGCTGGAGTGCAGTGGTGCAATCTCGGCTCGCTGCAACCTTCACCTCCTGGGTTCAAGCGATCCTCCTGCCTCAGCCTCCTGAGCAGCTGGGATTACAGGTGTGTGCCACCACACCCAGCTAATTTTTGTATTTTTAGTAGAGGCAAGGTTTCACTATGTTGGCCAGGCTGGTCTCGAACTCCTGGCTTCAGGTGATCTACCCACTTCAGCCTCCCAAAGTGTTGGGATTACAAGCATGAGCCACCGCGCCTGGCCAGGGCTGGGATTTTTCTTTAGTGGGAAGATCTCTTCTGACACAGGGGGTGGCTGAGGGTGGGAGGCCCTCTGTACTCAGCCCCTCTGGCTAGGGAAGCAGTGGCTGAGCAGGTGAGTTGACTGTGGTCAGCCCTGGGGCAGTAGGCACAGGAAGGCAGCCCCACCTGCATGGTAATGGTGGGGGTGGTGGTAGAGATGCAAGAGTACCTTTTCAGACCCTCCTGCGGATTTGACGAACTTTCTTTCTTGACTCAAAAAAAAAAAAAAAAATCCACATTGGCTTTCGTCTTCTTCATCGCCCATAAACTTTGTCCTTCTTAACCCATCCCACTTCCCTTGGTCGTTCGCTAGAGGAGGGGGCCCAAACAGGGTAGAGAGAAGTGCCGGGTGAGGGAAGGGCTTGCTCTACCTGAGAGCAGCCTGTGTCTCCGGGGAAGGCAATTTATCTCCCTCTGCTCTCTGTACGGGGGTGAAGAGTGGCTGTAGGGGTAGATGTGGGAGATGGTGGTGACCTCCAGACTTCAGAGATCCTTATGAGGCAGGACAATTGCATGACAAGGTGTCTCAGCCAGCTCTGGCTGCTATAACAAAATACCATAGAATGGTGGCTTAAACAAGCACATTTATTTCTTGGAGGCTGGAAATTCAAAATCAAGGTGCCAGCATGGGTGGGTTCTGGGAAGAGCTCTCTTCTTGGCTGTAGATGGCTGCCTTCTTGCTGGATAGTGATATGGTGGGGAGATTTTATTTATATATATATATACACACAAACACACACACCCACAGAGAAGAGAGAGAGAGAGTGCGAGCGCATGCCAGAGAGCTTTGTTTTGTTTCTTGTAAGGGCACTAATCCCATCGGGGGGCCCTGCTCTCATGAGCTCTTCTAAACCTAATCACCTCTCTAAGGCCCCGCCTCCTAATACCATCCCATTGGGGATGAGGGCTTCAACATATGAATTTAGGGGGACACAAACATTCAGTTGATAACAAGAAATATCTGGGGGATCCAGGTGAAGCAAGAGGGGATCGGTGTGTGCCCAGTGAGCGGAATTGGAGTTGGGCATGAGAAAGCCACCTGCCGGAGCTGCTCCCCAGGAATACAGCTGGTGGTGCAGGTGGGCACCTTGGGAAGCAGGCTCTGAGGTGGAGACTGGCACATGGGAAAGGTTTTGGGAGTGCTCTTGGGATCAGCATCCAGGGTGGGAGGAGGCAGCACTGGGCAGAGGGACAGGTTGGGCTGCATTGCCTTCCCAGCAGCTCTGGAGCTGGCCTCGTAGAGTTGCCCCACACTGGGGAAGGGGGGCTGAGCCTTCGTGCCTCCCATCAAAGCGGCTGCAGACCCTGGCTGAGTCTGCTCACCTGCTTCCTGAAAGGAAGAGGCTGGGAAGGGACTTGGCCACCAGCAGGTATTCATTGTCTCCATTCTCTGTTACTCACTCTTGCTCCCCTTGCCCTTGGCCGTGCCCCCTGCTGACCTCAGTGGTTCACCCAGGGGCTGATCAAGACCTTCGTTGCTGAGGGTCCTGAGCCCCTGGTCATCATCCCCTCCCTTCTCAGGCTGTGGCTGTTGCGTGTGACCACTTCCCATCAAAAGTGAGCCAGAGGCTGGGTGCGGTGGCTCATGTCTGTAATCCCAGCGCTTTGGGAGGCCGGGATCGGAGGATCAGTTAAGGTCTGGAGTTTGAGACCAGCCTGGGTAACATAGTGAGACCTTGTCTCTGTTAAAAAAAAAAAAATTAAAAATTAGCTGGGCAGGGTGGTGTGCACCTGTGGTCCCAGCTACTTGGGAAGCTGAGGCGGAAAGATCACTTGAGCCCAGGAGTGGGAGGCTGTAGTGAGCTATGATGGCACCACTGAACACCACCTACGTAACAGAGTGAGATGCTGTCTCTCTCTTTAAAAAAAAAAAAAAAAAAGACAGGTGACTAGAAATGCCCAGGTGAAATCACCCAAGGGCTAAACAGCTTCCCTGACCCCAGACAGCCCTCCCTCCTCCTGAGGGTGGAGTACATTCCTCCTCCCAGGACAGAGGATCCTTTCTTTGCCTGCTCATCTTTCCCACCATGAAGCGTACAAAGAGACCAGGTGGCAGCTGCAGCGTGAGATTTAATGGGATATTTTCTGTGTCCCTGGTGGAAATGTTTTTTCCTCTGGAAGCCAAGACCTCAACATCCTGCAGAGCCCAGAGTTTCAGCTGAGTGGTGGTGGTGGCTGCCGCCAGGTCCCTACACTTCCTGTCCCCACACCCAACCTGCCTCCCAAATGCCCATCCCTGCCTGACCCAGGAGGGCCGAGTGTGCATCTGTGACCTAGGTCGTGACTTTCCTCCTCGAACTCCGCTTTCAGGCTCTCATTCAGTGGTGAATTTGGAGGCTCCCTCTTCTCCTCTTAGACTGCATTTCCCCGGATTTCCACTTGGGGGAGATGTCTGTCTTTGTCCTGACCTTTACATCTGTCTCTGGTCAGACACCTCATTTAAAAAAAAATCTTCACTGTCTTTGGCGTGTCCTATGCTTTGGGCTTTGTTATAAATGAGTAGACGGGATTGAGTGGAAGAAGTAATGGTACCCCTGATCATCTTTTTTCTTTTCTTAGAGACAGAGTCTGTCTCTGTTGCCCAGGCTGGAGTGCAGTGGTGCAATCATAGCTCACTGCAACCTCAAACTTGGGCTCCAGTGATCCTCCTACCTCAGCCTCCAGAGTAGATGGGACTAAAGGTGTGCGCCATCATGTCCTGCTAATTTTTAAATTTTTTGTAGGGACAGGGTCTCACTAAGTTGCCCAGGCTGGCATCTAACTCCTGGTCTCAAGTGATCCTCTTGCCTCGGCCTCCCAAAGTGCTGGGATTACAGGCGTGAGCCACAGCGCCCAGCCTCCTCTGACAAATTTTTGAATGCACAATCTCTACACTGCCCAGGGCTCCCCAGAGACAGACAGATTCCTGGGCTCTGAGACATGACATGGGGCAAATTCTTAAAGGTGTCTGAGAACATATCTCTTCTAAGGATTAGTAATATTATTTACAGTGTGTATGAACATATATTTGTTTATTAATTCATTCAATTGTTCATTCATTCTTTGCCCTATTCCAAAAAGAATGGAAGCAAGCCCACTCCTTATTAAACAACCTCATAGACAACATTGAAAACAAGCAAATCACAGTATGCTTGTGGCTGAAGTTGCTTGGAGTCCGGAAGGTCTAAATAACAGCTGGTGGCTGTAATCCCAGCATTTTGGGAGGCTGAGGCAGGTGGACCATTTGAGTTCAGGAGTTCAAGACCAGCCTGGCTAACATGGTGAAACCCTGTCTCTACTAAAAATACACAAATTAGCCGGGTATGGTGTTGCTTACCTGTAATCCCAGCTACTCGGGAGGCTGAGGCAGGACAATCACTTGAACCCGGAAGGCGGAGGTTGCAGTGAGCAGCGATCGCACCACTATACTCCAGCCTGGGCAACAAAGTGAGACTCCGTCTCAAAAAAAAAAAAAAAAAATCAGCTGATGATAGAAATTCACAGTAGCACAGATCACTGTTTGAGTTGCCAACGCTGCATCGTAAACTACTCCAAAATGCGGTGGCTTAAAATACAACCACTGATTTGCTCCTGACTGTGTGATTGGCACAGGGCTTATCTGTGGTTCTCATGGCATCCACTAGGGCTGGAATATCCAAGCTCATCTCTCATGCTCCAGGGCCCTCTTTTCAAGTGAACTTCTCTCCAGTAGGGTTGGTGGACTTCTTTAGGCCATGATGGCTGGGTTCCAAGAGAGAGTGGTCCAACAGGCCAATCCTCAGAGCAAATCTGCTGGCCTCCTACGTGCAAACGTCCTATTGGCTGAAGCAAATCCCATGGCCAAGCCACGTCAGTGTGGGAGGGGACCACACAAGGGGGCCCATTTGGGGACCGCCAATGTCATTGTCCACAACCATCACTTGAATCTCTCTTGCAGTCATGTCATAGTAGACAGAGCTGGGCTTGAATCCTACCTCTGCCACATACCAGCTTGTTAGGGGTTGAATGGTAACCCTTCTGCTGTGGTTTGGATATTTACCCCACCTCCGAAACTCATGTTGAAACTTAATCCCCAATGTGACGGTATTGAGAGGTGGGGCCTTTAAGAGGTGATGAGATCATGAAGGCTCTGCCCTCATGAATGGGTTAATCCACTTATGGATTAATGGGTTAATGGGTTAATGGATTATCATGGGAGTGGAACTAGTGGCTTTATAAGAAGAGGAAGAGAGACCTGAACTAGCAAGTGAGCAGCTCAGCCCGCTCACCACGGGATGCCCTGCGCTGCCTGGGGACTCTGCAAAGGGTCCCCCACCAGCAGGAAGGCCCTCACCACATGTGCTCCCTTGACCTATGGACTCCCAGACTCCGTAACTGTAAGAAATACATTCTTTTTCTTTATAAATTACCCAGTTTCAGGTCTTCTGTTATAAGCAACAGAAAATGGATGGAGACACATTCTTCCCAAATGTATATGTTGACATTCTAACCCCTGGTACCTCAGAATGTGACCTTATTTGGAGAGAGGGTCTTTACAGAGGTCATCAAGATGAAGGGCGGTCATGAGGGTGGCCCTAATCCAATACAACTGGAAGTTCATATTCCGGGCGCTTGGCCTGGAAGTTTGGGTTTCATTCCGAGGGAGGGGAAGGCCTTGGAGGGTCACTGGGGTCCTTACAATAAGGGGAAATTTGGACACAGACAGACACAGAGGGAAGATGATGTCGAGAGAGAGAGAGAGATAGAGAGAGAGAGAGAGAGAGAGAGAGAGAGAAGATGACAATCTACAGTCCAAGGAGAGAGGCCTTGAATGCGATTTTCCTTTACAGCCCGCAGAAGGAACCAACCCTGCCAATACCTTGATTTTGGACATCTGGCCTCCTGCACTGTAAGCCAATAAATGTCTGTTGTTTAAGCCCCACAGTCTGTGGTACTTTGTTATAGCAGCTCTGGAATGCTAATCCATAGCCATAGGAGGTGAACAAGTCATAGAATTTCTTTGCACCCCAGTTTTCTCCTCTGTAACACAGGGCTAATAATAATACCTATATGACTTGATACAGCAACTTACAAGCACTTGTTACTTAGCAGGCACTGTCCCAGGCCCTCGGTATACAGGAGACAGATGACATTTCTGGTCTCATGGAGCTTACCTTCCTGACAGACAGAAAATAAGCAAGTAAATACAATAATTGAGATAATTTGAGATAGCGATAAATGCTAGGAAGAAAATAAAATGGGCTGGATGTAGTGGCTCGTGCTTGTAATCCCAGTAGTTTGGGAGGCTGAGGCAGGAGTATCACTTGAGGCCAGGAGCTTGAGACCAGCCTGGGCAACGTAGCAAGACCCTGTCTTTACTAAAAAAAATTAGCCAGGCACGGTGGTGCACGCCTGTAGTCCCAGTTACTCAGGAGGCTGAGGCAGGAGGATCACTTGAATCCAGGAATTTGGGGCTGCAGTGAACTGTGATTGCACCACTGTATTCCAGCCTGTGTGACAGAGCAAGACCCTGTCTAAAATAAAGTAAAATAAAATAAATAAAATAATGTGATGTGCTAGAATCTAACAGGTATAAAAGGAACTCCTTTGGATAAGGCGATCTGGGCAGGGCTCTGTGAGCAGGGACCTGCAGTATGAGAAGTTACTACAGGTGGAAGATGAGCGGGAGGTGTGGTTCAGACAGCAGAAAAGGCAGGTGCAAAGGGCCTGGGGTGGGAAGGAGTATTGCATGTTGGAGGAACAGGAAGAAAGACGGAGTGGCTGGAGCATGGTGAACAAGAGGGAGGGTGTTGGGCCATGGGGTCATGGGAGTTGATGCTGAACAACCTTGTAGTTGGAAGTTTTTTTGTTTGTTTGTTTGTTTGTTTTTTGAGATGGAGTCTTGCTCTGTTGCCCAGGCTGGAGGTGCAGTGGCAAAATCTCTGCTTACTGCAACCTCCGCCTCTTGGGTTCAAGCGATTCTCCTGCCTCAGCCTCCCTAGTAGCTGAGATTACAGGCGTGTGACACCATGTCCGGCTTATTTTTTTTTTTTGTATTTTTTAGTAGAGATGGGGTTTCACCATGTTGGTCAGGCTAGTCTCAAACTCCTGACTTCAAATGATCTGCCCACCTCAGCCTCCCAAAGTGCTGGGATTACAGGCGTGAGCCACCACGCCCGGCCTGGAAGTTGGGGTTTTATTCTGAGCAAGGGGAAGCAGCAAGATCTGATCTTTGGATTAAGAAAATCACTCCAGCTGCTGGGTGGAGAATGGTCCGGGAGCACCAAAGCAGAAACTGGAGATCAGGTGGGAGGCTATGCAGGTATCAGAGGACTTCCACCCAACCTGAGCTGCTGGCTGACCTTGACTTTCTCTGTCCCTTCCCTTTGATAGGCAGAAGAATGTACTTCCCTTCTCCCACCTCCAAGGATGTCCATCTCCTGGTCCCCACATCCTGTGACTATGTCACAGGGCAAAAGGGACTTTGCAGATGTGATTAAGTTGGGATGGGGAGATGACTCGGGCTGATCTGGGTGGCCCAATATAATCACCAGTATCCTTATGAGGGGCAAGAGAGGAGTCAGGAGAGTCTAGGTCAGAGAAGGAGATGTGAGGATGGAAGCAGAGACTTTCTAGCACCTCGCATTATTTTATTTTATTTTAGACAGGGTCTTGCTCTGTCACGCAGGCTGGAGTGCAGCAGTGCAATCATAGTTCACTGCAGCCTCAAATTCCTGGATTCAAGTGATTCTCCTGCGTCAGCCTCCAGAGTAGCTGGGATTACAGACACCTGTCACCACGCCCGGCCAATTTTTTGTATTTTCAGTAGAGATGGGGTTTCACTATGTGGGCCGGGCTGGAGTCGAACTCCTGACCTCAAGTGATACACCTGCCTTGGCCTCCCAAAGTGCTGGGATTACAGGCGTGAGCCATCACGCCCGGCCTATTGTTCCCTTTTTTATGTCATGTGTACCCAATGTTTAGTTTCCATTTATAAGTAAGAATGTGCAGTATTTGGTTTTCTGTTTCTGACTGGTTTGCTTAGGATAATGGCCTCCAGCTCCATCCATGTTGCTGCAAAGGACATGGCTTCGTCCTTCTTTTGGGCCATGTAGTATTCCATGGTGTATCTGTACCACATTTTCTTTATCCAATCCGCCATTGACGGGCACCTAGGTTAATTCGATGTCTTTGCTACTGTGCATAGGAAACCTGCATGTTTTTCTGATAAATTCGATGAAGAGCGTACCATTGTGAGGAAGTATAATTAGACACAAGGGGCGTGATCTAACGGTAGTAAACTGGGGGAAATTTAGCAAGGCCTGTTTGTTTAGATTCTTAGCATCTCTTTGTCTTTGGGGATAAGGACGTCAGCCTGGGCAACATGGCAAGACCCCATCTCTACCCAAAAAAAAAACCTTAGGTATTGTGCATGCCTCTGGTCTAAGCTACTACTAGGGAGGCTGAGGCAAGAGAATTGCTTGAGCCCAGGAGTTTGAGGCTGCAATGAGCTATGATCGCACCACTGCACTCCAGCTGGGCAATGGAGCAAGACCCTGTCTCAAAACAAAACAAAAAAAAGGATAAGATATTCCTTTCCTCTGGGTGGCCACCCCTCAAATGAAGGTTTTATGACCGGCTTCAGGGGAGCAGGGTGAAGGGAAGGTGAGAGTGGCCTTCCTGCTTCTGCTGTTTTCTCCAATACAAGGTGCCATATTTTGAGGTAGTATGTCCTGAACCCCATAAGCTCCCCTCCAGTGAGCAGGTTCAAGGAACGCTTGAACCTGGGAGGCAAAGGTTATAGTGAACTGAAATCATGCCACTGCACTCCAGCCTGGGTGACAGGGTGAGATTCATCTCAAAAAAAAAAAAAAAAAAAGGGAACAATAAACACTGAGAAATACAAGAGTACAAGAGGGAGGAAGGAGAGAGGGAGGCAGCAAGGATTGAAAAACTACCTACTTGGTACAATGCTCACTATGTGGGTGATGGGTTCAATTGTAATCACACCCCAAACCTCAGCATCACACAATATACCTTTGTAGCAAACCTGCGCTTGTATCCTCAAATCTAAAATACAAGTAGAAAAAATAAAAACAAAATAAGTTACAAACTGCTTAAACACACACACACACACACACACACACACACACACACACACACACTCTTCCCCGTTTCCTTGGGTTTTCATTCTAAACGTTCCCATGTCACATAAAACTTGTGTTAAATAAATGGCTATGCTCTTCTCTGATTCATCAGTCTTTTATTAAGGGTGCCTCTGCCATGAACCTAAGATGGGTGGGGAAATAAATCTTTCCTCCCCTGCAGGACCATGAGCCAAGGTGTGCGGCAGCCTCTAGAATCTGGAGAAGACAAGGAAACAGATTCTCCCCTGGAGCTCCCAGAGGGAACCAGCCCTACTGACACACTGACTTTCAGTCCAGTATAACCTGTTGCAGAATTTTGACCTCCAGAACTGTACAATAATACATACGTATTGATTTAAGTCATGACGTTTTTGTTAATTTTTTAAAGTCCCAGCGAGAAACGAATACAAGTATCTCCTTAAAAGAGCCTAGACCAGCTGGGAGACCTTGACTTCACCACCCGGCAGTCCTGGCCTCCTCACTGCCATGCCTCTGATCCTCCGTTATGGGTCGAAATTGTCCACCAAACCCAAGGGAATCAGGAGAAAGAGAGGTGGGCTCAGTGAACCACACCCATTGGCTGAGAGTGGAGCGTGCCTGCTGATACCCACACAGTCCTTCGATGCCTGTGCAATAGTGTCCAGCACGGGGTGAAGCATTTATTTTTACAAAACATTTCAGAGAAAAATAGCATTAGAAAGAATCTCTGCTGACCGGGACTGCGTTTAACAAGATATGTAAATTTTTTTTTTTTTTTTTGAGACACAGTCTCGCTCTGTCACCCAGGCCGGAGTACAGGGGTGCAATCATAGTTCACTGCAGCCTCAACCTTCCGGGCTCAAGAGATCCTTCCACCTCAGCCTCCTGAGTAGCTGAGACTCCAGGCACCACCACACCTAGCTTATTAAACAAAAACAAGGGGACACCATGTTGCCCAAGCTGGTCTCGCACTCCTGGGCTCAAGTAATCCTCTTGCCTCAGCCTCCCAAAGTCCTGGGATTACATGCGTGAGCCATTGCACCTGGCCGTATGTGTATCATTCAACCACAAATACCTGCTTCATGCTTTCCGATGTGTTAAATAGGCACCTGCATTAGTTTTGTGGGGCTGCCACAACCAACTACCACAAACCAGGTGGCTTAAAACAAAGGAGATGTATTCTCTCACAGTTCTGGAGGCCGGAAGTCCACCATCAAGGTGTCTCCAGGGCTGTGCTCTCTTCGAAGGCTCTAGGCGAGAATCCCTCTTTGCCTCTTCCAGCTTCTGGGGGCCCCAGGTGTTCCTTGACTTGTGGCTGCGTGGGTCCTCTCCTCATCTTTTTTTTTTGAGACAGAGATTTGCTCTTTTTGCCCAGGCTGGAGTGCAATGGCGTGATCTTGGCTCATTGCAACCTCTGCCTCCCGGGTTCAAGTGATTCTCCTGCCTCAGCCTCCCAAGTAGCTGGGATTACAGGCACCCGCCACTACGCCCAGATAATTTTTTGCATTTTTAGTAGAGATGGATTTTCACCATGTTGGCCAGGCTAGTCTCGAACTCCTGACCTCAGATGACCTACCCGCCTTGGCCTCCCAAAGTGCTAGTAAGGGAGGAGACCACCCCTCCTATTGTCTTATAACCAATTTCTGCCTCGAAGAAAAAGTAGGAGTTAAAAGACAGAAGTGAAATCAGTAGTCAGACAGCCTGGCGCTACATTCCAGGCCTGGTAGTTAAAGACTGACCCCGATCTAACTGGTTATGTTATCTATAGATTCCAGACACTGGATGGAAAAGCACTGTGAAAACCTCTGTCCTGTTCTGTTCCATTCTGATTACCAGTGCATGCAGCCCCCAGTCACATATCCACTGCTTGCTCAATGATCACGACCCTCTCACTCGGATCCCCTTAGAGTTGTAAGCCCTTAAAAGGGACAGGAATTGCTCATGTGGGGAGCTTGGTTTTTGGAGACATGAGTCTGCCGATGCTCCCAGCTGAATAAAGCCCTTTCCTTCCACAACTCCGTGTCTGAAGGGTTCTTGTCTGTGGCTCGTCCTGCTACACTAGGATTATAGGCGTGAGCTACCGTGCCCGGCCCTCTCTTCATCTTATATCAGTTACTAGACTTACAGCCTATCCTTACCCAATGTGACTTCATCTTTTTTTTTTTTTGGAGACAGGGTCTGGCTCGGTTTCCCAAGCTGGCATGCAGTGGCATGATTGCGACTCACTGTAGCCTCTACTTTGTGTGCTCAAGCAATCCTCCCAACTCAGTCTCCCCACCTCCCCCGTGCGCGCCACTTTTGAATCCTGCAACGGGTTTGCCTCTGAGCCCGTGGTGAGCTTCCCGCAGGGCCCTGGAAGTGGCCTGCAGTGAAGCACAGGGGCCACAGGGTGGCAGTGTTTCCTGCGGATGTGGCTCTCACGCAGCTCAGGGGCGCTCAAGGCGTAATTGGTTAATGCAGGTCTGTTTCTCTTTGTCCTTGAAAAGACAGCAACTTTGAGCTCCAAGGAGCAGTCTTCTTTGTGTTTTACGGCTTTTTGAGTCTCTACTTTCCGCCTCCCCGGGATGAGGAATGGTGTGGGAGGACAGTAGGACTCTCCGGCGGGGGACTGCTGAGATGATCACAGTTTTAGGGTATGGGGTGTGATAAGGAACTTGAGACTCAGAGAGGGGAAGTAAGTAATCCAAAGTCACACAGCTGAGTGGTACCTGAACTGCATCTTCTGATCCTTGCATCAGTTCCTGTCCGCTATGCCACTTGGTCAGCTTTCACAGGCCGGGATGCAAATGGAGACATTGGGGTTGGGATTTTCACTCGCGTCCGTGTGAAGAGATGCGAGTGTGAGAACAAAGCTGTTTATTTCACCTGGGTGCAGGCGGGCTGAGTCCGAAAAGAGAGTCAGCAAAGGCAGACAGATGTGGGGCCGTTTTATAGGATTTGGGTAGGTAGTGGAAAATTACAGTCAAAGGGGGTTGTTCTCTGGCGGGCAGGGGTGGGGATCACAAGGTGCTCAGTGGGGGAGTTTTTGAGCCAGGATGAGCCTGGAGAAGAAATTTCACAAGGTAATGTCATCAGTTAAGGCAGGAACAGGCCATTTTCACTTCTTTTGTGATTCTTCAGTTACTTCGGGCCATCTGGATGTATGCGTGCTGGTCACAGGGGATATGATGGCTTAGCATGGGCTCAGAGGCCTGACAGGGATGGAGGATGGGGAAGGGAAAGATGCTGAATGAGCACTGGGTCAAGAGTCCAGAAATCTAAGCTTCACTCCCAGCGCATGAGAAGTGGAATTGGAAAGGTGGTCAGTCCTTGCTGCTGGGATAGACCCTGGACTCGGTTTTCTTATCTGTAAAATGGAAATAAAAGGGCCAGGCACGGTGGCTCATGCCCGTAATCCCAGCACTTTGGGAGGCCACGGTGGGCGGATTGCCTGACTCAGGAGTTCAAGACTAGTGTGGCCAACATGGTGAAACCCTGTCTCTACCAAAAAGTAAAAAAAATTAGGCAGGTGTGGTGGCATGTGCCTGTAGTCTCAGCTATTTGGGAGGCTGAGACGTGAGGATGGATTGAGCCCAGGAGATGGAGGTTGCAGTGAGCTATGATCATACCACTGCACTCCAGCCTGGGTGACAGAGTGAGACCCTGTCTCCAAAAAAAAAAAAAAAAAAAAAAAAAAAGAAGAAAAAAAAAAAGATAAATGAGAGGGTAATAATACATATGTGTAGATCCTAAATGTTGGCTAGTGTTGTAGGTAAGGCTTTTATTCTCACCTCTCAAGATCTGTGTTGGAGGAAAAAAATGACGTGAACTTTGGGAAATTAGGTACACTTGGTCTCAGAGCCCACTTCATAGCTGTATGATCTTAACCTCTCTGAACCTCAGTTTCTTCCTCTGTAAAATGGGTCTAATAATATCATGGATTAAATGAGATAATCCAGGTAAAGATCCAGCTCAGTTCTTGGCCTATGATGAATATTCACTATATGTTAATACTAGTTGGGATGGGGAGGGGAGGGTAGCTAAGGTCAGAATGGTGGGACGGTTGGGGCTCAGAAATATAGAAATGAGGGCAAACACTCACTTCTCAGGGTGGGCAAGGGAAGGCTGAGAATGTGGCTTTATTATTATTACTGTTATTTATTTATTTTTTTTGAGATGGAGCCTCGCTCTGTCACCCAGGCTGCAGTGGAGTGGTGTGATCTCAGCTCACTGCAACCTCTGCCTCCCGGGTTCAAGTGATTCTCCTGCCTCAGCCTCCCCAGTCGCTGGGATTACAGGCATGTGCCACCACGCCTGGCTAATTTTTTATATTTTTAGTAGAGATAGGGTTTCACCATGTTGGCCAGGCTGGTCTTGAACTCCTGACCTCAAGTGATCCACCCGCCTCAGCCTCCCAAAGTGCTGGGATTACGGGCGTGAGCCACCACGCCTGGCCTGGATTGATTATTTATTTAATTTAGAGACAGAGTCTCCCTGTGTTGGCTAGGGTGGTCTCGAACACCTTACCTCAAACAATCCTCTAAAAGTGCTGGGATTACAGGTGTGAGCCACCACTTCCGGCCAACTCTTGACTTTAAACTAGAAGTAAAGATAAAATAATAACCATAGCAGCTACTATTTCTTAAATACATACGTTATTTCCATTATTTCTCACAATTGTCTAAGAGGTGAGAATCTTTATTATCCCCATTTTACAGCAGGGGTGACTGAGGCTCAGAAAGATCAGTCACTTGCCTAAGATCTCATAGCTGATAAGTGGCAGAACCTGAACTTGAACTTTTGGATGCCAAAGCCATCATTCAGTGCCGCTGCTGTGCCATAATGTTCTCTAGTTTTCCTGGGAATCAGTTTCCCTAATCAGCACTAATGAGGGCTCTGGAGATGATGAAATCTACAGGGACTTATTTCGTAATGCAGATTTCTTGTCCTCAACTCTCAGTGATAGACTCCAATTCTTCCAGTTCCCCTGCCTCCAGGGGAGAAGGGAGCCAGTCTTTTTTTTTTTTGGAGACAGTGTCTCCCTCTGTGGCCCAGGCTGGAGTGCAGTGGTATGATCTTGGCTCACTGCAACCTCTGCTTCCTGGGTTCAAGGGATTCTCCCACCTCAGCCTCCTGAGTAGCTGGGATTACAGGCATGGGCCACCACAGGCTGGCTAATTTTTGTATTTTTACTAGAGACAGGGTTTCACCATATTTGTCAGGCTGGTCTTGAACTCCGACCTCAGGTGATCTGCCCGCCTCGGCCTCCCAAAGTGCTGGGATTACAGGTGTGAGCCGCCATGCCTAGACTTTGTTTTAAAACAGTTAATCTTTTAAAATTGTTTTTACTTTTTATGATGGTAATTTCCACAATCATATGTAGTATGTGTAGATTCAACATCACCCAGATTTAGTAGATATCAATCTTTGCAATCTCATTTCATCTATCCCCACAGCCAAGATTCAAAATTTTTTCTTAAGAGGGATTTCTCAAAATTTAACTTAAATATTTTTTAAAGTCAAAATCGACCCCACTCCTCTCTTCACACTTAGTCTGTTTTTTTTTTCTGAGAATATTCAAAGTAAAATTTTAGGCATTACATCATTTTATGTCCTGGAATATTTTTTTTTCTTTTTTTCTTTTTGAGAGGGTCTTGCTCTGTCACCCGGGCTGGAGTACAGTGGCATGATCACAGCCCACTGCAGCCTTGAACTCCTGGGCCCAAGCAATCCTCCCACCTCAGCTTCTCGAGTAGCTGGGACTATAAGCACATGCCACCACACCCAGCTAATTTTGTTTTAATTTTTGTAGAGACGGGGTCTCACTGTGTTACCCAGGCTGGTCTCAAATTCCTAGGCTCAAGAGGTCCTCCTGACCTCCCAAAGTGCTAGTATTATAAGCATGAGCCACCACGCCCAGCCTATCGCAGGGATCTTTTAAAGTTGTTCTATGCACTCATACTGTGTTGGGAATACTTATACCAATAAAAAATGTGTTCCATTGCAAGTAAGAGAAGACTCAAATAATAGGAGCTTAAACAATCAAGGCATTTAGGTAACGGGAAGTTTGGAAATAGGGGGTCAGAGGTTGGGGCAGTGACTCAGTGACTGCGAGGCACTGGGGTGCTATCTCTGTGAAGCCTTGGTT
Organism: Pan paniscus; assembly: GCF_029289425.2. Lineage (NCBI taxonomy): Eukaryota > Metazoa > Chordata > Mammalia > Primates > Hominidae > Pan > Pan paniscus. The sequence continues at coordinate 21,175,913 of NC_073267.2, forward strand.
TTTACCTCATGTTTGTAAGATGGCTGCCAAAGCTCCAAGCTTCACATCACGACACAACAGTGTTCAAAAGAGAAAGGGTGGGAAAAGGGAGCAATAACAAACCTCTTCCCCAAGTGGTTCTTATCAGCATGAAGTCTGGGGGATGCCAGGCCTTATAGCAGGGGTTCTTAAACTTAAGTGTGTGTCAGAATCACCAGGGGAGCCTGACATTGGTGGCTGATGCCTGTAATCCCAGCACTTTGGGATGCCCCGGCCGGGGGGATTGCCTGAGCCCAGGAGTTTGAGACCAGCCTGGGCAACATATGGAGATCCTGTCTCTACAAAAAAAAAAAACCCAAAATTAGCCAGCCACGGTGGTTCGAGCCTGTAGTCCCAGCTACTCAGGAGGCTGAGGTGGGAGGATCACTTGAACCCAGGAGGTTGAGGCTGCAGTGAGCTGTGATTGCACCACTGCATTCCAGCCTGGGTGACAGAGCCAGATCTTGTATCCAAAACAAAGAAAAAAAAAAACACACCAAAAAAATGAATCCCTTTGAAAGCTTTATAAATCAGTGCTAAGTCCCACCCCCAGAGTCTCTGAATCAGCAGGTTGAGGTAGGACAGAGGGAGAATCTGCATTTCTAACACGTTCCCAGTGAGCCTGATGCCGATGTGTGGGTCCCTGGACCACGCTCTGAGAAACACTGGCTGATAGCAGTAGGTCTCAGCCCTGGTTGCACATTAAAATCATTTGGGGGAACTTTAGAAAAAAATCCTGAAATCCCAGCCACACAAGGGCCCCAGAACATCAGAATTTCTGCAGTTAGGATCCAGGCATTAAAAAAACTAAACCTCTTCCCCCCCACCTCCCCCACTTCCTTTCCCCGCTTCCCCGTGATCCCAGTGTGTAGGCAGGGCTGAGAACGGCTATCTGAAAGCCTTAAACCCCGAGGTGGTTACCAAACACGCAGTCTTCAGCTCTACTCTGGAATCAGAATGGCTGGGGGCTTCAGATCCTTGTATTTTAAACAAGCATCCCCAGTGCACTGAAATTTGGGAATCACTCTCCAGCCACATGGTAGCTGCCATCCCATAAACCCCAGTGCGCTGGGGGAAATGATGTGAAAGTGATCCAAGCCATCTAATGATACAATTAGTAACAACAGCTAACATGCGCTGAGCCTTGCTGCAAGCTGGAACATTTAGATATCACATCTTCTAGCTCCCAGTATGAACACGAAAGGGGTGGAAGTGATTAGCCCTATTTGACAGATGGGATAACTGAGGCCCAGAGACATGAAATGACCTGCCTAAGGTCACTCTGTTGGTCAGTGGCAGAGCCAGGATTCGACCGAGTCTCTCAAGCTTTGAAGCCCACGTCTTTTGTGCCAGGCATGCTGCCTTTTGCTTCTTCTTTGAGGTCTTCTTTGGGAAAGGATGGGGTGAAAATTGGAGAGACTTGCAGGGGAAGTACAAATAATTCGATATCAATGAAGATGTAGCCTGGGTGGCCAGGCCATGGTGGTTGTCGAGTCTACAATGAGCAAGATTCATGAGTGCGAGTCATCTTGCCTCTGCCTTCTGGAGCTGGCTCATTGGTATTAATGGATGAATGGGCCTCATTTGGGCAGTTGTAATTAACACGCTGACTACTGAGATGAGCTCAGTCCGAGTCACTCCTGAATGGCATATAGCATTGCTCAACACGCGGCTCATCCATTACGTTGTTCTGGGTCCCAGGCTCAGGAGTGAGCCGGCCCCAGGCTCAGGGTGGTCAGCAGAAATGAAGGACTATTGGCATTTTCAAATCATCAGCTTAGTTTGAGCACTTAGCATTTCCCTGTCCGGCTTGGCATCGACGGCAGAAGCTTAATTAGTGGGGGCCGAAGGAAGGAAGGCACTTAGGAAGTGAGATGAAGTTTGGGTTCATGTCCACACGAGCTGCTCAGAACTCAGTAATCGGGGCTTTGGATCAGACAGACTTGAGGTCAAATCCCTGTTCTGCCCCTTTTTTGGGGGAAATGACAAATGACCTCATCCCTCTGAGTGTCAGTTTCCTTTCCTGTAAAATGCGGATCATTATGGTGCCAGTTTCATTAGGTCATCATGATGGTGAAATAAAATAACAGGCAAACCCCTCAGCACCATCCCTGGCACCACGCCAAGCGCTTAATAAATGCTAGCTCTTATTAGTATTTACCTACACATTTATTTATTTATGAGAGGAACACAGCCCAAAAATACACACAAGACTCACTGGGAAGAGGAATCATAAAAATAGGCTTAGAGGATCGATGGGGATGTAAAAGACGGTGGTTCCTGGAGTCTGAGTGTGAGCTTAATTCGAGTTCAGGGCGGTAAGCATTTCTGCATCAGAGCCTGAGCTGATTCACTCCGAGAGCCTGAGCAAAGTAGAGAGCGTGTTTGAGGCTCTCGCCTGGCACCCGGGGGGTCTGTTCGCAATTTAGGGTGGCACTTTCCATTCTTAGGGTGGCACTTTCCATTCTGGGACCCTCCTTTCTAGTTTGCAGTTGAGGTTGGTAATCTGAAGACTGAATGTTTCCGTGGTTGCCTGGCACGGTGGGGAGGCCAAGAGAGGCTCTGGAAGAAATTCTGATGAGCCATCTGCTGTCCTCACCAAGAGCCACAATAGTAACACCTATCATTTTAAAAGATGTTTTATTTTGCATTATTATTATTTTACTTCTTATTTTTTTGTGATAGGGTCTTGCTATGTTGCCCAGGATGAACTCAAACTCCTGGGCTCCACCAAGCCTCCAGCTTCAGTCTTCTGAGCAGCTGGGACTACTGGCATGCCCCGTGACACTCAGCTATTGTTTTTTTGTTTTCTGTTTTTTTTGTTTTGTTCTGTTTTGAGATGGAATCTGGCTCTTGCCCAGGCTGGAGCGCAGTGGCGAGATCTTGGTTCACTGCAACCTCCGCCTCCTGGGTTCAAGTGATTCTTGTGCCTCAGCCTCCTGAGTAGCTGGAATTACAGGCATGCACCACCATGCCTGGCTAATTTTTTTTTTGTATTTTTAGTAGAGGTGGGGTTTCACCATGCAGGCTGGTCTCGAACTCCTGACCTCAAATGATCCGCCTGCCTCAGCCTCCCAAAGTGCTGGGATTACAGGCTTGAGCCACTGTGCCTGTCCCATACCCAACTTTTAAGCACTAACTATGACTAACTTTTAAGCACTAAGCCAGTGAATTTGCTCGAGCCTGGAGTTACAACCTTGACTCTTGACTAGGCCACAATCACGTAAGTCTTCATGGTCAATGTGTAGTGAATCAATAATACTGTGTGCTCAATATGTGTTAGGCGCTGTGCTAACCTCCTTATATGCATTATCTCATTTAATTCACATAAGAAATCTATAGATTTCTTATATGAGATATGCATTATCTCATTTAATTCATATAAGAAATCTATTATTCAAATTCTTATTCAAATAAGAAATTATACAGGTATAATTCTTGTTTTACAGGTAAGCAAGTGGAGGCTCAGGTAAGTTAAAAGACTTACCTGAGGGCTCTCAGTTGTAAAAGGTGATGTTAGAATATGAACATGGGTCTGTTTGATGCCAAGGCTTCGCCCAGAGTGGAAGGCATGCAGCTGGGTTTGCTGATGTGCCTGCGAGCCTGGGTATTTCTCCTTCCCCTGGTTCCTCATCTTCTCCCATTGAATGTGCTCCAACCATGCTGGTCTCCTTTCAGTTCTGAGAACAGACCAACCTCCTTCTTTTTATTTCTTTAATTTATTTTTATTTTTGAATAAAATAAAAATTATTTTTAATTTTGAATAAAATAAAAATTATTTTTAATTTTATTAAAATATAATTTTTTTGAATATTTTAAATATTCAAATTCGAGATGGAATCTCACTCGTTAAATACATATATATATATTTATTATTTTATTTTATTTTGACACGCAGTTTTGCTCTTCTTGCTCAGGATGGAGTGCAGTGGTGCGATCTCGGCTCACTGCAACCTCTGCCTCCCAGGTTCTAGTGATTCTCCTGCCTCAGCCTCCTGAGTAGCTGGGATTACAGGAGTGTGGCACCACACCCAGCTAAGTTTTTGTATTTTTAGTAGAGAGGGGGTTTCATCATTTTGGCCAGGCTGGTCTTGAACTCCTGACTTCAGGTGATCCACCTGCCTCGGCCTCACAAAGTGCAGGGATTACAGGCATGAGCCACCGCGCCCAGCCCACTATATTTAAAATATTCAAAAATATTTTAAAATTTTATTTTTATTTTTGAATATTTTAAAATTTATTTTATTTTTTAATATTTTTATTTTTATTTTTGAAAAATTAGTCAGCCATGGTGGTATGTGCCTGTAGTCCCAGCTACTCAGGAGGCTGAGATGGGAGGATTACCTGAGCCCAGGAGGTCGAGGCTGCAGTGAGCCATGATTGCACCACTGCCCTCCAGCCTGGGCAACAGAGTATTTTTAAAATTTATTTTTATTTTTATTCACATACCACCGCGGCTGGCTATTATTTATTTATTTATTTATTTATTTATTTATTTTGGTATTTTTTGTAGAGACGGGATCTCTCTATGTTGCCCAGGCTGGTCTCAAACTCCTGGGCGTAAGCGATCCTTCTGCCTTGGCCTCCAAAAGTGCTGGGATTACAGGTGTGAACCGCTGTGCCCCGGCCCAACCTCCTTCTCTTGGATCCTTTGTATTTGCTGTTCCCTCTGCCTGGAACCTGCTCCCCACAACACTTTCACTTAATTATCTCCCGTTTATTCTCCCAGTCCATAACAGGGGCTACGTATTACCTCTCAATCATAATTTCCCCTTTTTGGTAATAAAACCCTGGGCAACTCTTTAGAGCTCACATGCCCCAGCCTCTCTTCCAGCGTGTGATATTCACGTAACTAGTTTTGGGCCAATGAGATGGACGTGGAATATTTTGTGAAACTTATGGTCAGCTCCTTAAGTGGACTGGGGAGGCGTCCCTTATGTCTCTAATGTCCTTGTCCCATGTTGTTGTCTGTGAGGCAGATGTAGTGGCTGGAGCTCTGGCAACCATCTTGGACCATGAGACAACCTTGAGGATGAAAACCACATGCTAAGGGGTATGGAGCAGAAAGACAGAAGGAGGCTGGGGTCCTGATAACTGCTGGAACTCCCAAATCAGTCCTGGGCTGCCTACTTTCTGATTTCCTGTGGAACAAGCGAAAAAAGAAGCTCTGTTTCACTAAAGCTTCTAAGTCCAGCCTCTGTTACTATCAACTAAATAAAATTCCTGACAAATACCAGGTCTTGGTTTAAATATAACTTTCTGGCTGGGTGTGGTGGCTCACACCTGTAATCCCAGTACTTTGGCAGACCAAGGAGGGTGGATCACTTGAGTCCAGGAGTTCAAGACCAGCCTGATAGACATGGCGAAACCCTGTCTCTACAAAAGATGCAAAAATTAGCTGGGCATGGTGGTGTGTGCCTGTGGTCCCAGCGACTTGAGAGGCTGAGGCAGGATTGCTTGAGCCTGGGAGGTCAATGCTGCAGTTAGCTGTGATCACACCACTGCCCTGGATCCTAGGCAATAGAGTGAGACTCTGTATCAAATAAATAAATAAATAAATAAATGTATATAAATATCACTTTCTCTGAATGGCTTATGTGAAACTCAAAATAGATCTGTCTATTTGTTCTCTCTTTTAGCAACATGGTTCTTTTTTTTTAATTGCCCTGATTCCAATGAAAATAAATATATACTGCTTTGTTTAATTTATCTTCCCCGCTGAACTACTGGAAATATGGGCAGGGAAACTGTATATAGTTACCTAGGTTGTGCACTGCACAAATCCAGAGAATACCAGTTAAATAATAGCATATGTGAATGTCACGTTCTGAAATTGTGCAGTGTGCATCCTGTGAGGCTGTACGTGGCAGCCCTGTCTCTATGGTCGGGAGGGACTTTGCCCCTGAGGGTTATCAATGTACTCACAGCACTTAGCATAGTGCCTGGACCATGATCAGTTCTCAACAAATATCAGTTGCAGGATGAGTGCAGGAACAAAAATGACAGAAGTTTGAAGACGTCTTGGGCTGGATACCGAAGGCACAGAGATGGACAAGGCATGAGAATGTTGGCAACAAGACGTGGTCAATGCTCCAACCCGGAGAAGAACAAAGGGCTCTGGGAGCTCAGAGGGAGGGGTCTCCACTGCCATGAGAGCCAGAGGCTTTGTGCACAGAGGGAGCTTTCTCTTATTTGGTCTCAGTTTTCCATCTGTAAAGTGAGGACATTGGTGCGGAAAAGTGGTTTTGTGTAGCCTTTATTTTTTATTTTACATCTTGTTTGTTTTGAGTAAGGCAATGTTTGCATAGTAATAGAATTAAACGGTGGCTAGGCACGGTGGCTCAAGTCTGTAATCCCAGCACTTTGGGTGGCCGAGGCAGGTGGATCACCTGAGGTCAGGAGTTCGACCAGCCTGGCCAACTGAAGGAAACCCCATCTCTGCTAAAATATAAAAAAATTAGCCAGGTGTCGGGATGCGCGCCTGTGGTCCCAGCTGCTTGGGAGGCTGAGGCAGGAGAATAATTTAAACCTGGGAGGCAGAGGTTGCAGTGAGCTGAGATCACGCCACTGTATGCCAGCCTGGGTAACAGACTGAGACTCTGTCTCAAAAAAAAAAAAATCAAACAGTATAAAAAGGCACAAAGGCATAAGGAGAAAAGTGAGTTTACTTTTCATTTCTAACTCCCAGAACCTCACTCTCCTAATGCCCCCCAAGGACCAAAACTACTGGTTACCTTTGAAATCAGTGTGTGTGTGTGTGTGTGTGTGTGTGTGCATCTTTCCAGAGTTATCTGTAAAATACAAGTATATATCTGCTATATGTTAAGTTTGAATATCCCTAAAATGGAAATTTATCCTTCTTTATTTATTTATTATTTTTTTTTTTTTGAGAAGGAGTCTCGCTCTGTTGCCCAGGCTGGAGAGCAGTGGCACGATCTCGGCTCACTGAAAGGTCCGCCTCCCGGGTTCAGGCCATTCTCCTACCTCAGCCTCCCAGTAGCTGGGATTACAGGCGCCTGCCACCACGCCCGGCTAATTTTTTGTATTTTTAGTAGAGATGGGGTTTCATCGTGTTAGCCAGGATGGTCTCAATCTCCTGACCTCGTGATCCGCCCGCCACAGCCTCCCAAAGTGCTGGGATTACAGGCGTGAGCTACCGATCCCGGCCAGAAATTTATTCTTTAAAATTTTTTAATTATTTATTTTAGATCTGAACTTTGAACCAAGAAAATAATGACAACACTTTGGGAGGCCGAGGCGGGTGGATCACCTGAGGTCAGGAATTTGAGACTGGTCTGGCCAACATGGTGAAACCCCGTCTCTACTAAAAAGACAAAAAATTTATCCGGGCGTGGTGGGGCGTGCCTGTAATCCTAGCTACTGGGGAAGCTGAGGCAGGAGAATTGCTTGAACCTGGGAGGCGGAGGTTGCAGTGAGCCGAGATCACGCCACTACACTCCAGCCTGGGCGACAGAGCGAGACTCTGCCTCAAGAAAAAACAAAACAAAACAAAACAATGATTATTACCAATTATTAAATGATCATTACTAAAATGACTTTGTCATTAATCATACACACAGTTTCACACTTTATTATTATTATTATTTCATTTAATAAAATGTCTTGGTATTGTTTCATTGATCTGACTACTCCTTTTGTTTAAATGGTTGTCTCGTATTCCGCTGCGTGACTGTACTCTGATTGATTTAACTGGTCTCCTGCTGGGAAGTGGGTTGTTTCTGAATTTTTGCTATATCAGACAATGCTGCAGTGAATATCCTTGTACTTAAATATTTTCACACATGTGCAATCATCGCAGATGGTTAAATTCCTAGGAGTAGAATCGGTGGCTCAAAAATTAAAAGTGCTCGTAATTTATAGATACTGTCTAATTCCTGCATGGGGTTGTACCAATTTACCTTCTTACCAGCCTGTGTCCCCAAACCTTATCAGTGCATTACCAAACTTTCAGATGGGTTGGGTGTGGTGACTCATGCCTGTAATCCCAGTGCTTTGGGAGGCCAGGGCAGGAGGACTTTTGGAACCTAAGAGTTTGAGACGAGGTAGGCCACAGAGAGATGTCCCCGTTTCTACTAAAAAATAAAAAATTATCTGGATGCGTGCCTGTAGTCCTAGTTACTCAGGAAGCTAAGGTAAAAAGATCTCTTGAGCCCAGGAGCTGGGGTTGCAATGAGCTATAATTGTGCTATTACAATCCCGCCTGGGAAACAGAGAAAGACCCTGGCTCTAAAAAAAAAAAAAAAGAAAAAAAATTAAATGATGAATGAAATGATCACCTTTTCCTATGTTTAAGAATCATTTGTACAGTTGGTCCCTTGGTATCTGTAGGAGATTAGTTTTAGGACCCCTTTGGTTACCAAAATCCATGCACACTAAAGTGTCTTATGTAAAATGGTGCAGTATTTGCATAACTTATGCAACCCTCCTGGATACTTTAAGTCATCTCTAGATTACTTATATTACCTAATACAAAGCAAGTGCTATGTAAATAGTTGTTATACTGTATTGTCTTTTATTTGTATTTTTATTGCTTTTTCCCCTGAATAGTTTTTTCAATTCAAATTTTTAATTTTTGTGGGCACATAGTAGCTGTATGTATTTATGGGGCACATGAGATATTTTGATACAGGCATACAATGTGTAATAAGCACATCAGGGTAAACGGGATATCCATCACCTCAAGCATTTGTCCTTTCTTTGTGTCACAAACAATCCAATTATACTCTTAGTTATTTAAAAATATACAATACATTATTGTTGACTGTAGTCATCTTGTTCTATCAAATACTAGATCTTATTCAGTCCATTTAACTATATTTTTGTATCCATTAACCACCCCCCTACTCACCTTCCCCGCTTCTGGTAACTATCATTCTATTCTCTATCTCCATGAGTTCAATTGTTTTAATTTTTAGCTCCTACAAATAAGTGAGAACATGTTAAATTTGCCTTTCTGTGCCTGGCTTATTTCACTTAACGTAATGTCCTCCAGTTCCATCCATGTTGCTGCAAACGACAGGATATCGTTCTTTTTTATGGCCGCATAGTACTCCACTATGTATATGTACCACATTTTCTTTATCCATTCATCTGTTAATGGACACTTAGGTTGCTTCCAAATGTTGGCTATTGTGAACAGTGCTGCAATAAACATGGGAGTGCAGATATCTTTTCAATGTACGGATTTTCTTTATTTTGTGTATATACCTAGTGGGATTGCTAGATCATATAGTAGTTTTATTCTTAGTTTTTTGAGGAACCTCCAAACTGTTCACCATAGTGGTTGTACTAATTTACATTTTCACCAACAGTATACTAGAGTTATCTTTCCTCCATCTCCTCGTCAGCATTTGTTATTGCCTGTCTTTTGGATAAAAGCCATTTTAACTGGGGTGAGATGATATCTCATTGTAGTTTTGATTTGCATTTCTCTAATGATCAGTGATGTTGAGCACTTTTTCATATATCTATTTGCCATTTGTATATCTTCTTTTGAGAACTGTCTATTTGGATCTTTTGCCCATTTTTAAATTGGATAATTAGATTTTTTTTCTGTAGTTGTTTGAGCTCCTTATATATTCTGGTTATTAATTCCTTGTCAGATGGATAGTTTGCAAATATTTTCTCCAATTTTGGGATTGTCTCTTCACTTAGTTAATTGTTTTCTTTGCTGTGCAGAAGATTTTTAAGTTGGTGTGATCCAATTTGTCATCATGTTTTTTAAGCAAGGGCATGGCATTGCCCAGTTTAGGTTTTAAAAGGATCACTCTGGCAGGTGTTATGGAGATGCATTACAGAGGCAGAAATGGAAGGAGCAGCAGGGTGAGGGAAACAGTGGGAAGTCTTCACTGTAGTTGAGCAAGTGATGTTATGATGGTGGTTTGTGCTGAGCTATGGCAATGAAGCTGGATTGAAGTGGAGAGACACCAGAGATGTTTAGTAGGTAGATGTATTAGTCTGTTTTCATACTGCTATAAAGAACTGCCCAAGACTGGGTAATTTATAAAGGAAAGAGGTTTAATTGACTCATAGTTCGCATGGCTGGGGAGGCCTCAGGAAACTTACAATCATGGAAGGAGAAAGGGAAGCAAGGCACCTTCTTCACAAGGTGGCAGGAAGGAAAAATCCTGAGCGAAGGGGGAAGAGTCCCTTACAAAACCATAAGGTCTCGTGAGAACTCACTCACTATCATGAGAACAGCATGGGGGAACCACCCCCATGATTCAATTACCTCCACCTGGTCTCTCCCTTGGCACATGGGGATTATGGGGATTACAATTCAGGATGAGATTTGGGTGGGGACACAAAGCTTAACTATATCAGTAGAATAGATAGAACTTGCCGTTGGTGAAGACAGGGAAGGAAGTGTGATGGCCATGAGGGTGACCTCGGGACCTTCGGGGAGTGTAATTGATTCGGGGGCAGACCTCGCCAAACCAGTGGCTTCAATGCTGGCTGTAACTCTGGAATCTTAGGTGAAGGCTTTAAAAAATACAAGTGCTCAGGCCTCACCCCTTGAGAATCTAATATATTTGGCTTGGGTAGGACCTTGGTTAGATTGTTTCTAAAGTCTCCCCAGGTAATTGTAATGAGCATCCAAAGTTGAGACCACTTTTTTTTTGTCTTTAGAGACAGGGTCTTGCTCTGTTGCCTAGACTGGAGTGCAGTGGTATGATCATAGCTCATTGCAGTCTCTAACTCCTGGGTTCATGTGATCCCCCTGCCTCAGTCTCCCGAGTAGCTTGGACTACAGTCACATGCCACCATACCTGGCTAAATTTTTAAAATTTCTTTTGAGACAGGGTCTTGCTATATTTCCCAGGCTGGTCTTGAACTCCAGCCCTCAAGTAATCATCCCCTCTTGTCCCAAAGTGTTGGGATTACAGTTGTGAGACACCGCAACCCACCTGAGGACCACTTTTCCAAGTAAACAGGGGCACTGGGGAGCATGTGTTTGGTTCAAACACCATAACTGGAGCAGAAGTTGAGTGACTTGGTAGTACAGCCCAGTGTCTGTCACACATCTCATTGAGAATGATACTTGATTTCTAAGGCCAGGAGTAAAATAAAGTAAAGTAAAATAACCATAAAAGAAAAGTAACAATGTAGCTCAAAGCATCAGTGGGTTGAAGGTTCCAGCTTCCATGGGAGACTGGCCTTGGTGTCAGAAGTTCTAGCACAGCTATCTATGGGAACCATCAGTGGAGATATCTTCAATCATAATGGGTTAACAGTTTTGGCATCAGAAGAAGACATTACCACAGCTATTAGGAGCAGGAAAGACAGGAGTAGGAGATGGCCAAACAATGAGGTCATTGTACTTGACATTGTTTTTATCTGCCAGCATTGTTCTCTCGGGAGAACCCCTTTCCCTCTCTTTCTCTTGCAGGTGAAGTTGTCAATTATAGTGTCCCAGTTTGGCCATTGGCTGGGCCAATCATAGTATAGACTTCCCCTGAATCCAGTGATTGGTTCAGAGATGGTTACATACATCAAACAGTACTCATCACAGTCCTTCTGTAAATATTGTATCTGGATGCTGCAAGAGATGGCATCATTAAGTTCTTTGTGTATTAGTTATCAATTGCTGCATAACAAATTATCCCAGAACATAGTGGCTTAAATAATGATAATATATTATCTGTCACAGTTTCTGCAGACCAGGACTTCTGACAGGGCACAATGAAATGGATTGTCTCTGTTTTATGATGTCTAGGTCCTCAGCTGGAAGATTTGAAGGCTGGAGATCAGAATCATCCGAAGACTCCTCCACCCATAAGTTAGGTTGTTGATGCTGACTGTCAGCTGACCAAGTGGAGGTGCTATTGTGTCTCCAGTGTCAGTAGGCAATTGAGCCACAGACCAGAATCTAATGACCCTCTCGCCACTTGGAAACCAGCCCTCACTGGGCAGCCCTGGGCCAGGTTCACCAGACCACTCCCACAAGGTGACTTTCGCATGGACTCCAGAGTCGTTGAACACAAAATAGATTGTGTTTTCGATCCCTAAAGAGGCAGGATATCATTCAGCCACTTGGAGAAAAAAGTTTAGTCCAAAGATAATTGGGAACCAAATTTGTCTGCCTTTCATCTAAGACTCAAGGTTGGGGAAAGTTCCGGAGGGTGGGGCTGGTTTATGACCTCAAACAGGTTGTTAATTACTTTGAATGGGTCTCACGTGAGGCTTTTAAGCACACAGGTTTTGCCCAGGGAGGATGGAGTGGGCAGTTTGGTTTGTGACTGGAGCAGGACGTGAGTGAGGTTTTATAGATCCATATGCCTGGCTGTTCTGAGCTTATCATCCCTGTGCTGATGAGGCCATTGCGGTCAGTGGGGCAGAGTGGGTGAGTGTGCTGAGACCCAAAGAGTGTGGGATTTCTTGCTTCTGTTTGTTTTTCTATAACTCAAGCATTGAGGTGTGGTGTAGTAGGGGCAGTGATTTCTTCCTCAGGGTGCATTCACCCCAAGTGTCACTTTTTCAACAATTTATTCAAGGTGGGTGGTTGTATAACTTGTCATTCAAACCAGGACACACTGTTAATAGTTATACTGGGAAAACAGGTGCAAATAAGGATTTTTTTGGGCAAACAAAATTGTGTAGTCATCCTCGGTAATTGTGGAAACATGGTTGAGAAAAGATGTTAGAGGAAGTTGTAGGAAAGCAAGAAATGAGAGACATACAGAGAGGGGAGCTGGAGGGTGAAGCTGGCTTCTGCCCCAAGCCTGTACTTCCTGATGAACTTGGCCCCCCTCTGCTCTAAGCTGCACCTTGCTCGCCTCTACTTGGCTGAACACTTGGGGAGTGTTGTCTGAAAAGGTATAATCATGATATTCATAATGACTTTTTTTGAAAATTTTTTTGAGATGGAGTTTTGCTCTGTTGCCTAGGCTGGAGTACAGTGGCACGATCTCAGCTCACTACAACATTTGCCTCCCAGGTTCAAGCAATTCTCTTGCCTTAGCCTCCGGAGTAGCTGGAATTACAGGCGTGCATTAGCACGCCCGGCTAATTTAGTATTTTCAGTAGAGATGGGATTTCACCATGTTGGGTAGGTTGGTCACGAACTCCTGACCTTAAGTGATCCACCCACCTCGGCTTCCCAAAGTGCTGGAATTACAGGCTTAAGCCACTATGCCTGGCTCATAATGGCTTTTTTTATTTTTATTTTAAATTTTACTTTAAGTGCTGGGATACAAGTGGGGAATGTGCAGGTCTGTTACATAGGTATACATGTGCCATGGTGGTTTGCTGCACCTATCAACCCGTCATCTAGGTTTTAAGCCCCGCATGCATTAGGTTTTTGTCCTAATGCTCTCCCTCCCCTTGCCCCTCACCCCACAACAGGCCCCGGTGTGTGATGTTCCCCTGCCTGTGTCCATGTGTTCTGATTGTTCAACTCCCACTTACGAGTGAGAACATGTGGTGTTTGGTTTTCTGTTCCTGTGTTAGTCTGCTGAGAATGATGGTTTCCAGCTTCATCCATGTCCCTGCAAAAGACATGATCTCATTCTTTTTTATGGCCACATAGTATTCCATGGTGTAATGTGCCACATTTTCTTTAGCCAGTCTATCATTGATGGGCATTTGGGTTGGTTCCAAGTCTTTGCTATTGTAAATAGTGCTGTAATAAACATACATGTGCATGTGTCTTTATAGTAGAATGATTTATAATCCTGTGGATATATACCCAGTAATGGAATTGCTAGGTCAAATGGTATTTCTGGTTCTAGATCCTTGAGGAATCACCACACTGTCTTCCACAATGGTTGAACTAATTTACACTCCCACCAACAGTGTAAGCATTCCTATTTCTCAACATCCTCACTGGCACCTATTGTTTCCTGACTTTTTAATAATCGCCATTCTGGCTGAGTCTCGCTCTGTTGCCCAGGCTGGAGTGCAGTGGCACGATCTCCACTCACTACAACCTCTGTCTCCTGGGTTCAAGTGATTTTCCTGCCTCAGCCTCCCGAGTAGCTGGGACTGCAGGTGTGCACCACCACACCTGGCTAATTTTTGTATTTTTAATAGAGATGGGGTTTCACTATGTTGGCCAGGCTGGTATTGAACTCTTGATCTTAAGTGATCCGCCCGCCTCAGCTTCCCAAAGTGCTGGGATTACAGGCTTGAGCTACCCTGCCCAGCCTATAATGGCTTTTTAACTTTTTAATTGATATGTAATAATACAGCTATAGTAAAGAAAATCTACATATGTGTACACCTGTGTTCACCATAACTTTTAAGCTTTTAAATTGATATATAATAATACATTTACATATGTATATGCCTGTGTAATCACTAGCTAGATGAAGATTTAGAATGTCTTTCTGGCTGGAATATTTTAACTTTTTTCATCCTTCTGGGAAAAGATTTGTTTTGTTGTGTTTCCTTCAGCCTCCAAATCATGCTGCATTAATTTCCTATGGCTGCTGTGACAATGACCACAAACTCAGTGGGTTAAAACAACACAAATTTGTTAACTGACAGTTCTGGAGGTCAGAAATCCGAAACAGTTCCCCCTGAGCTATAATCCGAGAGTCAGCAGGGCTGTGTTCTTTGTGGAGCATCTAGGAGAGAATCCATTTTCTTGCCTTTCCCGGCTACTAGAGGCTGCCTGCATTCCTTGGCTTGTGTCTCCTTCCCTCTACAACACCAGCACTGCCCAGTTGATTCTTTATGATGCTGCATCACTTTGAACTCACTGTTCTGCCTGCCTCTTTCACATTTATGGACGATTGTGATATAGACACTGGATCCTTCCCCTGGATAGTCCAGAAAAGTTCCTCCCACCTCAAGGTCAGCTGATTAATAAACTTAATTTCCATCTATATTCTTTTGTTTTGTTTTTGAGGTGGAGTTTTGCTCTTGTCACCCAGGCTGGAGTGCAATGGCACCATCTTGGCTCACTGCAACCTCTACCTCCTGGGTTCAAGTGATTCTCCTGCCTCATCCTCCCAGGTAGCTGGGATTAAAGGTGCCCGCCATCATGTCCGGCTAATTTTTGTGTTTTTAGTAGAGATGGGGTTTCACCATGTTGGCCAGGCTGGTCTCGAACTCCTGACCTCAGGTGATCCACCAGCCTTGGCGTCCCAAACTGCTCGGATTACAAGTGTGAGCCACAGGGCCCGGCCCCATCTGTATTCTTAATTCTCCCTTGCCATGAAACAAAATATATTTATAGATTCTGGGGATTAGGACGTAGACATCTTTGGGGACATAATTCTGGCTGCTACACATGCTACATTATCTGTGCACTAATTAAAAACCCACCTCTACTCATTGTGTTTTTGCTGTTGAATAGTCCATATTTTTGTATGGAGAGGGTGTTTGGAGGAGAGAACTTACATGTATTGAACACCTAATGTGTGCTGCTATAGTAAAGCTGCTATGAATGTTCTTGTTCAAGTCTTCTTGTGGTCACGTGTGTTCATTTCCTCTGGGATGTTGGCCTGGGAGTGGAATTGCTGAGTCATAGGCTGGGTGCATATTTGCTTGGTTATGTAGAGTCCAAGGGGGAAAGATCCCCTTGGCTCTTTGAAGTTTTGCTGAAAAATCAACTTGCAAAAGCAGATTAGAAAAAAGGCATGCAAATTTATTTAATGTGTATACACAGGAAACTTCACAATGAAGATCCAAAGGAACAGGGGAATTGTCCATTTTTATGCTTAGCTTCAATAAAATATAGATAGCCATGTAGAAATACAATATGACTTGACAAAAAGGATATGATCGAATTATAATAGACTGAGTGGGGACACCTAGCAAGGCCCGTCTAGATTCACCTTGGCCTCCCTGAGAATCGTTCCTTCCTTCTGGGTGTGGGGTAGGATCTTCTCTAGAAGGGGAGTCTTATGACCTACTGTCAAACAAGGTAGGTCAGAGAATTTCTTTATGCCAGTTTTTACACAGAAAGGTGGAGGGAAAGCTAGATTAATATTTTTAGGGTTATGGCTGGCTTTGGGGAAAAGACCTGCTTGAGGAAGAGGGATTCTAGTTTCTCTGGCTAGCCTTGGAGGAGAATGAGGCTGAGAGACAGAAGGGCAGGAGAAGGTCAGAAAAAACTTTTGCTTCTGAGGCCTTTATTTTGGGATGTTATTTTCTGAGCCCCAATAGTCAGAAACTGCAAATTGCCTCTTGATAATGGTCCTCCTAGAAGGAGGGGAGATGGGGAATGTAGGGAGAGGGGGAGAGGGGCCAACAGGGAGAAGAGCTTCAGGGACTTCAAGCATATAAATTCACCAGGGATCATAGGCATGTGGCATCCAGCAGGTTATGAAAATGCATGAAAAGAGGTGAAACTGAAGCCCGGTTCCTCAGCTCTGGCCACTTTTATCACATGGAATAGGAACCCAGTGTTGCCAGATATTCTAATTTTTTTATATTATTATTTTTTGGGACAGAGTCTTGCTCTGTTACCCAGGTTGGAGTGCAGTGGCACCATCTTGGCTCACTGCAGCCTTGACCTCCTGGGCTCATGTGATCCTCCCACCTCAGCCTCTGGAATAGCTGGGACCACAGGTGTGCATCACTACACCAGGCTAATTTTGTTTTCTTATTTATTTATTTTTTTGTAGAAGTGAGGGTCTCACTGTGTTTCTCAGGCTTGTCTCAAACTCCTGGGCTCAAGCAATCCTCCTGCCTTAGCCTCCCAAAGTCCTGGGATTACAGGCATGAGCCACCACACCTGGCCTAGATTTTCTGATTTTAATCTATTGATTTTCTTTCTTTTTTCTTTTTTTTTGAGATGGAGGCTCACTCTGTCGCCTAGGCTGGAGTGCAGTGGTGTGATCTTGGCTCATTGCAACCTCCGCCCCTTGGGTTCAAGCAATTCTCCTGCCTCAGCCTCCCAAGTAGCTGGGATTACAGGTGTCTGCCACTGCGTCTGGCTAATTTTTTTTGGTATTTTTAGTAGAGATGGGGTTTCACCATCTTGGACAGACTGGTCTTGAACTCCTGACCTTGTGATCCACCTGCCTTGGCCTCACAAAGTGCTGGGATTACAGGCGTGAGCCACAGCGCCCAGCCTAATCTATTGATTTTCAACTTTGGCCTCCCATTGGAATAACCTGGGAGTTTGAGTTCCAATCTCAGAGATTCTGAATTCGAAGATGGCATGTGAGCTTAGCACCTGGATTTTCAAAAGCTCTTCATGTGATTCTGATATGCACACAGTGGGTGAGAACCACTGCTTTAAAGCAAACCCTTCAAACTTCAATGTTAAAATGCAAATTGTGGTTCAGAACATCTAGGGTGGGCCCCGGGATTCTTGCATTTCTGACAAGCTCCCAGTTGGTGCCAATGCTACTGGTCTATGGACCTCACTTTGAATAGCAAGATTTAAAGAGAAGTCACAAATATGGATTATACAATGGGAAATCTCCTAATTAGGAAGGAAACAAAACACTGTGTCCACTAAACAAGTCTATAGGTTGGACTTCCCTGCAGGTCATTGGTTTAATGGGTGTGTGTGTCTCTTTCTCAATCTCTCTCTCTCTTTTAGATCTCTTTTGTAGGGTTCCTGTTATGGCCAGGATACAGGGGTTTTGTGAGGTCTGAGGCAAGATCCCTCAGTTTCAGAGGCTCAGAACTGGGTTTGTCGGGAGGCGGAGATGGAACAGGAAGGTAGGCAAGCTGTCAGCCTGTTTCGGGACATGATGATCTGGAAAATGCCTCGGAACAGTCTTCCCCACACCACCCCAGGGCAATCTCACCCATAATTGGCATAACTGATTTTCCTGCAGATGAGAAGAGGCTAGACGAGGTCCAGACAGCTCCCCATCACACCCCGGCGTTAGGAGCACGCCTTTCTCCTCTTCCTTTATCGGATCAAAGTCTTCCATCAAGCTGTCTGGTTCTGTCTTATTCAATTAAACTTTTTAATCCAATTTGACCCATGCATTCATCTTCTTTGAAATCTGAGAGACGACAGCATCCGCTACAAATTGAGAGTAAATGGCCGAATTAGCTTTCAGAGAGGATCCTACGAGACTGTTTCTTCCCAGGGACCAACAGGCTCTTTGGAGCAGCTGGATCATAGAGGAACGTGGCTGGGGGCGTGGACGGAGGACAGTGGGGTTGTAATCACCCTTCACTTTGAGACCCTTGGACAGATGGCATGGCACAGCCGCTGACAGCACAGACTCTGGAGCCAGAGAGTCTGGGGTCAGATCCAACTGGGTCATGCCAGGCAAGTGCCTGAAATTCCATGCCTCGGTTTCCCCATATGTAAGATGAGGGTGATAACAACAATACCGACCTCTGAGGGCTATCGACAGGATTAAATTCATCCACACATCTATGTAAAACACACAGAATAGTGCTTGACACGTGATAGCGGCTATATGTAAGTGTTAGTTGGTACCATAATTCCTCTGGAGAGTTAGTTCAGCATTTCTGCATGGTGTGGTGGAGTCACACCACATGCCCATTTAACTTAGTGGGGGTTATACCACGCACGCTTGGGTAATATATCATCACCCAGCCAAGCAATCAAACCAAACAACCCTCCAATAGGTATTTTTTAGGTTGTTTAACTGAAGGATCGACATTCCTTTTTGATGCTGGAGAAAAAACCTGGCTGGCAGGGGTAGTTACGAAATATTCAGAACCATGCTTACTTTATTGATGAAATAAGGGATTTTTTCAAGGTGAATTTTGGACCGTTTGGGGGGTTTGCCTGAATTATTATTATTATTAGTTTTGAGACAGGGTCTCACTCTTGCCCAGGCTGGAGTGCAGTGGTGCAGTCTCGGCTCACTACCACCTCCACCTCCTGGGGTTAAGCAATTCACGTGCCTCAGCCTCCCAAATAGCTGGGACTACAGGTGTGTGCCACCATGCCTGGCTAATTTTCGTATTTTTAGTAGAGATGGGGTTTCACCACGTTGCCTAGACTGGTCTCGAACTCCTGAGCTCAGGCAATCCACTCACCTCCACCTCCCAAAGTGCTAGGATTACAGGCATGAGCCACCACGCCCAGCCTGAATTCTTGATTTTGCAATTTTTCTAAAGAATTTGGACTCTACCATGTCCTATTTGATCCTTGTCCAACCTGGTGAGATAGGCGAAGTGTGTTAAAATAACCAGATAGCAGAGCGTGGTAGTTCGGACTGGGAACGTGGGAGTCAGACTGCCTGGGTTCAAATCCCAACTCTGCCACTTACTCTTGGACATTCTATAGACAAATCAACCTCTATGTGTCTTCATTTTCTTATCTGTAAGTAGAGATGATGATTAGCACAATAATAAAATAATAGTACCACCTAGGGGTGTCTCAAGATTAAATGGGTTAGTACACATGAAGTGCTTGGAACAGTACCTAATAAATGTTAGTCAAAAGTGATAGCAACAGTCATAAAACAACGACTAGTGCCAAGCCCTGGGCGATGCATTTGGTATGTATTACTGCATTTGAACCTGGTAAGAGCCCTTTTTGAAGAGGTGACAGGATTTGCCGAAGTCCCACAGTCACGACCTCAGCTCCGCAGCTCATGTGTGCCTTTAGCCCTTGGTGGGACCCTGTGAAAGAGTATAAACGGTGCAAACCTTTAAGGTTGTACGCCAGAACTTCAGTTAATTGAGTACCTACTGTGTGCAGGACATTTTGTTAAGTGCATTATCTCATTTAATCTTCACTGTGACTCTATGAGGTAGGTGCTCTCACTAGCCCCATTTTCTTTTCTTTCTTTCTTTCTTTTTTCTTTTTTTTTTTAAGACAGAATCTCGCTCTGTCACCCAGGTTGGAGTGCAGTGGGGCTATCAGAGCTCACTGCAGCCTCTACCTCCTGGGCCCAAGAGCTACTACTGCCTCAGCCTCGTGAGTAGCTAGGAATATAGCAAATGCTACCACGCCCAGCTAATTGTTATTTTTTTTTTTTTTGTAGAGATGAGGTCTTGCTTTGTTGCCCAGGCTGGTCTCAAACTCCTGGACTCAAGTGGTCCTCCTGCCTCAGCCTCCCAAAGCGCTGGGATTAAAGTGTGAGCCACTGCACTTGGTCCTACTTTCATAGAGAGAAACTGAGGCACAGGGGCCTGTGTCTTTTTCATTTCTGAGGTCTTAGTACCCATGCTGGGTCAGTTGGGTGTAACTGTTTGCTGAATGAGAGGTTGACTTCAGCTTCTGGGATTCACTTGTGGTCTGTTTCATCCATCATAAGAAATGGGGAAGGGAGCAAGAGCTGAGTGGGGTTTTGAGAGGAATGCACAGTGAGCGCCCGGGGCAGAGAGCCCTCTGGAAATGCCAGCTGGGAACACTGAGATGCCTTGCCTTGCTGTCTGTGAGTGTTTATAGGGAGCTGTCTGACAAATCTAGCCGGGTAGCCACTGTGGTGACTTATGAAGCTCAACCAAAGGTGTGTGATCAACTCTGAGCACAGTTGGAGGAGGTCTGGGGTGTCTTCCCTGACCTGGGGAGGTTTGGCTTCATGTAGGGTCATGTGTGCACATGCATGTGGGGAGGGGTACAGCAGGAGATAGTTTGTGTGGTCACAGATAAAGGTGCTTATGACCTTTGTGTGACTTTCACCTTGGCATAGGGAAGAGATTCTCTGTGAAGCATCTGTTGAGTTTAAATGTCACTCTGGTGTGGGGGGTTACGGAAAAGGCAGAATCTAAACTGGGTACAAATCTGTCCAAGTCACTTTGGGTAAGTTACTCAACCTCTCTCTGCTTCAATTTTCTCATCTACACAAGGGGAATAATATTCTCACTCTCACTATCATAAAGCCTAGAACAAGTGGGTGCCCCGTAACTTGCTGCTCCCACCCCTCCGAAGTGGATTATTTCTGCAGGAATCAGGAGAACACACATATGCCTTGGAGACAGTCTGGGCTTGCTCATTTTCTTTTTTTTTTTTTTGAGATGGAGTCTCTGTCACCCAGGCTGGAGTGCAGTGGCACTATCTCGACTCACTGCAACCTCCGCCTCACGGGTACAAGCGATTCTCCTGCCTCAACCTCCTGAGTAGCTGGCATTACAGGTGCCTGCCACCATGTCTGGCTAATTGTTGTTAGTTTTTTTTTTTTTTTTTTTTTTTTGAGATGGAGTCTCACTCTTTTGCCCAGACTGGAGTGCAGTGTCATGATCTCGGCTCACTGCAATCTCTCCCTCCTGGATTCAAGCAATCCTCCTGCCTCAGCCTCCTGGGATTACAGGTGTGCACCACCACGCCCGGCTAATTTTTGTATTTTCAGTAGAGATAGGGTTTCACCATGTTGGTCAGGCTGGTCTCTAACTCCTGACCTCAAGTGATCCACCCGCCTCGGTCTCCCAAAGTGCTGGGATCACAGGCATGAGCCACCATGCCCGCCTGGCTTGCTCATTTTCAAACCCTTTTAGGCCTCGGTTGCATCACCTGTAAAATGGGAATGACAGCAACTAGCCTGGTAGTGTGGTGATCACCAAGGGAAAGAATGAATGTAACATGTTTGGCCATGGTAACCATTCATGTTAGTTTTCTTTTCTTGTTCCTTTTCTCCATTCATTTCTTCCAAGCTGGGTTTCCTGACCCAGGAGAATATGGACAGGATTTGTGGGGGTGGGACTGGGAGATCTCAGAGCTTTCTATGATACCTTTTGTATCCTTTGATAGGTTTGACTCTTGTAACAGCTCCAGGAGGTAGGGTAGGTGTCATCTCCATGTAATGAATAAGAAAAGCAAGGCCCAAAGGGATCAAGAAACTTACCAAGGAGTGTCCAGCAATGAGGGTGGAGCCGTGCCTAGACCCCAAGCCTCCTACCTCCCACCTATTGTTCTTTATATAGCAGTGGTTCTCGACTGGAAATACTTTCACCCAAGGGGACATTTGGCCATGTCTGGAGACATTTTTGGATGCCACAATTTGGGGTAGGTGTGGTACCAGCATCTAGTGGGTAGAGGACAGAGGTGCTG
Organism: Pan paniscus; assembly: GCF_029289425.2. NCBI lineage: Eukaryota > Metazoa > Chordata > Mammalia > Primates > Hominidae > Pan > Pan paniscus. The sequence goes on from NC_073267.2 coordinate 21,197,841, forward strand.
CTAAATGCCCTACAGTGCACGAAACAGCTCCTAAAACAAAAATTGGTCCAGCCCTAAGTGTCATTGATGCCGTGGTTGAGAGATCCTGTTCTATACTCGCTTCTTAACTTTATACTGATTATTCTAAAATAATAATGCCTGACATTTTTAAATCATTTACCATGTTCCAGCCGCTGTTTGAACATTTACACCTGTACTTGTATAAACCCGTTTCATCCTCAAACAATCTCAGAAGTAGGTCATAGACTATCCCTATTTGATAGTTGAGGAAACTGTGGTACAGAGAAGTTAAGTACCTTGTCTAAGGTCACACAGTTAGTAAGAGTTTGTATCTGAACCCAGGCAGTCTTGCTCCGGAACCCAAACCCTTAATCTCTCTATTTTGCTGATAACAGAGAAGGAAGGGAATTGGTTATGAATGAATTCAGAAATAAGCCCATCTCTTTTCTCAGAGGATCAGAAAATGTAGTGCAGGCAGTATTTGCTGTTTCGTCTGCCCAGTACTCCTCCCTTCTTCTGGGAATGCTTCATTTTTCTCCCACCTCCAGTCGCTGCCAACCTTCCTTTGTTGAACTGCGTTTGCTATGCTTCCCTATTCCATTCCCACCTGAGGATTCTTGCGGGGATTGTCAATTTCAGGTTTCACCCTCGTAGCCATAGTTGATTGGCCCAAGGGTGAGCACATGACCTCCCATTGGACCAATCAGAAGCTTTCTCTGGTCTTCTTTTTGAAGGAGAGGTGGGAATGCAGCAGCAGTCTCTTTTTGTGATTGATAGTGCAGAGTGTGTGTTAGAAACAGGCCCAGAGAAGCAGGAATGCGAGAGTTAGGACAGAGACCCCAGAAAGTATTAGAATGTCCAAGTTCGTTTGTCCCCAGGTACTACCCTACCTTTCCTAAGATTGATGAAAGCTCCCATTATATCCTATTTTGATACATAGTCTGTAATTTCTTCCTGTTTGATTTCGAGATCTTCTCTGTATTTAGCACGATGTGTCTGGGTGTGAATTTAATTTTTTTTATCCTGCTCAGGACTTGACTTTGTGACATGTTTTTCAAGGATTTAGAAAAGTCTCAGCCATTTTGTCTCCAAAAACTGGTTCTTTTCAACTGTTTTCTCTAGTCTCTCCTCTTTTGTATTCCTGTTAGATTTTGAAGCATCTCATCTACCTACCTACATACCTACTTACCTATTTATCCATCCACCTGTCACATTTCTATCTCTTTATCTCCCTGAGCAGAAGGCTCTCAAGTGAAGAGATGGATACAGAGATTGGATATAATATCTCACTTGGCTCATTTTCTTTCACAATATTGTGGCAGCTTCTCTCTTTGTAGCTATGAGTTTTCTATAATGGAAGATTTATTGCCTTCACTTGGTGTTGACCTCAGGGCCTGGTTATGGTGGGTGGTGTGGCAGGTCATCACCTTGTGGAGGGTTTGGGATGATGGAGGACTTGGGATAATGGAGCCTCTCAAAGGTTTTGGTTGGAGATGCCATTATCCAACTTTGCTGAACACTTATACCTCCTGTTGTCTAGTGAATTGCCCCCGTATGGTTTGCTGCCTTATATGTTTGTATATATATATCCTGCCCATAATTACCTTGCAAGGTTTTTGGTTCTTCTTCTCCCTTTGGTTTCCTCCATAGTGCCTGGGTGCTGGGGGGCATTTGGGATATAGCCAGGACATGTCCTTTCCTGATCATGGGGGTTGTGGGGAGGTGGTTGATCCAGCCGGTGTGGGATTTTGAGGGGCCACTCTCCTTTTTGAGAGGCTAACCAGAACACAATTTGCAAGCTTTCCATGACATTTAGCAAACTTGAGGTTATTGGCAATCCTCGCGAAGAGCTGTTTTAGAGACTGCAGCAGGATTGCAGGGACTGAGAAGTGAAAAAGATAGAGAAAGTACAAATACATTAGGCTCCTTTCTCTGAGAAGCTTGGTTGCAAAGGGGCAGTGCATTTTGTGGTTTTAAGTTGCATTTCTTTAACCGTGAATGAAGTCAACCCTTTCCACATTTTGTTAGTCATTTGGATAGTCCAGATGTTGTAGTTTAAAGTAGAATGTGCAGCGAGAGCCTTACTGAGAAAGGGACATTTGAGCAAAACTTTGAAGGAAGTGAGGGAGATGATTCAGGACAAAGGAAGGATAGAGTGAGGGGAGTCAGGATCTGGGGCACACAGGGGACTCTGTTCTATATGGGAGGAAGCTCTGGGCACAAGATAGGGATCAGCTTGTTAACTTCTCACAAACACTGGACTGAGAGGAACATGGAGCTCAGAGAGTTTAATTGACTTGACTGAGATCACACAGCTAGCAGGTGATGGAGCTGGGATTTGAACCCAGTGCCATGACCATTGAGCCTTGGCTCTTTACTCCAGGAAGTGTGGGGGAGACCACTCAGTCAGTTTCACAAGAGCCCCATTCCTATCAGCAGCAATGCTCATGAATGCACTCCAACTGAAAGCTGTGCTGAATGGAATTCTAAGGACAATAAGAGCAGGAGCCCAAAGGACCATTTGTGCCAATAAATTGATTTCTTTATGTCCTCATGCTGCTAGCTTACAAGAAATGAGCCAGGCCTGCTGCTGCCCAGGGAGTCCCTGGGGAGTTTTTTGGAAGCCCCTGTTGCCAAGGCAACCCAGGATCCCTCTGGAAGTGTGTTGTCCTGCATGTGTTCCTGTCTGTCCCCTCCCAGCTGGTTGTCTGGACCTCAGCCAGCCTTTCCTGGTCACTGTCCAGCAAAAGCAGGAGGTGGGTTGCGGCAGGAGAATTCAGGGGATACCCTGCCCCCCACCCTGTGACAGATGCTCATTTCTTTATTCCAAACCCTGTCTCACCCAGACTTAAGGATGGAGTCCTTGCAGAGCCCCCCAAGGCCTGCACGATCTTATCACCCTTCTGTCACTCCAGCCCAGCCTCCTTGCTGGTCTTCATCACTCCAACCCTACTCCTACCCCAGGGCTTTTGCACTTGCTGTTCCTTCTGCTTGGAAGGCTCTGTCTCCAGATTTTGGCTAGGTGTATGCCATTACGTCCTTCTACCATTTGCTGAAATACTACCTTCTCAGTCAGGACTTCACTGACTGCTTTATTCAGAATTATATCCCCATATTCCCTGTCTTTATTTCCTGCTATGTATTTTTCCTTGTATATACTATAACACACAATATGGTTTGCTTTTTTTTCTTGCGTACTGTCTTGCACCCTGTGGCAGGTAGCCTCTATCATGTCCCCTGGTAATTTCCACCTCCTGTTATTCATGCTGTTATGAAATCCCCTTTCACTGAGCAAATTGCTTCTAGCCAACAGAATATGACAACATTGATGGGAGGTCACTTCTGTGGTTAGATTGTGCCTCTGTCTTGCAAGACAACTCTCTCTGTTGCCTTCCTGGCTGGCACACTTTAATGAAGCAAGCAGCCATATGGAGAGACTCATGTGGCAAGGAATTGAGAGAGGCCTCTGGCTCATACCCAGGAAGGGACTTAGGTTCTGAGTTCAACAACCTTTGAGGAACTGAATCCTGCCAATAACCAGTGAGGTTAGAAGTGGAGCCTTCCTTTTTTTTTTTTTTTTTTTTTTGTGAGAAGGAGTCTTGCCCTGTCGCCGAGGCTGGAGTGCAGTGGAGCAATCTCGGATCACTGCAACCTCTGCCTCCTGGGTTCAAGCGATTCTCCTGCCTCAGCCTCCTGAATAGCTGGGATTACAGTCGTGCACCACCATGCCTGGCTAATTTTTGTATTTTTAGTAGAGAAGGGGTTTCGCCATTTTGGCCAGGTTGGTCTTGAACTCCTGACCTCGTGATCCACCCATCTCGGCCTTCCAAAGTGCTGGGATTACAGGCATGAGCCACTGTGCCCGGCTGGAGCCTTCATTTTTATGGCTGCATAGGATTCCATGGAATTCATTTGCTTTATCCAGTCTATCATTGATGGGCATTTGGATTGACTCCATGTCTTTGCTATTGTGAATAATGCTGCAGTGAACGTATGTGTGCATATATCTTTATAATATAATTATTTATGTTCCTTGGAGTATATACCCAGTGATGGGATTGCTGGATCAAATGGTATTTCTGCTTTTAGATCTTTGAAGAATCACCACACTGTCTTCCACAATGGCTGAACTAGTTTACACTCCCACCAACAGTGTAAAAGTATTCCTTTTCTCTACAACCTCGCCAGCATCTGTTGTTTCTTGACATGGATGGAGCTGGGAGCTGTTATCCTCAGCAAACTAATGCAGGAACAGAAAACCAAACAGTGCATGTTCTCACTTATGAAATGGGAGCTGAATGGTGGAAACACAAGGACACATGGTGGGAGCAACACACAGTGGGGCCTGTTGGCAGGGTATGGGGAGAAAGAGCATCAGGAAGAATAGCTAATGGATGCTGGGCTTAATACCTAGGTGATGGCTTAATCTGTGCAGCAGACCAGCATAGCACATGTTTACCTATGTAACAAACCTGCACATCCTGCACATGAACTCTGGAACTTAAAATAAAAGTTGAAAAACAAAAAAAGAAGTGGTGCCTTCCCTGATCGAGCCTTCAGATGCAACCCCAGGTTCAGTTGGCACCTTGATTGTAGCTTGGGAGAGACCTGTGAGCGTAGCACCTAGCTAAGCCAGGCCCAGATCCCTGAGTCACAGAAACTACAACATAATAAATATGGGATGTTTGAAGCTGCTGAGTTTTGTGGTAATTTGTTGCATGGTGATAGATAACAAATACATTCCCCTCCTAGGATGTAAGCTCCACACTCTTGTTAAGGTTGCCAGTGATCCCAGTTGCTGAAATGCAGCAGACACTTTTCATTCTATAATCTGCTTGATCTTGCATGAAAAACCTGCCGCACCAGCTCTGGGCCCTTGGGTGTCCACCTGCCTGGCTGGCCACCTGCCTTCAGTGAGCAGGGACCTTGCTTCCTGAGAGACCAACTGATTCGTTTGGAGGAAGACTTTGAAGACATTGCTCACTTGGGCCATTGGGGACTGTCCAAGGGAGGGGGAAAGGGAACCAGAGAAGGAAGGAGAACACGTTACCTTCCTTAAGAAAATAAAGTCCAGACCCCCTCACTGGAGAGAGTGTCTCTGTGTGGAAAGAATCAGCCTTTGCTGTCTCCAGTGCTTGTCCTTAGAGGTTCATCTTCCTCTTGGTGGCTTCTGGAGGCATTGCTGGATTCAAGGTGACAGCCTCCCTTTAGTCTTAGATTCTATTCTTTTGTTTTGCTTTTTAAAACAATAGCTTTATTGAGGCATCAATTTATATGATTTATATGCCATAAAGTTCACCACTCTAAGTGTACAATTCAGTGATTTTTAATAAATTTACAGACCTGAAAATCATCATCACCATTCAGTTTTAGATCATTTTCAGCATTCCAAAAAAGTTCCTCATGCCCATTTACAGTTATTCCTAGGATAATAATCCCTGCCTCATGGGGTTATTGTGAGGATTGAGGTGTATGAAAGGAATGCGGCTTGCCAGATGGCTGATAAACTGGACATGTACTCTGGTCTTTGGAGCCAAACAGATTTGGATTTGAATCAAACTCTGCCATTTTCTAGCTCTGTGGCCCTTCCGTAGCCTCTTCGCCTCTCTGTGCTTTTGTTTTCTCATTTATAAAATGAGAATAAGAGGATCTACTAGATCACAAGTAAGATGTGAGGTAAAACAAGATGACACAGTTTGCCCCCAAGTTACCTGGTCAGCGGCATCACTTGGCTCTTTAACCAAATGCAATTTCTCAGCTTCATCTCTGAATTAATAAAACTGAGGTGGGGGTCCAGGAATCGGTAATTTTAATTGGCAAATTTGGGAAATACCAAGATAAATATCCAAACCACTTAGTTCTCTGTATATTTATTTTTACCTTATTAATTATAGTGTGTGACATACAGTATTATCATGGTTGTCATTCATTTATTTAATTAATTTATCAATTTATTCATTTATTTATTTATTTTTGAAATGGAGTCTCGCTGTGTCGCCCAGGCTGGAGTGCAGTGGTGCGATCTCTGCTCACTGCAACCTCTGCCTTCTGGGTTCAAGTGATTCTCATGCCTCAGCCTCCCAAGTAGCTGGGATTACAGGCGTGTGCCAATTTTTTGTATTTTTTAGTAGCAATGGGGTTTCACCATGTTGATCAGGCTGGTTTCGAACTCCAGACCTCAAATGATCTGCCTGCCTTGGCCTCCCAAAGTGCTGGGATTACAGGTGTGAGCCACTGTGCCTGGCCCTATTTATTTATTTATTTGTTTATTGCCTTGCACAGAACCTGGCTGTGGTGAGGCCCCCACACCATCACGTGTGGACAGGGTGCCCTTGCCACCAGCTCCTCTCATGTTCCTACCTTCTTTCTGCCTCCTTCCATAGCAGCTGAGCAGAGCAGCGGCCTTCTATGCCAGGCCATCCATCAGCTCAGGTCGAGTGCTGCTGAAAGGTTCACTCTCAAAGCAAAGTGCTTTCTCTGCTAAACGCATTATTTCTTCCAATAGAGCCAGGAAAGGATATCATCTTTAAAACCCACTCAGGCCCAGCCAGCAATGTTTTGCAGCACTGTTGCTTTTGGAGAGCAAAGGCATAATCGCTGCCTCCTGGATCAGCCAGGGTCCAAGAAAATAAAAAGACTCTAAGTTTTAAAAACTGAGGGAATGCAGATACTCAGGGGATAGGTAATGCAGAGGAGGGAAGAGCCGGGGTAGCCAAGCAGGAAGCCATCACCATCGGTAGGGCTGGAAGGGCAAAGGAAGGTAGTAGAAGCAGACCCCAGGGCTTGGTGTCTTCCAAAAGAAGCTGGTATTATGGGGGTTTGTCTGATGGGGACTGGAGGCTCAGAGAAGAAAAATGAACTGCTGGAGAAGCCGCCCAAACCTCAGGTGTGGAAGGAAACGTCCTTGCTTTGTTTTTTCTCCTGTCTGTGATCTGCCAACGATTGCCAGACACACACTGACTCAGGACCCTGGGGAACACAGGCTGCGGGGGTAGCATCCGTGTGAGCAGTGGTAGGGGTAGGAGTCTCTGAGAGCAAACAGGCCTAGAGCCAGCACACCTCATCCCCAAAATATCCTAGCACAGGAGTAGGTAAACTACAGCCCAAAGGCCAAATCCAGCCCACTACCTGTTTTTGTAAATAAAGTTTTATTGGCACCCAGTCAATGTGTATGTATTGTCCATCGTTGGCTGCATGCGCATGCCAACAGCAGAGTTGAGTAGTTGCAATAGATACCATGTGGTCTGCAAAGTCTAAAATATTTACTGTCTGGTTGTATTAGTCCATTCTCCCGCTGCTGTAAGGACATATCCGAGACTGGGTAATTTATAAAGGAAAGAGTTTTAATTGACCCACATTTCCACAGGGCTGAGGAGGCCTCAGGAAACTTACAATCATGGCAGAAGGGGAAGCATGGTGGCAGGGAGGAGAAGAATGAGTGAAGGTGGCGGAAAGCCCCTTGTAAAACCATCAGATCTCATGAGAACTCACTATCAGGAGAACTGCATGGAGGTAACCGCCCCCATGATTCAATTACCTCCCACCGGGTCCCTTCTGTGATACGTGGGGATTATGGGAACTACAATTCAAAATGAGATGTGGGTGGGGACACAGCCAAACCATATCACTGGTCCTTTTACAGGAAACGTTCGCCAACCCCTGCTCTAGAAAAAGGTATCTATGGGGGAAAAATGCCTCCCATGGAGAGTGTCTTCTAGGAGCTATCAGGTTTTTCTGCCTGGGGTTCTTGGGCGAGGGCAGAGAGGGGATAAATTACACAGTGGGAGTTCTGGGAGAATCTCTCCTTCTTTTGCTGGTCCTGGCCATAGAAATGAGTTGATTGGAAGGGGTTTGATTTTTCTAGCTAGACCAAGAGCTCCATGAGGGTAGGAGAATTAGCAGTGGTCGAATTCTCCATTTGTGATCCCAGGGAAGCAGTACGAAATGTTCCCCTCATGAACCATCTGGGAGCTGCTGATTTTAATTATAGGAGGTCCTTGTTATCCAAAGACAATTTATGTTAGGGTCAGCTCACTAAAAGTGAATCTTGTTTAAAAGGGGACCAACATTTCATTGTAGACAGTGGGGGAAAATAAGGAAAAATATAAAAGAGAGAGTTATGAAATTGGAAAAGCTAAGTTTTATATTAAGTTTGATGTACTAAATATAATTTTGGTTATACTAACAACTCTGCACTAAATCTTAGGACAAAAAAAAATGAGCCACTTTTTTTGACACATAGTTTTCTACCAAAGTTAAGTGACAGCATGATGTGACAGCCTTCACTTCATGTTTGACTGACAACACCATCATAAATAACTTTCCTTTGTGTGCTAAGTTTGAGAGCTTCACCAAATTTCCCAAGGCTCTCTCAATCCATAAATATTAAAATCTAAGTTTTGGTGCCCTGGAGCGAGTCTCAATCACCTCATCCAAGTTATAGCTCAGTCTGACACATGCTTGGTACTGAACAGATATTTCAGAACAGAGTCAAATCTAGAAGGAACAGGAGACGCCAAGATTGGTACTAATTGATCAATCTTTTTGGATACTAAGAAGCATGAATATATAGTTTGGTTGAAAGTAACAAAAAGCCAACTCAAAGTTGCCTAGGTCAATAGGGGATTTATTGGCCCATAGAATTCCAGTAAGGGTTGAACAGCAACATTGCAGGAAGGGCTGTGAGGCAGCTGGACCTGATGAATCATTGGAAGCAGGACCATTCTTCTCTTGTTTTTGCCCCTTTCCAAGTGTTAACTTCTCTCATGATGGATGAGTAACTCCCCATGGTAGAAAACATGGTGGCCATTGGTGTTGACTTTTTCAAATCATGGTCATACCAACCAGATGGAGGCCACTTACTGCTCTCTGTGGCCCAAAATAATAATAATAAAAAATCTTGACCTCTGATTGGCCTGGTTTGGGTCAAGTACCCATCCAAGAACCAATCAATTGTGCCTTGAGGTCAAAGAAGAACTTGGCAGCTCTTAGAGAAATCTTATGGATGTATCTGGGAGAGGATAAATTCCCAGAAGAAGCAGGGAGACACAACATTAGATACCTGTACAATGGGTTTATCAGCTATGCTTTGTCCTGCTCCTCCTACCCAGACGTTGCAACACAGAGAGATGCTTGGACTCTCGTGAGGCACAGATTTTGGTGTAGTTGAACAACAGAGGCAGTTTGTGCTCTACCCAGAACTCACTTTCTCATTTTTCAGCATTTTCTTCTCCAAGAAGCTGTCTCAGTGACCTCTAATCCAGAGAGAATTGTCTGCTCTTTTCTTTGTGCCTCAACATCTATCCTTATGTGCTTACATGTCATTTCCTCTACCCTGTGTACACTTCAGGGGTGAAGGTTATGCCCCCACAGTTGGGGTTGTGCACAGCTTATAGTAAACACTCAGTAATTGTTATCTTTGCTGATTGAAGGGGAGGCTTCCAGAGAGTGATCATCAGATGAGGACAGCACTCGGTGTTGCCAGTTGTGTGAGTTTTGGAAAAAGGAGGCAGCATAAAATAGAGGTTAGAAATCCAAACTTTGGAATCAGCAAATGTGGATTCCAGTTTTGGCTCTGTCACTTAGACAGAATGGCTGCATGACCTTGGGCAAGTTACTTAACCCCTCTGAGCCTCAGAAGTTAAAATGGGGGCGTAATAATAGTACATTCTTTTTTTTTTTCTTTGAGACGGAGTCTCGCTCTGTCACCCAGGCTGGAGTGCAGTGACACGATCTCTACCTCCTGGGTTCAAGCGGTTTTCCTGCCTCAGCCTCCTGAGTAGCTGGGATTACAGGTGTGTGTCACCACACCCAGCTAATTTTTGTATTTTTTTAGTAGAGATGTGGTTTCACCATGTTGGCCAGGCTGGTCTCGAACTCCTGAGCTCAACTGTTCGGCCTGCCTCGGCCTCCCAAAGTGCTGGGATTATGGGTGTGAGTCACCGTGCCTGGCCTAATAGTACATTCTTTATGCAACATTTAGCACAATGCCACGCACATAGCAGGCACTCAACGGTAGCTGTAAGATGGTTAGCCTGTCCTCGTTTTTCTCTTCTGTGAAATGGGGGATGCTACTGCCCAGTGAAATTGAGGCAATAAACCAGGAAAGGAAATTTTTCAGAAAAAACATTCTTCATAACCCCAAAGCTTACCTGTTGGGAATCTTAATGTTCTTTGGTACAGCAGCAGTTGAACGCTGTTTCAGACAGTGGCTTAGTTGGATTTTACTTTATCCTCTTAGATTATTCTGATCTACATAGCAGGTGTATCTAGGGAGATCCCACTCATCCGATTAGAGCAAATATGCAACACATACTCACCAATCCAGCCCACTAAACAATAGATCCCAGTCCAAACTTCTAAAGCTGAAGCTTCCCTGGTGAATAATTTATTCAATTTTCCTTTCAAGTCCTTATTTGTTATTTCATTATGTTTAAGAGAGGGCAGATGCTTTACATAAAACTCATGTCATATCCATTTTAAGTTGTATTAATCAATGATCACAAGAGAAAACCATTCCCATCTTTGGAAGTGACAGTAATCATTGAAGTGAATGCTGTGGTTCCAGGGAGATTGGGAGCATCGACCTACCTGCAGTTAATACTGAGGTTAGAATGTCCGTGCCTTGTCATCCTCTCCTACTTCATAATCCTGGGCTCTACCAGGTGAGTGCACAAGAAGGAAGGTGGTTGTTACCATCTGGCTTAATATTTTCCTTTTTGCACCTGCCTCAGGTAAAGTGCACAGGTAAGAAGGTGGTTGGTACCTGTCTGGCTTGTTACTTTCCTTTTTGCACCTGCGTCCATAGACTTACCATTATGAAAAAAGAAGGAAGAAGCTTTACTATTGATAGAACCCACTTAGGGCAGCAGTTCCCAACTTACCTAATCTGAGAATCGCCTGAGTCTCTTATAAAAACACAGAGTCCCATGTCCTGCCACAGTAGGTTCTGATTCAGTAGGCGTGAAGTGGGAGCGGAGATGTAAATTTGTTCATGCATCCCAAGAGAGTCTTATAATCAGGGAATCTTGGGAAATGATCTCTTAGATCGCTGCTTGTCCAACTTTAGTGCGCACAGGATTTACCTGGCGATCTTATTCAAATGGAGATTCTAATTCAGCAGGGCTGGGGAGGGACTTTATTTATTTTTATTTTTAAATTTTATTCATTTTTTTTTTTGAGATGGAGTTTCGCTCTTGTTACCCAGGCTGGAGTGCAATGGTGCGATCTCAGCTCACTGCAACCTCTGACCCCTGGGTTCAAGCAATTCTCCTGCCTCAGCCTCCTGAGTAGCTGGGATTACTGGCGCCCGCCACCATGCCTGGCTAATTTTTGTATTTTTAGTAGAAATGGGGTTTCACCATGTTGGCCAGGCTGGTCTCGAGCTCCTGACCTCAGGTGATTGGCCTGCCTCGGCCTCCCAAAGTGCTGGGATTACAGGCATGAGTCACCATGCCCGGCCTGGGGCAGGACTTTAGATTCTGCATATTCCTTCAACTGTCCTCTTAGGGGATGCCGATGCTGTGTCCATGACCACACTTAGGGTACCTCAGCTACTAAACTACTGGATGAATACTCTAGTTGGCATAAGTTGGTTTATTGGGGGTTAGAGACTTAAGATACTGGCTTGCATAGGTTGTTTATTGGGGGTTAGGTAATTAAGAATCACCATAAGGAATATTGTTTTGAAAATGACATCTATTCAGTTTATATTTAGGGGAGCTTCACTGTTTAGAGCAGTGGACTTCTAAGTAGAGACATTCTTTAGGATGTGGGGAGAAAACTTAGACTTTTCTTTCTCTTTATTTGTTATTTCATCCTTAAAAAAATCCGCTTCCGTGCATGTTTTATAATTATCCAATATATCAACACAGTTGGACATGCATCTATTTTGTATATAAGCGTATGTATGTACTGGGGTGCATAGTCAAAATCTTATTAACAGTGTGCAGTAAGGACATCTGGAGACTATGGCTTTAGGTTCTCATGAAAGGAAGGCATTTTATGGGGAGCTTCATGTAGTTTCTCAGAGGATAAAGTGATTGTTTCTGAAAGAAGAGAAGGGGCTGAGCAGACAGCGATCAGTGCTTATTTCCATCTGGCCCACAGACCAGAGCAGTAGAGGTCAGACATCCATCCAAAGAGCAGAGGTCAAATAGGAGTGGATTTCCTGGAACTTTATTACGAGGATCTCTCTCTCTCTCTCTCTCTCGTTCCTCCAGTTCAGGCCCCTCCCTGGGAAGATGTTTGTGCCCAGGTGGCACCAAGACAAAACTTGGCAGGACAAGCTCATAGCCCTTTAGCCCTTTCCTGGAACACGGGAGAAAGAACTCTGTGGACAGACCCTGTAGTTTCATCTTTCCTTGATTCACTGATGTCTCTGGTCCCTATCATCCAGTTTTTCGCCTTTTCTCCTTTCTAACTGAGTGGTGCTGAAAGGTTTGACAAACATCAGTGTGATGAATATACTCAGAAGAGTCAGAGAAGGTGGTGAATTCTGGCCCCTGATTTATGTCTCATGAAAGCTGAGGGTAGAGGTGCAGTGATTGGAACAGCCTAGTAATTCAAAGCCGTGTGATCATTCAGCTGGGCGTGTGATCTTTGGCTACCAGGTCAGTCTCCATTCCCAAGGACACTTTGTCTTCCAGTGGGTCCTTCAGCATCCTCAGGGTAGGGTACTGAGTTAATACAGAGGCCTCTGGCTGTTAGAGCCATAGAATACTTTCCTGGGCCAAAGGCATATCCCATAGGAGTCAAGCAAAGCCCAGGACAAACTTGAATCATGGCACAGTGTTGACCTGTGCCGTCTAAGGTGGGTGGTATGTAGTATGAACCAAATATATGCTGACTGTGTACCTAAGTGATTTTGGTTTTGTTGCTTTCAGATGTTCTAGTTCTAGATAACTAAATTACCTAGTTCCTTGGACCCTTCAGCCCCATTCATTCATTTGACATTCAGCAAATCATTTCTAAGGGCCAAGTATTATGCTACAGGCTGGAGATATAGCATTGAACAAAATGCACAAGGTCCCTGCCCTCTTGAAGCTCACATTCTTGGAGTCAAGGTAATAATCAGATAAGCAAATAAATAAAGGACATACTTCAGATATTGATGAGTTATGAGCAAAATAAAATATAATGGGCTAGAAATTGGCTACAGAAGTGGTTATAGAGATTTTTTTTTAATTAAAAAAATTTTTTTTGAGACAAGGTCTCACTCTGTAGCTTAGGCTGGAGTACAGTGGCACAATCACAGCTTACTGCATCCTTGACCTCTCAGGGTCAAGCAGTCCTCCCACCTCGGCCTCCAAGTAGCTGGGACTATAGGTGTGTGCTACTACACAAGGCTAATTTAATTTTTTTTTTTTTTTTTTGTAGAGATAGGGGTCTTACTATATTACCCAGGTTGCTTTCAAACTCCTGGCCTCAAGTGATCCTCCTTCCTCAGCCTCCCAAAGTGTTGGGATTACAGGTGTGAGCCACTGCCCTCGGTCCTAGTTTTCCTTTTTAAGGGATCACTCTGGCTGAATATTTGGGGAATAAAGGGCAAGAGTGAAGGCAGAAAGACCAATAATGAAGTTGTGGCATTAGCCCAAGTGAGAGGAGGCAGCAAACTGGACCAGGTCGATGAAGACCTTGGCAGAATTCTCACAGGTAGTATGTGACCCAGGGCTCAAATCAATGGTGATAGAGTAGACAGACTGTTAGCTGAAGGAACAAGCTTCTGCTGAGACCCTGAGTGACTTGGATCTAGACAAAGAGACTGCAAAGCATGACTTGGACTTGGACACTATAATAAGAATCGATCTTAAGACTGTTCTTCAGTGCTGGAGGCTCCTAATCAATTTCCTGATTAGTGCCACAACTGGACACAAAATGGACATGGTCTGAACCATTTAAATGAGACAAGAAAGTCTCGCCAGGTGAGAGTGGAGATGTGATACAGCAGGCATCTGGTTGACCCTGATGGTAAATCTCCCTTGGATCTCAACAAAACTCCAGACAGAACCCAAGCACCCAAGCTATGTTAGTCTTGAAGCACCTCCTAGTGGCTGTCTTGAGATAGTCTGATTTATTCTCTCTCTCTTTTTTTTTTTCTTTTACACTGATTCTCACTGTTACCCAGGCTGGAGTGCTGTGGCACAATCAGAGCTTACTGCAGCCTTGACTTCCTGGGCTCAAGCGATTCTCCTACCTCAGCCTCCACAGTAGCTGGGACTACAGACACCTACCACTACATCCAGCTATTTGTTTTAAATTTATTATTTGCAGAGATGAGGTCTTTCTATGTTGCCCAGGCTGGTCTCAAACTCCTGGGCTCAAGTGATCCTCCCACACTGGCCTCCCAAAGTGCTGGGATTACAGGTGTGAGCCACCGTGGATGGCCTCATTTTCTTTCTTACTATCTCCTTTTCCCCTGTGCAAGGGGATTGAGTGCACATGCTGCTCTCCTTGTTCACTGTTTGAACACGCAAATCTTGGTTCTATTTCAGGAATCTCACTTGTGCACACTACATACATGTGCTCCCTTAACTTCCACCCTCTCTTCCATCTCTTACCCAGCTCTTCTCCTTTAGGCAAATCTTTCTCTTCCTTTCCTTTTGTTCTGTTTCACATAAAAGCCTCAGATGTCGGCTGGGCACGGTGGCCCACGACTGTAATCCCAGAACTTGGGGAGGCCGAGGCAGGCAGATCACCTGAGGAGTTCCAGACCAGCCTGGTCCAACATGGTGAAACCCCGCCTCTACTAAATATACAAAAATTAGCCGGGCGTGGTGGCGGGTGCCTGTAATCCCAGCTACTCAGGAGGCTGAGGCAGGAGAATCACTTGAACCCGGGAGCTAGAGGTTGCAGTGAGCCGAGATCGTGCCACTGCACTCCAGCCTGGGTGACAGAGTGAGATCCTCTCTCAAAAAAAAAAAAAAAAAACCTCAGATGTCATAACAAGGCCTGCCAAGTGGTAGAACAGTTTGGGTGATATATCTGAATTAAGGTGAAGGAACAACTCTAATTTCGATCTGGCACACCAGTGTCACAGAGAACCATCATGTTAACCCCAAAAGCCATTGAAAGAATCCAGGATTGCACTCAGAATCCACATGAATGACTCCCTGGGCCTCCCTGTTGTCTTGTTAATTAAACCTGCTTTTTATCCTCCTCAATCGTGCAGATACAAATCCTACTGTGTGAAGGGCATCTGTTTCCAACTTAAGAATGTCTTTTGTTTATTTTATACTTTAGTTGCCAGAACTTATCAGGATTGCTTTTTACACCTGAAAAAAATTACAAAAATATGGAGGACTTCAGTTGCTTTAGTGCCAAGCTATTGAGAATGACTCTGGGAATTCCATCACCAGATATTCCTACAGGAAGCACTTTGTTTAATTCAAGAGATATTTATGGAGCACTTAGTGAGACACGGTAGAGATGGGGCTTGGTTTCAGCTCACCCCCACTACAGCATTCTTTCATGCATTCCTGCCCATCCCAAAACCCCACCACGACCTCACTACTAAAAATTCCAGGAACTGGCTCTAGGAGAAAACTAAGGTTGTGGAGTGTCCCACCTGGGGAAGGAATGCTGAACAATTTGTCTGCAGCCTTGTTGCTGCAGTCTGGACCACCAGGTGGCCCATGACTCAGGATAACCATTGCAAGGAGATCTGCTGACCTGCATACCCTATCTTCACGTGCTTTGCCCAGCCCAGCCTCCATACTCTACCTGGATGTCAATTCCTGTGCTTTGATTAGTAAAAAAAGCCCTACCTGCTCTTTTCAGGGCATCAGTTCAGGGAATTCTCTCTTATGCTGCCTCCCTTATGCCCAAGCATAAGTTCCAATGAAGCCTTGCTTGGGAAAACTCTTTTGGAACCATGTCGATTTCTATTGCATTGAGAGCCCAGGAACCTGTGGTTGCTAACATATTCTTTGGGGGCTTGTCTGGGATTACAGGACTTGGGGAGCCTTTCTCTCTCTGAGGGGGAGACTTGCAAGCTGATGGGACTGCTGGACAAGATCCCTTTGCGGCTGGCAAACGGCCACCTGAACTTTTGATTCAGTGTCATTGCGATGGGTGAGTCTTTCTCAAGCCTCCCGAACTTCCTCGCCTCCCCTCAGCTAGCAATGCTTTTCTCCCTCCCCTTCTTTCTCTTTCTCTCCTTTCCCTTTTCTGTCTTTTCTGTCACTCAGGGTGCTTTACTTCTCGTCTCCTACTTCTTACTGCTTTGGGTAGCCTAAAGCAGTGGTCCCTAACCTTTTTGGCACCAGGGACCAGTTTTGTGGAAGAATATTATTCCATGGACCGGGGTCGGGGGGATGGTTTGGGGATGATTCAAGTGCATTACACTTATTGTGTACTTTACTTCTATTACTATTACATTGTAATATATAATGAAATAATTATAAAACTCACAATAACAGAATCAGTGGGAGCCCTGAACTTGTTTTCCTGCAACTAGATGGTCCCATCTGAGAGTAATGGGAGACAGAGACAGATCATCAGGCATTAGAGTCTCATAAGAAGTGCACAACGCAGCCAGGCACGGAGGCTCACACCTGTAATCCCAGCATTTTGGGAGGCCAAGGCAGGTGGATCATGAGGTCAGGAGTTTGAGACCAGCCTGACCAACATGGTGAAACCCCGTCTCTACTAAAAATTCAAAAAAATTAGCTGGGCATGGTGGCATGCACCTGTAATCCCAGCAACTCAGGAGGCTGAGGCAGGAGAATTGCTTGAACCCAGGAGGTGGAGGTTGCAGTGAGCCCAGATCTGGCCACTGCACTCCAGCCCAGGTGACAGGGCGAGACTGTATCTCAAAAAAAGAAAAAAAAAAGGGCACATCCTAGATCCCTTGCATGTGCAGTTCACAATGGGGTTGTGCTCCTATGAGAATCTGATGCTGCTATTGATCTGATGGTAATGTGAGCAATGGAGCAATGGGCAGCAGCTATAAACACAGGTGAAGCCTCGCTTGCTTGTCCACTGCTCACTTCCGGCTGTGTGGCCCAGTTCCTAACAGGCTATGGACCGGGGTTGGGGACCCCTGGCCTAAAGAGATATCCTTGAGAAACCTTGAAATGGCTTTCCTGTTTTACTTATAGACATCCCTGAGGGATGGATGGAAACAGGTGATATCTGGGTCTGATCAACCCAGCAGGCAGTGAGATGGGCTGCAACCCTCCTCTGGCCTAAGTTGGTTTGGGGTTGAGTCCCAAGAAAATCCCTCTCTCTCTTGTCACTCTCCCTACCTGGCACCTTGGCCCTTGATCCTGTAACTCTATTCAAAACCCCTCATTACTTCACTTCCCTTTGTCCCCTCTGATGGAGAAGAGAGGCCTGTCATCTTTCTGGGCATCTGTCTCACGTGTGGTCCTTTAAGTGTGGGGAGAATGCCTGAGACAGGGTGCTGGGGATGCCTGGCTGGTCTTCAGGAAGGCACCAGGGATGCCTAGGGGTGACTGTCAGTATGGGTTTTCTGCACAATAAGAAAAGTTCAGGCTGGCTGTGGTGGCTCACATCTGTAATCCTTGCACTTTGAGAAGCTGGGGCAGGTGGATCACCTGAGGTCAGGAGTTTAAGACCAGCCTGGCCAACATGGCGAAACCCTGTCTCTACTAAAAATACAAAAATTAGCCATGCATGGTGGTGCATGCCTGTAATCCCAGCTATGTGGGAGGCTGAGGAAGGAGAATTGCTTGAACCCGGGAGGTGGAGGTTGCAGTGAGCCGAGATTGCGCCACTGCACTCCAGCCTGTGCAACGGGAGTGAGACTCCATCTCAAAAAAAAAAAAAAAAAAAAAAAGAAAAGTTCAGAGATCAAATGGTTCACCTGTACCTATAGAGTTCAGTAGAGTAATTTGAAAGGCTCTTGCCTGTGGTTCCATGAAATGGAAATAGTTGATTTTCTTTTGTAATGTGACTTGGCCCCCCATAGCTATGGTGCAGTGAGCAAGCTCAGCAAAAGCAGCTCTGCTCTTCCGGAAGCTGCAGAGAAATGGAATCTAAAAGCCTGGCATGACAGCAAGAGGGTAAGAATTTCTTACCCTCCAGGTTCCTGGCTTCTCTCTCTCTGTGCAAACCGGTTGAGTGAATGGTAAAAATCACTGTTTGTTTTCTCTGCAAGATTTTGATTAATGGGAAAAAGGATTTGTCTGTGTTGTTCTGTTGTGGAGAGGGGCACGGCAAGACAGAACCTGGGGATAGAACTCGTGTACGCTCGCTGTTCGAGACAGCCCAGCAGACTGGTCAGTTACAAACTTTGCTGCGGGTCCCTGAAATAAAAACTGAATGAGGTTTCCCCTCGTTTTGTTTTATGTCCTTGAGAGCTTGAGTTTGTGACCATGTAGGCCACTTTCTTCTGGTCTTTGCTACCTGGAGGGTGAGAATTTTCGAGTTCATGTCAGGCATTTGGTCTGAAAGGAACATCACAATGTCACAACTAGTCTTAAGAATTCTCTTGAGCAGTTAAAAATCTTTTCAAGTTCAACAATGACTGCTTTAGATACCTTCTGGGAAAAACAGTGGTGACTGCCTCATGCTATAGTTCAGTAGATAAGGGTCTGCCATTTGATGAAGGTGGCTAGGGTTCCATTCCTGGCTTAGGGAATTTCTTTCTGGTTTGATAACATGTGGGACTTTTGCCATTTATTAATTCTTTTCCCCTCCATGGACAGCTTCTGATTTCCTGTCTTGACTTTTTTTTTTTTTTTTTTCTCTGAGCTATCTCTGGGGCGATTCTAGATCTTCTAAAAACTGCTTGCCATCTCTTTGGAAACACTTTGCGCATCCATGATTAAGTCATAATCTTAGTTAAGGCTTATTGTGTCATTTGGAAAATACCTTTGGAGAGAAAAAGCTTAAAAGCCAGAGGTGTTGGCTGTTTGTCCTGGCTAAAGTCTGGTAATAAAATATTTTAAAATATATTTTTTTCTTTCTTTTTTTTTTTTTTGAGACAGAGTCTCGCTCTTTCGCCCAGGCTGGAGTGCAGTGGCGCTATCTCAGCTCACTGCAAGCTCCACCTCCCAGGTTCACGCCATTCGCCTGCCTCAGCCTCCCGAGTAGCTGGGACTCCAGGCACCCGCCACCATGCCCTGCTAATTTTTTGTATTTTTAGTAGAGACAGGGTTTCACCGTGTTAGCCAGGATGGTCTCGATCTCCTGACCTCGTGATCCGCCTGCCTTGGTCTCCCAAAGTGCTGGGATTACAGGCGTGAGCCACCGCTCCCGGCCATACTTTTCTTTTTTAAAAAGAGCTGTATGGTTAAAAGCCAGATTAATTTTAAAAGTCTTTTATACTTTTTTTCTTCTTGGATCTTGTTTTTTGAAAAATTTTTTTTCTTCTTAGTTGACTAAATTGTTCCTCCATTTACTTCTGTCTGTTTCCTTGCCACCCACAATGCCCACAAGAGAGGACCTAAGGTCATTTCTAACAGCCTAGGACTCCTTGGAAAAACGGAGGCATCACAGACCCTGTTTTGGGAGAAACCTCTGTTTTCCTCATAGAACCCCAAGAATTGTAAGCAGACAGATTCCTCTCACAATCTAATGCTTTGCTTTGTTTTGTGTTATATTACCTAAACATTTTGACTTTTGGGGGCATCACATAATACTTTACATTATGAGAAAACTTTTAGCCTCGATGTGTAAGAGCTAGATGAGAAATACACTTTTAGGGATGGCTAATGATAGTTGCTTACAGTGAATGTTTATTACTACAGGGCGATACTCCTTTCTTTGAACATTTAGATAAGAAAAGTGTGCTCTTGGGTACATAGAAGGTATGGAATTGGGGGGATGGGCTGATTACCGAATGGGCTGATTGGTACTGGGCTGCCCACCAGCATTGGAGAAATGTCTTTGCAGTGAGATGCTCTGTGGAAGCATTGCGCTGTCCTGTCTTGTAATGTTTCCCTCTTTTTGGGGACCCAGGATTCGGGATAAAAATGGGATCCTTAATCCCTGGGAATCTGTTTTGCCATCCAGCTGTGCCTGCCTATTAGGCCTTAGAAACAGACTTTTCTGGCCTTGTTCCTTAAAAGGCTCCACCCCAAAGCCAATAATCCAATTTAAAAATTTACATCTTTGGCCAGGTGCGGTGGCTCATGTCTGTAATCCTAGCACTTTGGGAGACCGAGGCGGGTGGATCACGAGGTCAGGAGATCGAGACTATCCTGGCTAACATGGTGAAACCCTGTCTCTACTAAAAATACAAAAAATTAGCTGGGCGTGGTGGTGGGTGCCTGTGGTCCCAGCTACTTGGGAGGCTGAGGCAGGAGAATGGCATGAACCCGGGAGGTGGAGCTTGCAGTGAGCCGAGATCGCGCCACTGCACTCCATCCTGGGCAACAGAGCAAGACTCTGTCTCAAAAAAAAAAAAAAAAAAAAAATTACACCTTTAAGGAAATCTCCATGAGTAAGAGTATCTGCTTTTCCGAACTATCTTTTTTTTTTTTTTTGAGACGGAGTGGCCCGTTCTGTGGCCTAGGCTGGAGTGCAGTGGCTCAGTCTTCTCGGCTCACTGCAACCTCTGCCTCCCAAGTTCAAGTGATTCTCATGCCTACATCTCCCGAGTAGCTGGGATTACAGGCGTGAGCCACCATGCCCAGCTAATTTTTGTAATTTTTAGTACAGACAGGGTTTCAACATGTTGACCAGGCTGGTCTCGAACTCCTGACCTCAAGCAGTCTGCCCGCCTTGGCCTCCCAAAGTGCTGGGATTACAGGCATGAGCCACCGCACCTGGTCCGTTTCGTGGCCATCTTAATTGAACTTTTGCTCACACCATTTTCCCTTGGTTTGAGTAACATATCAGTCTTCTATCTTGTTTCACCTAAGTTGTTCCTTTACAAATGCAAATTTAGAGTTGCCTAGCTGACAATTATTTAGGCAGGAAACAGGTAATCAAAAGACTCATGGTCTAAAATGGTCAAGAGAGACAGAAACTGGCAAATAAAAAATTTATTACTGTACCAGAGCAGCTTCTGTCTGTGTATTTATATGTGTTGTGTGTGATGTTTATAAAAAAGAGCTCTAATTAATTGGCTTAAAGAAAAATAAGTGCTTAAATAATATACTTTGTCAAAAAATGAAAACTTTAATGCCTTTTAGTTCACGTGACTTTAGTAATCTTTGGTACTACTAATAATGTTTTAGAGATTATGAATAAAATAAAAACAACTTCAAAATTTAAGCATTTGGTCTACATTAGACAGCTCAGATACTGTCTTTACTAGATAGCTTCGAAGTCATCAACTGCTTTTATGACTTTTGATAATTATTTGACTTGCTGGCTTTAGAGCTATTATTAGGTTGTTGTGAAAGTAATTGCAGTTTTTATTATTAACAATAATAGATTCAGCTGGCCGCGATGTCGCATGCCTGTAATCCTAGCACTTTGGAGGCTGAGGTGGGTGGATCACTTGAGGCCAGGAGTTCAAGACCAGCCTAGCCAACATGGTGAAACCCCGTTGTCTCTACTAAAAATATAAAAATTAGCCAGGCGTGGTGGCACACGCCTGTTATCCCAGCTATTTGGGAGACTGAGGCACGAGAATTACTTGAACCTGAGAGGCAGAGGTTGCAGTGAGCCGAGATCACGCCACTGCACTCCAGCCTGGGAGACAGAGTGAGACTCTGTCTCAAAAAAAAAAAAAAAAAAGTAATAGATTCTTGGTGAGGTTTGGGTACATATGGTGTTAGCCATGAGCCCTAGCTATGCTAGAAAGAGTTAGACATTATCTGCAGTTCTGTCCTATGTCCTAGACTCTGCACCTGATACATAATTATACTTGCTTATGCTAAAAATAAAAATTATATGTTTTTGGTAAAAAGGCATGCGAATGTGGATTTTAAGAAAAAGTAATTTGTCTAATTTAAAGGGTTTGTAAAAGGAAAATAAATCTTGGAAATCTTGGGGCCCCAAAATCACTATGCTAAAGGGAAAAGTCAAGCTGGGAACTGCTTAAGGCAAACCTGCTTTCCATTCTATCCAAAGTCATTCCTCTGCTCACTGAGATAAATGCGCATCTGTTTGCCTCCCTTGGAAAGGCTAATCAGAAACTCAAAAGATACCATTCAGGACATAGGCATGGGCAAAGGCTTCATGACTAAAACACCAAAAGCAATGGCAACAGAAGCCAAAATTGACAAATGGGACCTAATTTAATTAAAGAGCTTCTGCACAGCAAAAGAAACTACCATCAGAGTGAACAGGCAACCGACAGAATGGGAGAAAATTTTTACCATCTATCCATCTGACAAAGGGCTAATATCCAGAATCTACAAAGAACTTAAACAAATTTACAAGAAAAAAACAAACAACCCCATCAAAAAGTGGGCAAAGGATATGAACAGACACTTTGCAAAAGAAGATATTTATGCAGCCAACAAACATATGAAAAAAGCTCATCATCACTGGTCGTTAGAGAAATGCAAATCAAAACCACAATGAGATACCATCTCACACCAGTTAGAATGGCAATCATTAAAAAGTCAGGAAACAACAGATGCTGGAGAGGATGTGGAGAAATAGGAATGCTTTTACACTGTTGGTGGGAATGTAAATTAGTTCAACCATTGTGGAAGACAGTGTGGCGATTCCTCAAGGATCTAGAACCAGAAATACCATTTGACCCAGCCATCCCATTACTGGGTATATACCTAAAGGATTATAAATCATGCTGCTATAAAGACACATGCACACGTATGTTTATTGCAGCACTGTTCACAATAGCAAAGACTTGGAACCAACCCAAATGCCCATCAATGACAGGCTGCATAAAGAAAAAGTGGCACATATACACCATGGAATACTATGCAGCCATAAAAAAGGATGAGTTCATGTCCTTTGCAGGGACATGGATGAAGCTGGAAACCATCATTCTCAGCAAACTAACACAAGAACAGAAAACCAAACACCGCACGTTCTCACTCGTAAGTGGGAGTTGAAAAATGAGAACACATGGACAGAGGGAGGGGAACATCACACACTGGGGCCTGTCAGGGGGTGGGGGACTAGGGGAGGGATAGCATTAGCAGAAATAACTAATGTAGATGATGGGTTGATGGGTGCAGCAAACCACCATGGCACGTGTATACCTATGTAATAAACCTGTATGTTCTGCACAGGTATCTCAGAACTTAAAGTATAATAATAAAACAAATAATAATTTAAAGAAGCAGAAGAAAAAAAAGAATGCAACCCATTTGTCTCTCACCTACCTGTGACCTGGAAGCCCCCTCCCTGCTTGAGTTATCCCATTTTTCCAGAGGGAACCAATGTATAGTACATCTTACATGTATTGATTGATGCCTCATGTCTCCCTAAAAGTAAAAAACCAAGCTGTGCCTTGACCACCTTGGGCACATGTTATCAAGACCTCCTGAGGCTGTATCTCGGGCGTCTGTCCTCAACCTTGGCTAAATAAACTTTCTAAATTAACTGAGACCTGTCTGAGATTTTCAGGGTTTGCAGGTTTAAAGCTTGTCTTAGGTTAAAAGAAAGGTAGAATAAAACTGATGGTTTAAGCAAGTTGAAGAAGGTTTGTGACAAATTAATATTATTAAGAAAATTCTGTGTGTGAGCAAGTTGGCTAAAATTAAGATTATTATTTAGTTTTCCCATAAATTACACATTAAAATAAAATCATATTGATGCAGGGCCAGAATTTGGGCCCATGTGTCAGAATAACAGGGTTTTCTTGGAGTATTGATCTGTTCTTTAACAAAAAATTATAAAGGGTTATAAAAGGTTTATAAAATTCTTACCTTATGGTCAAATGGGTTACAATTCAATAGATTTCTTTATAAAATTTTATTAAAATGAACTTTAGCATTAATACACTAATGCAGAGGCAACATATGGTTTTCCCTTTTAAGCAAGATTTTCATTTGCCTGCAGGAAAAAGGGAGAGAGAAGAGACAGATTCAGCTGGCTTCATGCTGTCTTTTTTGGTTTTTGTTGTTTGGAAAGCTGTCTCCTCTCTATAAAAGACTAATGGAGTTTTGCTTTTTTGAAATATTTGAGTTAATCACTTTGACTAAAATAAACTGTGGTTCTATTTTGGGATGAAAAGTGTTTTAAACCTTTGATATTTGATTAACTTTTCAAAATCATACTCTAATCTTTTTTTGACTTGATTGACCTTTTTAGATATTAGGTTCCCTGAAGTCCAAAAGAGACGTATCTAGCTTATTTGGTACATAAAAACTGCAGGAAACATTGTCAAATATAAAATGGTGTTTAACTTTCTTTGGGTTATATTTATATGTTATTTGTATGTATCACAAAATTATATAAAATTCCTATAATTCTAATATATCTCAGTATTATGTTGTTAATAATTATGATTATTATGTTAAATGACTGTGTGCCACAGAGATGACCAGATTTCCTTGTCAATTGCATCTTTAACTGTGGCTGCCCTAAGACTTTTGTCCTCTACAGACAATCGTCTTGTTTTGATCTCATTCAAAAGACAGTTTATAATCAGCTAGAGGACTCTGACAGGTACTCTTGAATTCAGGTCTCTGATAACTTTGAGGATTGAGTCATTAGAATAGATGGAAAAATTTCCAAGACTCTCTTGGGGAGGTAATGTGTTCATAAATATTGAGCAGACCAGAAGTTAATTGCACGGACCAAACTAATAAAAGATTTTGCTTGAAATGTTGCTGGTCCTTTTTGTTTTGTTTTTCAGAGTCAAGAACACTTTTTTTTCTTTTGAGCTACTTTACAGGTTTTAACAATTGAGTAAAGTACGCTCCTGTGAACAAATATTCTCTGCCTGATTTCTCTATTTTCAAATAGAATTTGAAAACTATTTGTGAGTATTCTTAACTTATGGCAACATAGTTATTTGCGTAAGTGCAATAAGAATCTGTTTTCTTTTATAATAGGACACACTTGGAGATAGTGGTTATTTTACCAAGGCTTTCACTGAAATGACATGCTTTCACATATAAGCAGACTGCTTTAGGGAATCAGAGTTGACTTACAGAGCTGATAAATCTCCTTGGGAGAACTGGTCTCATACCTTGTCTACATAGTCCCTGTATAGGGTTCCTAACTGTGGTAAGTAAAGAACATCACTTTTTTTTTTTTGAGACAGAGTCTCACTGTCACCCAGGCTGGAGTGCAGTGGCATGATCTTGGCTCAGTGCAACCTCTGCCTCCTGGGTTCAAAGGATTCTCCTGCCTCAGCCTCCCGAGTAGCTGAGACTACAGGTGCCTGCCACCACACCTGGCTAATTTTTGTATTTTTAGTAGAGACGACGTTTCACCATGTTGGCCAGGCTGGTCTCAAACTCCTAATCTCTGGTGATTTGCCCGCCTCGGCCTCCCAAAGTGCTGGGATTACAGGTGTGAGCCACCATGCCAGGCAAGAACATCACTTTCTAACGGGCCCAGAAACCCCCGTTTATCTTGGGACCTCCAGAAGAGAGGAATTCACCCAACTCATATAAGTATTTGCAGGCACAGATAAATATGTGACTGGGCTTGAGGCTTTAAAAAGTGTCAAATCTGATATTCCTTATGGAAAAAGTTCTAGGAAAGCCAATTTAGAAGACAGTCTGTATGGGAAATAATTATTTCTGTTGCACCTTACGCAAATAATCAGGCCAAGTATAATAAGATCAAAACTTGTTTTGCAAATTGGTCCTGCTGTGATTTGCCACTGATAAAAATGAAAGACTGGATAGAGAAAGCTTATAATATACCTGCTGTTAGATTCTGTTCTTGTTCATTGTTTTTGTTCATTGTTTTTGAGTTGAAAAATTATTTGCTGCTATTTGGATTGAATCTTAAGTCCTTTCTGGGCTACAAGTCTCCAAACTAATGTTTTCAAATTTTTCTTCCATTTTCCTGACTTAACAGGATTTCTACTGTCTTTTTCCTGATTCCCTGCAAGCTAAAGCTTATTCTTTATGATACAGGTGAGAACATGTCAGATTGCCACTGCCTTTCTCTGTAACTAAAGATGCTTTGAATCTAACATCTGGATAGATTATGCCCACCATTAATGCTTGTTTTTCTTCTGTTTCCATAGAAATGCCTCTATTAAAAGTCTGTTTGCTTTATATTTCAGACAACAGGAGACTGGTTTTCCAGCCTACCAACTTAAATTTCAAATAGCGTTCAATCCCTTCTTATAAGCATTGTTAAACTGAGCTTAAGCATTTTATTAATTATTACTGTGTGCTATTTGATTTTTAAAATAATTATCTGTTATATTCAACAGGGGTGCAGATGGTTAAAGTTTGTCTTCCAGGCTTCAACAGTTCATGTCAAACTGATAGTGGTACAAGGATTCCAACCCCTACCATCCCAGGAGGAGCCAAGCTCCTATGAAACACTAAATCAAGAGGTTTTTATGACGTCATAAATTAGGGAGAAACAATGACCCTGGCCAGCAGGAAGTAGCTCCAAAAGATGAAACCATTGCCCTTTCTCCTTAAGAAGAGGGAGAATAAATTCTCTCAGCGGGGAATAAGACACAGTAGAGATGGGGTTGGTTCAGCTCACATGCTCTAGAGCATTCTTTCATGCATTCTCACTGATCACAAACCCACACCAGTACCTCAATGCTAAAAATTCCAGGAACTGGCTCTAGGAGATAACCAAGGTTGCAGAGTATCCCCCCTTGGGAAGGAATGCTGAACAATCGATTTATAGACTTGTTGCTGCTGGCCAGACCACCAGGTGACCACGACTCCAAACAGTCATTGCAACCTGAGATACTGAACTGCATACCCTACTCTTCACATGCCTTGCCCAGTATAGCCTGCATACCCTCCCCCTGATGTCAATTCCCATGTTTTGCCTAATAAAAAAGCCCTACCTACTCTTTTCGGGGAATCGGTTTAAGGAATTCCCTCTCTCTCTTGCACTGCCTCCCTTATGTCCGAGCATAAGCTCCAATGAAGCCTCATTGGATATCCCGTGATCCCACCATTGCACTCCAGCCCGAGTGACAGATACTGTTTCAAAAGAAAATATTTTGATGCCTCTCCCTGGGGGCATAATCAGAGAGACACAGGAGTTCAAGGGACTTGTGTGGGCTTAGACCCAGAGTCAGCAAACTATGGCTGCCACTTGTTTGTGTAAATAAAGTTTTATTGCAACACAGACAAGACCATTTATTTATGGATTTGCCTGTGGCTGCTTTTGCAATACTCAGCAGAACTGAGTAGTTGCAGCAGAGACTGTATGGCCAGCAAAGTTGAAAATATTGACTATCTAACCCTTTACAAAAAAACTTTGCTGACTGTCTTGAACAACGTGCATTTCAGCAGAGACTACATGGGGCAAAGCCTATGAGTATTGCCTTGAAAGGATAGGGCTAAGACCTGAGAACTTTTGTTCACCCCTTGTGGGTAGGGGGTGGTGCTCAGAAAAGGTGTTCTAATTATCACTGAAGTCTCGTTTTCCACCAGGACAGTGGATGGCTGCCCAGAGTTGGATTGAAGTTGATTTAAAGAAAATAAAGGAACAGGATAACCTTGCACACTGGAGATTTGTATCTGCTTGGGTAAAAATAGCATGATAGTGTTATATTACCCAGTGCATCCCACCACTTCTGGAAATTTCGTATATCATTCTCCCTCCCACCTGAGACTGTGGTATTCCATACTCATCACCATCCAGGGATGGCTGTTATGGCAGGAATGCATAGAGGAAGAAAAAAAAAAAAGCCAACGCTCAGCTTTTGAGTTTCAAAACAGGTTTTTGAAATGCTTGGCACCTGACAATAATTTTGAAAACCAAGGATTTTGCTTTATAAAAGCCAGTTTTTAAAAATGGTTTCAAAAGCTTAAGTCCTAAAGAGCTTAGGGTGCATGGTTTATATCATAATAAAAAACTTGGAAAGAGAAGATGAAGAGGCAATTTTATCACTACAGAAATGATAACATCTCCCTGGGAAGAGACAGAAGCAAGGAGATACACGAGAATTAGGTGTGGATAAGTATGGAATCAGTTATTTATTGCTGCGTGAAAACCACCCCAAAACTTAGTGGCTTAAAACAACAATTCTTATTTATTTTGCTCACTGTTCTGCAATTTGGGCAGGGCCTTCTCTGCTCCAGTGACATCAGCTGGGATGGCTTGATGGGGTGGGGGTTGGCAGGTGGTTCGGAGATTTGTTTTCAGGATGGCTCATTCATATGGCTGGTAAGTTGGTGCTGGCTGTTGGGAAACTCAGCTGGGGCTATGGCCAGGGATCTCAGTCCTCTCCACAAGTCTCTCCATGGCTACTTGGACTTTTCTGCAGCATGGGATTTGGGTTCTAAGAGCAAGTATCCCAAGAGAGGAGGATAGAAATGCATAGCTTTAAAATGATCTAACTTTGGAAGTCAGATAGTATCTCTTCCACCGTCCTCTACTGATGGTGGCAGTCATAAAGCTCTGCTCAGGTTCAAGGGAAGGTGCTATGGTTTGAATGTTTATCCCCTCCAAAACTTACGTTGAAACTTAAATCCCCAATATGGCAGTATTGAAAAGTGGAGCCTTTAAGAGGTGATTGGACCATGGATGCTCTGCCCTCATGAATAGATTAATCCATTTATGGATTGATGGGTTAATGAATTAATGGGTTATTATGGGAGTGGCATTGCTAACTTTATAAGAGAAGAGACACCTGAGCTAGCATACTCAGCCCCCTTCCAATGTGGTGCCTTCCTCAGAACTCTGCAGAGAGTCCCTACCAGCAAGAAGGCCCTCACCAGGTGCACCCCCCTTGACCTTGGACTTCACAGCCTCCAGAACTGTAAGAAATGAATTTCTTTTCTTTATAAATTTCCCAGTTTAAGGTATTCTGTTATATGCAACAGAAAATGGACTAAAACAGAAGGAGATACAGACTTCACTACTCCATGGATAGAGTATCAAGGTTACATTATAAGAAGAGCAAGTTGGACAAGAGACATTTTTGCCCCCATCTTTGGGAAATCCAATCTGCCACAAGTCTATTTTAGAAAGGGCTTTGGCTCTTGTTCCCTCACCTGACTCTCAAGTTGGGGAGAGGTTGCATAAGTAAACTCTAGAGAGGTGGGGAGGTCAAGAGCATTGGGGACCTGTGTCTCAGCTGTCAGGCCTTTCAGAGAGGCTTCTACTCAGCTCGGCTTGAAATGATAGATAAGAGGCGGCTGTGAGTGTTGTCTGGGCAGACTGGTCAGGGGCAGTCTCACTGCATCATCAACATCCCCAGCGTCTCCTAGGAGAACAGAACATGCTTCTGTGGCCAAGGTTAGCATGGTGGGGGTGGTGAGAGCCTTGTAGGGGAAATGAGGGAAAATAGCCATCACTGACTAGTGAGACCAGAAAGCATTACGTCCCCATGAAGTCAATGAGGAGTAACGGCATTGATTGAAGAGAAGCTACTTCTCGGTGGCTACCAAAGGGATAACGAAGGGCCAAAGAGTGCCCCCCACCAATGCCATGATGCTATGAACACCTCCCAGAAATTCGATGCAACTGGAAGGAGAAGGCAGAAGGAAGTAGACCATGAAATAACCAATGAAACCTTGAATTTGCTGAGTTCTTCCTGAATTGTCTGAGTTTATCCTCAATTGAACAGGATTAGGTTTACTGCAGCCACATAGTGTGGGGGCCCTGGAAAATAACAAAATTCAGTTATAAGGAAGTAAAAGAGATTATATTTTTCTCACCTGGGTTTGCGGCTTTTAAAACGTTATATCTGCTGTAAAGAGATATGCGTTGGCTACAAAAAGCAGCAGAGAACCAAACAATTTTGAAAAAAACATTTAGGAGGTGAGGTCAGGGCTTGGTGCTGAATGAGTCAGTAGGAAATCCAGACAATGATCTTTTGGAATACCTGCATTGTAAGGTGGCTGTCTTCTCTGAATCTTTATGGAACTGAGGGGTAGCCTGGCGACAGACACGGTTTTAATCCTTCTTCTTCTGAAATGCAAGACGGAGCCACAAAATTGAACAGAAAAAAAAATGATAGGCATTTTTGCATCGTTGTCCAATTTGGCCAAGGCTATATCAGCTCCACAAGCAAACAAGCACTTGGCATCCCTTGGTAGGTTTTTCCTCGAGTCTCATTAGTTCCCCAAATGGAACAGCTGCTGCCAAAGCAGTTTGCTCCACCAGCCCAGCACTCGCTCCTCTGCCTGCTCAGGCTCCCTCAGCTCTGGAGGAATTAATTTCATCTGTAGCAGAGCTCAGAGGCACTATGGTGACTTCAGTTGGCAGCCAAGGGGCTCCAAGCAGCCAAGCTAAACATGGTGGGGGAAGCAAGCCCTGTTGTCCCAGCTCATTGCCGGCTTGCCAAGACTCCATTAGTTAAGAGCACTTCCTGGTGCAGGCTGGAAAAGGGAGGAGGCTGGAGTGCAATTGCATCCTAAGCATGGAGCACACCTGCAAAGGGGGACCTGTGTTCAGAGCTGCTGCCCCTAGTTTTCTGCATTTATGCTACCTTGTACTCTTCCCTGTAAACGGCCATCCCTATAAGTGCTTCCTTGCACCTGGGCGGCTGGATAGTCTAGTCAGTGGTAATGCTCCTCAAGTGTTAATGTGCACAGGATACCCGAGGATCTTATTATAAAGGCAAGTCTTGGCTGGGTACAGTGGCTCACACTTGTAATCCCAGCACTTTGGGAGGCCAAGGCAGGAGGATCACTTGAGGCCAGGAGTTCAAGACCAGCCTGGGCAACAAAGTGAGGCCTCCATTTCTAAAAAACTAAAAAAATTAGCTGGGCGTGGTGGCATGCACCTGTAGTTTTAGCTACTCAGAAGGCTGAGACAGGAGGATCTCTTGAGCCCAGGAGCTTGAGGCTATAGTGAGCGACGATTGTACCATTGCGCTCTATGTACGCTAGCCTGGGCAACAGAGCAAGACCCTGTCTCTAAAAAAAAAAAAAGGAAAAAAAAAACTTGGCATGTCTTGAGACTCTGACTTTTTCGAATTTATTTATTTATTTATTTATTTATTTATTTATTTATTTATTTATTTATTTTTGAGACAGAGTCTTGCTCTGTCACCCAGGCAGGAGTGCAGTGAGGCAATCTTGACTCACTGCAATCTCCACCTCCTGAGTTCAAGTGATTCTTGTGCCTCAGCCTCCTGAGTAGCTGGGATTACAGGCGCATGCGACCATGCCTGGCTAACTTTTATATTTTTAGTAGAGATGGGGTTTCACCATGTTGGCCAGGCTGGTCTCGAACTCCTGACCTCAGGCGATTCGCCTGCCTCGGCCTCCCAAAGTGCTGGGATTACAGGCGTGAGCCATCATGCCCGGACTGAAATTATTTTTATTGTGATAAAATATACATAATACAAAGCATACCATTTTAACTGTTTTTAAGTGTACAGTTTTGTGGCATTAAGTATATCACATTGTTGTATGACCAATCTCCAGAACTGTTTTCATCTTCAGCTGAAACTCTATCCGTTAAACAACTCCCCATTCTTCCCTCTCCCCAACTCCCGGCAACCTCCATTCTACTTTTTGTCTCTATGAATTTGACTACTCTAGGGACCTCATATAAGCGGAATTGCACAGTATTTGTCTTTTTGTGGCTGGCTTATTTCACCTAGCACAATGTCTTCAAGGTGCATCCACATTGTTGTATATGTCAGTATTTTCTCCCTTTTTAAGACTGGATAATATACTGTTGTATATACTACATTTTATCCATTCATCAGTCAGCAGACATTTGGGTTGTTTTCATCTTTTGGTTATTGTGAATAACGCTGCTGTGATCATGGATGTACAAATAAGACTTTGCATTTCAAACAAGCTCTCAGGAAAGGCTTGCTGCTGTTGATCCTCGGAACCCACGTTGAGCAGCCAGAGCCCTGCAGTGAAGGGTCTGGGCCCCAGATTCTCACCCTCTGGGTTATATCTTAGGTCTGTAATTTATTAGCCATGTGACGTTGGGCAAATAATTTTTTTTTTTTGGAGACAGTCTTGCTCTGTCACCAGGCTGGAGTGCAGTGGTGTGATCTCAGCTCACTGCAGCCTCTGCCTCCTGGGTTCAAGCGATTCTGCTGTCTCAGCCTCCCAAGTTGCTGGGACTACAGGCATGCACCACCACACCCAGCTAATTTTTTTGTATTTTTAGTAGAGACGGGGTTTCACTATGTTGGCTAGGATGGTCTCGATCTTCTGACCTCATGATCTGCCCATGTTGGCCTTCCAAAGTGTTGGGATTACAGGCATGAGCCACTGCGCCCGGCTGGGCAAATAATTTGTTTTAATTTTTTATTTTTATTTTAGAGGCTGGAATGCCGCGGTGTCATCATGGCTCACTGCAGCCTTGACCTCCTAGGCTCAAGTAATCCTCCTGCCTCAGCCTCCTGAGTAGCTGGGTTTATAGGCATGTGCCACCACACCGAGCTCAGGCAAATAATTTAACCTCAGTCTCCTCCTCTGTTAAATGGAAATAGTAATGGAATCTGCCTTGGAGGGTGATATGGCTTGGCTGTGTCTCCACCCAAATCTCATCTTAAATTGTAGCTCCCACAGTTCCCACGTGTTGTGGGAGGGACCCAGTTGGAGGTAATTGAATCATGGAGGTAGGTCTTTCCTGTGCTATTCTTGTGATAGTGAATAAGTCTCATGAGATCTTATGGTTTTATAAAGGGTAATTTCCCTGCATAAGTTCTCTTCTCTTATCTGCCACCATGTGAGATGTGCCTTTCACCTTCCACCATGATTGTGAGGCCTCCAGCCATGTGGAACTATGAGTTCATTAAATCTCTTTCTTTTGTAAATTTCCCAGTCTCAGGTATGTCTTTATCAGCAGTATGAAAACTAATACAGAGGGCTGGATGGGCATTGAATAAAATGATTATGTGTTAACTGCCTAGCACAATGTCTGGCATACGTTAGGTTGCCCCCTGTGAAACTGTGCTTTATGAAATTGCCCAGGTCAGAACTGGTCAAATATCAATTCATATGAGCCTGGTCACATGAGAGTTGGTCAAATATCAATTTCATATGAGTCAACCTAATTACAAGCTTTTAAAATATTTTAAATAATAATTATTGAATAATGTTAATATTAACCCTCATTTCCAAACCATAGTTACTCATCTCCTTCCAGAATATAGTCTGTGTCTTGGGGACTTCCAGAAGGGAAAATCACTACCCCTTTGCTGCTTTCCCATCCCATCTTGACCCCAGCCAGCAGTCACAGCTGCCACCTTGGCCTTCCTTTTGGCAGCATACCCCTTTCCCCCAGCCTGCCAAGGTGAGAAAAAGCCTTCTGAATGTCCAGTGGTGCTGTCTGCATTTTTCTACCTAGAGATAATTTTTGGGTGTGTGTACATCTTGCTCTTGCGTGTGTACAGTTTTACTAGAGACCTGATTTTGCAGAGCTCAGCAACCCGTGAGGACAAATAGGGCCTTGTTGACTAGGACGGTTCAGCGTTTGCTGGTTCATGCATTTAACTGCATAATGCACAATGCCAGTGGACCCAGTCCTGAGTCTTCCCTCATCATCCCTGTAGTCCCATGAGTTTCTCACGTGTCCCCCTGACCAGTCCTCTCAGCTCCTACTCTGCATCCTCTGGCTGACCTTGGCTGTCTGATAAGATATGGGAAGGGAGGATGTTCACTGTGGCTGCTGAGTTGGTGCCCCTGAAAATGCCAAGCCCTTGGTCAGGGGGTTGTGTCCTCCACCCTCCAAAAATGACAATCCCTGGAGATGATGAAAAACACTGCATCTGAGTCCATTTCTTGCTGCATCCTAGTCCCAGGGTGGAGAGAAGGCCTTTCTCGGCTACTCTGGGTCAGATTTTATCCTGTGGACCTAGGACCTAAGACGGCCCTTGTTTTTTTTTTTTTTTAGGTGGAGTCTTGCTCTGTCACTCAGGCTAAAGTACAGTGGCACGATCTCGGCTCACTGCAACCTCTGCCTCCCGGATTCAAGCGATTCTCATGCCTCAGCCTCCTGAGTAGCTGGGATTACAGGTGAGTAACACCACACCTGGCTAATTTTTGTATGTTTAGTAGAGACAGGGTTTCACATGTTGGCCAGGCTGGTCTTGAACCCCTGACCTCAAGTGATCCTCCTGCTGTGGCCTCCCAAAGTGCTGGGATTACAGGCATGAGCCACCGTGCCCAGCCTGTGTTTGGGTTTTATGTTGAAACTAGCTCCTTTGGCTGTGTCTCCCAACCATGATATCCAAGAGGCCACTGGACAAACTCCCAGTCATCCTCTTCATCTTCCCCTATATCTTTGTACCTCAGAGCCCAAACTTTTCCTTGCCGACTCCTCTTACCAAGTGTGAAAAGCATAATCGCTAACTTTTACTGAAGGGTATTTTAGATTTTATAATTCCCTCCTAGTTATTTGCCTCCCGATAAGAGGATTATACATTCCTGCTCATTACTGTGTGATTGACATGCCTCCTAGTGAGAAGAGCAACATTCTTGTCCCACTGATACTGGGCTTGGCCCTGTGACTTGCTTTGGCCAGTGGTGTCTGGAGGGATGTGATGGATGTCTGAGCAACTTTAAACTGTTGTCTGTTTCTGCCAGCTCCCTTGTCCCTTTCCTCTGTCACAAGAACAGTACATCTTAGGGCTTATCCTAGAGAGGGGTTGCCCTTCAGCATGAAACCAGGAAGTAAACTTTTGTGGTTGTAAGCCACTGAAATGTTGGAGTTATTTGATATTATAACAAAGCTGATTAATAGAAGAGCTTACCATGTCTAGGCACTGTTCTGTGTTTCATGTATATTTAATAATTCATTTAACTCTTAGAACAATGTTATGAGATATTCGGTTGGTGCAAAAGTAAT
Source organism: Pan paniscus (assembly GCF_029289425.2). Lineage (NCBI taxonomy): Eukaryota > Metazoa > Chordata > Mammalia > Primates > Hominidae > Pan > Pan paniscus. The sequence continues at coordinate 21,232,611 of NC_073267.2, forward strand.
TGCAAAATGTACTAATTTTGTAATTTTGCGGTTTTTGCAATGAAAAGTAATTGCGAAATGTACTAATTTTGTAATTTTTTGTTACTACAGCAAGCCTACCCCATCCTACATACCAGTCAGGATAGGGTAGGCTTTGCTGCAGTAACAAAAGAAAAAATTCCAAATACTGTATGGCTTAGCTAGAATAGAGCTTACTTTTTCCACATGCTGTGTGTCTGCTGAAGGTCAGCAGGGGAATCTTTTCCTCATTGTTCTGAGGAACCCAGGATGATGGAGGCTCCAAATTGTGACATGTGGTCACAGTACAAGAAAGGGCACATAGCACATAGTGCATTGGCTCTTAAAGTTTCTTCCTGGAACAAATACACATCATTGTGCTCATGTTTCACCGGGTCAAAGCAAGCCTTAATTCCACATAGCAACCCTGCAAAGCAGGTGGACTTCTCTCTAGTTCTCAGATGAGGGATCTGAGGTTCAGCAGGTGAAGGACTTGCCCAAGGTCACACAAGGGGGTGGAGCCTGCATTTGAATTCAAATCTGTTTGACTCCAAAGCCTGTTCTCTTAAGCAGCACATCCTTCTGCCTTGGAAAAGCTGGTCTCTCAGGTCAGACGACCTGTGATTTCCACCAGCAAAGGGTGTTCTTATCTTCAGATTTTTCAGCTTCCTTGAGCTCAGAGATGGCAAACAGAAATCCAAGGGTTGGATTTGACCTCCAGAAGTAATTTGTTTGAATTCTATGTTAAAACATTCTTAAAAATTAATTGCAGGTATTTAAAATGGAAAGATATCAGAAACTCACACACAAATCCCCCTTTCCCAAATTCTTGGAAAATTGAAGATCCTCTCACAATGGGGCTCATCTGCATATGGGCAGGCAACAATGGCCAGTAACCGAGTAGGGCCATCCCTTTTAGGTGATGTCTGTGCTCTCTAGTTTGTCTCTTCCCCTCATCTCCCAGCCCAATTCACTCATTTGTCATGCCCGCCTGGTCCTGGCAGGCACATGAATTTGGACTCCTGCCCTAATTCTCCCCTACTTGGCTTAGAGAGTTGCCAGGTGGAAAACCAGCCTGCACCCAGTCAGTGGAGATGGGAGGGGGTGTGACTTCCTGTACAAAGAAATGAGCAAATGGGTTCACCCATCAATAAAACGGTAACACAATAATCCAGAGTGGTCCCAGCCTCTAGGACAAGCAGGCTACACATGCAGAAGCAGGCTCAGGGACAATCAGATTCAATAAATATAAATTTTATATCATCAAGTTTTGCCACCAGCTCATTAAACTGGAGTAATAAGTATGGGGCTGAGTACCCTCTTAACACACTGCAGCCAGAAGGAGGGCTGATGGAGAACCAGGCAAGGGACTCACTGGGGGAATGGTTACCAGCAATAAGAAAATATTCATCACAGCTGCTGAGGAGGCCTGAGAATGCCCCACGATGCACAAACTGCAGGCCGTGGAGGAAGAGGTGGAGGGAAAACACCGAACAGGAAGCATTTAAGGCAGGGCAATTTGTTCATGGTCCGGGTGAAATTAAGGGACTGTTAACTATTACCCGGTGCCTCGTTCCCTTCTTCAAGAATGCTTTTTCTCCCCAGTGCAGCACAGGGTTGCTGCAGACAGTTGTACAACTGCACAACCCTAGGGGGTGCCATTCCCACCGTGTTCATATGAATGTGTCTGCTGGAGTTGAGCAGTGCCCAGTCTGTACAACTGCACGTGGCAGGCTGGTTCTGGCACTTCCAAGTCCCACACATCTTTCCAAGTCGAGTTCAAATGCCGTGGCCTTCCAGAAGCCTCTTCTAACCTTACTTCCTCTGAACTACCTCTACCTTTTGCTGTCTCAGTTTTCTAGCATTTACCATTTCTCCAGGGAGTTCTTCCCTGGCCAGCCCTCTCTCCGACAACCTAAATGAATTTTCTCTTGTTATTCTCTCTCATAGCATCATGTTCTTTCCTTCATGGCATTTATCCAAATTTGTAATTAAATATTTATCTGTGTGATTATTATTTCATGTCCTTTTCGGCAGCTGGGCTGTAACCTCCCTAAGAGCAGAGACCAAGCCTTGATTCGTTCACACCTTGTAGTCTCATTCGCAGCACATAGTAGGTGCTGGGTAAATATATAATGATGGAAAGAACGTGCATAATTATCATTTCATTTACTATTCTATATGATATAGTTTGGTTCTGTGTCCCCACCCAAATTTCACTTTGAATCGTAATCCCCATGTGTCGGGGGAGGAACCCGGTCGGAGGTGATTGGATCATGGGGGTGGTTTCCCCCATGCTGTTCTCGTAATAGTGAGTAAGTCTCAAAAGATCCGCTTGTTTGATAAGTGTGGGCCTCTTTCCCCTTCATGCTCTCTCTCTCCCTCTCCTGCTATCTTGTGAAGAAGGTACCTGCTTTTCCTTTGCCTTCTGCCATGATTGTAAGTTTCCTGAGGCCTCCCCAGCCATTTGGAACTGTGGAGTCAATTAAACTTTTTCCTTTATAAATTACCCAGTCTCAGGCATTTCTTTATAGCAGTGTGAAAATGGTCTAATACCCTATAGGCTAAGAGAGGGCAGGAACTGGCCTTACTCCTGGTTGGGTCCCCCAAACACTTGGTAAAGTCCTAGCACACAGTAGTTGATCAATCAGTGTTTTATAGAAAAGTAAAGGATATGAGCTCTCATGATGAGATAGACTGTATTTGCTTTGGGCTTTCTCATAGCAAACACCCCTTCCTGGATCTTCACCACTTCTGCTATGCATCTGTCTTCCTCCAGCTTCTTGTCTGAGAGGCTTTAGTACCTAATGGACAAACATGGGTTCCATCTTTCTTAGGTGACTGTCTAACTCAGGGTTCACCAAATACAGCCCATGGGTCAAATGCTACCGCTTGCCCATTTTGTACATAAAATCTCATTAGAACACAGCCCGACCCATTTGTTTATGTATTGTCTATGACTGCTTTTGTGCTGCACTGGCAAAGTTGAATAGCTATGACACACTCCATGTGACTCACAAAGCCTAAAAAGTATTTGCTATCTGTCCCTTTACAGAAAAACTTTGCTGACCTCTGTTCTAGCTCAATGGCCTTGAACAAACCATTTAACTTCTCTGAGCCTCAGTTTTCTTACAAAAGGGATTATAGGCGCAGTGGCTTACGTCTGTAATCTTCGCACTTTGGGAGGCCGAGGCGGGTGGATTGCCTGAACTCAGGAGTTCGAGACCAGCCTGGGCAACATGGTGAAACTCCATCTAAAATGCAAAATACAAAATACAAAAAATTAGCTGGGCGTGGCAGCGTGCACCTGCAATCCCAGCTACTTGGGAGGCTGAGGCAGGAGAATTGCTTGAACCCAAGAGGCGGAGGTTGCAGTGAGCCAAGATCAAGCCATTGCACTATAGTCTGGGCAACAGAGTGAGATTCTGCCTCAAAAAAGAAAAAAAATGGCTTATAATAGCTACTACATAAGATTATTGTGAAACTTTATGTATAGTAGGTGTTCGATAAATGCTAGTCTTGTCTCTTTCTTGCTTGCTTTTGTAAACAGAATTCTGGTCCCTTTTCCTGTACCTGAACAGAATCTCTGTGTTGTTCATCCATTCAACACATGTTTATTGGGTGTCAACTACGTGCTAAGTATTTTGTTAGGTACTGAGCACTCAAGGGTGAACAAGGCAAAGACTCTGTCTTCATGGATCTGCTGGTCAATAAGGGGAGACACAATTAACAGGTAACCAAAACCCAATGTGATAAGTGCAGGTAGGTAGGAAATGCAGGGGTCTGAAGGAGCACACAGGGGGCCAGCTCATTCAGCCTCTGCAGGCAAAGTAAGTGTTATAGAAGAACTAACATTTCAGCTGAGACTAGAATGCACAAGAGTGAGTTAGCCAGGGGAATACGTCTTAGAAGGACTGTTGCTGGAACTCTTTCTGAGTTAGTACTTCACGGGATGGCAAGATACTACTGCTGAGTAATTGCAATGATCCAACTGGAGTTGAAGTTGGAAGGGGAGAGAGGTGAGCAACAAGACTGGGCAGGAAAGCAAGAGTTTGATTGAGGGGGCTTGGAAGCCTCTTGCTCCAGGTCTATCACCAGAATGTGGGTGTGGAGTCCCAGGGCAGCCCCAGGGCTGGTGCTATGAAATGAGTGCTGGAATTCGTGGCTCCTGGGGAGGAGCAATGATGGACATGTGATTTCAACGAAGCCCACAGGGTCACCAATGCAAAGGCCTGCAGGGCTGGTTGCAGCATTCCCATGCCCATAGGGGATAGCCAGGTGACTAAGTGCTGTGGGTGACCCAACAGCCTTCCTCACCCCCAAAAGTGGGCAGACACCACCTGGATCCAGGTAAGTGTGGCGGTGAGAAAATCAAGAAAATCTAGAAATCTACATTTTATTCTGTTTTCTTTTCTTTTGAGACTGAGTCTCACTCTGTCACCCAGGCTGTAGTGGGGTGGCACGACCTTGGCTCACTGCAACCTCCGCCTCCTGGGTTCAAGTAATTCTCCTGCCTCAGTAGCTAGGACTACAGGTGCCCAGCACCTCGCCCAGCTAATTTTTTTAATTTTTAGTAGAGACGGGGTTTCACCATTTTGGCCAGGCTGGTCTCGAACTTCTGACCTCAAGCAATCCACCCACCTCGGCCTCCCAAAGTTCTGGGTTTACAGGCGCGAGCCAATGCGCCCAGCAGAAATCTACATTTTAATGTTGATAGCTAATCTTTATTGAGCATTTACTCTATTCCAGATACTCTTTTATAAGCTTTCTATCAATGAACATACTGAAGTCTCTCATGTAACTAGGAGGCATGAACTACTATTAACCCATTTGGCAGCTGAGAAAATTGAGGTCAGCATGTGTAAGCAGCACAGGTGGAGGCTGGGGGAGCTGGGATGTGAACCAAGGTGGTCTCCGTTTAGGACCATGACTACATTCTTTCAAAACACTGGTCTAAGAGCCTAAACTGCTGGCCAAATAAATTCTCAAGTCTGCCAGCTTTAGATCTTTGATTAAGAGGATGAAAATGAACTTCATAAATGTAAAATGATGATGGATTTAAAAATCTGGCTCACTAATATTAAACAGCGCTCTTGCAAAAGCTGCCTTGTTCTTCATGGATCAAGATGTACCAAGCATCAGAGAGGATGCCTGTGCTGTGGTTCCCAAGCTCCAGCATGCTTGGGACTCTTTCTGGGTTGTTTATTTAAGATGCAGACTCCAGATCTTTTGGTGAGAGTGTCTGTTTCAAAGACTAGGGGCAGGACCAGCTAATCTGCCTTTTAACATGTACCCTAGTTTGATTCTGCTGGGGGTGAAGCCAGGACCACATTTAGAGGATCAGAAAAGATCTGATCCAGCCTCCAGGTGGGTGATGAAGAAGGTCAGATGCTCTTTCCATCTCTGGGCATCAAATTAACTCTGCACTTGAGTTCAGAAATAATGACCACATCAGATGGGTGCGGTGACTCACGCCTGTAATCCCAGCACTTTGGGAAGTTGAGGTGGGCAGATCACCTGAGGTCAGGAGTTTGAGACCAGCCTGGTCATCATGGTGAAACCCCATCTGTACTAAAAATACAAAATTTAGCCAGTCATGGTGGTGCGTGCCTGTAATCCTAGCTACTTGTGAGGCTGAGGCAGGAGAATTGTTTCAACCCAGGAGGTGGAGGTTTCAGTGAGCTGATATCGTGCCACTGCACTCCAGCCTGGGCAACACAGTGAGACTTCATCTCAAAAAAAAAAAAAAAACAAAAAAACCCAGAAAAAAAGAGGTAATGACTACATCACTTCCCAACCATATGGTCCTCCCTCAGAAAGCCACCTGATCTCCCAAGCCTCAGTTTTCTTTTCTGTGAAATGGACATAAACAATGTGATGAGGACCAAATTTATTTGCTGCTTCTTTTTTTGTCTTTTGAGATGAGGTCTTGCTCTGTCTTTCAGGATGGAGTGCAGTGGTGCCATCATAGCTCACTGCAGCCTTCAACTCCTGGGCTCAAGTGATTCTCCTGCCTCAGCCTCCTGAGTAGCTGGGATTACAGATGCATGCCACCACACCCAGCTAATCTTTGCAAAAAAAAATTTTGTAGAGTTGGGGCCTTGCTTTGTTGCCCACACTGGTCTTGAACTCCTGGCTTCAAGCAATCCTCCCTCCTTGGCCTCCCAAAGTGCTGGGGTTACAGGCATGAGCCACCACGCCTGGCCCATTTGCTTCTTAGCTGTGTACTACTGAATAAGTCAGAACCTCTTCAAGCCTCAGTTTTCTCATCCATAAAATGGGCGATAATAATAGTGAAGATATTAAAAGACTATTGGATAATAAAAATAAAATAATTACGGATAAGCAGAGACTGACAAAAAAGAAAATAAAATAATTAGGAAAAAAGTTTATTGGATAAATTAAATAAGGAAAAATGAAAAAGCAATGAGGAGGCTGTTGATAAATATTTCTTCTCTGCTCCCTCCTACTCTTATTGGTTCTGTTAATTGCTTCCTCTGGGTGAATTTATTGCTTCAAAAGGAGATGCTCATTCATGGTGGGCACTTAGTTAGAGCTTGGAGTTAGTTAATGAGATCCCAATTGTGGTTTGAGGCCCACGGTGTTGGGAGATTTAGTTGCTTCCATTCAGAAGCCCCTCCTGTGGGTTTCCTCACTTCAGTCTGCAGCCCCCACCAGCCCAGTGACCTGGCAGATCAAGGCAGATGAGGGAGGGCAGGCAGAGGAAGGGCCATCCATCACCATTACCAGCCAAGTCTCTTCACAAGACACAGGTATCCTTCAGCAGCACTCAGCAGCAGCAGCAGCCTGGAATGGGAAGACAGCTCATTATGAGTTGATTAATGCACAGTTCGGCGGGGCTGAAAGAGTTTGCTGGGTATCCTGGAGGGTCCAGCCAGGCCATGCTGGCAGCTGGCCCAGCCGTCCTCCTGGGTTTCTGGGAAACTTTGGGAACAGCTTTTGCCCCTCAAGCCTGCACTTCCCCAGGTTCTCAGCAGGACCTTTATCAATCTGTAGGGGACTCTGGAAGGCCTCACAGTGCTTCTTCAGACAAAGACGACAAAGAGGAAAATTTGTGCTTGGAGAAAATACCAGTGGGAGGGGTGGTTTCTGGGTGAATCGCATTTTCCATAGAGCCTGCCATGACACCTTCACCATTTTCAGAGAAAACGGAGTACTTTCCTGCTTTGTGCCCCACGATACCTGAGCACCTGTATTACTATTTGACTATTTATGAGTTGGTTTCAATTGACTATTTATTTGACTATCTATTTCTTGATTTTGGTTGTTAGTTACACAATACCTGAACTGTTGTCCCTGTAAAAAATGGAAATTACACATATGTATAGAGACCCTTTTTTTCTCCATTCTCATTCCAATACCCCTGTTGTTTATATTATTATCTTATTTTTCTTTTTTATTTTCATTATTTTTATTTTGTATCTATCTTTGCGGATCATTAGTGGTCGTAGGAGTAATAATAACCATTGTATTAGTCCTGATAATAGCAAACATTCATTGAGAACTTACTTTGCATCAACTTTATATTAGCTCATTTGATCCTTACAATAACCCTATGATGTGTATACCATTTGTATTAGTTTGCTTTCATACTCTTATAAAGAACTGCCTGAGACTGGGTAATTTATAAAGGAAAGAGGTTTAATTAATTCACAGTTCAGCATGTCTGGAGAGGCCTCAGGAAACTTACAATCATGGCAGAAGGCAAAGGGGAAGCAAGGCATTTTCTTACAAGACAGCAGGAAGGAGAAGTGCTGAGAAAAGGGGGAAGAGCCTCTTACAAAACCAACAAATCTCGTGAGAATTCACTCACTATCAAGAACAGCATAGGGAAACCACTCCCATGATTCAAACACCTCCGCCTGGTCTCTCCCTTGACACATGGGGATTATGGGGATTACAAATTATACAAATGTACAATTCAAGATGAGATTTTGGGTGGCGATACAGCCAAACCATACCACCATTATCATTTCCATTTTACAGATGAAGAAACTGAGGCTCAAAACATTTCAGAAATGTTTTCAAGGTCACATAACCAGTAAATGGCATAACTGGAAGTTGGGTCCCAGAAGTCTGTGTCCATAGTTTGTGTCCTTAATCCTCATTGTACAGTTCTCTACCTACTGTATATGTTTATGTATCATTGAAGGTATATGCTATTTATGTGTGTATGTTCATGCATATGTGTGTGCACAATGGATTTTTTTTTTTTTTTTTTTTTTGAGAGAGAGAGTCTTGCTCTTTCGCCCAGGCTGGAGTGCAGTGGGTGATCTTGGCTAACTGCAATCTCCGCCCCCCAGGTTCAAGCAATTCTCCTGCCTCAGCCTCCCGAGAAGCTGGGATTACAGGTGAGGACCACCACGACTGGCTAATTTTTTGTATTTTTAGTAGAGATGAGGTTTCACTATATTGGCCAGCCTGGTCTCAAACTCCTGTCCTCAAGTGATACACCCATCTCGGCCTCCCAAAGAGTTGGGATTATAGGCATGAGCCACTGTGCCTAGCCAAAATTGGTTATTTTTAAATTGTAAATAGTGTCTTATTGAATAGTTGTTTCTCATACAACTATTCAATAAGATACTATTTACAATCAAGCTATTTTTTTCCTGACAAATTCAACCAGCAATGTGTCTTGGAGTTTTTTCCATGTCGACAGATACAGACTTATATAGACAGATATAAACTTACTTCATTATTTTTAATGGCTGCTAGATACTTTATGGGATTCATGGCCTGCAAATATAACTGTGTTTTGGTTTTCTTTTTTGGGGTCATTCTCCTGTTGATGGACACATTTGTGTTTCTTTTCTCCTTTATTTTAAACTAAATTTTCCCTTTAAGTTGTAACTAAAAAAATGTACATTTCTTAGTACTTAGGACTTACATTTTGAGGAAGGAGATTGCCATGCACACATTAACCCTGCATCCTTGTGCATGGATTCCGCTTATTTCCTGCGGGCTGTGTACCTTGCTCTCATTTATATGCAAGTCAGATCCTGCACTAGAATGAACAACCTGAGGATACAGACCATGCCCCAGTTATTTCTGTGTCCCCTCCCCTAGTATTGTGCCTGGTATGTCGTAGGGGCTCAGTGAATGTTTGAATGAATCAGTGATTGAATGGTGTATTAGTTATTGCTGGTTAATAAATTTCCACAAGACTCAGTGGCTTAGAAGAATACACATTTATTATTTTACAGTTTCTGTGGCTCAGGGATTCAGGCAGAGCTCATCTGCGCAGGCTGCAGTTAAGGTGTTAGCTGGGAATTCGGTCATCTCAAGGCTCTACTGGGGAAGGATTTGCTTTCCAACTCATGTGGTCATTGGCTGGATTTAGTTCCTTGTGGTTGTTGGAGTGAGGACCTCAGTTCCTCTTGTTTATTGCCACATGGGTCCTCCAACATGGCAGCTTGCCTTAGCAGAATGTGCAAGTAATAGAGTCTGCTAGCAAGACAGGAATCACATTCTTTTGTAACCCAATGTGGAAACAGCATCCCATCATGTTGGTTGTGTTTTGTTGATTAAAAACAAGTCACAGGTCCCTTGCACACTCAAGAGGAGGGAGTTATACTGCGACTTGAATACCAGGGAGCAGGGATCACTGGGTGCCCTCTTAGAATTCTGTCTACCACAAAAGAATAATTTAAATAATAACATCAAAAAATAATACAGTTGACCCTTAAAGAACATGGGCTTGAACTGTGAAGATTCAAATACTCAGATTTTCTTCTGCCTCTGCTCCCCTAAGACAGCAAGACCAATCCCTCCTCTTCCTCCTCCTCAGTCTACTCAAGGTGAAGATGACAAGGATGAAGACCTTTAAGATGATCCACTTCTAGTTAATGAAGAGTAAATATATCTTCTTTTTCTTATGATTTTCTTAGAAACATTTTCTTTTCCCTAGCTTGCTATATTGTAAGAATATAGTGTATAACACATATAACATACAAAATATGTGTTCATTGATTATGTTATTGGTAAGGCTTCCAGTGGACAGTAGACGATTAGTAGTTAAGTTTTAGGGGAGTCAAAAGTTATATGTGAATTTTCAACTGTGTTGGGGGTTGGCATTCCTGACCCCTATGTTGTTCAAGAGCCAAATGTATTTGTATATTTCTTACAGATTACAAAGTACTTTAATATTCATCACTGCACTTTAATGCTCACAGCTACCCCAAAAGTAATTACCATAAGAAAACCAGGGCAAGATTATTATTCCTGTCTTCATTTGAGGAAATTGGGACTCAGAGAGTTCAAGTAATTTGCCCAGGATCACACAGCTAGCAAGAGGAAGAGCTAGGATTTCAATCTAGAAATTACTCTGTGAGTATAAGCGGTAAGATAGACTATTCAGTCCTGGGGTTTGCCTTGATATAATCTCAAATACAAGGGGATACATGATGAGAGGGTTACAAGGAGGCATCACGGTGTGGTGGAAGAAGATGGGGACTTTTTTTTTGTTTTTGATGGAATCTTGCTCTGTTGCTCAGGCTGGAGTGCAGTGGTGTGATCTTGGCTCACTGCAACCTCCTTCTCCTGGGTTCAAGCAATTCTCCCTGCCTCAGCCTCCCAAGTAGCTGGGATTATAGGTGCTCACCATCATGCCCGGCTAATTTTTGTATTTTTTAGTAGAGACGGGGTTTCGCCATGTTGGCCAGGCTGGTCTTGAACTCCCGACCTCAGGTGATCCACCTGCCTAGCCTAGTGCTGGGGTTACAGGCATGAGCCACCACACCTGGCTAAAGGTAGGGACTTTGAAGGCAAGACTCAAGTTTGAATCCTGGCCAGGTGACTTCTGGCTGTGTGAATTTGGGCACTGTTTTCTGTTATCCTCTCTGAGCTTACACTTGTCCTCTGCAAATGGAGTTGTTGTGAGGATTAAGTGCCATAATTAATGTATGTAAAGTGCCGCTCAGTGTGCTTGGCACATAGCCTGCACCCATTGGGTGTTGCTGCTGTTTTTATGGGAGCTGGTTGGGCAGTGGTATTGTTTATAAACATGTATGACGTGCTTTTGAAAGCTCCTTCAAAACTCAATGATTAATTGTTAATGGACTGAGCCCGGGGCTTCTCTTTTTGAGGTATCGTTTACGTGGATATTCTGTTTGTTGCTTTTGCCCGTATAAACCCACTTGATTAAGAATTGATGAAAGGAAGTCATAATTCAAGTAAATAAAGGATGCTCCATGAGGGTAAGTTCTGACAGCCTTGAAATTAGTGCATGAGTATGGTTGCCATGATTAATCGGGACTGAATAATTGGCCTCAGGGAGAACCTGCCAAGCGAGGCAATGGATATCAAGGGAACTTACCCATTGGGCATGAGATCAGGCACCCAGAAGGCACACACTGGGTGGTGAGATTTTAGCCAGATGGTCACCTCTTTGCTCTATGGGTTTTCGACCGACTGAGAAATTAACAGACACAGGAGTCAGGGATCAAAATATCAGGCCTGTTGCTGGCTAATGTGGGTGGGAGGACATGGCTTGGACCTGTGGACCTAATGATCCTCCTTAATTCTCCTCTCCTGTTCTAGAACTTGAGAACTTCTTAAGGGGCGAGATAAGAGAAAGGGGAAAAGAAGACCTGAAAAACAAAAAACAACAACAAAAAACAAAACAAAAACCAAAAGCAATCAAACAAAAAACAAAAAACACCCCAAAAAACCGCAGGGAGGGAAAGAAAGGGAGAAAAGGGAAGAGGGAGGTGGTAACACTTTAACTTTCCCCCCAAACGGTAGACCAGTGAAGCTCAGATTCTTGCCAATCTGCCAATCAGATGCATTGCTCCACCTCCCAGGGGAGGAAGAAAAAGCTTTTTCACCTATCAATGGCACTAGTCAGTATTTTATGAGCCAGCCTGGCTTCTGGGTGAGGGAGACTCTGGTTTCCCCTTTCGTTAGGGAATGATCATCATAATAATACCAAATATTTATGGAGTTTTTACTTGTGCCAACTCCTTTAAAGGAATTATCTAGTTTAGTTATCGAAAGTCAAATGTATTTGTATATTTCTGGTTATCACAGCAACCCTTTGGGAGGGAGAATAAAATTAGCTGCAGTTTACAAATGAGCATGGTGGTACCATGTCACCTTTTCGACAATCCAAGGCCACACAGCTAGTAAATGTCATGCTGACATTCAAATTCAAGTCTATCTGCTCTCAAATTCTGTGTTTTTTATGTACTAGTTTTCTCTAAAGGTGGTCCATGGACTTCCTGATCAAGAATCATCTGGGATGTGTTTTAAAAAATGCAGATTTCCAGCATGGCTGACTCTCACACCCAAATGCTGACAGGAGGTCTCAGGAGGGGCACAGCGATGTGTACTTTAAATAAGGACCCTGGCTGTGTGATTCCAACACACACCAAAGTTCGTGGGTGATTGCCCTGGAAGGATAGGTGTCCAATTCAGCTTTTACTAATATATCTATGGGACAAGTAAACGGACATTTATTTGCAAACAGAATTTTTATTTACTGATTTTTGCTAATGTATTGAATCTGACAAGTTTTTTGGGAGCCAGGCAAGCCAGGCCTCAGGTAAGCTGGGTCTCAGGTATCTGAACTCCTGCAAAGATCTGGATGTCACCTCTGGTACAACTTTTCTCACAATTTTCAATCTAGAGACTTTGACTTTTTGCCCAGTGATGACTCCTACACCAAGAGAAGCCAAGACCAGGGGAAACTGCCTTCTGAAAAAGCTGATCCTCCTTTTTGCTTTTCAGGACATGGTCATTTACATAGATTAGCCTGACCGCTTACATACATTTGCATATATCTGCATAGATTTGCATGCATAGGGTATGTGCATGGCTTTCTCTTATCCATTTGGCTCCATTCTTGAGTATGCTCTGTATATTGCAACTTCTCATCCTCTCATCCTCTGATTGGACCTTCTTGAACTTTGATTTCAAAGTTTTATTTTATTTTAAATTTTCCACATGGTGGGCAGTTGGCTTTGGGAACCTGACCTGGTTGCTCGGACAGGTGGAGTTTCCTTTACTGGCCGGTGGGAGGCAGTGAAGAGTAGTAGCTAACAGCATAGACTGCAGTTAGATCTGGTTTATGCACTTACTAGCTGTTTAACATTGAATAAGTCACTTAACGGCCCCAGGGCTTTGTTTCCTCAACTCTTAATGGGAATAATAGTACCTACCTAATAGTGTTGTTTGAGAATTAAGTGTCTATAAAGCAGTTAGCATACTGCCTGGCATGGCCCCGAAAATGGTACAATTAATATGGTAATTTTCTTGTGATGATGATGTTGATGATGATGAAGATAATGATGCAGTACTCATCATAATGCCTTCTAAATTGTGACTCTCTTAATCCCAGAAGATAAGCACTCAGTGGAAGACAGAAAGGATTCAGTGATAGCGTGGTTTTAAAAACTATGTCCACAAATTCTTTGATATTCTCCCCTTCAAGAAATGTAACTTAAGGATGCTCTTTTTGAGTGTGAGTTGGACTTAGTGCTTAACTACTTCTCTTCCTCCTCCTCCTTCTTTCTTTTTAGAAATAGTCTGAAAAACATTTTATTTTTAAAATTTTTAAAAATGCATTTACTTGTCTATTTTTAAATTGATAGAGAACACTGTATGTTTTAATCATGTATGAAATGATGTTTTGAAGTACATCTACATTGTGAAATGGTTCAGTCCAGCTAATTAACAAATGCAATACTCACATAGTTAGCATTTTTATAGTAAGAGCACATAACAACCACCCTTTACATTTTTCAAGAATACAATATGTCATCATTAACTATAGTCACCTTGCCGTATAATAGATCTCTTGAAATTTATTCCTTGGAGCCTGACTTCTAATGAATAACATATGGCAGAGGTGATAGGGTTTCATTTCCAAGATTAGGTTATAAAAAGGCTCAGCTTCTGCCTTGGGTGCATACATTTCCTCTTTCCTGATTCACTCTCTTTATGAGCAGCCCTAATAGACCCACAGGGTGAGGGATTGAAGCCTCCTGCCAACAGCCATGTAATTGAACTTGGAAGCAGATCCTCCAGCTCTTTTAGAAGCAGCTGCAACTCATGGCGATCTCATGAGAGAACTTCAACCAGAACCATGAACCTAAGCCTCTTCACGTTCCTGACCCTCTGAAACAATGAAATAATAAATGTTTGCTAATTAAAGTTTTAGGATAATTTTTGCTAAGGTTGGGGGCAATTGGTTATACAGCAATATATAACTAGAACAGTTGGGAAGAGGGTATTCCAATTGTGGATACCCAGTTCTGGGGACTGAGGTGTTATACCTCTTGGTCTGAAGGCAGAATGCTCAAGGTGGTGCCAGGAGAGGTCTGTGCAGAAGTGCATTGAGGAGTAACTGGAATAATGGTGAATGTTAACTTGTTGTTGACCGCCATCCACATAATTGATTCCTTTACTTGCATGACACACTCACATATACGTTTCTAGATTTCAGATAACTTAAACAATTCACGAATACATAAAACATGAGTAGGGGAGAAGCTATTTCTTTTCTTACTCATTGCTAGGTTCATGGCTGAGGCCCCTATAGGAAGAGACAGATTAACAAGAGAAAAGCGTGCAAGTTTATTTAATATAAGTTTTTCATTACATAGGAACCTTCAGAAATGAAGACCCAAAGAAACAGGGAAACCTATGTATTTTTATGCATAGGTTTGATGGAGTGGACAATCATGCAGAAGTATGATTGGGCAAAAGTGGTATGATCTAATGGTAATAAACTGGGGGGAACTTAGCAAGGCCTGTTTGTTCAGATTATTCACTATATCCCTGTGTCATCAGAGATAAAGACATTCCTTTTTTCTGGGTATTGGGAGGGCACTTCTGGAATGAGGGTCTTATGACCTGCTTCAAGGGAGTGTCAGAGAATTCTTTTCCGGCCTAATTCAGGGGAGAAGGGTGAGGGGAAAGTGAGAGTGACCTTCCTGCTTCTGCTGTTTTCTCAAATGCCAAGGTGTTATATCTTGGGGTAGCCTGTCTTGAACCTTATCACATGACTATAGCTTGCAACAGCTATGAAGGTACATTAGTACTATTAGTATTCAATAGAGGTTTAAGCATAGTTGAGCTAGGTGAGGGTTACATCCCAATTTTAGTTGGAAGCCCTCTCCATTATCTTCCATTCATAAAGCCTAGAGGATGTTATCCATTTATTTACAAATATTTGTTGCATACCTACTGTATTAGTCCATTTTCACACTGCTGATAAAAACATACCTGAGACTGGGCAATTTACAAAAGAAAGAGGTTTTATGGACTTAGAGTTGTACCTGGCTGAGGAGGCCTTACAATCATGGTGGAAGGTGAAAGGCACTGCGTCACATGTGGCAGACAAGAGAAGAGAGCTTGTGCAGGGAAACTCCCCTTTTTTATACCATCAGATCTCATGAGGCTTAGTCACCATCATGAGAACAGCATGAAAAAGACCTGTCCCCATGATTTAATTACCTCCCACTGCGTCCCTCCCACAGCATGTGGGAGTTCAAGATAAGATTTGGGTGGGGACACAGCCAAACCATATCATCCTGCTTCTGCTGCGTTCTCAAATGCCAAGGTGTTATATTTTGGGGTAGCATGTCTTGAACCTCATCACATGACTATAGTTTGCAACAGCTATGAAGGTACATTAGTACTATTAGTATTCTATAGAGGCTGAAGCACAGTTGAGCTATGCAAGGGTTACATCCCAATTTTAGTTGGACACCCACTCCCTTCTCTTCCATTTATAAAGCATAGATGATGTTATCCATTTATTTACAAATATTTGTTGCATACCTACTATGAGCTATTTACTCTGGTAGGCCCTGGGGAGTCTATGGTAAATAAGACAGTGTCTGTGATCACAGAGAATATAGTCTAGTGAAAAAAAACTGCAGGCAGCAGGTAATTAAACAAACAAAAATAATAGTGTGTTGAAAATTATGATAGATGCACTTATTAGAATGTTTTTTAGCTATAATGGCAGAAAATCTTGATTAAAACTTGCTTAGGAATAAACTATTTAATCACACAGATATAGCAGTTCACATGGAGGGTAGGCTCTAAGCAAGAAATGATCAGCAGCAACTCGGTGATGTCAAGAGGACCCAGATTCTTTCCATCTCTCTGCTTTGTCCTCCTGGAGCTGGCCTCATCCTGGTTCTCCTTGTAGATAAAAAATGGCTCTGAGAAGCAACTGAGGCTCCACTGCTTCATCATTCACTTCTACTGGAGAGAGGCTAAAATCTCCCTACTTTGCCCAGGCTATGTCTCTTCCCTTCAATCTGATTGGCCAGTTTAGATCATGTGAGCTATCCTGAACCAGTAACAGTTGCCAGGAGCATGCCTAATTCTGATGGGTTAAGACTAATTAGGACTTGCTAGAGCTAGGAACGGGTTACCATTGCCCTAAAACAGGTGGCAGATGTGAATGCCTAACAGCATCAGACTCAGGGAGGGAGGGATAAAAGGGAGGGTTTTGAATTCTGGGTAGGCAGCCAGATGTATCTTTTTATAATATGGGGAGAGTTGGGAGGTGTGGGAATATGTGGCTGGGAGTCTGGGAGGACTTCACTGGGGAAGTGATGTTGACATTGACATCTGAAGGATGAAGAGATGGAGGCAGATGAAGGGACTAGTGTGTGTGTGTACCTGTGTGTGTGTTGTGTACATATTTTGAAGATTATGGCGTCACAAGATGGAATGGGCCAGGAACCTTGGGCATTACTACAGTGCCAACATTGAATCTATCCCAATTTATAAGAGGAAATATGCAATTCATAAAATTCTGCACTTAAACAGCACCAGTATTAATATATAATATTATACACAGCACCTTTTATCATTGATGGAATTTACAGCACCATTTCACCATGATCTCCTTGACTTTACCATTTTAGGGTACAAAGACCTGACTTCCAACTGTTAGCATTTATTTATATATATATTTTAAAGCTGGACCCATTTTATCACCATTGCGGCAGCCTGAAGTGCTAGAGAATGAACAGCTGCTCCCAACATCCTCCACCCAGCTGAAGGAACACAGATGTGGGGCACATAAACATTCAGTCCGTAACAGGTACGACTAAAAGGTGTAGTTCATAGGGGCCACCATGGAATAGTCTATAGCCCTCTCATTTTGCAGTAGGGGAGGCAGAGGCCACGTGCTTCCCTAAGGCCAGATAATCTGGTTAGTTGGGTTCTGGGCCAAAGCCCTTCTCACACACCTGTCAGCTTCGGTATTTGGAGCCCTACTAGCTAATCCATGCACAGGAATTTGTTTTGTTTTTGCTTTTATTACTTTTGAGACAGGATCTCCCTCTGCCACCCAGACTGGAGTGCATTGGCATGATCACAGCTCACTGCAGCCTCAAAATCCTGGGCTCAAGCAGTCCTTCCACCTCACCTTCCTGAGTAGCTAAGACTATAGGTGTCCACCACCACACCTAGCCAACCAATTTTGTTTTTTATTTTTGTAGAGACAGGGTTTCACTACGTTGCCCAGGCTAGTCTCGAACTCCTGGCTGCAAACAATCCTCCCACCTCAGCCTATGTCAGTAATTTCTTTTGTGTTTTGGAGACAGGGTCTCACTTTGTCACCCAGGCTGGAGTGCAGTGGCACAATCATAGCTTACTGCAGCCTCGACCTCCTTGGCTGAAGCGATCCTCCCACCTCAGCCTCTCGAGTAGCTGGGACTACAGGAATGCACCGCCACGCCTGGCTAATTTTTTGTAGAGACAGGGCTAATTTTGTAGTAGAGACAGGGCTTTGCCATGTTGCCCAGCCTGGTCTGGAACTCCTGTGCTCAAGCGATCCTCCCATCTTGGCCTCCCAAAGTGCTAGGATTACAGGCATGAGCCACTGTGCCCAACATGTGTGCAGTAATTTGAACTAATATTTACGCCCAAGCTCTCTGGGACAGTGTGAGTTATTTGTTGTCTGAGAAGGACAAAATCCTCTGTCTTTGGACTCTTGTGCTATTTTTTGGGTCTTAACAGTCAGAGCCAAACTTTTCTTTGGCTTTGATGTGGTTGAAGAATGATGACTTCTTTTCTTTGAATAGCTTTTTTCGTTGTGACACAGTGAGGTGCATTAATTGAGGAACAAATAAACAAATAAAACGAAGAAATTTAAAATCACCCGCGGGGATCATGATGCTGCACATCTCAGATGCCCCTTTGAGAAAGGACCTTCTGTTGCATGTGCTGACTGTGTCCAGGCTCCAGCTGTTGGCCCTTCAGGGATTGCCTCATGTATTAGTCAGGGTTCTCCAGAGAAACAGAACAAGTGAACATGAACACATAGATATACAGAAGGAGATTTGTTAAGAGAAATTGGCTCATGTGATTATGGGGGCTGAGAAGTTCCATGATCTGCTGTCTGCAAGCTGGAGGCCCAGGAAAGGTGGTGGTGAAATTCATTTCAAGTCCAAAGGTCTGAGAACCAAGGGAGTCATGGTGTATGTCCCAGGTGAGCCAATGGTGTATGTCCCAGGCTGAGTTCCAGTGCCTGAGATCCAGAGATGCTGATGTCTGAGGGCAGGAGAAGATGAATGTTTCAGCTCAAGAAGAGAGAGTGAATTCACTCTTTTTTTGTTGTTGTTGTTCTATTTGGACTCTCAATGGATTGGATGATGCCCACCATATTGGCAAGGGTGTTCCTTTTTACTCAGTCTACTGATTCAAAAGTGGATCTCTTCTGGATAGACATATCTCATAGACACATCCAGAGATAATGTTTTACCATATATCTGGGCATCCCTTAGCCCAGTCAAGTTGACACATAAAATTCATCATCACACCTTGGCTGCAGAGAGCTACCTCATTCAATGTCACACCCTTCAAGGGATGGCTCACATCCAGTGACTGAGGAATCAGGAAGCATCAAGGTCTGGGCACTTTGGGCCAACTTGGAACACTCTGAAGGATTGTTCTAGATCTAGAGCTTCCTGCATCAAAGCTCAAGCTCTCCCTCTGCTCTGCCTCCTGTATCCTTCTTCCCATAAGCCCTCTTTAATCAACATGCCTCATGCTATCCTCCACCTCAGGGATTGCTTCTTGGGGAACCAACCTGTGACATCACCTGTCATCAATCTCATTCTCCACAGATAACTACTCTGAAGATTTTGGTCCATATCATGGCCATGCTTTAAAGTGCTCTGCCTCTTTCTATATATAATACTTTTTTCGTTTTGTTTTTACAAAAATAAGATACACTGCACAAACTCTGTTCGAAACAGTGCTATGTGGGAGTTAAGAATGCAGACACTGAAGACAAATTGCTGGGTTCAAATTTCAACTCTGCCACTAACTAGGCTTGTAATTTCAGACATGTTAGATGTCTCCATCTGAGCCTCTGCTTCCTCATCTCTAATATGGTGGGTAATAGCAGTACCTTCTTTCTAAGGTCGTTTTGAGGATTCAATGAGCAGTATTCAGAGTAAATCCTCAATAAACATTAGCTGCTAATGTTCTTTCATAACTGGGTTTTCTCAAAGGCTATTGTAACATTCTCCCATGACATCAGATATTCTTCTCTATCATCAGTTTTAATGGCTTCATAATATTCTGTTGTGAGAGTGTACCATCTTTTATTTAACCAGTCTTCTTTCATGGGAAGGCATTCTTTTCTTTTCTTTTCTTTTCTTTTTTTTTGATGGAATCTTGCTCTGTCGCCAGGCTGGAGTGCGGTGGCGCGATCTCAGCTCACTGCAACCTCCGCCTCCTGGGTTCAGCAGTTCTCCTGCCTCAGCCTCCCGAGTAGCTGGGACTACAGGGAAGGCATTCTTGAAAGAGAAATCAGTCTGTGCAAAACCCATGAAGCAAGAGAGCCTGTTGACCTGAAAAAGATCCCGTGTCGGGGGCATTGGTGAGGAGAAAGCAGGATCAGGTCACCCTGAACCTTGTAACCTCTGAAGTTTGGGTTTTACCCTGGGGATGGTGGCCGCCAGTGAACAATGGCTTTCTAATAGTAGAGTTGCAGACACTGTGACATCTGGAAGAAAGAGGAATCTTCCCAGGAACATATTAGGGGTCCTGCTGAACCTGGTTGGTGAGGCTTTTATATTGGGAACAGGAGACAGGGCAGCAGCGTGATGTACTGTTTGCTCGTTTGCCTCTGGAGTGGCAGCTGTTGTCTCACCCCCTGATAGTAACCTCACATCCTGAGCGGTCAGGATGCTGCAAACTCCCTTAGCCTGAATACACTCCTCAAATTGAATTCCCAGG
Organism: Pan paniscus; assembly: GCF_029289425.2. NCBI lineage: Eukaryota > Metazoa > Chordata > Mammalia > Primates > Hominidae > Pan > Pan paniscus. Next base: position 21,252,843 of record NC_073267.2, read on the forward strand.
GCAGGCAAACATACCATCAGATCATCGTGGGCTGTTGTGGGCAGATTCAATTCACTTGTGGCGAGGGATTGTTTGCCAGGGCGAGGAACTCAAGTGCTGGGCCAGAGGGAAGGTGAGCTCATCGGGAGGAAGCCCTGCTTGCTTTCTCCACATATGAAAACCTAGAAACAAATAACACTCAGAAATTCCCTCTTGGATAAAAGAAAAGAAGCTCCTGGTGGAAGATGTTTAAACTATGATTTTTATGATCCTTTCATGCCCTCAAAAAGGCTAGGCTGTGGAAAGAGAAGAGTGTCACCAGGAGGTTGAGCAGGCTGGGCACTGAAGAACCCATTCACATTACAGCTGATGAGCTTGGCAGCCCCTAGGGCTGTGCAGTGTCCAGCTGGAATGGCTACACACAGCTGCCCTTAGGTAGGTACCTGGGAGAGGACCAAACTCTTAGTCAATCACTTCCAGGGCTGGGAAGGAGGCAAACATTGACCTTCTGGTTGTTTTCAAGGGAAGAAAATAGAATTTCCCAAGTGTTTGCAAAGGAGGAAATACATTTATGCTTGGAAATCTCTTCCCTAACCTTTATTAACCTGGCCAGTTTTCTATAATAATGTATATTTTTTATATTTGAATAGGTAATAATTCCACATGGTTCAAAATTCAAAAGGCATGAGAAGATTTTCAGTGACAAGCCTCCCTTTCATTCTATGCCTTAGATGCTGGATTGCTTTCCTCAGAAGCAGACAGTGGTCCCAGCTTTTTTTTTATCCTAGGCCAAGTCTTAATTCTACTTCAATACTTTGAAAAGCTTTCTTGGCCGGGTGCAGTGGCTCATGCCTGTAATCTCAGCACTTTGGGAGGCTGAGGTGGGTGGATCACGAGCTCAGGAGTTCGAGGCCAGCCTGACCAACATGGTGAAACCTTTTCTCTCCTAAAAATACAAAAAATTAGCCGGGCGTGGTGGTGCACGCCTGTAATCTCAGCTACTCAGGAGACTGAGGCAGGAGAATGGCTTGAACTGGGGAGGTGGAGGTTGCAGTGAGCTGAGATCACACAACTGCACTCCAGCCTGGGCAACAGAGTGAGACTCTGTTGCAAAAAAAAAAAAAAGAAAAAAAAAGAAAGAAAAGCTTTCTCAACCCACTTCCTCCCTGCAGCCAACCAACATTCCAACGTCCTTGGTGGAATCTGTCATTCACTCATCAATCAATTAGCCTCTCTCCCTTCTTCCCTTTCTCCTTCCTTCTCTCTTTCTTCTCTCCTCTCTCCTTCTTTTCTTTCTCCCTCCCTTTGTACTTTCTGGGTCCCAGGGGGCAAGGTTGAACTATTCATACCTCTTCTTACCTAGCAAATTACCAGCATGTATGCGGACAAAGCTCCTTTTTGTTTTATTACTAATTAATTGCCTTTTATTTCATCCCTCTCCAGCTCCCAATAGACAGCATTTCTAATATGTCTAGTGTACATCCTTTTGTTTATATGAGTTCTTGTAAATGCAGAGGCATGCATTTTTGTAAAAATTTCAAGTAAACATTAAATATCCACTCTGGGATAGGCTTTGCACTGGGGATTTAGGGAAGCACAAGACAGGCTAGTTCAGCTCTGAAGTCTCCAGAGTGGAGGTCATTTGGGAGTCTTCCCTTGCTCTGTGTTCCTACACAGATAACTCACTGCTCTTTTTGTTCCTCCAGCTCCTCTCTGCCTCTATATGTCTCTGTGTCTGCCTGTTGCTGTTTTCCTGTCTCTGTTTCTCTTTCTTACTTAATACTTACTCTTAGTCAGCCACTTTACATGGTTAATCTCATGAATCTGTACCCCAGCTCTGTAAATCAGTGAACCCAGGCTTGCTGGTTTGTCCAGAGGGGCTGCTGTTCTTCGCACTCCCCCAATAGACCCATTACCTCAGTGTATTAACAAAATGTCATTTTTTTTTTCCTGAAGATTTTATAGATGTGGAGAGGGTGGTTCACATTGCACAGCATTCAGCAGAAACCCAATCAGATTCTCCATGAAACATCTTCGGTTTAGCCCACCAAGTTTTCTTCCCCCTCTGTTGGGGAGCTCATCTTTTCCCATCTGTCTTCTCTTCCTCCTTTCTTTCCCTCCCTTTCCTTTCCCATCTTGCAGCCTCTAAAAACCCCTCGAGTGTCCTGAAAAACTCAACATGCACCCTCAGTTAACATCTCTCTTTAAGCAAGAAAAAAGCTGGAGATTAATGATAAAAGCCACCTCTTGGCAGGGGTAAGGGGGAAGATGGGAGTAGAAGTGGAAATGATTTGTGGGATGGGAGCAGTCTGACCTGGACCAGAAACAGGGGGTATGGGGGAAAGGGTGTCATTGTCTGCAGAGAATTCAAAGCAGTAACAAAACTGAGAGTAGGCATATCTTTCCTTATCAGCAAACATTGGCCAGAGGTTCTAAACCATGTCTATGATAAAGTACTTCCTTTGACCACCATATGCAACTGTCACTGCACATTGGGTGCAGGATGGCAAAATGTGTAAGCCTGGAGTTGAACAGCCAGGCTTGAATGCCAGCTCTGATGTGTACTGGCTGTGTGACCTTGGACGAGTTACTCTACCTCTCTGTACCTTAGTTTCCCTCTTGCATATTTGGGACTATACAACACCATGGCCTTGTTGGTAGGTTTACATGGGTTAATGCCTAGGATTAGCTCGGAGCAGTTAGTAATTACTTAATGAATGATGGCAATTATCAGTGTCAGGAAAATTGTGAAAAACTTACAGTGAGCAGCAAGGATGGCTGGATGTCCTCTCTGGTGCACCTTTCTGGATTATCACCACCTTTCATTGTCTTTGAGCTATTGTACAACTCTGTAAGTTGCAGAAAACTGATAATGCAAATGAATTTTGTCCATAGAAACACAAATAAATTATGTCTGGTAGAAGGCAATTGATTATCGCACTGCGGATATTGAGCAGTTTTGCATCTATTAGGCAAATTTATTTCAGGAATCCCGATTACCTATGTATGTGTCTAGTCTTTGACTTCTTTGAATCAGTTATAAGCATATTTCTGGTTTTCTCTTTAATGAATGAGTTAAATAAAATAAATTTCTGACATGTGTTTATGAGAGTCATTGTTTCACCTGTTTGAAACATTTCTGTTTCAAACTGTTTGTACAATTTTTCATAACTGTTTGTACAATTTTTCTTCAATTTCTTAAAGAAAAACCACAGCAATGGCCGGCGCCTGTAGTCCCACCTACTCGGGAGGCTGTGGCAGGAGAATGGCGTGAACCCGGAGGCGGAGCTTGTAGTGAGCCGAGATCACGCCACTGCACTCCAGCCTGGGCAACAGAGCGAGACTCCGTCTCAAAAAAAAAACAAAAAAAACAAAAAGAAAAACCACAGCAAAACTTCCCTGCCCTCATCCAAACTCCCCAAACAGAAGAAACCTCTTTAAGTGCTGTAGTGGCTTGGTAATGGTTCAGCGGTCTGAGCTGAACTACATTTCCCAGAATCCTCTTCCCTTCACGTTTCCAGGTAGAGTGGGCTGTGAAAGATTCCTGTGGGAGATTGAAGCGCAGGAGTGAAGCAGCCACCATTTTGCAGCTCATGCCCATTGCTTACCTTCTGGCTCTCCTCGTTGGTGTGAGGTGATGCCTGGGTCTGCAACTGCTTCCCTCCACTAGATTCTCGTGTCTCCCTCTCCTGGGCAGCTGTGAGTGTTCACCTCCGTAGTATTACCAAGGTGAGAGGCTACAAGAACCTCAGCTCTTGCTTGTGGTCTCCAGCCTGGTCTCAAGCCCCACTTTCTTTACCCTCCTGAACTTCCTGCCCTGTGGCCTTGAAGCCCCAGCATCAGATCAAAGTAAACAGCCTTCCAGAGGCTGCTTAATCCATTCCCATAGTTGTGTAAGGTCAAGTGTGCAACCAATCCCTTAAAAAACCCTAAATTTAAATCTATGTCCATATCTGCTATCTGCTAAATGTTTGTGTCCGCCCCCCGCATTCGTATGTTGGAACCGAATCCCCAATGCGATGGTATTTGGAGGTAAGGCCTTTGGGAGGTAATTAGGTTTAAATGAGGTCAGGAGAGTGGTGCTCTCAAGAGATTAGTGAGGCTTCAAAGAGATCCCTTGCCTCTTCTGCTATGTGAGGATGTAGTGAGAAGACAGCTGTCTATGAACCAGGAAGGAGGCCCTTACCAGACACTGAATCAGCCAGTGCCTCGATCAGTGCCTCAGTCGTGCAATTCCCGGTCTCCAGAAGTGTAAGAAATAAATTTCTATTGTTATAAGCCACCCCATCAATGACATTCTGTTATAGCCACCCATACAGACTAAGACAATATCCATATTCACATTCACATTCACATGCACATCTCCTCAGTATCTGTGTATCTCTTAGTGGCTCTGCTTCTCGGATTGAACTCTAACTGCCCAGCTTAAGGATGCAGAGCTGGCCAGTGGTGGAACCCAGATCTGTCTGGCCTCAAAGCCCCCAGTCCTTGTTCTTGACTCCTTCTCCACCCTCCTTCTGTGTCAGCTCTACCTGGGCTGTCTCTTTCTTCTCTGCTGGCTCCTCTGTGCTCTGCCGCAGTCTGCTCTTTTTCTCTTTTCCAGCTTTCCTTTCCTTTCTCTACTTTAACTCTTTTTCCCATACAAAGAAGAGATGCTCAACCATAATGATTATGATTATGTTGACTGTGAATGACTTAAAAAAATCTTTAGGTGATTTAAAAATCAGGTGACTTAAGAGAAAAATAAACGAGGTAAAATGGTTTTTAACTGGGATGTGGCTCATAATTGTAAGTTTGTTTTTCTCCCCCGATAAAGTTCTCAATAGGGAAAAGTTCTGTACTCTGGTGAAGATCTTCTTCTGGATCCAAACGGCCCAAGCTCTGTTTTAGGTGTCTTTCATCTCAGGCCTGGTGCCATCTGGATTTCCACATGCAATGTGATTGTGCTCCCATGAGGAATCAGCTGCTTTCTTTTCCAACTCCCTACCTCTCAATCCATCTTTTGCCCAAAGGACCAAATCTCTTTCCTGCAGTGGTTAGTTTTATAACCCAGATATAGGTTTTCTATGGGGGTCATACATAGCCCTGAGTCCCATTCGAGAGAGCCTTCCCCACTAGGTACTGAGGGAAGATGGACCTGTTACTGAAGGCACTGTAGGGAGATGAAGAGGTATGTTTACATTGCACAGCACACAGTAGAAACTTATTGATATGGTTTGGCTGAGTCCCCTCCCAAGTCTTATCTTGAATTGTAGCTCCCATAATTCTCACATCTCGTGGGAGGGATCCGGTGGGAGGTAATTGAATCATGGGGGTGGGTCTTTCCCATGCTCTTCTTGTTATAGTGAATAAGTCTCATGAGATGTGATGGTTTTATAAAGGGCAGCTCCCCTGCATAGGTCCTCTTGCCTGCTGCCATGTAAAACATCCCTTTGCTCTTCCTTTGTCTTCTGCCATGATTGTGAGGCTTCCCCGGCCACGTGGAACTGTGAATCCATTAAACCTCTTTCCTTTATATATTACCCAGTCTCGGGTATGTCTTTATTAGTAGCATGAGAACAGGCTAATACACTTATGTTCCCTCCTAGTCTTCTCCCCAAAGCTTCTTACCCCTGGTAGCCACCTCATTTACTCTCATCTTCCCCTACACAGACTCCTGGGTTTCATTCTGATTTATGGAATCAGAATCCAAGAAGGCAGGGCCTGGGAACATGAATTTTAACAAATATCCCAGATGATCGTCACGCACAGGAAAGTTTGAGAGTCACGGCACGAGACATAGTCCAGATTTTCAGTTTTTAGGATATGGGCTTTTCAAAAAACCCAAGCCTTGAATGACAAACTGCCTGAATTTGAATTGCAGCTCCGGTGTTTGTTACCTCTGTGATTTCTGCAAGTCATTTTATCACTGTGAGCCTCAGTATCCTCATCAGTAAAATGGGGCTGATGATAGTATCTATCTCATTGGGTGATAATAAAAGTTAATTCATTTGCTCATTAATTCATTAATTCACTTGATATTTATTGAGCACCTTTGGTGTATCATGACCTCTTCTAGGCATTGAGGAATATAGAAGTAGAACACACACACATACATGCACACATATGTGCACACACATATACCTTGTCCTAATTGAACCAGTGCAAGGGTTTTGGCATACTTTTCCTGTAAAGAGCTAGACAGTAAATATTTTAGGCTTTACAGGCCACAAATGACTTCTATGACCTATCTTTCTTTGTTTTTTTCTAAAACTCTTTAAAAATGAAAAACCATTCTTAGCTCATGGGCTGTGCAAAGACAAGCCACAAGCTGATCCGTGTTGTAGTGGATTAAATGGAATAATAGCTATAAAGTATTCTAGCAGACATGATGATGATGATGTGAAGTGCTTAGCACAGCTCCTGGCCTGGAGCCTGGGCTCCGTAAGTAGTTAGCTGTTTCATTTGCCAACCTTAACCCCCAGTGATGCTCCCTTGAGCTTTATGCTCCTGCCCTGGTCACCGTTCTGTGGTATCTTGTATCAGACCCAGACCCGTTGGCCACTCAGCCTTGCGGAAGTGAGCAAGACCCTTCCTGCTGCTCTCTTCCTTTCCACAAGGTCAGAGGGGTAGATGTGGGCATCCATCCTCCCTTCGGTCACGGCTGGCAGCCCCTGGCAGTCCTGCTGGTGGTCTCTCGCTTGGCCAGGGCACACTTCCGTCCGACTCCTCTGCCTCCTGGGAAAATAGTTGGAACCAGCTGGGATGACTCACAATGCAGCGGCCACGCGGCTTGGCTCTCTGCAGGGCCACAGCCTCTTTGTGTGTCAGCTCAGGGGGTGGCGGAAATGGATGGGCCGCCGCTCAAGATGTCCTCTTGCCAGGATGGGGCAACCTGAGGGCATATCTCTGCTGCCTGATGCTTTCTGGACATGAAATGAAATGGTCCAGGGCTAAATCAGGTTCCCCACTGGGCAGTCAGCCATGGGCTCTCACATCCTGGGGAAAATTGGGGACTGAGTTGGCCTTTGGCATTTTGAGGGGCTCCAGAGCTCCCGGTGTCAGTGGATTGGCATGTCCCATTTTTGAGGCCTGGTACCACTCTGCTGTCTTTAATTACATGGCAAATGTTGTCCCCGAAAAGGAAACTTCCCCAAGTGTGGCTGAGAGGACAGTCCTCATCCATCTCCTTGCCCTCTTCTGACCCTCTCTGTAATCCATCTTCCACGCTACAGTCAGCATGATCTTTTAAAAATGTAACTTTGATCTTGACTTTCCTGCTTTAAAATACTTCAATGGCTCTTCATAACTTTCAGAATAAAATCAAGAGTCTTTTGAGAAAATAATTTCAACTTTTAGATTTGGGGTTGCATTTACAGGTTTGTTACATGGGTATATTGCGTGATACTGAGATTTACAGTATAGATCCCGCCACCCAGGGGGTGAGCACAGGACCCAATACGTAGCGTTTCAACCCATGCCCACCTCTCTTGTGTTTCTCAGCGTCTATTGTTCCCTTCTTTGTGTCCACGTGTACTCAATGTTTAGCTCCCACATATAAGTGAGAACGTGTGGTATTTGCTTTTCTGTTCCCGTGTTAATTGGCTTTGGATAATGGCCTCCAGCTGCATCCATGTTGCCACAAAGGACATGATTTCATTCTTTTTTATGGCTGGGTAGTATTCCATGGTGTGTATGTACTACATTTTCTTTATCCAATCCACCGTTGATGGGCACCTGGTCGATCCTATGTCTTTGCTATTATTAATAGTGCTGCCATGAACCCATGAGTGCATGTGTCTTTTTGGCATAATAATTTATTTTCCTTTGGGTATATATCCAGTAATGGGATGGCTGGGTTGAATGGTAGTTCTTTGAGAAATCTCCACACTGCTTTGCACAGTGGCTGAAGTTCAGAGTGTTCAGCTAACATGAGGCACCATCCATGACCCTGTGGTACTTCTATCTCTTGTATCGTCTCCTTCCCTCTGCACCCTAGCCATGCTGAATCACAGGAGCTGGTTTCCAGAAGTCCCATGCTTTCACAGTCCCATGGCTTTGTGCCCACTTTTCCTGGTATTCCCTCTCCCTCCTTGTCAACTGGAGTCCTTCCCTCTTTTGAGCTCCTACTTGCAATTGATTCCCAAGTGTAGACAGCATGGTCAGGAACCTGGGTTTGAATTCCAGTTTGATTTATTGCTAGCTGTGTGGCATCAGGTAAGTTACTCAATCTCTCTGAGCTTTAGTCTCATCTGCAAAGTGGGGCTGATAATGGGACTTGCCTCATAGGGTGCTTTTGTTGTGAAGATTGGGTGAGATGATGCATGTAAATATCACTGCACTGTGGGTGGCCTGTAGTAAATGCTCAGTAAATTTATCGACATTACCACTGGCTGACACCATGAGCAATTTAAGGGAAGACCAGTGGCTTCATCTCTGGACCCCCCAGCACCTAACACAATGCCTGGATTATATCAGTCACTAACTGAGCTTTTGTCTATATGCTTTTGAATAAAGGTCATGAAGAAAACTAATCTAGCCTGTGTATCAAAATTTATCTATATGAGGATGTCCATTGCAGCATTCATTTGGAGAATAAAATATTGAAAAACCACTGAAAGTCCAGCATGGTACATCCTTACTATGAAATATTTTGCAGCAATCAAAGACAATGATGTCACCCCATAAGTGCTGACACAGAAAAATATCTAAGACATATTCTGTGAAAATTTTGAGTTTGTGCCAGCAGATAGTACGATACCATTTATGTGTGTGTGTGTGTGTGTGTGTGTGTGTGTGTGTGTGTGTGTGTGTTTGTTTTTTTTTTAGACGGAATCTCGCTCTGTCGCCCAGGCTGGAGTGTAGTGGCGCCATCTTGGCTCACTGCAAGCTCCGCCTCCCGGGTTCACACCATTCTCCTGCCTCAGCCTCCCGAGTAGCTGGGACTACAGGTGCCCACCACCATGCCCGGCTAATTTTTTGTATTTTTTTTTAGTAGAGACGGGGTTTCACCGTGGTCTCGATCTCCAGACCTCATGATCCACCTGCCTTGGCCTCCCAAAGTGCAGGGATTACAGGCATGAGCCACCGCGCCTGGCCTGTGTGTGTGTTTAAAGGACAATTACACGTAGAAAATGTTTAGAAGAATACTGAAGAAACTGTTAACTGTAATTACCTCTGAGAGGGGAAGAGAGAGGAAAAAGAAGGAGTTTTGCTGTTTACTTTATGCCAGGGGCCAGTAAACTACAGCCCTTGGGCCAAACTCAGCTGGCTGCCTGTTTTTGTAAACACAGTTTTATTGGCACACAGCCATGTCCATTTGTTTACATATTGTTTGTGGCTGCTTTTGAGCTTCAAAGGCAGAATTGAGTAGCTACAACAGCCTGCATGGCACAGACCATATGTCCCACAAAATCTAAAATATTTACTATTTGGCCCTTTACAGAAAAGGTTTGATGATCTCTCTTTATCCCTTTCTGTACTATTTAATTAAAAAAAAGGGACATAGTATTTAAATTGTTTTGTTTGCAAGTTAATGTGACCTTATTTTGTAGTAACAGGATGCTGAAGCCACGGACTACCATATCCATTATCTGTTGCCACAATAATGCTGTAAAAAAAATATTACTCCAAAACTCAGTGGCTTGAAACAACCACCATTTATGGATCATTAGGGTGGTTCTTCTGGCCTCTGCTGGGCTTGTTTACATATCTGTGGGTTGTGTAGGAGGCTCTGCTGATTTTGGCTGGGCTCTCTCACATGTTGGCCTTGGCTGGGACAACTGGGCTGGTGTCCGTTGGTCTCTCATCCTCCTGCAGGGTGGCTCAGGCTGTCCTCAAGGTGACGGCAGTGTTCTGACAGTGAATGGGAGAGCAGGTCTCTTTAGGCGTAACCTTGAGACTCACACACCCTCACTTCTACTCTAGTTGGCCAGCACAAGTCACAAGCCCAGGCCAGATCGAGGGATGAGGAAAGAGTCTACCTTTTGATGGCAGTAGTTGCAAAGCCAGATCGTAAAAGATAGTGTATTAGTCTGTTTTCATGCTGCTGATAAAGACATACTTGGACTGGGTAATTTATAAAGAAAAAGAGGTTTAATGGACTCACTGGAGAAGCCTCACAATCATGGCGGAAGACAAAAGGGACATCTTACATGGCAGCAGGCAAAAGAGAATGAGAGCCAAGTGAAGGGGGAAATGTCTTATAAAACCATCAGATCTTGAAAGACTTATTCACTACCAGGGGAACAGTATGGGTGACACTGCTCCCGTGATTCAATGATCTCCCACCGAGCCCCTCCCACAACATGTGGGAATTATGGGAGCTAGAATTCAAGATGAGATTTGGGTGGGGACACATCCAAATCATATCAAATAGGAACACCAGAAGGGGTGGAGAATTGAGGACAGTTTTGTAACCAATCAACTGCAATGACTCCCTTACCCTGACAGAGCACTGTCACCTACAGGCTGTCTAGTGAGCTTCCAAATCACCCTTTAATAGTACGTAGTCCAGTGCCCTTACCCCTATTATAGAGGTAGCTGAGGAAGCTGAGATCTAAAGAGACTTGCTCCAAATTGCTCCATGGGGCAGGCTTAGACTTGAATGTGAACCCAAATCTCCTGACTCCTAGCACAGGGCTCTTCCCCAGGCTCCTGGCTGCTGAGCTTTCTTGGTCCCTTTTTTTTTTTTTTTTTTTGTTCTGTTTCACATGGGCCCTGGGAGAACAGTGAGCTTCTTTTATTCATTTTTGTATTCCTAGTGCCTGGCGCTGACCATGTGTTCAGTTGACACATGGGACAGTCTGGGACTATTTTTTCAAAAGGCACAATGAATGGCAGTATATTGAATATGGAACACTTCCATTTTTGGCCACTCACCAAGCAAAGTACTTTCTGTATCTGAGGAATTTCCCATCTTATGGGCCCCAGGTGGGTGATTAAGGCTTCACCAGTCACAAAACAAAACTCTCTTGGACCCCCACCCAAAAAGACAGGGTCTGGAGGGTTCTCTGTTGGGGTGGGGGCCTCACTGGTCCAATCCTGTGGTGTGAGTTTTGGGATTGTTCCTGTCCTCAAATCTCTAGACTTGGTTCTCCAGCCTTTCTGCCAACCACTTAATATCCTTTAATTAATTCCTTTTTCAGGAAATTACCCAGAGTTGGTATCTTAGTCTGTTCATGCTGCTGTAACAAAACACTGGAGACTGGGTGATTTATACGGAACAGAAATTTATTGCTCACAGTTCTGCAGGCTGGGGAAGCTCAAGATCAGAGTGCTGGCAGGTTTAGTGTCTGAGTAGGGCTTCCTTGGTGGCATATTCTCACAACCCCACCTCTTTTTTTTTTTTTTTTTTTTGAGACCGAGTCTTGCTCTGTTGCCCAGGCTGGAGTGCAGTGGTGCAATCTCAGCTCACTGCAAGCTCCGCCTCCCAGGTTCATGCCAGTCTCCTGCCTCAGCCTTCCGAGTAGCTGGGACTACAGGTGCCCGCCACCACACCTGGCTAATTTTTTGTATTTTTAGTAGAGACAGGATTTCACCATGTTAGCCAGGATGGTCTCGATCTCCTGACCTCGTGATCCACCCTCCTCAGTCTACCAAATTGCTGGGATTCCAGGCATAAGCCACCATGCCCGGCCCCGCAACCCCACCTCTTAATACCACATCATTGGTGATTACGTTTCAACACAAGGACTTTGGGGAACATTCAGACCATACCAGTTGATTTCTGCGGCTTGCATTTAAAAACTCTGACTCTTACGTGTAGCAACTATTATGCTATATGCTACAAGTAACTGTCTTAAAAAGATCTTTTTGGCTGGGTGCGGTGGCTTACACCTGTAATCCCAGCACTTTGGGAGGCTGAGGCAGGCAGATCACCTGAGGTCGGGAGTTTGAAACCAGCCTGACCAACATGGAGAAACCCCATCTCTACTAAAAATACAAAATTAGCCAGGTATGGTGGCATATGCCTGTAATCCCAGCTACTCTGGAGGCTGAGGCAGGAGAATCGCTTGAACCCGGGAGCTGGAGGTTGCGGTGAGCGGAGATTGTGCCATTGCACTCCAGCCTGGGCAACAAGAGTGAAACTCCGTCTCAAAAAAAAAAAAAAAAAAAAAGAAAAAGAAAAATCTTTTCTCTGTCTCAGTTTCTTTATATTTAAGATGTGGAAAAGGTATGCCTCTCCTAAGCTCTGGAGGATAAAAGGGAAGTACATAGACAAAGAGAGGTGAAAAGGCTGGAAAATTAGCTTCAGAGAAAGACAGTTCAGCTGGAGGTATTTGGAATTGAATCTCACACCATATAGGACTTGCCTAATTGTTCAGAGGATTTCACACCCATATGTGGGGTGAATTGCTGCTTTGACCTTAAACATCAGAATCGTGCAACTGTTCAAACTGAATTAAGCTGCAGCCAGCATCAGCAGGTAGAGGTGAGTGTCTTTTGTCCTCTCAGCTGTTTGGCTGTTGGAAAGGTGTACTAGTTTCCTAGGGCAGCTGTAACAAATTGCTGCAGACCCAGTGGCATAAAACACCAGAAATGTATCCCCTCACAGTTCTGGAAGTCTGAAATCAAGGCATCAGCAGGGCTAGGCTCCCTCTGAACGCTCTAGGGAAGCATCCTTCCTTGGCTCTTCTAGCTCCTGGTAGCTCCTTGCAATCCTTGGTATTCCTTGGCTTACAAATGCATTTCTGCCTCTGTAGTCACATGGAATTCTCTGTGACTGTGTCTCTTCTTATGAGGACACCAATGATTGGATTTAGAGCCCCCGCCAATCCCAGCCATGCTGGTAGTTAGAGCATTGGCTATAGAGCCAGGCTGCTAAGGGTCTGAATCCTGGCTCGGCCATTTATTAGCTGTGTGATCCTGGGCAAGTTACTTGATGTCTCTGAGCATCAGTTTCCTTTTCTGTAAAATGGGGATAATAATAATAATACTATACCTAATGCAAGAGTTGCTGTAAGGGTTAAATAAGCTAATATGTCAATGGTCTAGAAGAGCTGAATAAGAGTTTAACAAATGTTACTGTTCTTGTTATTTCTACCAATACATATTCATTGAGCACTTTCTATCTTCTAGACCCTGGCCTTGCAGCTTGAATACAGCATGGTCACAGGCATAGAAGGCAATAGTTATCCTGATTTACTTGGTATCTCTTAGTATCCAGCCCACTGCCTTGTTTGTGGAGGATGCTCAGGAAATATTTGTATATTAGTGGAGCGTTGGTGCTGATCTCCCCACTACGCTTTGGCTTCAGAACCTTGGAGCATGTATATATAACCTTCTATATTGACCCTCTTGTGAATCTGGGTGAATAGTGGTAGCTATAGTTTATGAGACTTTCCTTGTCACCTCTCCACGTAATGACCGAGAGCCCATCTCTGGGCCTTTGCATGGGCTGTTTCCTCTGCCTAGAACATACCACTCTCCAACTTCCCTTAGTTACCAACACATTCTCCTTCAAGTGTCTCAAAGAGGACTTCCCTTACCAGCCTGGCTAATGCAGGGCTGTCTATTCTCAGCCATTCTTCTATCCTATCCTGTTATTTCCTTCAGAGCACCATTCTGTGCTAAACTTATCTAATTGTTTTGCATGCTTGCTTTCTCTCTCCTCCACCAAAATATAAGCTTTACAAGGGCAAAGACTTAGTCTAAGTGGTTCATCCATGTTTTCTGAGCAGGAACTGTACCTGACACATGGTAATTGCTCAATACGTGTTTGTCCAATAAATGAATTATCCTAAGAATAATGGCTAAAATTTATCAAGCACCCGCTACGTGACAGGTGTTGGCAGAGCACATTAGATATGTCATTTCACCCAATCCTGCAAATGTTATCGCCTTGAGCCTTACAGCTGAGGAAACTCAAAGAGCACACGGGACCTGCCCCAAGTTGCACAGCCAATGACGTTACAGCTTCATTCTGAGCCCTGGGTCCTGCCTTTCAAAACCCTCTGCTCTCAACCACCATGCTATGTATTCTGCCTCTTAGGGCATCAGGAAAATGTCTGGACCCTTCTCTTCCCACCCTCAGCCCTAGGGGGCTCTTGAGAAGATTAATTACAAAACTCCAGACTGTACTCAGCCTTGTGCAGGAAGCTCTGTTTCCACAGCAGGAGCAGCACTTGGGAGGGGCACCCAGGGATCTGCCAGGACTGGCTGTATCTCGAGCCCCAGAGCCCCCGAATGTGCACGCTGCTTGTGCCTCTGCTGCCTGCATGACAGCCTCGCCGTCACGTAGCGCTGGACCGCAGGTGTTCTGCACCAGACCCTCTTTCAGAAAGGAAATGCAATTAGGGCTGTACAGTTGGCAGACTTCATCTCCATTTCGGCCTTGGGAGAGGGATCAAAGGGCAGCAGGCAGGGCTGTGTGTGCATGTGCATGTACATGTGAATGACTGTGTGTCTTGGGTTAACCCCTGCGGGCCTGAAAACAGCTTTCAGGACTCACAGGGCATTGTTAGGAAGGGGAAAATGAATACTTTTCATTCCTGCCAGTGACTGTTGCCTCATCCTTCACCAATCATAGTTATATTTCTTGAGAACTTACTGTGTGCCGGGTACTATGTTGAGGACTTCATGTATATAATCTCATTTAAAGCTCATAACCACTGTATGAGCTTAGTGTTGGTGTCAATCTCATGTTTCCGATGAGAAAATGGGCTCAGGGAGGCTAACAGTTAGTTGGTGAAAGTCCAAGACAGGAATTAAACTCAGGTTGTTCAGACTCCACTTACCCACCACATTGTACTGCCATTCCAATAGCCTTGACATTGCTTTTTCATTTTTAAAGCAGACTGAAAAACCTCTTTCTTTGATATGACACTCACAAATAGTTTCTTCTATGCAAACATTGTGTCCTACATTTCATTTTGTATAGGTGCCGCTGCTTTGTAACTCTTTCATAGTCATTATTGTATTAGGCAGGGTAGGACAAGTTATGCTGCATTAAGAAACATTACCAAATTATAGTTGCTTAACATAAATTTCTTTCTTACTCATTTCAGATTCACTGCAGGTATGGTCAACTGGCCTTCACGTATTGGCTTAGCCCAATTATTTCAACAATTGCTTGGCAGGGAAGGAAAGCACAGAAAATCACTTAGTGGTTCTTAAATGCCTCTGCCCCAAAAGTGATGGTGTCACTTGTGCTCACATTTCATTGGCCAAAGAAATTCGCATGGCCATGCCTCACCTTAAGAGGGTGTATGACAGAAAGAGGCTAGGCATGGTGTCTCATGCTCATAATCTCAGCACTTAGGGAGACTGGGAGGGATGGATCACTTGAGGTCAGGAGTTCAAGACAAGCCTGGCCAACATAGTGAAACCCTGTCTCGACTAAAAATAGAAAAATTAGCCGGGCGTGGTGGCGGGCACCTGTAGTCCCAGCTACTTGGGAGGCTGAGGCAGAAGAATCTCTGGAACCCAGGAGAGGGAGGTTGCAGTGAGCTGAGATAGCACTACTGTGCTCCAGCCTGGGCAACAGAATAAGAGACTCAGTCACCAAAAAAAAAAAAAAAAAAAAAGAGTATGACAGAAAGGACAGAAAGAGAGGAGACCTTCAAATCTTGGAGAGTCCTAGTAATGCCTCCCACACTCCCACAATCGTCTCTTTCCTCTCTCATCCCCTTCCCACTTTCTGTGACTGATTAACTCTTCTTGAACATCCACCAAACCACCCACCCTTCTTGGTGTCATATTGTTAAGCACAGTTCTATAAGGCACAGACCCCAGACTTTAGGTACACATAGACCTGGATGAGAGTCATCAATCCACCATTGTCTTTATTAGCTGAGTGATCTTAAGCAAGATACTTGACCTCTCAGAGTTTCAGTTATTTAGCTGTAAAATGGGGTTTATACAAGGTTCTGTCTTCAGGAATAATGAGGATTACAAGAGATAATCTCTGTAGAGCTCCTAGCACCATGCTTGGTACTCAGTAAGATTATAATAGTAGCAACAGTTAACACCACCTACATCCATTGAATGCTTAGAGTAGGTGCTCAATAAATGCTATCTGTAAGAATTATTTTGGCCACTCCCACTTTTAAATTATAATATGGTTATGAGTGTTTATTATCTCTCTTCTATTCATTTGTTCATTTATTCAAAAGGTATTTATTGAGGGTCCTTTATGTGCCATGTACTGTCCCGCAAGTTGGAGAAATATTAGAGAAGAGTTAGACAGTTTCTACCTCCATGAAGATTTCTTTCTTCTTTCCTTTCTCGTTTGTGTTTCTCTCTCTTGCTCTCTCTCTCTTCCTTTTTCTCTGACTCAAGGTTCACCCTCATTAGACATGTAACAGAGTTTCACTGAGTGTCTACTATGAGCCAGGACAATGGGAAAACATAGCAAACAAAGCAAGCATCATTCATGTTCAATAGCACAGCAGCAATTTTCACTCAGGAAATGGACAGTGTGGGCAGTGCCTGTAGGTTCTGACTGGGCCTGAACCCTTGGTCTCCAGAAGCCACCACTGTCTGTCTTAAGTCCCCCTGCTCCCCCGACCCTCAGCATCCTCCCCCAAGCTCTCCTATGCATTCTCACCAGAGCCAGTGGCTGCTGGGGCTGCCTGATTCTGCAGAAGGCTTTGAGGATGGAGCAGGCACATAGCTCTTTGAGTCCCAGCCTCTGACTGGCTACTTTCTCAGGCATGTCGGGGCTCTGCTCCACTCGCCTGCATGAAAAGCCAGAGCTGATGGGCAAGGCTGCTATCTCCACCATGCTGACAGGAGACTCTCTGCACCTTGCAAGGTGCACCTCTGTGAAGAGAGACGAAAAGGGTCACTGATGGGGTTTAACCTTGGGCTATACAATGCAAATAAATGGAAACTTCTGAGTCAGAGCAAGGCCTGGTTTACATCAGAAAGACTAAAGGGCTGAGAATGGAGAGACCTGGCATTGGATTCCAGCTCAACCTCTAGCACTGCTTGAGTTGGGAGAAATTCCTCTCCTCTTCTGGCATCACTCCCCCTATCTGTGGTGTCTGATTCCTACAACAACTCCACTATTTGGCTTTGTATACTGCCTGGAGATTATTCACTGTCTTTCTTTTAAAGTGCCTCACTTTAAATTTACTTCAAAAATGTGTATTTTTTCATTTGTATAGATTTAAAGGGTACAAGTGCAATTTTGTTATGTCGATACATTACATAGTGGTGAAGTCTGGGCTTTTAATGTATCCGTCACCTGAATAATGTATGCTGTACCCATTAAATAATTTCTCGGCTGGGTGTGATAACTCACGCCTGTAATCCCACACTTTGGGAGACCGAGGCAGGTGGATTGCCTGAGCTCAGGAGTTTGCAACCAGCCTGGGCAACACGGTGAAACCCCGTCTCTCCTAAAATATAAAAAATTAGCCGGGCATGGTGGTGTGCACCTGCAGTCCCAGCTACTTGGGAGGCTGAGGCAGGAGAATTGCTTGAACCCAGGAGGCGGAGGTTGCAGTGAGCCGAGATTGTGTCACTGCACTCCAGCCTGAGTGACAGAGCGAGATTCCATCTCAAAAAAGAAAAAAAATTCTCATTATCCACTTCCCTCTTATCCCTCACCCTTCACAGTCTCCAGTGTCTATTATTCTATTCCCCATGTCCATGTGTACACATTATTTAGCTTCCACTTGTAAGTGAGAACATGTGGTATTTGTCTGTTTTTGAGTTGTTTCACTTAAGATAATGGCCTCTGGTTCCATCCTTGTTGCTGCAAACGACATGATTTCGTTCTTTTTTAATGGCTAAATAGTATTCCATTTTGCGTATATACTATATTTTCTTTATCTATTCATTGGTCAATGGACACGTAGGTTGAGTCCAAATCTTTGCTATTGTGAATAGTGCTGCAATAATCATAAATGCAGGTATCTTTTTGATATAATGATTTCTTTCCCTTTGGGTAGGTATGATATTGTATTATACATTTATATTATGAATAAAAAGCCTATTATCAATGGCTATAAATAGAAAACAGCCATGAAAATAAGTAGGAGGAAAACAAACCCATGACATTAAATTATATGCAGTTTCTTTCCTGTTGGAAGGTCTGTCTGACTTGTTATATGTGAAAATGGCATGTTTTAGAGAGGTGTTACAGACATACCTGTGCCAGATGGAGACTTTTATGTGAGGCAATCAGAAAGATAGAAAGAAAATGGAGAATAAAGCACTGCCCAATTATGTGAATTGATATTATTTAATGTCATGTCTGAGTGCCACATAAAAACCAATCTCAACTCTCATCAGTGATAGTCATTCCTTATTTTTGGAAGCCTTGATGATTCTAAGGTTTCTTCCTGTTCACACATTTCAGGGTTCTTAAATACCGTGGTGAACTGGCTTTATTTTCTCAACACTCACCACCTCCTGGTGAGCAGGTGGCTTTGTTTCCTTTTTAAAATGAGTTAATTAAAGCCTCAATGAGGTTGGTCCCCATGCCTTCCATTGCTCAGCTTTCTTGCTTATTGTCCAAAAAGGCAATTTCAAACCTTTTCCATTCTCATGCCTCCTGATATTTACCATTCTCTCAGCAGATGATAATGGACATCATCAGTCAAATGTGTGCCATCTTTTCCAGGCCACCCTCTCATCATTCCGCTTCTATGGCCTAAGAGACCTCTCACCTGTTCTTTGGAATCCCCCTCTTGGGTTCTCAGGGTCTTTATTCCATCGGTCATCCCCAATATCTCCAGCATTTTCAACTCCTCTCCTGTATTGGATCATTCCCACCTACATTTATGAGTATATAAACTTTTTTCACTATAAATGTACAATTTATTCGGCAATAAACAAGACTCTAAAGAACCAAGGTTATTTGGCAAAATACCTCCTACTTCTTTTTTGAGGACAGTTACCTATGTTTTGACAAATAGTTCAATCTGCTAGAGCAGGAGTCAGCAAACTATAGTCTATGGCCCAAATCTGGCCTACTGTCTGTTTTTGTAAATAAAGTTTTATTGGAACACAGCCAGGCTCATTCAATTTATCCAGCATCCATGGCTGCTTTTGTGCTACAATGATAGGGATTGAGTAGTTGCAACAGAAAGAGTACAGCCTGCAAAGCCAAAATTATTTGTGGCTCTCTGCAGAAAGAATTTGCAGACCCTCATGCTAGAGAAGAACCAGTTGTGTATGTCAAGGTGAGGAATCCATCTGGGCTGCTCCAAATTTGTCACATGTCTAGAACTATCACCTCAATAGAAATGTGTCCACTGATCAGAACAAACCATAGCTTGATGGTTCAAGAGCGGAATTGCACACTGGATGAGACAACATTTGACCCATTCAACTCTTAGATTTTTGCCTGTGTTGAAGCAGTTTGGTGAGCTGAGCATTGTTATATTGGAGTAGCATGTGTTTTTGGAGGAGCAAAACTGAGTGGCGATGATGATATTTCATAAGAGTGTACATCCACTCCACATGGCAATCACAGCACAGTTATGTGATATGACATCCAAGTGAAAGCCCCCTGAAGTTTTACACACCATCACCTTCTCCCCCAGGAAATGCTTTGATGCCATCAGTCCCCAGCCTGAGCTCACCTGTCCTTTTCATGTGACACATCCATCTACTCATGCTTTTTTCCTGGAAGAAGCACATGCATTTAAATTACAATTTGGTTATCACGCATTTGGGATGCTGTAGTTAGTCAACACAAGATGAAACAGATATTTTAGGATGTTACAACTAGAGTATTCTTGTCTTAGAATTTTGGATAAGTCCCCAGACCTGTGAGTAATAGAGGCCAAGGATTCCCATATTCTAAATGGAGGTGCTAGACGGTTTTGGTAACTTTTGTAGGCCCCCAAATTGCGTTTTTCAGCATTAGCCCATCCCCAGTCTCCAGACTGTGGGGGAGAAGGCTAAAGATTCATTTGTGAGTAAAAGTGTCTTTAGAAGTGTGTGTGTGTGTGTGTGTGTGTTTGTTGGACTTAAAGATATCTGCTTGAAAGGTTGAATTCTATCCTTTGAAACTCAAGGAATACAGTAACTGTTACCTGTTGCACACCTAAACATTCAAAGCCAAGATGCTGGCTAGAAGTAGATGGTGAGACAAGGTTGCCTGAAAGCAGTTTGCATTCGGCAAGGTTGCCTCAGAGTTACCCATGGGAGGGGGATGGCTGCGGTTTATCCTCAAATATGTGCCACACACGAGGATCATCTAGAGAATTAAGGCTATGCTAGGGTGAACTGCCAGGAGCCAGGACTGAGGGACAAATGAGTTGACAAAATTTTGTTTCATGGGGCAATGGTGAAAAAAAAGTTTTCCATTAATTCCTATTCCCACCTTCAATCCCAGGTAACCATTAATCTACTTTCTGTTTCTATAGAATTGCTTTTAAAAA
Source organism: Pan paniscus (assembly GCF_029289425.2). NCBI lineage: Eukaryota > Metazoa > Chordata > Mammalia > Primates > Hominidae > Pan > Pan paniscus. Next base: position 21,273,143 of record NC_073267.2, read on the forward strand.
ATATTTCACATAAATAGAACAACATAGTAGTGGCCTTTTGCACCTGGTTTCTTTCACTGAGCGTAATATTTTTGGGGCTTATCCATGTGGTAGCATGTATTGGTATTTTTGTTTTTGTTTTTTTTTCTAGAGCATGATAGTTTTATTTATTTTTAAAAATTTTTAAGTTTTAATTTTTGTGGGTACATAGTAGGTGTAATACATTTATAGAGTACATGAGATGTTTTGATACAGGCATGCAATGTGAAATAATCAAATCATGGAGAATGGGGTATCCATCTCCTCAAGCATTTATCCTATGAGTTAAAATCAATCCAATACACTCTTTTATTTTATTTTATTTTAAAATGTAGACTTAAGTTATTATTGACTATAGTCACTTTGTTGGGCTATCAAGTAGTAGGTCTTATTCATTCTTTCTAACTATTTTTTGCACCCCTTAACTATCCCATATCCCTGTCAGGCCCCCCAACTACCCTTCCCAGCTTCTGGTAACCATCCTTCTACTCTTGATGTCCATGAGTTCAGTTGTTTTGATTTTTAGATCCCACAAATAAGTGAGAACATATGATGTTTGTCTTTCTTTGCCTGGCTTATTTCACCTAACATAATGATCTCTAGTTCCATCCCTGTTGTTATAAAGGTACTACATTTGTATTGATATTTCTTTCTTTTTATTGCTGAATAGTTTCAATTGCATGGATATGCTGTGTATGGGGACTATTTGAAAGTTCCTCAGGTGATTATAATGTGCAGACTGGGTTGAGAACCATTGAACTAAACCATTCTGTTATGAATAAGAACATTTGAGACACCCAAACAAACATGTTTAAGTTTCTCCTGGTTTATAAAAAATCAGTGAAACTCCCCCAGCCTTATACCTCTATGCAGCGAGTGGCTTTTTCCTTGAACCTTCCTTCTTGATAAACTTCTTGGCTAGCGTCCCCAGTTTCTCTCTCCTACTTACTTCTCAGCCTTCTAGCACCAAGCTTCTGACATGACCACTGCTTGAAAACTGCTAAAGCTGAAGGAGATATCTCTGTCAACCTTGGTCTTAGCCTTGGGAGCATTTGTTCCAGGAATTGCTTCCTCCTTCTTGAAACTTGGACACTACATCATCAAAATTTTATGTTTTTCCTCTGAATTCCTGTTTCTTTTCATAAATATTTTATTTGTATTAGTTTTCTACTATTGTGTAACAAATTACCACACAGTGACTTAAAACAACACACATTTATGATCTCAGTTTCTGTGGATCAGGTGTGCAGGCACAGCTTACCTGGGTCTTCTGCTAGCATCTGTGAAGGCTGCAATTAAAGGGTTGGCCATACTTGGGCTGTGTTCTCATCTGGAGTCTTGACTGGGGAAAAATTCCATCCCACACTCAGTCAGGTTGCTGCCAGAATTCATTTCCTTGTAGCTATAGGACTGAGGGTCAGGCTTCTTGTTGAGTGTCAGCTGGGGGTGGCTGTTAGGTCTTAGAGGGTCACTCATGGTTTTCTGCCATCTGGCCTTTTCACAACAAGGCAGTTTATTTCCCCAAGCCTGTAAGAGTCTCTCACTCTAGTCAGTTAAGGCAGAAAATTATATAATATAAAGTAATCACAAGAGTGGCCTCCATCGCCTTTGCCGTATTCTATTGGTTTGAATCAAGTTACAGGTTCTACCTGCACTCAAGGGGAGGGAATTATGTAAGAACATGGCTTACTTTGGTGTTACTTTATGGTGTATCTACCATATCATTATAAAATATTTTAAGGCACAGAAACCCATAGGAGATAACAGGAAGGATACTCATCTGTAAAATTTCTTGACACTTTGCCTTGTGTGTTTCAGAATTTTCTAAAGTAATAAAACCCATCAGATAGAGTTGCAGTCCCTTGTGTTTGTCCCCTTCTTATTTCTCCCTCTTGTCCAGGAAGTAACCACTATAAAAAATTTGGAATTGCACATTTTTATTCATGTTTTTATACTATTTCTATAAATGTATATATGCATGTATGGAAACTATATAAATGGAATCATACTGTACATGGGCTTCAACTTTCAATATTCCCTTTTTGAGGTTCATCCATGGTGACACATGTGGCTTTAGTCTATTCATTTGCTTTGTGTCCTAGTATTATCTCTCTCTCTCTCTCTCTCTTTTTGAGACAGAGTCTTCCTCTGTCACCCAGGCAGGAGTGGTACGATGTTGGCTCACTGCAGCCTCTGCCTCCTGGTTCAAGTGATTCTCCTGCCTCAGCCTCCCGAGTAGCTGGGACTACAGGCACGCACCACCACACCCTTCAACTTTTTTTTTTTTTTTTTTTGTACTTTTAGTAGAGATGGCATTTCACCACATTGGCTAGGCTGGTCTTGCACTCCTGACCTCAAGTGATCCACCACCGTGGCCTCCCAAAGTGCTAGGATTACCGTCATGAGCCACCATGCCTGGACATATTCCATTTGTTTATTCATTCTCCTATTGATGGACATATAGATTGCTTCCAATTTCTTTTTGCTGATGCATCAATCATGCAAGAAACATTGTCATACCCATCTCTTTGAGCATGTGTGTGAGAATTTTTTTCCTAAAGGACACACCTGGAAATAGAATCGTTTGGTTGTGAGGTAATGCATCGGCAATTTTAAAATACATTTCCCAGTTTCTCTTCATAGTGGGTATAACCATTTTCACTCCCACAAACACCCTTGTCTTTTTCATATCTGCCCAAGACTTGAGGTTGTCTGTTTCTTTTAATGATTATAAATCTGATAGGTATAAAAATTGCTGATATGTTCAGTCACATTCCTGATTTTTAGTGAACTAGAACATACTTTTTATTTTTATTCACCATCCAGGTTTCCTCTTCTAGGAATTGCCTATTCATAGACATAAAATTTATCCCATTTTTTCAAACATGTGTCAAGGTGACCCGACCTGGAAGAGGGACCTGTTTCTACCCGTGGTTAGAATGTGGCACTGCTTTAGCCCCTCAGTGGCCTTTTCATGGTGGCTTTTGTCAGGAATGGCAGCAATGAGATCCTCTGAAGTTCTTCATAATCAGGAGATGTCAACAAGGAAGACCCGGGACAAGAGGGGAGGAATGGGGAGGACTCCATGTGGAGATGATAGCTGGACAGCTGAGGATGCATGAAATGCACGCAGAGACTCCCAGAAATATTGAACAGGGGACCTGCGTGAATACATGGAGGCAAGCCATGGAAAATGTAAGACACTGGGATGAATGGAGCATTTTCAAGGTAGCTCTTTCTGTGTTTATAGCAAGGTGAGGCAGGGGTATATTTGTTACACAGTTTAGCCTTTTCTGGACTTGGGGATACTATTGGCATCAGTTAGTTCCTTTTATAACTCTAGCAGTATATGTGTAAACCAAAAAGAAAAGTTAATCTTCCAAAAACAATGTTGCTTCCCCAGCCATGATCTCTCATATCATAAGGTCTCCTTCTGTCTCCTTGATTCATTTCTTCATTTCCTTCATGTCTACAGGAATAAATCACAGAAGGCTAGTTCTGGGATCATCACTTAGGGGTTATTTGGAACCCATGTATGGGAGAGTTTTGTCTTAAGCTAAGCAGAGCTCTTGTAAGCCTTGGCTGTCCACATCATCTGGATCCCTCATCAGGTGTTTGTGCGTAAGGACCAAACTCCAAAATCCATGGTAGCCAATAATCCTGACATTTTTGGAGGACCAGCTACTTCAGAGTGACTTTCAATCTTGGATTATTTAGGTCACTAATTAAAACAACAACAACAACAAACTGCCTTTGTGACCTCAATATCCATCCATCCATCTATACATCCATCCATTGATTTATTTATCTATTCATCCCCAAACTATTTAATGAGTACAACTACTAAGTACTGGGCTTAAGGTTTGCAGAAGAAAATATTTTGTATTCTCCTGAGTAATGTGAACTTATTCCAGGATTCAATACCCTCCTTTTCATACTTATGCATAAATCACGTATAAGAAAACCCTTTTGTTTTATTTTATGAAGTGTAAATGTTGTTTTCTGATAATAAAATTGATGTATAATTGTATTAGTTCATCCTTGCACTGCTGTAAAGAAATACCTGAGACTGGGTAATTTATAAATAAAAGAGGTTTAATTGGTTCACAGTATAGGAAGCACAGTGGCTTCTGCTTCTGGGGAGGCCTCAGGAAACTTACAATCACAGCAGAAGATGAAGTGGAAGCAGGCATGTCTTACATGGCTGGAGGAAGCAGGAGGAAGAGAGAGAATGGGGAGGTGCCACATGCTCTTAAACAGATCTCATATTAACTCACTCACTCACTATCATGAGAACAGCACCAAGGGGATGGTGCTAAACCACTCATGAAAGTTCCAATCACCTCCCACCAGGCCCCACCTTCAATATTGAGGCTTACAACTGACCATGATATCCAAACCATAGCAATAATCGTTGAAAAACCTTCATTAAATCAGATATTTACAATTTAGATAGTGAAAATTCTTTTAAAACAAGATGGAATTATACTATACATCCTATTTTCACTTAAAAATCTAAGGTAGGTATCTTAGCCATGAGTCCATACAGATCTAACTCATTATTTTCAAATAGCTTCATAGTATTCCATTTTATGGAGGTGCAATAATTTATTTAACACATTTCTTATTGATGAGCATTTAGAACAGTTCCAGTAATTTACTGTTATCAAACAAGGCTGCAATACCTTTGTTCAAATATATTTGTATGGTTTGTCAACAATTCAAAACATGATAAATGCCTAGAACTAGGATTGCTGAGTCAAATGGTAGGTGTATTAATAGCTATTGCTAACTTCCCTTCTAAAAAGTTTATATGAATTTAAACTACTACTAGTAGTATGTACAAGTGTACACATTTCCCCACACTGTCACTCACACTGTGTGTCAGTGACATCTGGCAAGATAGAATAGCCTCATGTTGTTTTACTTTGCATCTCTTTAAGTAATAATAAGCTTTAATATGTTTTCAGATGTTTATCATCATTAGTGGTTCTTATTTTATAAATTGCCTCTTCAAATTCTTTGCAAATTTTTACAGGGGTGTTCTTCTTTTTCTTTTTTCTTTTTAACTACTCTTTGTAGATTGAGTATGGGTATGGTTTGGCTGTGTCCCCACCCAAATCTCATCTTGAATTGTAGTTCCCATAATCCACATGTATGTGGGGGGGACCCGGTGAGAGGTAATTGAATCATGGGGGCAGTTTCCCTCTTGCTGTTCTTGTGATAGTGAGTTCTCATGAGATTTGGTAGATTTGTAAGGGGCTTTTCCCCCCTTTTGCTTGCACTTCTTTTTGCTGCCGCCATGTGAATAAGGACGTATTTACTTCCTCTTCCACCATGCTTGTAAGTTGCCTGAGGTATCCCCAGCCATGCTGAACTGTGAGTCAATTAAACCTCTTTCCTTTGTAAATTACCCACTGTTGGGTATTTCTCCATAGCAGCATGAGAATGGGCTAATACAGGCATGAACTCAGTATTTTGTATGTGTGTTCATGTTTTTTACAGTATGCTTGCTTTAAATATATTGACAATGTCTTTTATCATGAAGGAGTTTAAACTGTTTATATGATTAGGTCTGTAAGTCTTTTCATTCCTTTTCCTCCCTGGTTTTTGGTGTTATGCCAAGGAAAGCTACTGTTAAAGTAAATTAAAATGAAAACCAAGTGGGAAGAATCCCTGAGCAAACAAAGCCAGTTTGGTCTCAATAAGTGACCTTAACCTTGTTTGATTTGCAAACATAAGTGAAACTTAACTTGTGCTATTTCTTATAAAAGACTGTATTAAAGAATAACAGAACTGAAGCTCAACCAAACAGAAGCAGCCAACTAACTTATAATTATATAACTAGAGAGTTTTCAACAGTATAGACTAAATAAGACAACTGTGTACTGTAACCAATCAAATATTTCTTTGCTTTACTTTTATGTTTGTCGTATAAAAAGTCCCCCTTCCATTCCCTTGGCAGAGCTCCCAAACCTCTTCTGGTTTGGAGTTGTCCAATTCATGAACTGCTGTTTGCTCAAATAAACTCTTTTAAAAATTTTGATTGTGACTCAGTTTACCATACCTACACTCAAGATAATAAACAGTGTCCATTCTACTTTTCTACAAAGGAAAATATCCCTTCAGCATATTTTCCTTCTTATGTTTAAATAAATGTATCATGGATTTGTAATCCATTTTGATCATATCTTAAATTCCTACATATACATGAATCTATCTAGATTCAACCTCCTCATTTTACAGATGGAGAAACTCAACAGAGGAAGGATTTAGTGACTTCACTCAGGCAGTTAATGGCAGGGCTACAATTAGAACCCAGGACTTTCTCTTTCTTAACCAGGGCTTTTTTCAACTTTACCCCTTTGCCATTAAGTGATTTGTATCATAAATGCCTTCTTATTTCTAGGACATGTATAGCAATATCTAACCCAGTGGTTTTCAGCTGGTATGCCAAAGAAAACTTCTTAGATCTTCCCTCAAACTGGAAGCAATAAATATAATTTTATTTCAGCTACAGTTGAAGACTCATACTGTAAATCAACGTCTATCAGGCTGGGCACAGTGGCTCATGCCTGTAAAATCCCAGCACTTTGGGAGGCCGAGGCAGGTGGATCACTTGAGGTCAGGAGTTTGAGACCAGCCTGGCCAACATGGTGAAACCCTATCTCTATTAAAAATACAAAAATTAGCCAGGCGTGGTGGCACACACCTGTAGTCCCAGCTACTGGGGAGGCTGAGGCAAGAGAATCGTTTGAACGCAGGAGGCGGAGGTTGCACTGAGCCGAGATTGTGCCACTGCACTCCAGCCTGGGTGACAGAGCGAGACTCCGTCTCAAAATAATAATAATAATAATAAAATCAATGTCTATCAGATGAGTGTGCATGGGATTTACTGTGGAGCAGGCATAACTTCCTGGAAGAAAGAAGTAAGAAGTATAGTGTAACATCATGCTGGTGACAAAGAAAGGCAATGCTTATAATGGTGTTGTATTTTACACTATCTGGAATCACTTTATTACAAATTCAACCAGAAGATCATTAAGTGAATTGTTCGTATTAAAACTCTCAAATAGGTAAAAGTTTTGTATGTTATGAATACAATATATCTTTAAAAAGAACTTAGTTTACTGTGGAGTCATTTACCTCAAATGGTAAAACTTAAAAAAATCATTGATTTCCCACACTAGTCATTATTTTCTGAGTGGAGTAATTATCCGAACAAACTTTGAAAAGCTTTTTAAACAATCAGAGAAAAGGTGTTTAATGTCCATAATACAAAAGTAAAATGTGAAATCTATTAGTGTCAGGATAATTGCTATTTTCATCAAGAAAACTGTTAGTAGCTCAATCAACAATGCCTACTCTATGATGATGTTGGGAACATGTAAACATTTGAACTTGTTTACCATCTTTAAAGGAGAAATTAGTGTTTGTGATTTACATTCTGCATGAATCAAGAGGGACTTTAAAAATCTTCCCTTGATAGAGATAAGGTTCTAAAATTAACAAGTAAGGTGGAACTGAGTATAACAAAAAGTGCCATTGAAAGTCCATCAAATCATTCATGAAATAGAGTGTGGTATACAGCAGAAGCATCCTCTGGCATTGAAATGTCAGAGAGAAGCCCTCTAAAAGAAAATGATATTTATTCAGCGCATTGCCATGAGAATACACATGCCACAGTAAACTAGGTGTGTATTCAAGGAGGTAAAGGAAGGCAAAGATTTTTAAAGGAAAACTGCAGGAGAACTATGTAATTGTTTTGAGATAATCATCCTTGGCTACAAGGGTCAATAACAAGGGTGATACTGGTCTGAGATTCGACAGACAGTTGCTGGGCAGACGTCCTCACAGAAGTATTTTTTGTGTAAGGCTGCAATGGCGTTTGTGCAAGATTGCAGATTTTGTGGGGTCTTTTGTCCTAGTTTTGTTGTCAGGAATACAAGTGTGAGAACCCTCTCTTCATAGCCTTCCCTGCCCTATTCGTCAGGATTTTTGTTTGTTTTTTTAAACACAAACGACTCCATTTTGATTCTTACAACTTTCACAAGAACAAATATTTATTCAATTGAGGACCAATTGAAGTAGTTGGCTTGTGTTTAGGGGTCAATTACATGAAAAAACCCGTGTTTTCAGGCACGAGATCACTCCAGGTCAGCTGAGGTGCTCACACTCTGAGAGGCATGTGGAAACGGAGACTGAATCAATTGTAGATTTGTGTGTCCCATTTCAAACTCATTCTCATGTTGCAGAATGCAGAGGGTGACTCTTACTATGTATATTGTTATGATTATCATTGCTGTGTCTCATTTTATTTCTTCCTTTGGTTCAGTTAAATATCGGTTTGTTGAAATTCCACTAACACAGATTTTATAAGAATTTTACTTTGAGAATAGGTAAGAAGGCACAGGTAGGACAGTGAGTTTCTAGTAAAACACAGCTAGTGCCGAAGGGCCACTAAATAATGAGTTCAATAAATGCAAATGCTGTTTTAATTTTTATTTTGAGATGGAATCTCACTCTACTGCCCAGGCTGGAGTTCAGTTGCACCATCATAACTCACTGCAGCCTAGCACTCTTGTGCTAAAGTGATCCTCCCACTTCAGCCTCCCGAATAGCTGGGACTGCAGGCATGCACCACCACACTCTGCTATTAAAAAATTTTTTTCTTTGGTAGAGATGAGGTCTCACTATGTTGTCCAGGCTGGTTTTAAACTCCTGGCCTCAAGCAATGTTTCTGCTTCAGCCTCCCAAAGTGCTGGAATTGTAGGCATGAGCCAACACAACCGGCTAGATGCTTTTGTAAAAGGACCAAAATATGACTGTTTTATAGCAGCAATTACATTGCAATTACCATTGACTTTTAAAGACTTGGTTTGATTCTGTTAATCCCTTCAAGCATGTTCCTGAAAGTTTTGGTATTTCAAAGTGGGCTGTAAACAAAAAGAACCTGAAAAATCTCTGCTTTAGATTTATTTTCATTAATTTAAAATTATCTAAATTAATCTGAAATTTTTCCCCCTGATTAAATTGTCTTCCTCACTCAGGAAGAATAGATAATAGAAACAGAGTACCCAATAAAGTTATCTGTGGGTTGTGGAGAGAGTATTGGTGCTTGCAGTATATTTGGAAAGAGGCACAATTGGAGAAAAAAAAATGCTAGAGGAAATCTGAGAGTTACTGAAGTCATTTAGATTAGAGAAGAACTCTGCAATTTAAGAACTCCCTGTAAGTTTAGGCCAGATGCAGTGGCTCACACCTGCAATTGCAGCACTTTGGGAGGCCGAGGCGTGCAGATCACTTGAGGTCTGGAGTTCGAGACCAGCCTGGCCAACATGGTAAAACCCTGCCTCTATTAAAAATATAAAAATTAGCCTGGTGTGCATCAGAGTGAACAGGCAACCTACAGAATGGGAGAAAATTTCTGCAATCTACCCATCTAACAAAGGGGCTAATATCCAGAATCTACAAAGAACTGAAATAAATTTATAAGAAAAAAAACAACCCCATAAAAAAGTGAGCAAAGGATATGAACAGACACTTCTCAAAAGAAGACATTTATGCAGCCAACAGACACATGAAAAAATGCTCATCATAACTGGTCATCAGAGAAATGCAAATCAAAACCACAGTGAGATACCATCTCATGCCAGTTAGAATGGCGATCATTAAAAAGTCAGGAAACAACAGACGCTGGAGAGGATGTGGAGAAACAGGAACGCTTTTGCGCTGTTGGTGGGAGTGTAAACTAGTTCAACCATTGTGGAAGACAGTGTGGCGATTCCTCAAGGATCTAGAACTAGAAATACCATTTGTCCCAGTGATACCATTACTGGGTATATACCTAAAGGATTATAAATCATGCTACTACAAAGACACATGCACACGTATGTTTATTGCGGCACTATTCACAATAGCAAAGACTTGGAACCAATCCAAATGTCCATCAATGATAGTAATCCCAGCTACTTGGGAGGCTGAGGCACAAGAATAGCTTGTGCCTGAGAGGTGGAGGTTGTAGTGAACCAAGATTGCTCCACTGCACTCCAGCCTGGGCAACAGAGCAAGACTCCATCTCAAACAAACAAACAAAAAACAAAAATAACTCCCTGCAAGTTTAAAGAGGATTCTGAAATAAAGAGCAAGACTGTTTGTTGTTCTGTAGAAGAAGAAATAAAGAAGAAACAATTAGATGTTAATGAGTGAAGGTTGGTCTTGCTACTTGGAAGAATTTTTAAGTTCTCATCCTATTCTTCTACTTTCTTTCCCAATACCATTTATTAGTCATAGCATTGTTAAGTTTTTGTGGGTATTTGTAAGCTAAAATATTGTTCCACAAGCTTTGGGAGAGAACTGACATTGGCTCTGAAGGATGTGTTCACATGTGGTTAGTTAGGGAAGGGCAATGGGAGGAGAGATATTTCTTTGGGGTCTTCTCCAGCCACTTAGGAAAGTGACACATGGCTAGTCAATCTTGAAATCCAATGACCAAGAGTCACTGGATAAATTTGGTAAAGCTTATCCATCTCAGAAGTATTTAAAGACTCTGTAAGATAATTCTCCCGCTTTTGAGAGAGATAAGCCATTACATCTAAGAGTGCTCACAGATAGAATCTTTTGAGGAAAGAGTGATGGGACCGTGGGGTCTAACTCTGTGCTAGATTCACTTTCCCTTTTGGGGGGTTCCCACTTCAAGGTTGTTTTGGCTTTGGTTGGGGATACCCTCTTATTTAATATTTCAATTCAACCAGTACAAGATGGATTTTTTTTTTTTTGAGACAGGATCTTGCTCAGTCACCTAGGCTGGAGTACAGTGGAGCAATCACTGTGACCTCGACCTCCTGGGCTCAAGAGATTCTGCTGCCTCTGCCTCTTGAGTAGCTGGGACTATAGGCATGCACCACCATGCCCAGCTATTTTTTAAAAATTTTAATTTCTTTTTGTAGGGACAGGGTCTTGCTATGTTTCCCAGGCTGGTCTTCAACTCCTGACCTTGAGCAATCCTCCTACCTCTGCCTCCCAAAGTGCTGGGACTACAGATGTGAGTCACCACACCTGGCCCAAGATGGAATGTTTAAACAGGACTTTACTAAAGCTCTGGGTCTATGGCAGAAAACCAACAAAGAGAACCTTAAGGAGACAGTCAAATTAAAAGTAGAGTTGACTCATCAGTAGGGTTTCAAGAAAAACAGCCAGTTTTCTTTCAGCCCCACCTTTGTCTTATCCTCCCTAGGAAAACTAAAATAAGCAGATCCCTCTCTCCTACTTTCCAAGGCTCATTTCCCTTTCCCTGTTTGATGACCTGCCTTTTCTCTTGATGACAGACACTATGATGACCTCATTCTCTGGGAAAGACCCTGTACTTTCCCTCATGGAGATGGCCTTTCCCTTGCAGACCTGGCTGGGGCAGCCATGTCAGAGCATATCACCATGCCCCAGACAATCAAATACACTAAGAGGCACACACATTTAGCAACAGGGGGTCATTTCCTTACAGTGTCTTAGAAATCAGATATTTACAAGATTAATTTACAATAACAAGAAGCCCTTGTCTGCAGCTGCAGAATATTTGTGGCCTCTCTCAGAGCCTGGGAGACACACTTGACATAGTGAGGACAGGTCACCTGTATCAACCCTCCCCCAGAATTAGGTTGCTATTAGTTGACTCCAGGGATATCACTTACCTCTATCTGATGAGATGAGCAAGTGGCCTTTATGCAGCTGCCATCACATCACCCTGAAGGCTGAAGTTTAGCTCCAGAGACTAGCAGTGGATGAAAATGGAGAGAGAGAACTAAGGTAAAATAGGGAGCCACATTTCATGGTATTGAAATTGAATATGGAGAGACTGATGGTCTGCCTTCTTTCTTCCAAATTCTTGATGTTCTGTCTTTTTCAGGGACTCTCACTGGATGACTGAAATAAGTGATATGCTTTCTCTACTTTGGAAAAGAGGGACAGCTGGGAGCATGACATTGCTAAACTCTTTCTTTCTGGGAGTGGCCTTGTCATCTCAAAGTAGATGCAGTTTCTCAGAGAAGTCCCAGAAGAGGCAAAGTTCTTCTTGTCCCTATTAGAGAGAACTAAATAATAAGAGAGTTTATTAATAATGTTTCAGATACTTAAAGTTATTATAAATAATTCCCACCACCCCGTTTTGAAGTCGGTACTATTGTTATCTCCATTTTACAGATGATGCAATAGTAGTAGCTCAGAGACTGGTAGTGACTTGTCCAACATCACTCAGGTGAAAAGTGGTGGCATCAGGATTTGAACTCAGACCTGCATGACCCACATCCTTTTCACATCAGGAGCCTGGTTTCAGGAGCTGCAATGCTTTGAATGTGTAACTACTTTGATTTTGGCACCAATTTTTTCACTTTTAGAAGTGCTATTTGGTGTCCGTATTGAGTCAATTACAATTATTATTATTATTTTTTATTTCAGAGCCTTTAGAGAACTGTGTGACAGCTGGGGGAGATGGGTAGGGCAGGGCTGAAAATCTCTGACCCTGAAGATAGAAATATGCTTTTATAGGCACCCAACACCCCTGCTTTAAGGACAGTGAGGTGCTGAGAGGACCAGGAGGATCTTTTCTTGCATTGCTTCTTTAAGTATTTTAGTTGTACAACACACCTGACTGTTTGCCTCCATGCGGGTTATGGAATTCCCTGAGCCACTTTTATAAATTCCCTAGGTCATGAGAACCTATTCTCTTTCTAGAAACCATATTCTACTACTAGAAAGAGAACCATATTCTCTTTCTAGTAGTTCTACATTAGCCCATTACTTAGGAATTCTTGTTCTTAATCTTTCAGAAGCATTTGGAAGGTAACTTCTCTCAACTTTCCTCTTTTACTGTACTCCCAATGGAGAATGAAGGTCTTGACTGATTTGTAGAATCGGGAGAAGGTACACAGTATATGTGAATAAACCTCCCTCCCTCCCTATTTCTCAGGCCAGCCTGACCCTAGGAGGCAGGAATTCTTCCTATGCTCCCGTCTTCGCTGTAGGACCCCCTAACTGGGTTGTGGTCCATGCCTGGCTTCCAAAGGAAGGTCTAGAGGCCCATCTCTAACTGTCTTCACCAACAAGGCTTGATTTGGAGACAGAAAATCTGCTTGCAACAGTCTGCATAACTGTTTTCTGTGCAGTCCCAGACTATCTCATGGGTGTCTGGCTGAAGACTAAAACTCACTGGGTGGGAAATCCGTTGGCCCTGGGTCCGGCTGAAGTTCTGCAATCCACCCTTATAGTAATAGAGCTTAAAATTGATATCTACCAGCCAATTTCTTCATTTTGTTTCTCAACTTGTTCCAAAGCCAGAGTGGGGGATAGATGGGTGGGATTTATCAGCCCTCTGAGACCTCAACAGTGAGATGTGCACACACTGTGGACTCTCAAGCAATTGTGAAGAGTCTGAATTTGTGAAATGGCCAAATGACGATTATCTGGGAGAGCTGTATGGTATTTTCCCAGTTAACCAAGTGTTACTAAGTAGCCAAGTGGTTCTCAATCCTGGCTGCATGTCAGAATTACCTGGGAATGTTTTTAAAAATTCTGATGACTTGGGCTCATTGCTGGAGGTTCTGACTTACTTCTTCTGGGAATAGTGTTTGAATATAGATTTTAATAAAAACTCCAGGTGAGTCTAAAGTGCAGATAAGAGCTGCTGAAGCCTCCTTATTTAACAGATCAGTGTTTCCCAAAGTATAATGCTTGTAACACTCAGTGTGTGAGTCGGCTTAGATAGCACAAAGTTTGGCTTTGAAAACACTAAAACATATTGTGAAAAAGTTTACCTTTCTAATTTTCTATTAATTCTTCTGATTAGATTAAAAAGAATGTCTCAATATGGTGGTAGTAGATGCCTAACACCTATCTTTTAAAAGACAGTAGATATCAAGTTCACACAATAGTATGTATTGAAAATTATTGATAGTCTTTAATCTTTTTTTACAATTTCTATCTATTTATGGTAGGTGATACTGGCTTTCCATTTATGGTGGGGATATGAAGTTTTCTTTAAAAAATCAGTGGCTCTCCATCTTGGCTTCACATTGAAATCATTTTAGGAGCTTTAAAAAATAATGATACCTGGATTTCATCTTAGGCATTGGGATTTTCAAAAGCCCCCCAAAGGTGTAAAACTGCAGTTTTAAAGTGCGTCAGTTTAGTGCTCCTCAAACTTTAATATGAATTACCTGGAGATCTTGTTAAAATTCAGATTCTGGTTCGGCAGGCTGGGGTGGGCACGGTGATTCTACATTTCTTGCAAGCTCCCAGGTGATGCTGATGCTGCTGATAGGCGGGCCATGATTTGAGGAGCAAGGCCCTTGTGGGACCTGCTTCTGTACTTTAAATATTTTCATAAAGTAAACAATGCTGTCTCAATTTATTTTTTATGGGAGGAGTGCAAATCTTCTTAAAATGGGTATTAGTCTTCTTGTTCAAAAGTCATGGCCAAATAGTTTCAGCACCTTGGACAGAAGCGCAGGCAATTATTTTAAAGGGCTAGTGCCTAAGCTGAAGAAGGAAAAAGAGTTAAAAATCTCTTGTGTATTAAAGCATTTGTAAAATAGTGATGTTGAAAATATTATTGAAGATTGTGAAAGAAAGTTTAAAAATAATTATGCCTCTTTTTAAATGCCTACCCTGCTGGTAGACCCTGTATTGTTTTATCTGCCATCTTGCAGGGCTAATGCTCTGCCAGATATCAGACACATTAGTTGGGTTATGAAATAGAACCATACAGTATTATGCACTGATGATTTCTGGCTCCTCATTAATTGAACTAGAAGATGGCTTTAGCCTAAATATCAACCTTGGATGATGAAAAGGCTAATGGGACCAAACTGCAAATTCAGGAGAGAGAGTGTGGAATGTCAACAACAGCATGTCAAAGTGGCCTGAAATGAAGTGGCTCTTGGAGTCAGACAGAACTGAACTTGAATGCCAACTCATGAATTACTCACTGTGACCTTGAGTATGTTTAATTTAATCCCCATGAGATTCAGTGTTCTCCTCTGGATAATGGAGGTAACAACACAGTCTTTCAAGAATTGTGAAGATTAAGTGACATAAGAAGATCACATCAGTTTCTTACTTCAAACTTTTCAATGGCTTCCCACCGAATTCCTTTTTAGGGACCACAAAACTCTACATGTGATATGGTTTGGCTCTGTGTCCCCACCCAAATCTCATCTTGTAGCTCCCATAATTCTCATGTGTTGTGGGAGGGATCCAGTGGGAGACAATTGAATTATGGGGGCAGATCTTTCCCATGCTGTTGTCATGATAGTGAATGGGTCCCATCAGATGGTTTTAAAAATGGGAATTGACCTGCACAATCTCTCTTTTTGCCTGCCACCATCCATGTAAGATGTGACTTGCTCCTCCTTGCATTCTTCCATGATTGTGAGACTTTCCCAGCTATGTGGAACTGTGAGTTCTCCATTAAACTTCTTTCCTTTGTAAATTGCCCAGTCTCAGGTATGTCTTTATTGGCAGCATGAAAACTGACTAACACAACATGATTCAGCTCCTCCCTATCCCTTCCTTCTTTTGTTCCACACCACTCTACCCCTGGATCACTAGGTTTCAGCAATATTAATCTTCTAATTGTTCCATGAGCACCCAAGGTTATTCCAATCTCAAGGCTTTTGTGCTCTCTGACCCCTTTGCCTAGCATGCTCTTTTTATGACTTTCTGCTTTTAATTTGGATTTCAGTTCTGTTGTCACCTTCTCAAATAGACCTTCTTTGACTCATTTATCTATCTAGTGTTATTTCTGCCTGACCTTAGTCACTTACAATTATTTATTTCCAGCACTTATCACTACTTGAAATTATCTTATTTGCTTTCTTATGTACTGTGTTTCTCATTACAGTGTACGTGCTAAAAGGTCAGGGGTCTTATCTATCTTGTTCATTAATGAATCACTATGCCTAGAGTAGATCTTGACACATAGTGTATTTCAATAAATATTAGTCAAATAAATAAATTACTAGAGAAGTGCCTGGGACTTGTTAAATGAGTGCCTACTCTCTTGACTCTTTTCATCTCCATCTCTAAAGGTGTTCAAGGTGACAGCCTGGTCATTGGAGATGCTAAGGAATAATATAAGAAACTTCTGGCCAGGCACGGTGGCTCATGCCTGTAACCCTAGCACTTTGGGAGGCCAAGATGGGTGGATCACTTGAGGCCAGGAGCTTGAGACCAGCCTGGCCAATATGGTGAAACTCTGTCTCTACTTAAAAAAAAAACAACAACAAAAAAAACAGCTGTGCGTGATGGCACGTGTCTGTAGTCCCAGCTACTTGGGAGGCTGAGGCAGGAGAATTGCTTGAACCTGGGAGGCAAAGGTTGCAGTGAGCTGTGGGCTGAGATCACGTCACTGCCCTCTAGCCTAGGCAACAGAGTAAGACTCTGTCAAAAAAAAAAAAAAAAGAATAATAGAGGAAATTTCTAACCATGAAGATTTCTAACCATGAAAGTTTAAAGCAAGCTTGCAGAGGTATATAATCTTTCTACATTTCTGGGAACTGTACAGAAAGATCATTGGAAAGAGGATCTACTAACATCTAGGTTGTGTAGCTTTGGATGAGGGGCTCTCTTGGGCCTTAGCTTTCTTTTTTGATCTTTGAGTGAAACAGTCTCTAAGATCCTCTGCGACTCTCTAATGGTTCAGTGATAGTAAAAGAAGAATCTAACCTTTGTGGTTATTCTGTGTTTGCTTCCTGTCTCACTTTACTCTTGATCTATTCTTTACTGCCTTATGCCCTGGGGTCTTCCCACTGTGGACTGCACCACCTGCTCTTTTTTTCTGGCTGGCTTCTGTTTGAACTTGGCCAGTGGGCGGCATCAGCATGATATCAGAGGTAAGGAAGAAAGAGGCATTCCTTCTGCTCTGGCATCGTATCTCTGGCTGTGGTGTGGCCTCTTCTGGGTGGAAGTCCCCTCCTACAAGGCTCTAGACCTCACTGAGGTCCACTATCATCCTTTCCTCTCATTGCTTCATTAGGAGAGGTAAAGCTTCCTGTTATCTCTAGTTCCAAGGTACCTCAACAGCTAATGGAAAGCTTCCTCACAGGAAGCTTCACCTCTCATAAGTTCCCCTAATCTTGCTCAAGCCATTGTTAGCAGTTTTTTGGTTAAAGTCATTTCATGAAACCATCTGATTGAGATTTGTTTCCCTGTAAGACTCTGATCGACAACCCATTTTGAAATATATCCAGAAAAGCAGATTCTAAGAACTCCCACTGAAAATCATTTGTGGTGTTAATAGACATTTCTGTAATGATTTCTTCTTTGGGTTTAATCTGGAACCCTCATACTGCAGTTGAAGTCTCACATCCTCTTGTTCCATCTCCAGTGGAGAGAAATGTCATGTTACTGCCATTCTCTCGGTAACAAAGCTCCAAAGACATGGCAACTCCTCATGCAGAGTTGATGAGAAGACATCTTTCTTCCCGGTGGCCTTATTTACTCCTTCTAAATCAGAACATTCCCCCCATCTGCTTTTTTTTTTTCTTTTGGCATGACAGTGACACATTCTGCCAATAAGCCCAGGAAATTCACAGTATCTATTTATCCCGGTAGACACGAGCCTCTTATCCCCCTTGTTGTGTCTGGCAAGTACTTGGGATTAATTGCACACTCTCCGAAGAGGCCGGACTATCACATTTAGCTGAGTGCCCTAATAAAAGGATTATTATTTAATGGTTCAACCTCCTTCAACTCTCCTTTGTCCTGCGTCCCTGAATTGGAGAACAAAATTAATGAGGCTGCTGTGGCCATGCCCAAGAGCTTCTGTTTGCCACCCTTTCAGCAAATTCTTTGCTTTTCTGCACTTCCCCCTCAACTCCTAAGTCACTTTTATTCTCCAAGTTGATGCAAAGATGGATTGTGACAATAGTTTGTGGGTGGCTGTCAGAATTGATGGTGGTTTGTGTGGGAAAATGCATAGCAAGTTTGAGAGCTATGGTTAGGATTCCACATAGAGTCAATTAAAAAAAGTTCTACTCACAAGGAAAGGTCAAGCTGAGAGTTTTAATTATGAGGCTGTTATAATATATATCATGCCTGAATGATCTGGGTTTGAAGAGTTGCAAAATTATGCAATGCACCCAACTCTAAAATGGGCATAAAAACAATGTGATGTTTTGGGGGAATGACTTAGAATTTTGCAAAGAAGATAATGAGGTGAAGTGAAAAGGATGGAGTGTTGAGTGACCTGGGTTCCATTCAGGCCCAGATCATTGACCTCTTTGGGACTAGCATCCTCACCTATAAAATGATGTACAATTGGAGGCTTTTTAAAAAACTCTGCTACTAATAATCACTTTATAAGTTACCTACTGGAATTATAATTAGCTCCATTTTATGGAGAGAAAATTGAGACTCAGAGAGAGAGAGAGATTGAGAACATTGCTCAAGTTCACATAGCCAGCAAAGTTATAGCCTGTAATAACTGACTCCAAATCTTGGGTTCCTGACTATAAGAGTTTCTGCATACCTTGAAGACAACTGGAAAAAATTTAAATTATGCACCGTTTTCCAGATGAGGATAGTCCTTAGGAAATCTCCAAGGACTTGCTCAAGGCCATTCATCTAGTAAATGGTGGAGCTGGGACATGAACTCGTGACTGTCTGACATCAAAGCCCAAGCTCTTAGACATGATGCTGGATTTCCAGTTATGATTATTAAAAAATCATCCTTCACTGTCTCAAAGATGTACAGAGGAAGTGATCAGAAGAGAATTCAGATTTATACCCAGTAAACTACCTAAATGAGGATTGTAGGGAGCACAGTTCAGTGGTCTTAAATTCTGAACTATATCTGCTAACCAGGAGACAGATGGAACTCTGGTTTTATTCTAGCACCCAGCACAATGTATAAGAAAGATGTCCGCTTAAATGTTAAATGTTTAAACCAGCATTCTGCAATTTGGAGGATATCATGCTTAGTGAAATGAGTCAGGCACAGAAAGACAAATACTATATGATTTCACTTATATGTGGAATCCAAAAGAGTCAAACTCATAAAAGTAGAGAGTAAAGTGATGGTTACCAGAGGCTGGAAGTAGGTGAGAAGCAGGGAACGGGAGATGTTTGTCAAAGGGCACAAAGTTTGTTAGTTGGAAGAAATAAATTTTGAGATCTATTGCATAGCAAGGTGAGTGGAGTCGGTAACAATGTATGTTTCAAAATAACTAAGATAATAAATTTCAAATTTCTCACCACAAAAAAATGATAAGTGAAGTGACAGATGTGTTAATTTAGCTTGATTTAATTATTCCACATTGTATACATATATCAAAACATCACATTGTATCCCATAAATGTATACAATTATGATTTATCAATTAAAAATAATAGTAATAAAAAATCAGCATACTGCAATTGCTTGAACATAGATGCAAATACCAAACACCAAGTGTGCACCATATTAGAATTTATTATAATACAAACAAGTCCAAACACAATATATAATCTAATTAAGAAAATATGAACATTTGCTTTTTTTCTATGGTAACTTTCTATTCCATTCTCTGAACTGGAATAGCCAACATTAGAGTCTTTTATTCACTTCGGGTAGGCTCCCCATGTTGAACCAGGAGGTACCAAATGTGCAAAGTGATCTTTTCCAATAGCAGGGTGTTTGCAACACACAAGTTCATGCCCACTCCGGTCTGTCTTTTATGGTTTGTCTGTCATTCCCCTCATTTCCTTCCCCATGAGACATTTCAGCCATCAAGTTGTTCAATAAAAAGACACAGCATGGTGGTGCGTATCATCATTGCAATGTCCAACCAAGGACACAAATCATATAGCAAGAGAGAAGCTAGTTAACTGTCTTTGAAAGAGGCACCACAAAAACCCACGATAAGGCAATTGCTTTAGTGCCACCAGCAGCAGCCGTTTACATGACAGGCTTCAAAGTTCAAGGCTTTATTGTCAAAACTGGCCTGAAAGAAAAGGCTTACAAGTTTTTAAAGTTTTAAAGTTAAAAAAACCCATTTCATGATGTCCATAATTATTACTATAAATAATAATAAATTAAAAGTCCTTAGATAGTTTGAAATAAATTTTAAGAGATATGAATCAACCTAACCCAATGGGCATTCATTTGCATTTTAAGCAGAAGACAGCAATTCACTAGAGTGCCTTCGAGAATTGGACCTCTTTTAAATATCATGTAGCAAAATATAAAATATATTCAGAGGAAAAGAGATCACAATACCACGTGGTAGAGCCTCTATCATCGAGAAGTAATAAATTAAAGTGTCTGAGGAAAATGTTCCCTATGCACACCCAGTTTTTAAACATCAACAATTAATTGTTACGCACAATTAAAAATATGGAGTAGAGAGCATGGAGAGTCACATACATATTTTCCATCTTATATACATTCTCAAAAAGGAATTGCTTAACCTTTGGAGATATTGCACTTTGACTCATTCAGGTGTAGCTCAAACTAGCATTTTTCAGAGCTACATGTTTAAAAAATAAATAAATATATATATATATATATTCAGTATAGGTAGCCTTTGGTCAATGTCCATTCATAAGGGGGTGTGGTGGCATTGCATCACACACACATTTAATGAACACATGTTCAATTACACGCGCTTGGCAAAAAAGAGACAGAGAGAAATGCAATTTAAGGGAGGTGAGGGAATCTGCTTACCATTCCACTCAATGAGCATACGCCCTGGGGAGCGTGGGAGATGGGAGATCTGTCCCTCAGTCAGACGACTTCCATGAACTTCTTTGAGTGGAAGCATCTTGATGCACCAGGGTGGTCTTGATGTTCTCAGATACATTAGAATCACACAATATGGTCCCTAAATGAGAGCCAATTCTGTCTTGTCATCAACCAGAGAAACAGCAACTTGTTCCAATGCTAGAGAAAAACTTAGCTGTGTTAGGTTTTGAAAGCAATGGAATATAATCTCCAACATGGCTCTTTTTTGAGGATCTTTTGCAAAGGTAACTTCGGCTCTGTAAGGTTTTATCTTTTGCACTGACTTTAGAATCTAATCCTTGGCTCTGATGAGATTCTATTGCAATCCTTTAAAAGGGGTAAGAATTAGGATCTTCAGGACTAATATGACCTAAGTTTGTATTGAGTTAGTATTGAGAGCATTGGCTGAAGTTTAGGGTTTGTGTTGCCATGGGGCCTTTTCTTACCCCATTCATTTATTGCAAATTCCCTTAAAAAAGATAGACATGTCTTCCAACTTAGGGACAAAATGCAGTAAAAATCCAGCCTGAGGAACTAAATATTCCAGGTGGACTGTCTGCCGTTTTTTGGTCACCAAAAATGTCATGCAATTTCAAAGTCATTTTGGCAAATTTATTCCAAAACAGGCATGAATTCGAATACTGGGAATCTGAGAGAGAAGTTAAAAAAAAAAGAAGAAAAAAGAAACACTAAATAAGACGAATATAATCATGTGTGTGTGTGTGGTGCACACATAAGTAGCAATTTCCAGGGATGCCCCTATTCATTACATCCTAGAAATGTTCTTGCCTTGGACAGGCAAGGGTAGAATAAATAAACACACTTATATTTTATCATTTTACAAAGGATCTGGGTTAAATAGCTTTACCAAGAACTGGCACCACCCTTTTGAGCCATGTGCGTCAAAGGGCAGACGAGGCGTCAGCATGGGCACCTTTTGTGTCTGCGTTTGTGGCGAAATGGCAGCGCCAGCTGGGCTGTGAGACAGAGCTGAGAACACCTCCTCTCATACCCGCAGAGCTGCAGTTCCTGACCCTTGAATATTAAATTCAGTTCGGAAGTCACTTCAAATAAAACAATTTGGTGAGGGCCTCAGCAAGCAAGGAGGCAGGGTTGGCAACTTGACACGTAAAAAGGCTTCTCTAGGAAGCTGGAGTGATACCATAACAAGAAGCAATTTTGAGTAACGGGATCGTATGCAGCTGACACAGGGATGGGTTGAAACAATGGCAAGTGTGGGCTTAATTTTTTGTTTTTCTGGGCTCGAGAATTCCTCCTTTCCCCCTGCGCACCAGGCAGGGTCTTTGTTTTGGAGGAGATAGAGAAAATCTGTACATAATGATAAATAGAAAACTGCCTTTTAGACCCCAGGTTTGAGGTCACAGCTATGCGGGTTTGGAGATTTCCTGAAGAAGCTCTGGCCACAGTTTGGATGGGATCCAATACTCTTCTATTCCCACAGTGTCATTCTGAAGCTAGGAGTGCCAGAGCCAATTCAAGACCACAACCCTCTCTAGGACAAAGGGCACCTTGAAAAAAATCCTGAAATAGTCATTATTGTTAGCTCCTGGGAACAGCAGAGGGAAGTGATGAATGACCTCAGCTCTCGGAAGAAGAGTGCAGGCTCAGCTATGTGCTACTGGGGCTTGGTAAGTCCCATAAATGAAGGGTTCCCAGTGACTGTGGATGGTACCAGGGCGAAATCACAGACTACTTCTCTACTTTGTGTCCTAACTGGTCACAGGATGATGACACAAGCTCCAATGGCATCTTCAAACTGGTAGGAGCTTTTGCTGTCATTGCGACTCTGTGGAATAAATGCATAAGTAAAAACAAGCTTCATGCTCTCCGTTCTTCTCTTCCATCTCTTCTCATCTACCAGTCTGAGAATTGCCCAGTCTGCGGGAGACAGGAAATCGGATTAGCACTCTTAAGGAGAGCTGCTCAGCCATAGGATGGGACACCTTCCCATCTGGAAATGGATTAGACAGAGGCAGTAGTTGCCACACCTATGGAATCACGGGGATACTTTTATAGGTTTTCCATTTTTGTCATACTGGTACACCAGCATCTTGATGCAGTGTGAGTTTGCCGGCGAGATCCAGGGGCTACTTGTTATGGAAAAATTATGATTGGTGTAGAACTGTACAGGTTGCTTCTGGCACTTGAAGAAAGCCTTGAGCGTGGCGGCTGCCATGGTGCGGAACCGCTTGCTGATGAAGCAGTAGAGGAAGAAGTTGATGGCTGTGTTCAGAAGGGCTAGCATGTTGGCAATGTCGGACATGATGTGCACCAGCCAGCGGTTCTGGATGGGCGCTCCATAGAGGTGGTAAAGAATCATGATGATGCGGGGGGCCCAAAGTGTGGCAAAGATGGAGGTAATGGTGAACAAGATGGCGGTGGTCTTCCCCGTGGAGTAGCCACGGAGACGAAAATTGCTCTTCCTCCTGAGCTTGTACACAATGATTGAGTTCAAGATGAAGAAGATGGAGCAGGGCACCAGGTAGACGGTGAAGCAGTGGATCCAGATGAGGACGTGATGCACAGAGGTGCTGATGTAGTCTTCAGTCCAGATGTTGGGCCACCAGTAATAGGGGATGCTGGTCAGGAAGCAGGTGATGTAAACACTTACAATGACTTTCCGGGTGCGGGCTGGATATGAGACCGTGTGGTACTTGAGCGGGTGGCAGACAGCGATATACCTGTCAATGGTTAACGGTACAGTAATCCATATGGAGGTGTGGATGGATGAGAATTCCAGCACTTCTATGATCTTGTCGGGGACCTGAGGCATCTGCATGTTCAAGATGAAATCTTCCAACAGGAAGTCCACAAACACTATGAAAAAGAGGACCAAGATGTCGGCAGCAGCGAGTGCCAAGAGATAGTTGTAGGAGGACTTCTGCCTTCTTGCCACCAGCTGGGAGAGGATGATCACTGTCAAGATATTTGCTGTGGAGAGAAGAAAAACTGGTTTAGCTCTGAAGCAAAGATGACTTCGTTGGCTCCTATGGGGGCCCTAGGCATATGTTTATTTTGCACTCCCATGGAAGTGAAAATGATTGAATCAATGCTTTTGAGGGACAACCTCAGCATTACAAATAGCACCTCATACAATTAGTGGATACTATTTTAAAGTTATGCTTATATTCTAACACAACCATGAGAGGCGGTGCCTCCATTCTCCTCATCTTAGAAGTGAAACTGGGGCTCTGAGAGCCTCACACAGCCATGAGAGGCGGTGCCGCCATTCTCCTCACACAACCATGAGTGGTGTTGCCGCCATTCTCCTCACACAACAATGAGAGGTGGTGCCACCATTCTCCTCACACAACCGTGAGAGGCGGTGCTGCCATTATCCTCATCTTAGGAATGAAGCTGGGGCTCTGAGAGCCTCACACAACCGTGGGAGGTGGTGTTGCCATTCTCCTCACACAACCATGGAAGGTGGTGTTGCCATTCTCCTCACACAACCATGAGAGGTGATGCCGCCATTCTCTTCACACAACCGTGAGAGGTGGTGCCGCCATTCTCCTCACACAACTGTGAGAGGTGGTGCTGCCATTATCCTCATCTTAGGAATGAAACTGGGGCTCTGAGAGCCTCACACAACCATGAGAGTTGGTGTTGCCATTCTCTTCATCTTAGAAATGAAACTGGGGCTCTGAGAGCTTAAGCAACTTGCTTAGAGCTACACAGTTAATAATTCATGGTGATAGGATCCCCTGATCCCAAATCTCATGCTTTTTCTTTTGTTCAGTTGCATGAAGAATATGGGGCTGAGGTGGCATTTCCTGCTATATGTGTTCAGGAAAGAGACGGGACTATATAACCTCTTAAGAACCTCTTCAGAGCTTGGATTTTAGGATCTTTCCTTTTTAAGTAGATTTAAAATTGGAGGTGCAGAGAAGATCATGACCTTCAGATTAATTTAAAAGTAAATTACATTTGTTTTTGGAATAGGTAATCTACGTACATGCTACATAATCAAAAATAATAGCAAGGAAAAGTACATTTTCCTTCTACTCTTATTCTCCAATCATCAAAGTTCCCCTCCCTCAGGGAAATTACAGTTAATAAATAATCTATGCTTATATATGTCCATATAGTGTGCCTGCATTAGGTTGGTGCAAAAGTAATTGGCAAAAACTGCAATTACTTTTGCACCAACCTAATACATAGTTTTTGCATAAACAGCAGCAATGTTTTATTTTTTATGGGGTCAGATTTGTCTTGAAAATACATCTATATAATTTCTGATCAGTTTTTTTTAAAAAAAAAAGTCTCCCTGAATTAAGCATATTTAGAAAGTCATTAGGGACTCACTCTGAAATGATATTCCAATGGATAATATCTAGAAGTCATTCTACACATTTATTTTCATTCATTCTCACAGTCAACCCTGAAATTTGAACACCGATAATGCTATTTTGCAACCTAAGTTCTCAGAAAGCTTACATTACTTGTCTGAGGTCCAGTGGCAGAGCTAGAATCCAGATCTCTCTCTCAGTCTCTCTCTGTCTCTCTTCCTTTCTTGGTAGCCATTTAAAATGTTATACAATAGTTCACATGTAAAAATTCTTATAATAAACACACCTGCAAAACCTGGTGTGCTCATCACTCAGATTTAATACATTTTAACATTTTGCCATATTTACTTCAGCTCTCTTTAAAGAAAGAAATGACACTATAGATACAGTTGAAGTCTCCTCTGAAGAAGCCCTGTTCTCATTCTTTTCCATCTTCTTTCTCTAGAGGCAACCACCATGCTGCAGGCTGTGTGCAGTGTCCAGTGCCATGTCTGCATATTCTTTCTTTCTTTCTTTTTCAGAGACCCGGTCTTGCTATGTTGCCCAGGCTGGAGTGCAGTGGCTATTCACAGATGCAATCATGGTGCTTTACAGCTTTGAACTCCAGGGCTCAAGTGACCCTTGCACCTTAGCCTCCTAAGTAGCTGGGACTACAGGTGCACATCACTGTGCCCAGCCTTTTGCTTTCTTTTATACTGAAACTGCCATTCTATATACTGCTTTTGTCATTCAACATTGTATTTTTGAGGCCCAGTTTTGTTGCTACGTGAAGATCTAGTTCACTCAATTGAATGACTACATAGCATTTTGCTGTAGGAACTTACTGATTTATTTATTTATTTATAATTTATTATATTAAATATGTTCATTCATTTAAATTGGTTCCAGGATTTTGCTGTTATAAACCAAAGTTAATATCTTGACATGACTCTCCATGAGAAGTACTTATATATGAAAATTTCTCTGGGGTAATGTATACATGGAAGTGTATTTATTATGTTTTAGAGTATGTGCATCCTCATCTTTAACAGACACTGCTGAATTGCTTTGTAAAATTTTACTAATTTAGATTCCCAATAGCAGAATATGAGAATTCCAGTTGCTCCATATCCTCTCAGTATTACCAGTTTTTTTTTTTAAAGTCTATACTGCTCTTGTTCTTGTCCAAATCACTTTGAAATAACATTTTGGAGTGGTGGAGAGTTAAGATACTGATTATATTAATTAGCCAGGATTCAATCCCAGGACCAACATCCATGCTCAAAACCAGTCTGCAATATTGGTACTTATTCCCAGTGGGCTGGGGGTACCATGAAGATATGCTATACTGCACACAATGTAGAGAAAAATGGTGAGTATGTCCTATTTAAGTCACTGCTTCAGAAAAGAGACCCACTAAAGGTCTTTATATTTGTAAACTTGATATTTCAAAACTGCATAAATGCATTCATGCATTATGTACCTATTCTGAGCTGTGCCCTTGAAGGGGATGGTGAACAAAATAGACATGGTCTGTTTAGCCTGCATGGAGCTTAGATTCTGTTAGTCAAGAAAAACATCAGCTGAAGAGCCACGGAAGAAAATGCATTAACTGCAAGCTGTAGTGAACGCTATGAAGGAATGTTTTGGAGTAGGAATCAGAAAAATCTTTACTGAGATTTGGAAGACCAGGAAGAGGTTAAAAGGCAGAAAAGTTGGAAGGAGAAAGTGTTTCAAGCAAAGGAAACAGCATGTGCAAATGTTCTGAGGGGGAGAAGTATGAAGAGTTGGGTTTATTAAGACAAAGAATACTTATATTGAGTTCTGCTTGCTTTGTAAGCATCCTTGCATTTTATAGCTCTCTTTTATTAAACAGCCTTGCTGCGTTCTGTTGAAAAGCATTTCAAGATGTTTTATTCATCCAGAAATTTTTCCAAAAAGTATTTAGCATCTACTTTCTGTGGTCAAATACATGTGCATAGGCCTAAGGTGGACATACATTGGGTACTCTTGTGGATACACATAAAGTCTGTACTCAGAGAGTGGAGAAACATCATATAAGTGGCTAAGTATTAAAGAGATAAATGAGAACACAGTATATAGGAGCTGCTGGTGAATAGATACAGAAAGAAGGACAAAACTTTGGTGAAGGGTCCTGATTAAAGGCTTGGTTTCCAATCCCTGCTCCTCTGACCTAATCATATATAGTCAGAGCTTCATGGAACCCAAGCTGTAAAGAGGTTGAGTTCTAAAGGTCTATTGAATCAAGGGTATAGGAGCTCAGTTGCTAAGAGTGCGGGATCTGGGGCTGGGCTGCCTGGCTGTTATTACCACCTTGACTTTAGACAAGTTTATTCAGTATTTCTGTGCCTCAGTTCCCTTCTTTATAAAATGGGGTTAATAGTCTCTTCTTACACTGCCAATAAAGAAGTTTCCAAGATTGGGTAATTTACAAAGGAAAGGCGTTTAATTGACTCACAGTTCCACCTGGCTAGGGAGGCGTCACAATCATGGCAAAAGGCTAATGAGGAGCAAAGTCATGTCTTACATGGTGGCCAGCAAGAGCTTGTGCAGGGGAACTCCCCTTTATAAAACCATCAGATCTCATGAGACTTATTCACTATCATGAGAACAGCATGGCAAAGACACGGCCCCATGATTCAACTACCTCCCACTGGGTCCCTCCTATGATACATGGGGATTATGGGAGCTACATTTCAAGATGAGATTTGGGTGGGAACACAGTGAAACCATATCATGTGGTTAATAAGACTATCTACCTCATAGGGTTGTTCTGAGGGTTAAGTGAGATAATTTTAATAAAGTGGTTTAAACAGTGTCTGGCACGTAAGAAGTGTGTAATGGATGGTAGCTATTGACTGAGAGTCCATTCATGCAGCAAATATTAACTGGGCATTGACTATGCCAGGCATTGGATGAGGCTTTGGAGATACAGGTATTAACAAAGTGGACAGGTTCCCTTTTGCCATGGAGTTTATAGTATAATGAGGGAGACAGACAATAAATAAACACACATGCAAATACACAACAGAATGTCAGATGTGATACTAGGAAGAATAACACCAAGGGATGAGACAAGTTTATGGGGTAGTAACTTTTAGATTAAAAGTGATATTCCGGTCCAATCAAGGATGAAGAGAAGGGAGGCCAGGCACTGTGGCTCACGCCTATAATCCCAGCACTTTAGGAGGCTGAGGGTGGTGGATCGCTTGAGGTCAGGAGCTCCAGACCAGCCTGGCCAACATGGTGAAACCCCACCACTACTAAAAATACAAAAATTAGCCAGGTGTGGTGGTGGGTGCCTATAATCGCAGCTACTCGGAAGGCTGAGGCAGGAGAATCACTTGAACTCGGGAGGTGGAAGTTACAGTGAGCCGAGATCGTACCACTGCACTCCAGCCTGGATTACAGAGTGAGACTGTCTCAGAAAAAAAAAAAAAAAAAAAAAAAGGGAAAAAAGAAGGGATCTAGGGGTCTGTCATGCAAATATTTGTGGGAAAAGAATTCTAGGCAGTGGGATTGGCAAGTGCAACAGCCTTGTGGTGGGAATCAGCTTCTTATGTTCATAGAACAGAGAGACATGAGAACGATTTCCCATTTTACACATGAGGAAACCAAGGCTTGGATTTTTAGATAATTTGCTCAAAGTCACAAACAGAACAAGTAAGGGAGCCAGAGAAAAATGAAAATGGTGACCCCAGCTCTGTCTGACTTTCTGTCTTGATAGATTCTGCTTTGTTTATTTTTGGTCATAGAAAAGGGTTCTCAGCATAAAGAATGCGTTTCCTGTTCCTTGGGTTGCCCCTGACTTAGAAAAGTGCCATATTTTCTTGCAACCTCTTTTTTCCTTTTTAATGAGACTGAGTTTCGCTCTTGTTGGCCAGGCTAGAGTGCAATGATGCGATCTCGGCTCACTGCAACCTCCACCTCCCAGGTTCAAGCAATTCTCTTGCCTCAGCCTCCTGAGTAGCTGGGATTAGAGGCACGTGCCATCACACCCAGCTAATTTTTTTTTTTTTTTAAGTAGAGATGGGGTTTCACCATGTTGGCCAGGCTGGTCTCGAACTCCTGACCTCAAGTGATCCACCAGCCTCAGCCTCCCAAAGTGTTGGGATTACAGGCGTGAGCCATCATGCTCAGCCACAACCTTTTTCCTCCCCATCCATTAAACAATGCCCACTTTCCCTTTCACATCCCTGCTTCCCAAGGAGGCAGGATGTATAAATGGCGGGATGTCCCCAGAAAAAGTGCTATATATATACACACACACACATACATACAGGTTTAAGTTCCTGGATAATATATATATACGTGTCTGTGTGTGTGTGTGTGTGTGTGTGTGTATATATATATATATATATATATATATTCTATAGAGAGTGACTCTCCCACTTTTTCTTCCTCCCCAGCTGAACCCTGTTTGAAGTGTGGTGCTAAAAATTCTCCATATCGAAGCTCTTTAAAAGTATTCCAACCCCATCTAATTAATGCTTTAAGTCAGGCAAGTCATCAATTCCAAGTGAAATTGCTAGGTATTCATATTTGACATTTCCTTAAGTTTCTAGTGATTGCCTCTCTTGAGAAACTAACCCGCAGACACTGAGTTTCCCATTTCTTTTGTACAGGTAGATTTTCCCCCAAGGCAACATCAAGAACATGTAGGAGATCCCTGGGGTGGGGTGGGAGAAAGAAGTGTGAGCTGAGGAGACCCAGAGGGGAATGGTGCGGTTCCTGTGTATTGATTTTCTGAAAAAGAAATGAAAAGGTAGAGCCTTCAACTCTTAAAAGCTTGACATTTGCTATAACTCCCCATATTTAAAATTTCTTTCATTTCCACAGTGGCACATTTTCCCCAAAGGGAAAGAGTGATGTTGACAGGGTCTGTGTGTATTTATAAGGGGTGAGTAAATGAAGAAACCGAAGTTCTCACTGCCTGAAATTCCATTTCTGAGCTTTCCTGTCAAACTGATCCAAGGATTCCATTGTTGAGGAAACCCAACCAATCCCATCCAAGCAAGCCCCACCGAACTTCACCACCAAAATGTCAATGCTTCTGAAAAGCAAATCCTTTCTGTCAATGGTGTCGTCAGACAGGTTTAAGTTCCTGGATAATAAAAAGCCCATGTTTTGTGACTGCAAAGCTTCTTGGTTATATTCTTGAGGGAATTCATTTCCCGTATTTTGCAGCTTACTGTGCTCAAGCTTGGGAGGATTTTGGGAAGTGGCTGAGAGAACAACACAGGTTTTGTTGTCAGACCACACCACTGAATCGTCTGCTGGCCCAGAGAGAAAGGGTCAAGGTCTTCTAGAGGTATTTTCTGTGTCTGTGATGACTAAGGGGTCCCTGCAGGTTCCTTGGAAGAAGCAGCTGGACTGGGAGTTCTGAGTTTATATCTTTTAGTTCTGCTACATTGCCTTTTTCTTGTCTTTAAAAACTGTTTTTTCAATTACAAAAGTAATACACACTTGTCAAAAATTAAACATTATATCAGTGTCTAATAATAATAGTAATAGAATTTGTCTACTTTTATTGTGTATCCACTGTGCTCAGGGCACTTCTAAGCATCTTACACACAATATCTCACTTAATCTTCACAACTACCCTGTGTAGTGGGTACCATGATTTAAAAGCCCTGAGGTTCAGAGAGGTTAAGTAACTTGTTTGAGATCACACAGCTAGGTGGTGAGCCAGGACAATAAACCAAACTGTTAAATATATAAACTCAGGGGAGTTTATACATTTAATGACTACATTAGAAATTAGAAGGGGAAAGTCTGTCAAAACCCCATCTTCCATGGATAATGTGTCAGCTAGCCTTATAGGTGAAGCCTTGTGTACTATGCCCCCTGGTACACATGCCTCTAGGTAGTCTCCATGCCTTGAGTTGGAGCTGGCCCTGTAATTTACTTTTGACCAATACACTATGGCAGGACTGATACTGCATGACTTCTAAGGTTAGGTCATAAGTGGGTCTTTTGAACACATGCTCTTGGTATGCTCCTTCTTGGAACCCAGTTGCCTTTCTGTAAGAGGCACATGCCACTTAGGCCATGTGTAGGGCCTCTGGTTGAAAGCCTCAGTGAAGCTCATGGCCAATATCCAGCATCCACTGTCACCCATGGGAATGAGCCATCGTGGATATCCAGCTCAATAAAGGTCCCAAGTGGGTGTAGTCCCACTGCTCACTGGCTGCAAATGCATGAGAGACCAGAAGCAAGAACCACCCAGCAGAGCCCAGTCAGCCCAGGAACCATGACAAATAATCGTAAATTGTTGCTTCTAGCCTCTAAGTTTTGGGGTTTGCTATGCTGCAATAGATAACCAGAGGTTTCTTGGCCACTTGGTGTTTATATCTCCAGGATGCTTATATGCCCACAATAATAGTACAACTAGTAATAATAATTATCCCCACAAAATGAGATTATACAATAATATTGTTGTGCAACTTGATTTTTTTCACTTAGACATGAATAATAGATTTTTCCATATGTCAATGATATTCATGAAATATTCACCTATTGCTGGACATTACTTATTATGACTATTTTTGTTACTACAAGCTTCAAGTTCATAAAGCATTTTTGTGCATTTCTTTTGGATAAATTCCCAAAAGTAGAAATCCTGGTTTAAAGGGTAACACACTTTTCTTCCGTCTTTCCCTTTCTTCCACTTCTCTCGTATTCTCACTCCCTCTCTCCCTCCCTCCTAAAGGCAGCTAAGAGAATTTGTAAGATGGAAAAGAGCTCAAGTTGGAGGCTACAAAAGGATTTAGGTTAGATGTCAAGAAGAACTTTTTTGATTGCAATGGCAGTTATGTGAAGAAGAGCAGGCCACTCTTGAGCACAGTTGCTCAGTCCACAGGGGTCTTAAGAATAGGAAAGAGAATTGCTATTTGGGATCATTAGATTCCTGGCGTGACCTTCTACAAATCCTAGTTCTCTGCATCCTAAATTTCCGAAAAAAGAAGCCACTTACCCCTTTCAGTCACAATCCCCTGTGACTTAAAAGCATCTCTCCCTTTGCTTGAACCAGGGAGGCAGAGGTTGCAGTGAGCTGAGCTGGTGCCACTGCACTCCAGCCTGGGCGACAGAGTGAGACTCTGACCCAGAAAGGAAAGGAAAGGAGAGGAGAGGAGAGGAGAGGAGAGGAGAGGAGAGAAGGAGAAAAGAAAAGCATCTCTCTCTGACAAAGTTGCCATCTTTTGCATCAGAAAAGTCAGCGCTTATGTTATGCAGACTCCTGGCATTGTGGACAATTGCAGCGGTGTTATTTTACCTGCTTCTGGGAGGTGCTCCAAGGATGGCTTTTTAGGAAGATCAATTTCTAAGACTCCTACATAAGAAGTCAGCAATGCCGTTGTTTAGATCAGCTGAGGGGTAGAGACCGAATTGTATGATGGGGCACTGCCTCTGGTGGCTGCCACCTCCCTCACTGTTACCTGCCCCACTCTGGACCCTGGGATGGAGGAAGGGTAAATAAAAAGATGATGCTGACAAGACTCAGTGGTCAGTCTTTTAGCTTCTGCAGAAGGTGCTGGGAGGTCTCCAGGAGGTTCGGTGTTGAGTGGTCTCCTAGGATAGAAGCAGGAAAAAGTTCCCCAGGGCTGCTGTCCCACCATATGTTTCCAGTATCAGGCACTGACAGCTGGCCACTGGCCATCCTTGTTTTCTGTTTTTCCTCTTGCCCCAAGGCAGAAACCTGGGAATGTGGAGCTTTCTTCCTGCAGTTGGTTAGTAGAGGTACGAAGCTGGTTGTAGACTAGCCAGGTGGAGGTTAGGCAGTGGTACCCTCCTACCATGGGAAAGACAACCCCTTGGGAGGATGGCTTTCTGGTTCCCCAAAGGGCTATTTTTATTTTTTTGCTGGCTGACTCTTACCCAAAATATTTGGGTACCTAAGAACCTATCCTAGTTGGGAGCATAGTGGCTAAGAGTACGCTGTCTGGAGGCGGCCAGCCCAGGTTCAAATCCCAAGACAGCCATTTACCAACTGTGTGATGGTGAACAAGTGAGCTGATGTCTCTGAGCCTCAGTTCTTACATCTGTGAAATGGGCATTGTAATAAATAGTACCCACATAGGATATTATGAGGATATATAAAATAATATAGGCACAATAGGCACAGTTCCTGGTACATAGTAAGCACTCAGAAAACATTAGCTATTGTTACTTTTTAACATTTGGCTAGTTCAGTTCAGCAGACAATTACTGAGCATCTCCTAGAGGCGGGAATCTGCACTAGAAGCAAAGATGAGTAGGAGAGAGTCAAGCTCTCAAGGAATCCCAGCAAAGATTCTAGCTTCTCCCCATGGCACATTCCAGGCACTAACAACCCTGTTAACCTATCAGGAAATTCTTCATTGCCTCTACCCTAAGCCCTCTAGTTGCAGCTGTATTCCAAACCTTACCCTCAACTTTGTTTCTCTGCTTGGTGGAGAATAACATTGGTCATTATGTGTAGAATCAAACCCTTAAAAGCCATTATTGCATGATGATTCAGTTGTCTCTTGCATCCTCTGAAATAGCCTTTGTTCTCTTAAAATTTTAGTTCCCATTTTGATAGCTCTTTAATTTTCTTTGTAGCTTCACTATCATCTCCTCTTTATTATTTTTCTTGTGAAGACCTCTTTTTTGTGTTTTTCTTTTTCTTTTTTTAAACTACATTTTAGCACTTGAATGGATCCTTTTCAAAGCTAGAATCAGCATTTTCTGTTTCTTTGTATCTCCCTTTATAAGGGATCATGTTTCATCTTCAGTCTATTGGTAATGGCTGTCTGGCTGCCATGTTGAAAAGTATTCTAACACCATGCCTGGGCTTAGTGGTGCTTTGATGGATTGGTAATGTCTGCCAAGATGGAACACATGTTGTGAATTTGTCATTGGGGTCTTGGGCCCTGGATCCATGGTGCAGCCTCCCTGGCTTCTCCCAGAAATTAGCAAAGCAATGGTTTCCAATGTAGACCAGAACAGTCGAGACCTAGCAAGTCTCCTCCTTGCTGATGAGTAGGCAGCAAGAGATAAGATGGCTGCTATTCCAGGGCAGTCTGACTCAGAGCAATGGAGAAAGGTGAGTCAGCAGCCGGGCTGCAGGGCTGGAGTCAGCCTTGCCAACCAATTGACCTCCTCTTGACAGCAGAATTGGTTCTGGCTTTTTGACCACGGACAGCTTCATTGGGAACCATAATAACTGCCAGACCTCGATCACGAAACCACATCCAAGCCAGCCGACAGACCCAATGGTTTCCAGACTGTATATCTCAGTACCAAAGTTCATTTTCTAATGACTGTCCTATGTTGAGCAGCACCTACTATGTGCTGGGTGGCTTTGCATAGATGAGATGATTTTACATGATTCACTGATGAACATTTATTTTTAAAATTATGCATTTAGTTTTAATGGTATTAGAGGAATGTTATTTCTCCATGTGGGGTAGTGATAAAGACATGCTTATATAATAAGGTCAGTTTATTTTAAAAGTGAGTTGATTAAAATGACAGTGCAGGTAGAATATAGGCTTCTGATCTTCATTTCACAAATGAGGAAACTGGTATTCAGAGAGGGTAAGCCACCTGCTGAAGATGGCACAGCTGGTAAGATGAAGTACCTTGAAAGGACTTGATGGCACTATCTTGGGTCAATTTCATACCAAGTGATGAATGCAGTGGTGTTTTCTCAGTTCTGGGAGTTTGTCACAAAGACAGATGGGGTCAGGGCTTTACAAGAACAAGTCCTGAACATGCAGGTGGCTCTCCAGCAAACAATGAGCAGAGGAGTTACTAGAGAGGAGAGGATACTTAAAACCGGAGACATGCAATTTGGAGCCTGACAGATCCAGATGAGCCTTCTAGATCTGCACTTTTCTAGCTGGTGCTTTTGGACAAGTTGTGTAAACATAATGAGATTTGGATTCCTTACCAATAAAATGGGAGTAAAAATGGTACCTGGTTCAAAGGGATGCTGTGAGGATTAGAAAGAATTGTGCACACAGACCTCTTAGCATGGAGCCTGGCCTGAAGAAACCACTCAATAAGCAGTCATGTTATTAAGGACACATAACAATCAGTCCTGCTAAGGTGATAAATTGAACCAGGCAAAGGCTCAATGAGAGGGAAGAAGCACTGGCAATTCTAGGAACAGTCTTCTGGTATATTTCTTGATTTGTGAGAACTAGCTCAAGAAAAGACCCTATTTCTCAGACTCAATCAATGAAAATGTCCTTAGACTTCCCAAGTTTGTCAGGAGATGCCACACTGTTAGGTTGGGCTCTGATATAGACCCCTATCTGCTCCTGAACAAGCCATCTTCCTTCTTAAGACCTCAGTTTCCATATCTGTAAAATGAGTGAGTTCATAATAGGCAATAATGATAATGACAGCATCGTGGCTCACATCTAGGGAAGATGAGTAGGAGTTTAACAGGCAGATAAGACACAAGAGGGCTCTCCAGGGAGAGTGAATGGCAATGTGCAAAGGTAAAGAGGCGTGAAAGAAGAGATCCCTACTGTTCCCTCAGAGCAGCTAATAGCTATTGAGTGCTTATATCGTATTAGGCACTGAGCTCACATCTTCATATACACCAAGTATACTGCCTGTCTATAATATGATATATTACCTACCATTATAATATCAGGCAATACCTAATACCTACTGTGAAACATTTAGTACTTAATCCTTACTAGTAAAGTAGGTGCTATTTTCATCCCCTTATAGATAAAAAAGACTCAGGCTTGAAAGGGTTAGAAAGTTGACTAAAGTTGTATGCAATGGTATCAAATGCCTCTTCCAGGTTTCCCACTCTCCAACACCTGAGCAAGGCTGGTACATTTAACAATAACAGTTCCCTTTATTGAGCACTGACTGTGTTTGGCTCACTTGCCAGAGGTTTCACTTGCACTGTTTTTTTTTTTTTTTTTTTTTTTTTAGACTGAGTCTTGCTCTGTTGCTCAGGCTGGAGAGCAGTGGTGCAATCGCGGCTCGCTGCAACCTCTGCCTCCCAGGGTCAAGCAATTCTCCTGCCTCAGCCTCCTGAGAAGCTGGGATTACAGGCATCTGCCACCACGCTCAGCTAATTTTTATATTTTTAGTAGAGACAGGGTTTCACCATGTTGGCCAGGCTGCTCTCGAACTCCTGACCTCAGGTGATCCACCAGCCTCGGCCTCCCAAAGTGCTGGGATGACAGGTGTGAGAGACTGTGCCTGGCCACTTGCACTGAATTTTATCCTCATACGACATCATGAGATAGCTACTATTAATATCCCTATTTTAAAGACAGGAACACTGAGGCTCAGTGAGGTTAAGGAATTTGCCCAGATCAGACAGAAAGTATGTGCTAGACCCAGGATTCAAAAACAATTTGTTAGACTCTAGAGTGCATTTGATGCACTTGCTTGTCCAGATACCTCGATAATCAGCTCAGGGAACTGACCATTAAATAGAAATGAGCCAGTTGTTTTCTTTTGTAACATATTATTATTAGTTTTAAACAGTGTCCATCAGCTGGCACCTATGAGGCATGAGGGAAGTTGAGAGAAGAATCAATTTCAGAGCAGTCATATGGCCTTTGAGAATGCTCGCCACTCCCAGCCCCTGGGAATCAGTGGGGATAAGGAGATCTGGGGAGCTAATCACCTCCTCGAAATCCAGGGCATACAACTGAGCTCCTGCCCATTGCCCCTTTTCAATAGCGAATGATGCTCCCCACTGGCTGATTCTCCATTGTTTTTGCCCCACGTGCTCAGCTTCTGCCAGTCCTGCCCATCTACTGACTTCCGGCTAGCGACTGCCTTGGCCAGGGGATGCTTATTTGTTTTTGCTGTTTTGTGGACCCAGGGGTGAAGGTTATTGGGTGCGAGGGGACCAACAGGAAATCAGAGGCTTCTGTGCTCTTCATCTGGAGTTCGCTGGGGTGTCAGAGGCTAATTGAGGCTCTGCCTTGGTTGTCGCTGTTTGATTAAACATCTTGCGCCAAGCATCATCCATCTGCTTCTCCCAATGGCTGCCAGGGGTAGGTATTTTTAGCTGTGGGCAAATAGCTTATCAATTGTGCATACAAAATGCAGCCAACACAAAGCCATCATTTTCCATTACCCTGCCTCATTCTCCCATGAAGACAAGGACAAAGGAAGAATTAAATAAGATGGGCATTCTCTTATTCATTCAACAAATGTTTACTGAGCTGCTCACTGTGAATCAGGCACTGTTCCAGACACAGAGATGCAGTGATAGACAAACACACAAGTGGTTTGCATCCACAGGGAGCTTACAGTCCATTCTGACTCAGTAGAATTCTGCTCTGCCGCCAACTAGCTCTGTGGCTTGGGTAAGTTTCTCATCTCTCTGAGACTTCTTTTATTCCCATAGCATGTGCTGAGCGTGTATTATGTGCCATTTTCTGTGCTGGGGCTGCAGGTGAGGGATGGCAGATCTATTTCACCCTCTAGTCAGGGAGGCAGACAGGGAAAGAGGCTACATGACCAAGTGGTAAGTGTAAGCCAGGAGGCCGAGACATTTTCTTGGGCACTTGGAGAGGAAGCAGCAATAAGTTCTGGGTTCTGAGTTTGTGGCGAGGGAAGGCTTCAGAGAAACATGCAGGGGGAGATTGAGGAGAACGGCACTCGAGGATCTGGGAATGGTAGGGACTGTGAGTAACACAGTGAAGAAACAGAAGCATTAAAACAAAGAAAAAAATGGCCAGGCTCAGTGGCTCACACCTATAATTCCAGCACTTTGGGAGGCCGAAGTGGGAGAATTTCTTGAGGCCAGGAGTTTGAGACCAGTCTGGGCAACATAGTGAGACCCCATATCTCTATAAAAAGTTAAAAAATCAGCTGAGTGTGGTGGTGGAAGCCTGTATTCTCAGCTACTTGGGAGGCTGAAGCAGGAGGATTACTTGAGCTCAGGAGTTAGAGGCTGCAGTGAGCTATGATCATGCAAAACAAAAATAAAAACAAAACAAACTTTAGTCAGTGACTCAAGCTGTCTTTCTAGTCTTAAAACTTCTCTTCTTAGGGATTTTTTTTTTGTTTTCTTTGAGGTGGAGTCTCGCTTTGTCGCCCAGGCTGGAGTGCAGTGGCACCATCTCGGCTCACTGCAGGCTCCGTCTCCCAGGTTCAAGCGATTCTCCTGCCTCAGCCTCCCAAGTAGCTGGGATTACAGGCACCCACCACCATGCCTGGCTAAATTTTGTATTTTTAATAGAGATAGGGTTTCACTATGTTGGCCAGGCTGGTCTCGAACTCCTGACCTGGGAGGCCTGACCTGGCCTCCCAAAGTGCTGAGATTACAGGCGTGAGCCACTGTGCCCAGCCCTTAGGGATCATTTTTAAGGGACAGCTGACCTGCGTGTCCTGCAGCTAAGGCCATGTATAAACTGCAACCAGTAACTATTGACTTTGCATCCTCTAGCTCCTTCCTCATATTAGGTTTGCATCCAGTGTTTCCAATTTAAAAGAAGAAAAAGCAATAACACGTGACATCAGGGGGGAAAATGAACTAGTCTATATCAAGGTTCCAGAACATGTTTTATGGTTCATTTACATACCCAGGGTTCCATGGCAGCAGGTGTCATGAAAGCTGACCACAATTTTAATGATCACCACTTTAAGGATTTAGAAGGTATATCAGGGGCTCCTAGTGTCATCTCAGAAAGACAGGTGGCAGAGTACAGATTCTGGAGCCAGGTTGCTGGGTTTCAAACTTGCCCCTGCAGCCTTCTAGCTGTGTGACCTTGAGCAATTTACTTAACCTCTCTGGGCCTTCAGTTTGCTCATCTATGAAAAGTATGCTGATATAGCACCTATCACAGGTTTTCATGAGGATTAAATAAATTAATACAGGGAAAGTGCCCGGTGCTAGGCATGCTATACACTTTTTATCATCTTTACTATTAGACAGGGTAAAAGTTTGGAAGGGCAGGAAGTGTGTCTGCTTTGCTGATTATTATTAATATATTGCCAAGCTCTTACATAGTTCCTGGCATACAGTAGGTTCTCAATAAATACCTGTTGAATGAATAAATGAATGAATAACTATGAATATAGATTAACTTAACATTGCAGAGAAGCAAAAGGCTGGTTAACAGTTTTGAATGTACTTAGGGTTTACTGCAGAAAATGAATCAGGTGATGTAATCCAGGGTAATTGGAAATTAATTTGGTGTTCAGTGTGTGGGAGAGATCTTTTTGGGACCATTAGCTGCCTGAGAAGAGGGTTTGTGCCAGAATCTTCCACATAAATCCAATTCAGTTCAACATAAATTTAGTGATGCCCAACCATGTACCAGAGCCTGGGTCAGGCTCCCAGAGTACAAGATCTGTTCCTTAGGCTCAAGGTGCTGAGAACTTACTAAATAGATCATCCCAAGGCAGCATGAGGCATCATTTCAAAATCCCTGTTCCTTTCAATGGCACCGCGTTAGATTTTGCAAACTCAAATGATGACAGGGCCTGGGCAGGAAATATAAATGTGTGGGCATGCCATGTGGGCACCTCCGGTGAGCAGGATATCGCATGCCCCATTGCAGGAGGGTGGTCACCATTTAGCTCCACTTGGTAGTTTCCCATGAGAGAATGACAGCCAACTGTGGTCAGGTCTTCCAGTGTTTCAGGAGAGGCTTGCAAGCAACACAGTTACACACCCCATCCCAATACACAGTGTGGTCCATGGGTTGCAGGTTTGAGACCTCTGCTTTACCAGCCAACATCCAAAATCTTTGCACAACCCACAAGGTACCTCCCGCACCATCAGCTCCCTTCTGCAACCCCTGCAAATGCACCTTGCCACTTCATTTTAGGAGCCATTGCCTGAACGTGCAACACACTTTCCTACCTCCATAGCATTGCATGGGCTATTTCTTCTGCCTGAAATACCTTCCCCACCCACAATCCTTTGCCTAGAAGACTTTAGTTTTAAAGCCTTCTCTGATCTCAATGCATTGAGTTAAGCACCTCACTGGCCAGAGTATTTAACACATTTTTATGATGCTATTCTTCAAGATCTTTATCACCCATTCACTGGGAGCCCCTGGAAAGCAGGGACTGTATCTCTTTACTCTAAACCTTGAGGACTTATCACAGGGCTGTCAAAGAGTATGCACTCCATCAATGTTTGTGGGATGAAAGAGTGATGGATGGATGGATGAACGGATGGATAGATGGATGGATGGACTCCCCAAGGCTCTCTCTGTGTGACATCCATCTGTTTGCTGTCATTTTCATGGTGTTCCCTTATATGTGTGATGACTGATCACACCCCTTTCCTCTGCTTTTTTCTCTCTAAATCCAGTGTCTATGTAGCTTCTTGGGCACTCCTTTCTGTTACCTTCTATAATAGCTATTGAATCAAATTCCCCATTTACTGACTTGGGCGTAACACTTAAGTCAGTTTTCTCATCTGTGCAATGGGGACATCTTTCCAAAGCGCTGTTAAGAAGACTGAGTAATTTAATGTGCGAAATCATCTGTACCATGCTTGGCATGGAGTAGATGCTCA
The DNA here is from genome assembly GCF_029289425.2 of Pan paniscus. Classification (NCBI taxonomy): domain Eukaryota; kingdom Metazoa; phylum Chordata; class Mammalia; order Primates; family Hominidae; genus Pan; species Pan paniscus. The sequence continues at coordinate 21,313,713 of NC_073267.2, forward strand.
GAAATAGAATTCATTTCCCTATTGAATGTGATTGACAGTTTCACTCTTAGAACACTTTTCCCTTGCTGAAATGAGGAAAGATTAAGAGCTCCGAGAGTGAAACCAGACTTCATGGGGTTGAATTCCAGGTTTGCTGATTCCTAGTCTTGTGACTGTGGCTAGGTTACTTAAACACTCCATGCCTCAATGTTCTTTATCTGTAAAGTGGGGATAGTAATGCCTATCTCATATGATTCTTGTGGGAATTAAATACATTAACACAAATAAAGTGCTTAGAAGAGCACCTGGCACATGGTGATGCTTAAATGTTATTTTGATTGTTCACCAACCCAACCTAAGTGAGGAGCATTTTGCATTTTCATCAAGCCCACTCAGGCCAGCTTCCTTCGCTTTCTTTCCATTGCAAATAGTGACTCCCTAATGTGTTCAGGCACCTTGCCACAGGTTGCAGATGTCAGTAAACCTGAAGAACCAGTTTCTGCCCTCCTGGAGGCTCTAGCCTGGCAGAGAAGCCAGATAGATACTCAGAGAGAAGCTCCATGATGGAATAAGACAGTAAGCTATGGGAGCACTTAGGAAGAGGGAAGAAATCTAATATAGAGGATCATGGAAGGCTTCCTGGAGGAAGCAGCATGTGTGCAGTGATGGGAGCGGGGAATAGGAGCCAATCGAGTGACTGGGAAGCAAAGCATGCCAATAGGAGGGAACGAAATGTGCAAAGGCCAAGAAGCAAGAGACGGGATGGCTGTTGAGCAGGTAGAAGTTCAGCATAGAATAGAGGTCACAGACCGACTGCTTGTGGGGTGCATTCTTTGCAGGGTTGGGTGGGGCTAGGAGACAGATGCATCTGTAAGATTTCTGAATTAGTTGCTGTATTTATAAACTGGAGTATTTCATATCCAGTCCTGGATTTGAGCTTCTTGTGAAAGTCAGAAGGGAAGGCCATGCTAGACTCACATTTCCACCTATGGCTTCCGTCCAGTTCACATCCCCACGAGGCTTCTCTCTTTTATGTCATCTGCTCACCCTCACCCAAGAGAGAGTAGGGAGGGAGGCCTGGCTGGAGACAAGGTAGAGAAGTAACAGTCCCTGATTTCAATGGCTTTGCAGCCCTATTTGAGTTGGATCTGTTGGGAGGCAATAGGGAGTCATTGAGGGGCATCAAACATTAAGGGGTTTTACTAACAAGAAACTTATTATTTGCCAAGTGCAGTGGCTCATGCCTGTAATCCCAGCACTTTGGGAGGCTGAGGTGGGCAGATAGCTTGAGTCCAGGAGTTCAAGACCAGCCTGGGCAACACGGGGAGACTCCATCTCTACAAAAATACAAAAAAATTAGCCAGGTGCAGTGTCAAGTGCCTGCTGTCCCAGCTACTTGGGAGTCTGAGGTGGGTGTATTGTTCGAGCCCAAGAGGTCAAGGCTGCAGTGAGTGGAGATCGTGCCACTGCTCACCAGCCTGGGCAACAGAGCAAGACCCTGTTTCAAAAAAAAAAAAAAAAAAAAGAAAGAAAGAAGAAGGAAATAAAGAAAGAAACTTATTATTTTTCCCCCAAACCACAGACATCCCTGAAGGTACACAAGGTGGGAGGTGAAGAACAGAGGATTCTGTATACCTCAGTGAAACTCTCAAATAGGGATTGGTATGTGAGCTTTTTCATTTATAAAATTTTACAAGAGACAGCAGAAATGCTGAGAGGTAACAACCTCCCACACAATGCACACCCTCCTCCGCGTCTTGGGTTAGCAGAGGGAAGGTCCCACGGGATCTGGATGTCCAAGAACATTAGAAAATTCTTTGGTGCAAATGGCCCAGCTGCCCGCTTCCCAAGGCTACCTCCCTAATGGACATTCTGTTCCACCATGGGACCCACGTTCTCTTGGCAGATGCAGGGTTGAAGTGGCAGCATCTGTACCAGGAGACGTGGACAGGCAGGGAACAGGCCATGCCCAGAGGACAATGTCTAATTACCCAGGGGCCTCGGGAAGCAATTTTCTGTGGTTGGAGAAATTGTTTTTTGTACCTCCAGCCCAAGCACACTGCCAAATGACATGTAGGTCAAGGAGGCGTAATTATATGGAAATGGAAATGGTTTTATGTTTGGGAACTTCTAAAAACCCACCTCTGCACCCTGGGAGGAGGCACAGAGAAAGTGGCTTCCAACCTGCTCCAGCTGAGTTCAGCGGGTGAAGGTAGTTTGCTTCCTCATGACTCTGGAGGAGTTTGCTTCTTTTCTGGTTTCAGGACACGTGCCTGCATGTCACAGAGAAAAAGAAGCAATGCCTTCTCGGCTCAGTGGTAATGAACGTGGGCGCTGGATCCAGAGCTGATACATACTTGCTGTGTGATGTTGGGCAAGTTACCTACCTTCTCTGTGCCTCTGTTTCCTCCCTCTAAAACGAGACTAGTATCGGGGTACATAATAAGCACCACTGGAATCTTGGCCCCTTTGCCAGTCTCCATCCCATTTTACTCACCCCTCCTGCCCACCATATGTGGGCTGAAAGAAACCACTGTCTTTGAAGCTCCCTAAACAAACCACACTCACTCCAGCCTCTGGGCCTTTGCCTACGCAGTTCTCTCCTCTTCTAACACGTCCCCCATCCACTCTGTCTGGATGACTCTTGTCCATCATTCATGAACCAGCTTGTCCAGCCACCAGTGATGATAGGTTAATGCCCCCAGCCTTTGCCTGTAATCTTGCCTATGAAAAAACACAGTAACTTCCTTTTTCCTCTGCGATACCGTTTCCAAGACAGGACAGAGAAAGCGTCAGTAGAAAAAGCCAGCAGTTTTCTGCCCCACCTTAGAAATAAGAGAACATGGAAATCATAATAGCAGAAGCAGCAATCATAGTGATGCTGCTGCTGCTGCTGCTGAGACACGATTCTATAACTTTTTCTTCCAGAAGGGAAGTAATCTTTATAATAAAAAATAATAGCGGCTGGGCGCGGTGGCTCACGCCTGTAATCCCAGCACTTTGGGAGGCCGAGGTGGGCGGATCACGAGGTCAGGAGATCCAGACCATCCTGGCTAACACGGTGAAACCCCGCCTCTCCTAAAAATACAACAAATTAGCCGGGCGTGGTGGCGGGCACCAGTAGTCCCAGCCACTCGGGAGGCTGAGGCAGGAGAATGGCGTGAACCGGGGAGGCGGAGCTTGGGAGATCGCGCCACTGCACTCAAGCCTGGGTGACAGAGCAAGACTCCATCTCAAAAAAAAAAAAAAAAAAGCTTCCATTTAACAATCTCTTATTATAAGCTAGAAATGGGAATAAGTGTTTTTAAAAATTATTAATTTTAAGTTCCAGAGTACATGTGCAGGATGTGCAGGTGTGTTACGTAGATAAATGGTGCGTCACGGTGGTTTGCTGTACCTATCAATCCATCACCTAGGTATTAAGCCCAGTATGCATTAGCTATTTTTCCCAAAGCTCTCTCTCCCTCAAGTGTTTTATAAGCAATAGTCATTGCAGCTCCTCTTGCTTTGAAGGTAGATGTTAATGGACTCTATTTAGAAGGGGATTTAGGATTGGGTTTAGAGACTTGCCCAAGGTTACATAGCTGGTAAGTTAAGAGCTGAAATTTGAAGCCAAGTCTGCTCAACTCTAACGGATCACTTGTTAGACTTCTATAAGAGGGGGCATGGGGAACATTGTTTTCGCTGACATCCAAATCAGATGCAGGACAGAACTTGTGCCCACCGGCCTGCTGGTCTACCCCTGACATGGGCATCATTGTTGGGTGCTCCCTACTCAAAGGTGCCCAGATCTTCCTAGCTGCCCCAGGAGGAAGAGGATCTTCCCTGCCTGCCCAGGGTTTCCTTGAATAAATAGGACACTCCTTGGATGGGCAAGGATGGGTTTCTTTCTTGGCAGAGGGAGCCGCAAGTGAAAAATCAAGGAAGTGTGAAAGCATGCTGTGTTTGCAGAACTGTAAAACGACAGGCTTGGCTGGCGTGTGGACTGCAGGGAAATGAGGGATGAGAATTCAAGAATCCAATGTGATAACCTCAGTGAAATTGCTTTGCAAACTCCCAAGGTTGTTATGGGGACCTAAGGAGATAACGCATGTGAAGTGGTTTTGCAGAGTGGATAAGCATTAGACAAATGTTAATTATCACGAGATATTTCAGAGGTATCCTGATTGGTATCAAGAGCGAGATAGCAGAAAATTAAAATATCTGCTAATTTCTCTTGAATCCGCATTCTCAAAAGCATTCATAGATGAAGAATTCTAATTTCATTGCTCTCATCTTCTTTTTTTTTCCAGATGAATAGATTGTAATAGATTTCAGAAGCTAATAAAAATTTAGCCAATTTCCTGGTCTTTATCAATTACACAACCAGGTTTTGAGACGTGGAGTAATATTTTGTTGCCTGCCTGTAAGATCACATCCAGAAAATTCTTCATCAAACTACCTCTCAGATGCATTCTGTCTTGTTTCTTTGTGTGGTCATCCTGACTCTGGGGGCTTTGGGAGGGCAGATGTGTGTCAGTCTTGTTTAGGGCCACATTCTTAGTCCCTCGCACAGTACCTGACACACAGTAGGAACTTGACAAATATTTGTCTAAGGCAGCATCTGAGTCTAGATGTCATCATTTTATACTTGAGTCACTGCAGGGGCTTCTTAGCTCTGTGTTACCAAAGTCATTCTGTTTGTGCTGAAAAACTCAGTATGTGTTCCTTATTCTAGTAAAATACTATTGGTAAAATTAACTAATCCCAAATACTAATGCTGCTAGTAAAGAATCCAAACCTGCAGGTTAGCCAAAGTCATCAGGTAGGAAACTAAAATAAGAGGTGTAGAAATTGGAGAAGGCATAATTGTTCTTATCAGTTTTTTTTTCCAGACAATATAATCGCATGCTTAGAAAACCCAAGAAAATTAACTGAAAAGTTATTAGAGCCAGCAAGAGCATCATCAAGAGGACCAAAGCCCAGACGTATCAGTAATGGCTAGTTAGAATATAGAATGGGAAGAAGATTCCATTTTACAATGTTCTTTTTTTTTTTAACTTTTATTTTAAGTTCAGGGGTACATCATGTGCAGGTTTGTTACATAGGTAAACTTGTCATGGAGGGTTTGTTGTACAGATTTCCTTCCTTCCTTCCTTCCTTCCTTCCTTCCTTCCTTCCTTCCTTCCTCCCTCTTCCTTTCTTTCCTTCTTTTTTCTTTTTTTTTTTTTTGGCAGAGTTTTGCTCTGTCACCCAGGCTGCAGTGCAGTAGTGCGATCTTGGCTCACTGCAGCCTCGACCTCCCAGGTTCCAGTGATTCTCGTGCCTCTGCTTCCCAAGTAGCTGGGACTACAGGTGCACACCATCATGCCAGGCTAATTTTTGTATTTTTAGTAGAGATGGGGTTTTGCCATGTTGGCTAGGCTGGTCTCGAATTCCTGGCCTCAAGTGATCCACCCACCTCAGCTTCCCAAAGTGCTGGGATTACAGGTGTGAACCACTGTGCCCAGCCCCAGATTATTTCATCACCCAGGTATTAAGCCTAGTATCTATTAGTTATTTTTTTCTGATCCCCTACCTCCTCCCACCCTCCACCCTCTGATAGGCCCCAGTGTGTGTTGTTCCCTTGTATGTGTCAATGTGTTCTCATCATTTAGCTTTCACTTAGAAGCGTGAACATGCAGTATTTGGTTTTCTGTTCCTGTGTTAGTTTGCTAAGGATGATGGTCTTTTCTTTGCAGGGACATGGATAGAGCTGAAGGCCATTATCTTTAGCAAACTAACACAGGAAGATTTACAACATTATTAATGCCCATAACCAAGGCAGGCTACATTTGGAGCAGAGGTGGGGAGAATGGTCTCCTTTCCAACTCTGGGCTGTGCACTCTGTCTCCTGGGTCCCCAGACAGCTCTACATATGTCCGGAGTCTCACAAGATCTCCCACACAACTGTTCTGCCAATTTCTGGCTCTTTCCAGTGTAAAAAACAGAGCTCAAACCTAGTCCACCCGATGGAGAATTAGATGCCACCCTCATTAACAATTTCAACTTCCTCTCAGAAAAAACAGTTACTACCTGGTTTGTGCAGATGTATCTTTATCTCCAACATGGACAGCCTTTACCATTCTATCTCCCAGAAGTGGATGTCTCAACCCCACATCTCCATTTCAGAAGACAGAGATGACTACTTTCATGGAAATACTCACTTGACTGAGCTTAGAACCAGAGAACTTCCTTCCCAAAAACACTATTAAAATCCTCACCTCTTGCCGCTGTTCAGCAGATGGGAGCATAGGCTCTAGCACCTGCTGCCTGGGTCTGAAGCTTGGCTTTGAGCCATTTAGTAATTTGCCATGTACCTCAGTTTTCTCATCTGTAGAATTGGGTAATAGCATCTACTTCATAGGGTTAGAAGGATTAAATTAGTTAATTCAGGTAATGTGTTTAAAACAGTATCTAACATGTAGTAGGAACTCAATGTTAATTGTAACTATGGTAAATGACTATTAGTTTAGTGTCTATCATAAAGAAGTCAGCAATCTTACTATCCATGTTTCAGCCATGGATACTGTGAAATGAGGGGATGTGGTGGTGGAAAGGCATGAATGCAGTATTTGGCTACTGACTTGGGGCTATGCCATCATGCTGTCAACCCCACCCTTTCCCCAGCACTGCTCCCCAACCCAAGACTGGGGTTGATGAGCTTCCATTTTTGTTCCATGGTATGCTGGGCTTTCTTTTTGCACGTCACACATCAATTTTCACAGTAATGTGATTTACTTCTGCATCTCTCCAACTAGACTCTGCCCTTCCTGAGGGTAGGAACCCAGATTTATTTTCCTTTATGGCACAAGTAGCTATCACAATTTATAAACGAAAGAACAATGGAAGGTCCCAGTAGGATTCAGAGGGGTAACTTCATTTTGGAGGTCATTCCTGCCTTTGACAGCTTTGTGTCTATATGGGAATGATGAGCCCTGGGTTTGAGATCCAAGAATGTAGCTTTGGTTTTCAGTCCTGCCTACCAGTAGTAGCTTGGGAGAGTCTCTTAACTCTTCTGAGCTTTCAGTTTCATAATGGATGAGCTCTTTGTAAATTTTAATTCACTTTGCACATTGGTCAGCACTTTATTAACATTAATGGTTATAATTGATGACTCTTTTTAAGCATTAGGAATAGAGTCTGGCACATAATAGGTGGTCAATAAACATTCACTACGTGAACTGGATTTGGAATTCTAAGTACTCGACTGAAATTGAGCCCACTTAAGGCTGAGAAAGCAAACCTTGGAAGGAAGGATCTGGAAGAGGAGAAATTTTTTTCAGGGGGATTGTTTCATCACAATATTCTTTTTAAGGAAGAGGGAACTCAATTTCCATTTTGTAAGTTAGGTGTGGGGTGTAGAGGAAATTCACCTACCTGTCCTTGATTAAAAATAATCTCAAGTAATTAAAACATCTACTTGGGGAGAGGGTAATGGGGATGATGTCGGGAGAATCTTCAATCAGGAAGGAAGACACAGTTCCTTGAAACAGCTGCAAAGACCATGCTGGGAGAATGAACAAGGCAGAGTGGTCTGTAGACACAGCATTTTTCTTGTCCTGTGCCCTGAATACCAATGTCTGCAGTGGGCCCAATGGCAAGCACAGAACATAAGCAGTGACGTGCAGGCCGGTCGCATCTCAGCTCTGCTGCTCACTGGCTGAATTACCTTGGGCAGGCCACTTTACTTCTCGAAGTCTTAGTTTCCCCATATGCCAAACGAGCATGATGGAAGTATCAATCTCACAGGCACTGCTGTAAAGATTAAATAAGGCAACATGGAGCAACATTTTGGTCTAGTGCTTGGCTCAGAGTAAGTACTCAAATGGTAATGGTGGTGATGATGATGATGAAGATAGTTATGATCAAGACATTGTCTTCAGTATTCTTGGAGGCTAGTATGAAGATTACATTTATGGGATTAAGAAGGTAGTCATCTATCCATCTATACCATCCAAGCATCCATCCATCCATCCATCCGTCCATCCATCCATCCCTTCCTCCCTCCCTCCCTTCCTCCATCCATCCTTCCATCCATCCCTCCACCCATCCCTCCCTCCACTTATAAATCCACCCATCCATCCATCCAATACCTACCAGGCCCCCTACCATGTGCCAAGGCCCACCAGAGGACCCTGGAGTAAAGAGTTGACTTAGACTCCATGCCTACCGTCAAGAGTACACAGTCTAATTCAGCATCTTTTCAATGTTCCTATGCGGAGATAAGCGCTTCCTCCAGTCCCCACAGGAATTTAAATGCCCTCACCCCTCACCACCCTCACCTCATTGTAGAACTAGTCTAATTTTATTATGATGATCAATTTTCCTTTCTACCTAACTACAGCGTGACTTCTTTTAGGGCAAAAGCCATTTCATGTGCATCTCTGTCTTTCCCTGCATCATTATCCCCTGTAGTCCCTGGCACAAAGTAGGGCCTCATGAAATGAAACCTGGTCCTTGATAATGCAGCCTAAAGGGCCCAGGGGAGGATCTACTAGGAAAGCCTTGTCAGTTTTTAAAAAAGGAACTCTTCTATTGGTTAAATGCCTACTATGTGCCAAGCACTCTATGTTTATTACATTACATATTCCCTTCAATAAGATGGGCACTCATCCTTATTTTACGGATATGTAGAGGTTCAGAGGATTTAACTATACCCAGCAAGAAACTCCAGGTGGAACTCAAATCCAGGTCTTACAGCCCTTCTTTCTTGCAGGAAAGGCATTTAGAATGGCTGGAGAGGAGATAAGACAAATAATGTGATGGTGTAAATGGATGTGGAGTGTGTGTGTGTGTGTGTGTGTGTGTATTGTATACATAGTCAAATTTGAGGAAGGCGTGAACATAGCAAACTCAAATTCCTACAGGGGCAAGGCAGGGAACAGAACCGAGAGAAACAGATTAGGTGTAAGAAAAATCTTTGCGTTGGTGGAGGGAATAGGGAGAGGCAGAGCCATCCTTCTCTGGCCTGAAGGTCTGTTTTGAGAAGATCCAAGAAGCAACCACCTTTTTCTTCCCTCTTCTGCGAGCTATGTCTGCCATTTTCAAGATGTCCTTGGAATCTCCACCTTGGACTTGGGGTCATTATTCCCTTTTCCCTGCTAGACACTATGTTATCAGTACTGAATGCAGTCACAGTGACGATGTCCCTCCGTCACGCTGGCCAGAACTCAATCCCTTTTATTTGTCAAACGACAGTGCTGAAGGTGACCTTTTTCTTCTTGTTTGCCTCTGTCGGACAGCAGCCCAGCCCAGGCCCTTGTTTTCTCTCTGTTCAGGATTCTTACAGCTGACAGCTAGGTCATTAGCAGGATTCGCCCACTGCTACGACTGGGAGGATCACTCTCCACTGTGCCGCGGGCGCTTCCCACAGCCCTCGAGAGCCCGGCACAGACGTCCTTGGTGTCTGAGAACATCATTATCCTGCTCATTTCTCTGGGCTGTCTATATTTTATGTGGAGTCTGAAGGTGATGGTGGCTGGGGTGGGAGGAGGATGAGAGAGGGTGGATGTGAACATGACCTCTGAGCCGCACTCCTATTGGGTGCCAGGCCCTGTTCTGGGCACCCTGGTGATGATCCTCTCTCTGCCCAGCACCCGTTAGAACCTCCCTCTCTTTGCTAAGCCCCTCTCATCTCTACCATTTACTCTTTTCATAGCAGCCAGAGAGACTTTTGGAAAACCCAAATTGGATCATGTCAACCCTTCAAAGGGCTCCTGTGCCTTCTTGCAGCATGTAAGAAGTCAAATCTCAATTCCCCACCATCACCCACCTAGCCCAGCCTGTGCCTATCTCTTCCCCATCATCTCCTGCCCCTTCTCCCACTTTTTCATTGTACTCTAACCTCACTGGTCTTTCATGCCAGCTGATTCTGGGTTACCCTGGCTGTTCCCTCTGCCTGCTATGTCCTTCCCTCTACGCCTACCCTGGCTGATTCCACCTCATTATTTAGGTCTCTGCTCAAACATCACCACTTTGGAACACCCTTTCTTGACCACCCAACCTAATGGAGCTCCCTGTCACCTTACCTCATATGGTCTCCATGGCACATGTCAGTATCTGAAATGGTTTTGTGTGTGCATTGGCTTCCCTGCCTGCTGCTTGTCTCCTTACTCACGCAGGGACTTCTTCGTATTTTTCTTTGCTTTCTCCCACTGCCTAGAAGAGTGCTTGGCACATGACAGGGGCTCATGGATATGAGCTAAGTGAACACAGTTGATCTTATCACCCTCATTCCCAGATGAGGAAACTGAGGCTCGAAGAAGGGGAAATTACCTGCTCACAGTCTTGCAGCTAACAACGTTGCAGCACTGAACTCAAGCCTAGGTGTGCCCCATCCCTAAACCATTGTTGCCTCCATGACGTCCTCTGCCGGGAAGAAGGGGTGTTCTGGAAGGGTCGTGGGTGCAGAGGGAGGACACAAGGTGGAACCACGGTCTGTGAGGGTCAGGAGTGTGGGTCCCTGATTCCTTTAAGGGATGCCCACCCCGACCCTCCTTATGACTCCAACCCTCTTGTGCTCTCTCTCCAACCACTGCCCATTCCACCACATTCCAGGGAAGACACTGCTTTCTTTCAGGAGGCAGATGATGGTTCTTGTCAGCAGCTCCGTGGAGCTGAACTGTGGTGAGGCTGGAATGCTAAAAGTTAAAAGCTGCAGCGAGAACAGAACCATGGCCATTCTACACCTTTGGCTGCAGGGTGTGTGTGTGTGTGTGTGTGTGCGTGTGTGTGTGTGGTGTATGTGTGCATCTGTGTGTCTATATGCGTATCTCTGTGTGTGGTGTGTATCTGCATGTATGTCTCTGTGTGTGCATCTCTATGTGTGCACGTTGATGTGTACTTTTGTGTGTCTATATGTGTGTGTGTCTCTGCATGTGATGTGTGTCTGCATGTGTGTCTGTGTGGGTCTGCATCTGTGTGTCTGTGTATGCACGCCTGTGTGTGTGTCTGTGTGTCTGGGTAGAGTCCCCCAGTTGAAATGATGAGGCTGATCGCTTGCTTTGCACTTAGCTGAAAATAGGAAATGTCTGTGGCTGAAAAGCAATTCCCCCAGCTCTACCCATGTTTGCCAAACAAGTGGGGAAAGAAAAGAAGTCATTAGTGGACACATCAGTTCATACTCTGTAGAATGTATTGTCCCAACTCAGGGTCAATTTACCTGCTTTTATAAGGTGCTGGCCTCCTGTTTCACTCTGCTTGCATCTGGCACCTTGCATCCCCCTTCTCCTTTTTTGGTCACTCCAGACACTCTGACCCTCTTGCTGTCGTGATATGTGTGTACCAGTCCCCTCCTGCCTCAGGGTTATGGCACAGCCTGCTCCCTTTGCCCCCTCCGTTCCACTCTTTCCTTCCATGTCCTTCAGATTTCGATCACTCCTTCTTGAGGGGAGCTTTCCTTGAGTTCTCTTGTCTGGGTCAATTTCTTGAGTGATAAGCTCTCACAGCACCAAGTAGCTCTCTTTCATGACTTTTTCCCAGTTGAACTTTTACACTTATTTGGGTTTCTGATCATGCTGGTCTTTCCTGTGTGTGTGTGTGTGTGTGTGTGTGTGTGTTGTGTGTAAATGCCACAAGGGCAAAAAAATTGGTCTTTTTTTGTTCACCACGTACCTAGCATGGTGCCTGGTACCTAGCAATGCCAGGCCCAGAATGGATGGATGGATGGATGTGTGGATGGATGGATGGATGGATGGATGGATGGCTGTGTGGACAGATGGATGGACAGATGCATGGACATATGGATGGATAGATGCGTGGATGGATGGATGGGTGGATGGATAGATGAATCAATGGGTGGATGGATGGATGGATAGATGGATAGGTGGATGGATAGATGAATGGATGGGGGGATGGATGGATGGATGGATGTGTGGGCGGATGTATGTATGTATGTGTTACTGGATGGCTGGATAAATGAATCAATGAATGCAGGTGCATTGTCTGATTGTGCTCTCTGATTTCTCTTCTCATCCTTTTTGCCATGGGGCAAAATGAAAGCACACATTTGAGGTTAAAATTCCTAGCTTCCTCTAAATGCAGTCCAGCAGGTCATGACCATCACTTAAGAAAAGCACAAGCCATTCTGCTTCCACTTTATAGAAAAACAAAGATCCTGGGTCACTCATACAGTAAAATTCCCTCCCTTTGAATTGTACTAGGATCCAAGGTAGTCACCTCCTCCCCACACCTGACCCTACCATCTTTACATTTCCCTTGGTAGAGGTGGAGGCTGATCACTTGCTTTGCACTGCTGCACTGCTGCAATGGCCAAATTGCAGCAATGGCCAAAGCACACTGGATTTGGAATCCCAGAGATTTGGGGTCAAGGCCCAGCTCTGCTGCTAATTAGCTATGTATGCATCCCTGGGGAATTTCCTTTCCCTCTAAGCCTCAGTTTTTCCATCAAGGGCATTGTAGGCCAGGTGCAGGGTCTTGTGCCTGTAATCCCAGAGCTTTGGGAGACTGAAGCAGGAGGATTACTTAAGGCCAGGAGTTTGAGATCAGCCTGGGCAACATAGTGAGACCCCATCTCTAAATTAAATATACTTTTAAAAAAGGACATTGTATTAGAACAGTGTTCCCCAGACTTTAGTGACTGTCCTACTGCAAAGGATTGAATGTGTTCCCCACTGAACTTGTATTTTGAAGTCCTAACCCCCAATGTGATGGGACTAGGAAATGGGGTTTTTGGGAATTGATTAGGTCCTGAGATGGAGCCCTCATAAATGGAATTAGCGACTTTATAAAAGGGACTCCAGAGGGCTGTCTTCCTCTCTTTCTCCCGTGAGAGGATACAACAAGACAGGAATCTGCAACCTGGAAGAGGGCCCTTCCCAGAGCCTGATTTCTCTGGCACCCTGATCTCAGACTTGAGGGGAAAGAAAAGAAGTCACTAGTTTATAAAGCCACTAATTTATAAAGCCTTCAGAACTGTGAGATGTAAATTTCTGTGGTACATAAGCCCCCTAGTCTATGGTACTTTGTTACAGCAGCCCAAACAGACCAAGACACCCACCAACTTTGTGATTTTTGCTGCATTCTTGTGTCACGAGTACTATCATTTATTTAGCATTTTGTTTGAAAGTGATTTGCCTTTTTTTCCTTAAATTTATACTTTATATAATCGTGCTGCCCAATATAAATGTGAGTCATATATACAATTAAAATTTTCCTAGTAGTCACGTTAATAAAGTAAAAAGAAGCAGGAGAAGATAATTTTAACAATATATTTTATTTAACTATATACATCAAAAATGTAATTTATGTAAACTATTGATGAGATATTTAACTTTTTTTCATGCTAAATCTTCAAAATCTGCTGTGTATTTCATGCTTCCAGCACACATATCCCTATGGATGACAAATTTTCATCGGAAGTCTCTGACCTCTATTTAGATGTCATAAAATGTGTAATTGAAAGAGTAGATTCACATACTCAAGTTGTTCCAAGTATACAGTTATTTTCTACTAACTGAATTGAGTATGTGATTTTAGTTGTAAATTAATTGAAATGAAATGAAATAAAAAATTCAGTTCCACAGTTGCACTAGTCAAATATCAAATGCTCAGTAGCTACATGCAGCTAGTGGTTATTCTATTGGACGGCACGTGTATATAACCACCCCAGATCACAAATCAGCCTCCCTTCCCTGTTGTAAACAGGAGGTAGTCTTAAATAGAAATACAATGACCATACAAGAGTCACATTAAACTCCAGCTAGGTGCTGCTGCCTGCCAAGGTCTGGGCCCAAGGCCTGCTCTGTGTCTATTCAAAAGAGAGATTTAAACTGAGTGCAGTGGCATGTGCCTGTAGTCCTAGCTACTCAGGAGGCTGAGATGGGAGGATCCCTTGAGCCCAGGAGTTCAAGGCTGCAGTGAGCTATGAGTGAGCACTTCACTGCACTTCAGCCTGGGCGATAGAGTGAGCCCCTGTCTAAAAAATAAAAGAGGGAGATTTACCACATATTTAAAAAGGTGTTAAACATACACTAGCACCAAGCTGAAACTTTCCCTTTGATGGAATCAGAAGGATTAAGACAGCTGAAAAGAGATTCAATGCTACAGACTTGTACCACCTAAAATAATCCTATATACCAACAAAACAAACCAAAAATATCTAGGCAATCGTTCTGAGCTCTAAAATCTCTCAGCCTCTTTTTCCTTTACTCCTTTTGCTTCCTCCTAAGAGACTGTTAGCAGTGTGATTTTGTGAAAAGTGAACTGAGACTTGGGAAAAGTAAGTTCTGGTTAAGACTCTGCTATTCTGTATTAGTACGTTCTCACACTGCTATAAAGACATACCTGAGACTAGGTAATTTATAAAGGAAAGAGATTTAATTGACTCACAGTTCCACATGGCTGGGGAGGCCTCAGGAAACTTACAATCATGGTGGAAGGTGAAGGGGAAGAAAAGACCTGCTTCACATGGTGGCAGGAAAGAGAGAGCTAGCAAAAGCAGGGAAAACTGCCTTATAAAATCATTGGATCTCATGAGAACTCACTTTCTATCCTGAGAAAAGATTAAGCACCCCTTAATCTAATAATTTTCCACCAGGTCACTCCCTAATCCCTTGGGGATTGCAATTCAAGATGAGATTTGGATGGAGACACAAAACTCAACCATATCACACTCCTAGCTCTGCAGATTCCTGATTTTGTAAAACGGGGATGTTTGGACTCATAGAAAACACAGCAGCCATTACTGCTTATACCTGTAATCCCAGTACTTTGGGAAGCCGAGGTGGGTGGATCACTTGAGACCAGGAGCTCAAGACCAGCCTGGCCAACATGGTGAAACCCTGTCTCTACTAAAAACACAAAAAATTAGCTGGGGATGGTGGCTGTAATTCCAGCTACTCGGGAGGCTGAGGCAGGAGAATCACTTGAACCTGGGAGGTGGAGCTTTCAGTGAGCTGAAATTGCACCACTGCACTCCACACTCCAGCCTGGGCGACACACTGGGACTCTGCCTCAAACAACAACAACAAAAGTTAAATAAGTTAATGCATTTGAAGTGTTTTTAAGCATTCTTAGCACATAGTAATGGCTAGTACCAGACATTGTGCCCCAGGCAACCCTGAATTATCTCATTTCAGCTACACCATGAACCCTGTGAAAAAGGGATTCTTATACCCATTCTGCAGATAGGAACACTGAGGCTCAGAAAGGGTGAAGCCACTTGCCAGAGCCCCATTAACAGGAAACAACAAGGTGGGAATTTGAACCCAGGTCTGGGGACTACAGAGCCTACATCCTGATCCACCATGCTGGCAGGTTCTAAGGACACTTCCTGTTCCAAAACAAAATGGTGGATTTGTGTTTCAACATGTTGTTAGCATGCAATGTGTGGTATCTTTTGGAGCTCTTTATTCCAGCTTATCCCAAATCCCTGGTTTCATGGGTTGGCATGCTTTTCCACTTTAGCCACATATTTCTCTGTGTCTCCATCCCTGTTTTTCCTCGATCCTCCCTCTAGATTCTTCTTTTTTTTTCTCCACCTGCTGTGACCCCATTGGTGTTTTTTGGTGCTTGTTGCAGCTTTCCCAACCCCTGAGTTTGTGAATTGGCAGCGTGCTGGGCCATATCAAGCCTGCAGATATGTTTGGTTTGGCTCACAAAGTGCTGGCTCACATAGTGTTTTTGAAATTTTTGAATTAGTTGCCAACATGTGAAACAACGGACATTTCATATAAAAATCTGGATTTCTAGATTTTTTGAACAACTTGGCAACACTGAACCACCGGCTGGAAAGCTGAGTGGCAGTGGCACTATGTAGCTCCCTCAGTCCCTATCTTTCCTGTTGTGGTCACTCCCACTTCTCTCGACCTGGTCTGAATGTTGGTTATCATTGAGGAGCGTTTGCTGCTGTTTTCTTACATGAAAGCTGAGAAGCAGTACTGAATACAGCCCTGTCATTTCTTCACTGTGTGACCTTGGGGAAGTGTCTCAAAGTTCTCACCTGAAAAAATGGGTATAATACATGCCTCAAAGAATCGTCAAAGAATCATAAGTTAAATGAGGCCAGGTGCAGTGGCTCACACCTGTAATCCCAGCACTTTGGGAAGCTGAGATGGGTGGATCATTTGAGGCTAGGAGTTTGCGAACAGCCTGGCCAAAATGGTGAAACCCCATCTCTACCAAAAACACAAAAAAATGAGCAGGGCATGGTGGTGCACGGCTGTAATTCCAGCTGCCCGGGAGGCTGAGGCAGAAGAATCGCTTGAACCTGGGAGATGGAGCTTGCAGTGAGCTGAAATCGCACCACTGCACTCCACACTCCTGCACGGGCGACACAGTGAGACTATCTCAAAAAAAAAAAAAAAAGTTAAATAAGTTAATGCGTTTGAAGTGTTTTGAAGAATGCTTAGTACATAGTAAGCACTATAAGTGTGTTAGCAATTATTAAGAGAAATAGTTTGTTTTTTTGTTTTGTACATCTGTCTCTATAACTGAGAAAAAATAGAGATGAGGAGAGCCACAGCCTTTCAGAAAAACAGCAGAGAAGCATGATTCTTTGGGTAAGTGAAGCATTTCTTAAAAACTAGACTACTTTGTTCATTTACATTATCTGACTGCTCCGTTTAAATATTTGAATTCAAGACACCTGGCCACTATCATTTCATGGTGCCCTCTGCAGGGCTGGCATTGGCTATCACCATTTGCCAATATGTTTCAGATCCACATGGAGGTTCAGTGGCAGGACCTTTTCTGTTCGTGATTCTGACTGCATTATCCAGGACAACCTTGCTGGTGGTGTTTGTCGGTCTCTGCCAGCTGTAGCTGAAGGCCATTTCATGTTCTGCACTGATATTATTTCTAGGAGTTTCACTGAATCACAGGCAACTCTTTTAGGGGGACAAATTCCCTAGGCTTATGATGGAATTGATTGCTTAATCCATTGGATCATTCTCTTGTAGTTTGCCAGGGCATGTTGTTTCATTTCCACTTTGAGTGAAATTGTGGATTCATGGAAAAGACCTATGCACAGAGTGATGTGTGGCTACAGGCCATTTATAAGGCTTGAGCACGTGGACATGTTAGACAATAAAACAATGCGAGTTACTGTTTGCCGAGCTCCTACAATGTGCGAGGCACTGTGAGAAGCCTTTGCATATTTTATTTCTAATCGTCACAGCAACCAATCCAGGGCACAGAAGGTTAATAGCATTTATTGAACTCTTACTCTATGTGAGAGTGAACACGTGCCGAGAATAGTGCTAAGCATTCTTGTAATTTCATTTAATCCTCAAAATAGCCCAGTGAGAGAAGTATTGTTATTCCATCTCACAGCTGAAGAAACTGAGGCTCAGAGAAGGTGAGAAATTTGCCCATGGTCACAGATTAGCAGTCAGGGGCACAGGATTCAAACCCAGTCAGTTTGACTTCAGAGACCACTAGGCTTAACTGCTAAACTCAACTGCCCCACTTTCTTGCAGATGGGAAAACCGGGGCTCAGAGAGGTGAAGTGTTATACCTGCGATCACACAGCAAACATGGTTTAGATACAGAATTTAAATCCACATCCAGTTCCAAAGCAATGTATTTTACACTCAACCTCACAAAGCAAAACTAACATGATCATTACAGAAACTAAGCAGGAGCGAAAACTACAAAAATGCTGTACTGGATCCCAGCCCAAAGCCAGCCCAGGCAGCCTCCAGCATAGCTACATCATTGGTCTATGCTCATGTCCCGTCCATGGGGCCATGTCTCCAACTACAGCAACACAGCAGAACCTGGCTCTCCTGGGCCTTTGAGAGACCCATTAATAATAACTCAGCCAAGGTCACACAGTGAGTTATTGCCAGAGCAAACCTGGAATGATGAAGTGCTCTTTTTCTCACTGCTATAACAGGAGTCCTATGGTCAAATGTGCCTAAGGATGAGTCATGCAGTATACAAAGGTCAATTAGGCACGCCATTAGGGACTATTCAGAATTGGAGTGCTGGCCGGGCACAGTGGCTCTTGCCTGTAATCCCAGCACTTTGGGAGGCTGAGGTGGGTGGATCAGCTGAGGTCGGGAGTTTGAGACCAGCCTGACCAATGTGGAGAAACCCCATCTCTACTAAAAATACAAAATTAGCCAGGCGTGGTGGCGCATGCCTGTAATCCCAGCTACTTGGGAGGCTGAGGAAGAAGAATCGCTTGAATCCAGGAGGCAGAGGTTGCGATGAGCCGAGATTGCACCATTGCACTCCAGCCTGGGCAACTAGAGCAAAACTCCATCTCAAAAAAAAAAAAAAGCACTGGAGTGCCTATGTGCTTTTGAAAGGGGCAGTCAACCAAGAAACTATGATTCAAATACACAATAGAATGCAATACAGCTGTATAAAAGAATGAGAAAGCCATCGTGGATGATTAATATATTAAGTGGAGAAAGAGTAAATGTGGGACAGTGTGTATAATGTGCTCATTTTGGGGACAGTGAAAAAAAAGGGAGAGTTGAAATCCATAATTGATATTTTCTCGGATATGCATGAAGATACCCTGAAAGAATACCTAAGAAACTAAAATACTAATAACAGTGGTTACCTCTGTGATGGTGGGTTTGAGAAGTGGTGAACAGGAGAAAGTGATGGAAGGGAGACTTTCCGATGTGTGCCTTTTTATATTTTTAGGCTTTGAGTCACATGAATATCATTATCTATTTAATGCAAAAAAAAAAAAAAAAAGAAGAAAGGAAAAATAAAATAAAGCAAGCAGCTATTCCTCAGCTCCAGAAAATTGCTGTCTTGTGGGCATGTGAATCTAATGTGAATTCTTCTGGTGTTTTTAAGGGAACTTGGAAATCTATTTTTTAAAATTTCCAGTTTTAAATTTCAAATTATTCACTGGTAGTATATAAAAATACAATAGGTTTTTACATACTAACCATGTATCCTGCAAACACGCTGAACTCATTTATTAGTTCTTAGGGGTTTTTTTGGTGTGGAGTCTTTGTGATTTTCTAGGAAGGCCATTGTATCATCTGTGAACCGAAACTACTGAATTCCTTCCTTTCTGTATAAATTTTATTTCTTTTTCTTGCCTTATTGCACTGGCTAGGACTTCTTCCAGTATGATGTTTAATAGGAGTGGTGAGAGCAGTCATCCTTGCCTTGTTCTAGATCTTAGGGAAAAAGCATTCAGTTTTTTCATCATTAAATGTGTTGTAAGACATAAGTTATTTATAGATGCCCTTTATCAAGTTAAAGAAGTTATTTTTCTTTTCCTAGTTTGATGAGTTTTTATCACAAATCGATGTTAAATTTTGTCAAGTGCTTTTTCTGCATCTATTGAGATGGATCACACGCCTTAAAATTTTTTTTTTTTTTAGTTTGTTAATATGATGAGTTATACTGAGTGATTTTCACAAGTTGAACCAGTGTTGTATTCCTGGGATAAACTCAAGTTGATTCTGACATGTTATTCCTCTTATATATTGCTGGATTAGATTTGCTAATATTTTGTTGATGATTTTTGTGTCTATGTTCATGAGGAACATTGGGTTGTAGTTTTCTTTTTTTGTAATATCTTTGTCCAGTTTTGATAAAGCTGGCGTCACAAAATGAGTTGGGATTTTTTCCTAATTTTTAAATGATGAAAAAATAACTTATAGAGTGCTTACCATATTCCAGGCATTGTGCTCAGTGCTTAGCCCATTTAGTCTTCACAGCAACCCTATGAACTGTAGACTATTCTTATAATCACCCCCAGTTTAAAGTTGGAGAAACTGAGGCACAGACTGGTTAAAGTCACTTGCCCAAGGTCATATAACTTGTAAGCAGCACAGCCAGGACTCAGACCCCAGAGGTCCAGCTCCAGAGTGTGTCCTTTTAACCTGTTTATTCCATTTTCTCTCATTAAAGATGTTTACAAGGTAAAGAAAACATATCTGCAGGCCTCAGTCCAGCTGACAGATCACCAGTTTTCTACTTCTAGTTGACAACAATGGTAACTACCATGCATCAGGCTTATTTACTATCTGCCAGGCTACAGACTCATCATCTGCCTTCATCTTGCACCAACTCTCAAAGGCACATGTTACAGATGTTATCATTCTCACTTGGCAGTGGTGGAAATGCACCCTTCTGCTGGGCGGCATGCAGTTTCAAGCTATCATCTCTTTCCTCACCTTGTCTTTCTGCACATCCACGGCACTCTTTAGAAGGTAATTTTTTTTAAAATCTCTCAAATCTCAGTTTAATTTCACACTGCTCCTTCCTTATCAAGCTGGCCCACCCATCCTCCCTCTCACTGTCTTCCCCCAGGGGCTCAAGTTCATCATTTTCTCCTGCATTGCTGTCTCTTTTGTACTGTCTCATTCCAGTTGGTCCAATGAGTGTCCCGAATCCTTGCTTTTTGGCTCTGCTGACTTATTTTGTGTGTCTCGAGAAGTGAGAAACGTCTTGCTTACTTAAAAAGGAGGAGGAAAGGGGGAAAGAGATGGAGTTTTAGGAATAGGTGGGACACCGATTTTCTCCACAGAGCACAGAAAGGAGGGACAGAGGTTAGTTCAAACAACTGCCTGGCATTAATGAAGGTGAAGCCATACAACAAAATTGCACTGTTTGCCTTATTGCACTGTTTAATAAGGCAGCATGTTTGCATGCTGGCTTGACTGTGCGACAGTAGATAAGATGCTTCGTTTTTCTGAGTCTCAGTTTGTTCATTGTAAAATGAGTTCAAAGACAGGTATAGGTCGCAGAGGTGTGGCAGGGATTAAGTGTAATAATATAGGTTACAGAGATCCAGTGTGGAGAAGGCACTGAGTGAGGAATAAGTGCTTTTCTTGGACAAGGCACTGTGCTAAGCCATTTTTACATAGATGATCTTATTTCATATATACCACCTGTGTGGGTAAGAGGTACTACTGTTGCCCTCATTTTGCAGATGGGGAAAATTATGATGAAGAGAGGTGAAGAGTTCTTAAGTGGCAAAGCTGTACCCATATTTCACATTAGAATTCCTTCGATCCTACACCAACCAGTTAAAAATTAGACTGTCTGGGGCAATCCCCTAGCTCTTCCTCCCAACCTAGAGACGGAAGGTAGTCAGAGACATCCACCACTTTCCTGTGATACTAGCTCTGCTGTTGCTAAACATTCAGGTGCTCCCCATCCATCCCTCAGTTCCCACCCATGTCTCCAACAACTACTGCGAGAATTTGGGAAACTTGGGGTGAGTCCACTGCCAGGAATAGTGATTCAATTAAAATCTCAGTTTTCAACAATATGAGCAAGAGCTGTGGTCTGTTACTCCACACCCAGCAAAGCTGCGTCTCCCAGTCAGTGGTGGAGTAATGAGAGTTTGCTAATTGCTGGTGGCTGGGGAAGGGAGGTGATGGGGAAGGCTGGTGGCTGGGGAAGGGACCATTGTGGTGAGCTCAACACGTGGAGTTACATGCTGACCTGAATGCTTTCTTCTGTGTATCTCAGTCCCTCCTCTGGTCACTGGTGGGGCTGAGCAAGCAGACCCCCCACCTTACAACTTGATCGGCTTCATGATATCTATGACCACAGCAGTGCAGTGTCAATCAATGAATGTCAGGCACCAAGGCAAGCGTTTCGCTTGTGCCATCATCTGCAGCAACATCCTTACTTCTCAACACCACTCCAGGGGATAGCTACCCTCATAATTCCCATTTTACTGTTGTGGAAACTGAGGCACAGAGACATGAAAAGCTTGCAACCTCACCCCAGCAGAACCTGGATTAACATTCACTCTTCATTGCCAGGACATGCTTGTCTCCCCTTATGGTTTTAAGAGAATGACTTAAAGAATTCACCTTTGAACCAGCCTTGTGGGCTGTTAACAAAACTGCTAGCAGACCAAGACTTTTGGATAAGCCTGGCCTCCCCAGTCATTCTTCTTTAGGTTGCTTGGTCCTTACGCATCCATCTGCTGTCTTTGGAATCATGCGCTTGCATTTGGGAGCTCCTGGAACTCAGAGACTGCATCCTAAGAGTCTTTGTGTCCTTTTGACACCCAGTTAATACTTGGCATACCACAGTGGCCAAAACTATTAGTTGAGGGTATGAAGACATCAACAACAGCTAAATCCTAATCCTAGCTTCATCCTTTTAAGTTCCCAAACTCTGGGCTAAGCCTGTGGCTAGCATAGTGCCTGACATACAGTAGATGTCAATGCTGTGTGTCAGGAAGGCCCTAGCTGACATAGGAGTTGGGATGTGAAGGTGCGAGGTACCTTGGCTTCCACCTTGAGGTCTTTGAAGGCCTAATTTTTCCTCATTTTCTCCATCCTCTTGTCCTTGCTTTGAACTCTTGAAGGGTCAACCTCTGCTTGTCTTTGTCTCTGTCCCTTAAATGGTTTCATTAGAAAAGCCTGGGATAGTGAGTGAGTGGTTACCTCACTCAGTAGAGGAGGTGCAAGGGTGGGTGGATTGTTGGGGGGACATTCTGACTGGAAGGCTGAGGGGGAAAGAGGTTCTGACACTTTTCCAGTTCAGCAAGCATCATCAAATAACCAACCTTCTCAAAAACTCATTTCCCAAAACAGTGCTCTGGGGAGAGAAGCTCTGAAGGGCTGAATGGGGGAGGTGGAACCTGGACTAAAATCAATCCCAGCTCAAGGTAATTACAGGACATGTGCTACCACCCCGGCAGGGCAAGTCAGAGGCTGAGCTGCTCTCCTAGGGCAGCCGTGGCGATTAGTTAGGAATAAAAGCCTCATCACTGGCTTGGGGAGAGAGGCTCACACATTAGTAAACTTGCGCTTTCTCATGCCTGCCAAATTTGGGAGGGGGGATTTATTGAAACAATCTCATCAGGGGCCCTGACTGCCAAGTTGAATGTTTGGGAAAGGAAATCTCAGCCAGGCTCTCAGAAATCCAGCTCCCAAGTTCCCAGGATCGCAAGATGCTAAGGTTCGCAGACTAAGAGATGACTAGGGAGATGATGCTAAGATTTCAGGCTGTACACTGGATTTTTTTCTCTCTTTCTCTCTGCTTCTTTCAGTCCCTCTCTCCTCTCTGCATGCAAGTAATCTTTAGGAATCTATCTGTCACCGAGACTGCCTGCAAGGAGGGTCCACCCAAAGCTGGAGCCCCAGGAAAAAAGCTTTCTCTCTCTCTCGCTCTCTCTCGCACACAGCCCAGGCAAGCACTCCCTCCTTCTCGGCAGCTCAGCTCTCTTCAGGAATTCAGGACAAGTCTCAGTCACACTTTGGAAAGGACATTAAGATGTGGGACAAGCCAGACATCCACAGCAGCCGTGAGCTGCCCAGGGTGGGTAGACCTGGAGGCCAAGCCAGGGGGCCAGGCATGTCCTCATGGAGACTGTGACCCCCTGAGGTGGCAGCCACCGCAGGCTGCCCTGTGTGTCTCTGCACCCTTGCCCTGGCCAGGGCATGGTCCCAGAGCCAACCCCTGATTCTCCTTAGCCAGCTGGGAGACCCTTTTCTTGCTAGGCATTCTTTCTCCATTCCAGTGTCCCCCGAGCAAGAGAGTGCTCAATGTCAGGGTCTCCAGCTTCATCTCGTGTCAGGCGGGGACACGCAGAGGGGCAGAGGTGCCCCAAGTGGGGTGGACGTGCAGGGGCCACGGGAGAAGGGAAGCCTCCACGAAGCCTTCTGTCCAGAACATGCAGTCAAGCCAAACACACACAAAGCCCTCTACGCCCCCACCCCATGAAAGCCGCCCCCTCCAGACGCGCGCACAAATGCACCTTCGAATCCATGCTCACATGCCCAGCCCATCGCCCGCCGTCACAGTCATCACACACACACACACACACACACACACACACACACACACACGCTCGCGCGCGCGCGCGCACACACACACGGTCCCCAGCTAGGGCACAGCAACTTCCTTTCCCCCCGTGTGGAAATATCCATAGTTGCCCTTAAAGCTTAAACTTTTTCCGAGGGGGCGCCAGGGAACGCACGGGGGAGGACGGGGGATTCTGGGTAGGGTTGCCCGGCACTTGGGGTTCCTGGCTTCCCTCCCTCTCCCCCACGCCCCTCACCTGGTAAACCGAGGCACAGCAAGAGGCTGTAGTAGACCACGGGCACGAAACCCAAGCCGCAGGCCGAGCCGGGGGACCACCAAGACAGCGAGCTGTTGGCTGCGAGGTGGGCGTGCGTGTGCTCCATGAGCGCGCCCCTCGCTCCCCTTGCCGCTTCGCGCCCTGCCTGCCAGCCCGACTCTGGTCGCCGGCTCGGTGGTGGCGGCGGCGGAGGCAGCAGCAGCTGGAGCAGCAGCGCCTCTCTACCCGCAGGACTGGCTCCTACTCTTGGCCGTGATCCCCTCTGCTCGCTCCGCACCTGCCCGCCTGGAGTCTTTGCTCAGCCCTCCCGCAGGGCGCGGGGCGCAGGGTGCGGGGCGCGCTGCGCGGGGCCTCGGGAGGGGCTCCCGGAGCCCGTCTGTGCGCCTCCCACCTCGGACCCGCTCCACTCCCGCCTCAAAGCCGGGGGGCTGGGACGCCGCTCCCCGCAGCCAATCAGCGGCTCCCTGGAAGCGGAGTGTGTGTGGGGTGGGAGGGATGCGGAAGAGGAGGGGGTCCCAGCCGCCTCGCTTGGCTCCACTTTCAGGGGAGAAGATGCAGTTAGACCTGGGAACCCCGAAGGAAGACCGGAGTGGAAAACAGGCTACCCCCAATCTCCAACCCCGAGGGAGGGGCGTGGTGTGGGTAGGATCTGCCTCTCCCGCAGCGGCTCCTCACTCCTCCAGCGTGTCCTCAGTTTGCCTTTCTCCACTCTCCTCGCAGCCACCTCTCTTGCCCCTCTCCAATGCTTCCAGTCCATCTCCGGATAGAGGATTCTATACCTAGGGCAAAGAACGGGGGAAGGGGTGGGGCTGTTGGAGCAGCGAGGATGCTAAAGCGTTGTCGGTTTTCCTCGACAAGGGAAGCTGAGCTTGCTGGCTCTGGAAAGAGGGGTGCGTGCCTCCCTGTGCGTGTGTGTGGCGACTCTGGGGGTGGCCGCCGGTGGACTGTCCCCTAACTGGAGTGCGTTTGAAGAGGATACAGACTGGCTAAGAGAAGCCCCTCCTGCATGCCGCCCTTCAGTCAGGAATAAGGATGTTGCAGACACTCAAACACGCACTCGCCCACGCTCACACAAAGACACACAATACCCAGGAATGCGGTGTACTCACACGCTCACTCAGGCACGCGGATGCCCTCCCATCCCACACCCAGACCCTTGAAAACACGCAGGCATCCTCATCAGCATGCTCAAGACCACACTCACAGGGCGCTCCAAACATACGAAAACGCACGCGGGAGTCATGGGGGCTTGTCGAGAGTGCTTGAAGGTTGTGTGAAGGGTAGCATTTGTAAAGCAAGTGGGATCCAAGCAATGTGTGGGTGGGTGGTCCTTTCTCCTCAGGGCAGGCAGGTGGAGGGTTCTGGGTGTGGCCACCACAGACTTGAGGAGAAAGAGAGGAGAGAAAGAGAGAGAGAGAGAGAGAGAGAGAGAGAGAGAGACATAGTGTCTGTCTGGGGCTCAAGACAGTGAGTGTGAGAGAGTTAAAGATTCTGCAGGAATACCCAGGCCAGGCATCCCCAGGAGCAGACTGTAGCAGCTGCCTATGCAAAGAGCTGATGGGTCTGAGAAGCCTAAGACCCCCCGCCCTCAAACCCCCCATCCCCGCTGCTTCCCAATGCCCCTCACCCCTATATCACATCCATTCCTGGAGAGAAGGAACTGGCTGAGCTTTCCCCAGCCTCTTCCAGGTCTCCCAACGTGGAGCAGACCCCTGGCCCTCAAGACCAGCAAAGAGCATGTATCCAGTTCTTGTCTTTGTTAGAGGTTACCCCAGGCAGGGATGGGGGACACTCTAGGGCAGAGTGGAAATCTCCAAAGCATACAGAGTCAGGCAGTCTGCATAAGGGGGGCATCTACTGGATCTAGCTGGGTCTGTGGTAAGCAAGGAGGCACGTGGCCCCACAAAAGGGCAGATTAGAGTCACATGGACCCAGCCCAGTGAGGCCAGGTCTGAGATTTCAAGCCCCATTAGATACTGAAATTTTATTGTGACCTCTCTCGATCAAATATGACTACTGCAAACACAAAGAAAACAAGAACACTGCTGCATTGATGAATAAAGCAGTGGCTGGCCATTGTAGAAGCTCAATAAATAATTGTTCAAAAACCTATAGATTGGATTGGTCTGCAGGCAGCTAGACTGAGATGAGAAGTTGGGGATAGCCAGGGGCGGGGGGAAATGTATGTGATCTGACAAAGCCCTCCTAGTCTCTTCAAAGATGCCCTCTGCATTGGGAATGATGGATAAGGCTTCTGGGCTTTTGCACTGGCCATTCCCTTTGCCTGGAATGTTCTTCCTCTGCACAGCTACAGGAAGCTGTTTCCTCACCTTCTTAGGGTCTTTGCTTATCCGTCCTTATCTCTTTGAAGCTTTCCCTTATAATCCTATTTACATTGAAATCTCTACTCCCCTCCCTATTGAAATCTCTATTCCTCTCCCACCTCAAAGTATTCACATCCTCTGTCCCTCCCTGCTTAATTTTTCTGCATAGTGTATAGCGCCATCAGCAGACCATACACGTTGTATTTATTTACTTTACTTTCTCTTAGAAAGGCAGGGCCTTTTGTCTGTGTTGTTCCTGGTTGCGTCTCAGCTTCACACGGTGCCTGCATGCTGCAGACTCTCAATAGACATCGAAAGAATGAACAGACTCAGCACCCAGGGCCTGCAGGGAGATGAGTTTATCTTTGCTTGTCTTTGCAGGCCAGGGTCTCAGAATGCTGTTGGGGTTAGGGGGATTTAGTATATAATGATCACGTATGACTAGTCACTCCAAAAATGATTTGAGTGGTTTGAATTCACAGAACTACAAACTTGGCTAGGCAGAGGGAGTGGACTGCATGGGAAATCTTGACAGACCTTATTGTGTCTGAACCTTTATTTCTCCATGTAAAATGGGCATGAAAGAAATCAGGTATGCCTTTGTCCCAGGAATGCTGAGCTGGGAGAAAAAGAGGGGTGTGGTGTGAATGGTGCAGACTGCAGTTCTGGAGAATGGGGAATTGGATTGGGTCCTCTGCTGGCTCCATCAGGAACACTGGCAGTTTGTCAAGGTCCAAGTTTCCTGGAAAATGGATAGTTTGGATGAGAAGATTTTTTTTTTTTTTTTTGAAGAGATGGGTCTCACTATGTTGCATGGACTTGTCTCAAACTCCTGCCTCAGCCTCTCAAAGTGCTGGGATTATGGTCATGAGCCAATGCACCTGGCCTGGATGAGAAGATCTTTAAAGACTTAAGTCAAGCTTTGAGTGTTCCTGGGTCCCAGGGAATGGGCAGGATGAGTTAACAACAAAAGTCTGTTTAATTTTGCTTAAGGGGCTGATCCACTTGATTGGTTCTGTATGACAATGGCAGACTCAGTTCAACAACAGTGGTTGGCTGAATTCATTCATTTATTCATTCTTTCAACAGAATGTTACTGGACACATAACATATGCTGGTCAGGACCAGCCACATAATTTGCAAGGCCCAGTGCAAAATAAAAATGCGAAGTCTCTTGTTCAAAAATTATTAAGAATTTAAAGACACCAAGAGTAGAGCATTAAACGAAGCATGGAGCCCTTTCAAGCATGGGACCTTGAGTGACTACATAGGTCACACATCCATGAGGCCAGTCCTGCTTAGGAGACACAGGTGAGTGATAAGAGTTAACATTTACTGAGGGTTTGTTAAGAGACAGCCACGACTTAACTCATTGCATCTTCGTTATCACAATGGAAGGAAGGTATAATTATTAGCCCCATTTCACAGATGAGAAAACCAAGGCAGAGAGAAGTTTAGTAATTTGCCCAAGACCACCTGGTTGGAATTGAATCCAAGGCAGTTGGCTCCAGAGCCTGTGCTGAAACCATCAGGGGCTCAGACTAGTGGAAGGATAGGTAAGTGATAGGAAACGTCACACACTGTCATGTAGGCTCTTTGTAACATGAAGGCAGGATCTTCATCTGTCTTATCCTTCACTGTATCCTTAGTGCCAAGAGCAGTGCCAGGTAGGTGTCCAGAAGTAAATCTTAGATTAGTTAATAAATAAATATAATAGAAATATATACAGAATTTTAGTGGAGGAGTTTCAAACTTGAATGCCTGTGAGCCTGGGCAGGTAATAAATATTCTTCACTGTCTTTTTCTTTTTCTTTTTTTTTTTTTTTTTGAGTCAGAGTCTTGCTCTGTCACCCAGGCTGTAGAGCAGTGGCATGATCTCGGCTCACTGCAAGCTCCGCCTCCCAGGTTCATGCCATTCTCCTGCCTCAGCCTCCTGAGTAGCTGGGACTACAGGCCTCTGCCACCATGCCCGGCTAATTTTTTTTTGTATTTTTAGTAGAGACAGGGTTTCACTGTGTTAGCCAGGATGGTCTTGATCTCCTGACCTCGTGACCCTCCTGCCTCGGCTCTTTTTTTTTTTTTTTTTTGAGACAGAGTCTTGCTCTTGTCACCCAGGCTGGAGTGCACTGCAACCTCTGCTTCCTGGGTTCAAGAGATTCTCCTGCCTCAGCCTCCCAAGTAGCTGGGATTATAGTCACCTGCCACCATGCCTGGCTAATTTTTGTATTTTTAGTAGAGATGGGGTTTCACCATATTGGTCAGGATGGTCTCAAACTCCTGATCTCAAGTGATCCACCTGCCTCGGCCTCCCAAAGTGCTGGGGTTACAGGCATGAGCCACTGTGCCCGGCCACATTCTTCACTTTCATAGGAAATATGCTATCTCCCATTTTTCCTGGAAACTCTTGGTCCTCTTGGTCTAGATTCTGTTTCTCCACCCTTTGATAGAGGCGGCGGTATGAAGGGATAATTCTTTAAGATAAACAACAACATAAACATAATTTAAATTGCAACTAACACTTTACTCAGAGTTCGGAAGGCAATAGGGAGTAGTGGGGACTGTAACAAACTAGATATGCGTACGCTAGTCACTGTATGGGATTCTGGGTATACAATTGTTTTTAAAAGTTGACATGGTCTCTGCTTTCCTGGATCTTTAAGTCAAGTGCAAGATATAGGCATGAATCAATTCATACACACACACACACACCCCCATGGATAATTTGCTCAAGGGGCTGATCCACTTGATTGGTTCTGTATGACAATGGCGCACTCGAGCCAACTGTGGTTGGGGCTTGGATATGGGCTATAAAAAAAAGTGAAAGGAATGAGCCAGCATGCACCAAGGAGTCAAGGAAAATTCTATGTAGTCTGGCGGTCAGGGAAGGCTTCTCTGAGGAAGTGATATTTGAGCTCAGATGTGAAGGATAAGTAAGGATTAAGAGACGAAGGATAAGTAGTGAAGGGATGTTGGTCTAGGGGTGAGGGGAGCATCCCAGGTGGAAGAAAGAGGCAGTGCAAAGGCCCTGGGGTGGGAGTGAGAAGAACACTTTGAGGAGGTGGGAGACCAGGGACTGTGTGTGTGTGTGTGTGTGTGTGTGTGTGTGTGTGTGTAGGTGCAGTACAAGCAGATCCATGCAGTTAGGCAGTGAGTGGGGTCTTGTAGGCTACAGGGAGAAGTTAGGTCTTTATCCATGGTTTTAAGCAGGGGAGTGCTGTGATTATATTTGCATTTTCAAATACTTACTATGTCAGGGAGGTGGAGAATTGATGGAAAAGAGGCAAGAATAGAAGTGGGTAGACGAGTTTCGAGGTTGTCATGTTGGATATGTGAGAAATGATAGTGGCTTGGACTAGGGTGGTATTAATGATGGAGTGGGCTGCATTCCAGAAGTTAGGAGAGTGTGTGTGCAAAGAAAGAGGGAGAGGGAAAGGCAAAGTGAGAAAGGGAGTTAGGAGCGAAAGAGAGTAAAGAGTCAGCTAGAGAGAGAGGGAGAGACAGAGATGTGGAGAAAGACACAGAGAGACGGAGATAGATGAATAGACAGACAGATTGATAGGAAGTGAAAGGCAAACACACAGTGATTATGATTAAGGTTGTTCTAGATGGAAGGGCAGATGAAATGGGGCTTGTAGCACCCTGGGTCCACTTGGCTGAATCCTCTGTCCTCCCACTTCCTACAGACTGTAGCTTGCCCTCTGGTTTCTCCCTGCTTTTCAGGACTCCTTTAAAGGATAACTTTGACCTCACAATCTTTCCTGACCTGCACATCCCCCCCGTTTACCTCCCACATGGACAGTCTTTCTCCTGAAACATCTCTTACCACATTGTGTTGGCACTCAAAGGTTATCTGTTATCTGCCCTTCCTGCATTTAGATCACCTCCTGGCAAGGGAAGTGTCCTTCATCCTGGAATGTTCAATGCAGAACCTAATTGCAGTGCAAGCAGTGTAACTGTCAACTGTTGAGGCTTACATCCAGACCTGGGTTTGAATCCCAGGTCAGCTCCCTTAGTAATTGTGCGTTCCCCAGGACTCTTTTTATTGAAATTGATGAAGAAAAACTTAAACTAGTTTAATTTTTAAAAAGGAATGTATTGGCTCTTAAAACTGAAAAGTATAGAAGGTTGCCTGACTGCAGGCCTGGCTGATCCAGGTGCAAATGCATACCTGGCTTTTTCCATCAATGGCTTCTGCTTTGCCTTGATTAGCTGCATTCTTAAGCAGGTTTTTACAATATAATAAAAAGATGGACACCATCATCCCTAGATTTATCCTATCAGATTAATAACCAGAGCTAAAAGAGAACTGGAACAAAAGCCCTGGGAAAGACCCCTGATGAACCAACCTGGGTGAGGGGCTCATCTCAATTAAACTCACAAGTTTGAGTTAGATTTCTATAGCCAACAACAAAAAAAATACATATATATATATACTGATTGCAACGTATGTCTCATGTGTCCAGTGACAAAGCCAAGAGAACGGGTAAGTTCTTTCCAAACCACACTGACTATGAGAGGAGGTGGACCATTTATTCAAAGAAAAGTTGGGATTCCATAATGGGAGGAATGGAAGTAAATGATGGCTAGGCTGCATGTTTGTGAGCTGAATTCAGCCCAAGGGACACCAGTTTGCTGGTCCTGTTAGATTTACGCTGGATGTTTTATTCTAAAAAATTAAATAGATTTTGGTTTTTAAAGATGTTTTAGATTTACAGCAACATTGAATTGAAGGTACAGAGATTTTCCAAATGCCCTGCATCCCCACACAGGCATAGCCTCCCCTGTTATCAACATCCTGCACAAGAGCAGTCCATTTGTTACAACTGGTGAGCCTATGTGAACACATCACTATCACCTAAAGTCCACAGTTTATATTAGCGTTAGAGTTTTCGGTGTTGTACATTCTATGGGTTTGGACAAATGTATAATAACACGTACCCACCATTATAGTATCATCCAGAGTAGTTTCACTGTCCTAAAAATCCTCCTTGCTTTACCTGTAGATCCCTTGCTCTGTCCCCCAACCCATGTGTTTTATTTCTGGGGGTCAAAAATATCTTCTGTGTGAACTGTAAACAAATAAAACTCTAGTTCATGCTGAAGTTTTGGGTTGAAGGGTACTAATGCCTGCCACTTTAAAATGCAACAAAAAATAGGCCAGGAGCGGTGGCTCACGCCTGTAATTCCAGCACTTTGGGAGGCCGAGGCAGGTGGATCATGAGGTCAGGAGTTCAAGACCAGCCTGGCCAACATGGTGAAACCCCGTCTCTACAAAAAATACAAAAATTAGCTGGGCATGGTGGTGTGTGCCTGTAATCCCAGCTACTCAGGAAGCTGTGGCAGGAGAATTGCTTGAACTGGGACCCAGGAGGCGGAGGTTGCAGTGAGCCAAGATTATGCCACTGCACTCAAGCCTGGGCTACAGAGCGAGACTCTGTCTCAAATAAAATAAAATAAAATAAAATAAAAAAAAAAATAAAAAAATTAAAAGGATTGATGGATAGCTAGAAGAATGGATAGAGGGGTAGATATACCTTAAAGCAAGGAGATGTTAGTGGTAGAATCCAGGTCATGGGTAGATGGGTTTTCAGTGGAAACATTTTTCAACTTTTATGTCTGCTTGAAAATTATCATAATAAAATGTAGGAAAACATGTCTTGTGCAGTGTGTCTCGGCCAAATATGTTATTACAAGCAATTGTTGAAACTAACATCTCTTGGTGGTGTTGCAATTCTTTGGAAGCTCAGCCTTTGGAGTTGGTGCGGAAGACAATTGCTTCCCTGCGATTAGGCTGTCAAAATGGCACCTGATATTTTCCTCTGATGCTCCCAGCTCTCCACTGACCTTGGTCTGCTCTGCTAGAGCTTTTACCAGTTTGTCTTTGACGGTGGGCTCTTGTTTGCTTTCCAATAAGAACTATAGCATCGTGTTTTTCTGCTGTTTGTTTTACTCCACACGTGTGGCTTCTTGTTGAGGATGTCTAGGTGAACAGCTGAGGATCTCTTGTAGCAATCACTCACAACAGTTCTTTGAGGTGCACGACAATTCTTACCGAGTTTGGATAGAGCCTTTTGTTGCTTGTCACTGACTTTTCAAGGTGGTCAGGGGCAGCTGCAGACAGGATGGGAATATTTCCACAATTGCTTGCCTGCCTGCCTCCTAAAGCCCAGCGAGGGGGAAAAGACAAAGAATCCAAGCTGCACCTGGGTAAATTTCATCAGGCTATGAAGAATGATCGTAGATGAAGTGAAGGAAATGGGGTCCTGAGAGGAAGAGGAAGGCAAGGGTTAGGAGTATGTGTGTGTGTGTGTGTGTGTGTGTGTGTGTATGTTCATGTGCATGTATGTGTATGTGTATGTATGAATATGTGTGCACACTTGTGCATGTATGTGTGTGCATGTGTGTGTATGCATGGTACAATAAAAGAGGAGTGTGATGACCAGGATGTTGATGTATCAGGAAAAGTCTTTTCTTTCTGGTTCAGAGAGACGTGAGAGGCCTCTGTGTATCCCTTAAGACTCAGTTTGCTCTGTAAAGTAACAGGAGTTGGTTGGAGAAGAAAGAAAAAAGGGGAAGATAAGAAGGGGAGAAGAGAGGAGGGAAAAGAGAGGAAAGAAAGGAGGAGAGAAGGGAGAATAAGAAAGGAGAAGGGGAGAAGAGGGACTAGAAGAGGAAGAAGAAGAGGAAAGAAAAGACACAGCAATATGTGTCACCAAATTACCTGCTTCCCGTTGGGTGGGGAAACAGTAATGATGAAGAGAAAAACAAACAAAAACCTTGTCTTAGGGTGACACATTGTGATTATTTAGCATTTAACTAGTCTCTGGGCAGTAGTTATTTTGCATGTAGGGGTTGCTCAGAATCTTCTTCCCCTTCTTAACAGATCATGGTTTCCCTTTAGGGAGGAATTCTTCCCCACTGGGTGTGGTTTTGGATAAAGAGTATATTCAGGTGCCTGTCACCCCATTACAGAAGCCAAAGGGGAGAGATCCCTTGGCCCAGGGCAGTCAGAGGTGGATGGGCAGGTGTCCTGAGCTTGGTCAATTAGAGGCTATCTTTTTTTTTTTTTTTTTTTTTTTTGAGATGGAGTTTCACTCTTGTTGCCCAAGCTGGAGTGCAATGGTACAATCTCAGCTCACCACAACCTCTGCCTCCTGGGTTCAAGCGATTCTCCTGCCTCCGCCTCCTCCCAAGTATCTGGGATTACAGGCATGTGCCACCACGCCTGGCTAATTTTGTATTTTTAGTAGAGACAGGGTTTCTCCATGTTGCTCAGGCTGGTCTCGAACTCCTGACTTCAGGTGATCCGCCCACATCAGCCTCCCAAAGTGCTGGAATTACAGGTGTGAGCCACCGCGCCTGGCACAGGCTGTCATGTTGAACTTAGAACCTTGAGTGAGGGACAAGGGCAGCAGAAGAGTTTGGATTTCCTTCATCTTGGTGGGGATGGCCGCACAGGACTCATCTGCTCCGGGGCTATTGCTGTGGTTCTTGCTTCCTGAGCATTTCCAAATCCATGGCTTCCTCTTCCTCTGTGAGCTCCATGTCCTCACTCCACATTCACTGCAGCGCTATGCACAATAGCCAAGACCCAGAAACAACCTAAATGTCCAGCAGTGGAAGAATGGATAAAGAAAATGTGGTATAGACACACAGTGGAAAATTATCCAGCTTTAAAGAAGAAAGAAATCCTGCCATGTGCAACAGTGTGGGTGAATCTGGAGGACATCACGCTACATGAAACATAAAGACAGTCACATAAAGACAAATATTGCGTGATTCCACTTATATGAGGTATCTAACATATCCAAACTCATAGAAGCCGAGAGTGGAATAGTGGTTGCCATGGGTTAGTTGGAGAAGGAAATGATTGGGTAGTTGCTAGTCAACAGACATACAATTTCAGTTATGCAAGATAAATAAGTTCTAGGAATATGTTGTACAACATTGTACCCAAAGTCAATAATACTGAATTGTACACTAAAAATTTTGTTTAAAGGATATATCTCAAGTTAAATGTCCTTACTACAATTTTAAAAAATCCGTAAAATGAAAACAGAAAAGGACTGTCCAGAGAAGGGTCTGTAGAGATTTGAAGGGTACTTAAAAAAAAATCCATTTGTTTACATCAGTCATGTCAGAGAAGGTTTCTGTTGCTAGCAACCCAAGGACATGCATTGATCAGCCAGTGATCCTTGTTCCATAGTAATACGTCACAATTGATAGAACTTTACTCTGAACAAAGTATAGCCATGTACACCATTTAATTTTAATCCTCATTGTTACCAATGTGAAGTGGTCAGGACCGGCATCATAAGCTTGTTTTATAGATGAGAAATTTACAGCACAGAAAAAGCCAGCCATGTGTCCATTATTCCCTAGTGTTTAAGAAATAGGGACTCACAGAGATCCCATTCAATCCCCCCATTTTACAGGTGAGAGAATTGAGTCCAAAAAAGTGAAGTGAAAAGTCTAAGGTCATACACAGTGTCAAACTGGAACGCAAATGCAGCTTTTTATAACTCAAAGTCTAATGCCAACCATTACATACATGAGAATTGGCCCCAAAAGAGATAATAACAGTAACCTATAGTTGACATCAGAGCCATGTTTGAATAAATAGTTATCAGATGTCATTTCCCCCTTAATTTGTACAGCATCAGAGGCCAAGAATTCTCACATTCTGTGTATTACACCTTAGAGCATTCCAGGCACTAAAGTTGTCAAGCTAGAAAAAGAGAGAAGGTTTGAATATTCTCTCCAACTAGATAATCATGAGAACATTCCCCTCATCCCTGAGCATTTTTTTTTCAACTTTAACTGTACTCCAACTGCCCAAAAGTTCAATTTTCTTTAAGAGCCTCAGAAATAGTCCTAAGAGGGCGGCATGAGGAATTAAGACCGATGAGAGTGAAGGTACTTACCAGAATCCTCCCTGCGGGGATAAAACACTGAAATGTACAGAAAGCATGACTCATCAATGTACAGATAAGGCTGGTTCCGCCAAGCAGCAACGATGACAAAAGCAGAATAGGCAGGAAGGCCAGCAGGTAGGCAATCCAGTGGCTGGGCCAGACTAAGTGAGGCAGAGTAATGAGCTGTCCTACTCAGGAAAGTTCCGGAATGTCCCTAATACCTGAGCACTGAAGGCTTCATTCTCTTTAACAGCCCTGTGTTCCTGGGGACTGTGTATCACTGATCTAAGAGACCAGTTTACAATGCAATGTGGGGTTATAGTACCACTCTGCCTCTCTCTGAAACCAACATTGTCAGGGGAGAAGCTATACGAGACTTACAACGAGGCTTTAGGGCTTTGCTCAACGTTTGCAGGTGAAGGTTAACCATACACATGGCAGCAAATTCCTAAAGCCAGCAGGTCATTGGAGCCTTCTTAAGTGAGGCACATAAAGATTTTTAAAGTTGGATATTTTCAAATCTGGAAACAAACACTATGATTTGTTGGCATAAGATTCCAAACTCTAGAGCCTTGGGTTAAGAGGCCCGTGTGACCTTGACCAAGTCGCTTCTTGTCTCTGGGTCAGTGTTTCCTACCCATAAACTAGAGATAAAAATGGCATTTACCTCTTAGGGTTGCTATTAGAATAAAAAAAAATAACGGTTCCTGAAGTTTAGCCATTTTGGTACCACGTGCATGATTTTTGTCACTTGTACTATTATTTACGGGATGTCTC
Source organism: Pan paniscus (assembly GCF_029289425.2). Lineage (NCBI taxonomy): Eukaryota > Metazoa > Chordata > Mammalia > Primates > Hominidae > Pan > Pan paniscus. The sequence continues at coordinate 21,349,721 of NC_073267.2, forward strand.
TGTTTAAACTGCTTCATGTAAAAATCCCTCTATTTAAAAAATTGTATATTTAACATTTGTTTAAAAATTAAAATTTACCATATATATGCAAACTAGTATCTCTTGCTGTATAAAGAAGGAAACCATTTTAAAAATCATGGGAGAGGTCGGGCACAGTGGCTCACGCCTGTAATCCCAGCACTTTGGGAGTCTGAGGCGGGTGGATCACCTGAGGCTGGGAGTTGGAGACTAGCCTGAGCAACATGGAGAAACTCTGTCTCCACTAAAAATACAAAATTAGCCAGGCGTGGTGGCGCATGCCTGTAATCCCAGTTACTCGGGAGGCTGAGGCAGGACAATCGCTTGAACCTGCAAGGTGGAGGTTGCAGTGAGCCAAGATCGTGCCATTGCACTCCAATCTGGGCAACAAGAGCGAAACCCTGTATGAAAAAAAAGTGTGGGGAGAAAAAGCCAATGCCATTAAAATTCTAGCTAGCGCTGTTGCCTGCCAAGGCTCTGAGAGTGAGGCAGGTTCATTCTTTGCTGAAAGGAGGAATTAGACAGTGTTAGAGAGGCGTTAAAGACATGCTAGCACCCCCCTGAGACTTTCTCTTAATGTTTTTAGAATGACGGGAAAGAGATGACCTCTTTCACCAACTGCTTCAATATTATTTCATATAGGGTCTGAGAACCCTAAAAACAATCTCCTCTATGGTCTCTACTGACTATTTGGAGAGACATTGCATTATTGTATTACACAGAACTTGGCCCATTGAACACAATCAACATGTACTTTTTTTTTTTCCTTTTCTCTTTTTTCCTGCTTTTTGAGGGACCGCTGGAGGTTTAAATCTGGTAGCAACATCTCCACTGGGGACTACATTTGTTTTTAATCAACTGCCAGGGCTGATTTGGTTTGTGGACGGTGTATGGGAAATTTGTTCTCAGTTTAAAATGCAGGTCAACACCCATCTGTTATATTGTGTTTTCTGGTCTAAATGTGGCTTTAGAGGTCAAAATGTGTTGGAGCAGAAATGAGAAAGAAGTAACATTTTTGAGGACTTCCTACATTTTCTATTCTTTCCACATATTGTATAATTTATTTCTCACAACTCTTCATAATAGAAAGCATTGCCCTCATCTTAGAGGTAGTAGCTATCAATTATGGAGAGCTTGTTTTGTGATACACACTCTGGTAAGAACTGTCCTGTTGAAAAACATCCACCAATGCCTTCCCTTCTGAAGTAGAGAAAAATAAAAAATACCAACAAGGGTGACAAGGCCTCCCAGGGTTTAGTCCCAGATTGGCTCCGGGACTGTCCCTCCCTTTGTTCAGTATGTCCAGATACACTGGCCTTTTATTTGCTCCATGCACACAATAAACTCTGTGTTTTTTTTCCTCAGGGCCTTTGCACTTGCTATTTTCCCTACTCAACCATCATGCCGGTCTGTGCTCAAACCTCACCATCTGCCTCCAAAGCAGCTCTAGTTTGATCACTGCTTGACATTATTTTGTGATTTTAATAATTGTTTATCCTCTATTTCTTCCTACTTTAATGTGAGGTCCATGACAACAGGGACCTTGTCTGTCTTGTCACCATCAGAACATGCCTAGCTTATAGAAGGTTCTTAGTAATGATTCACTGAATGTATGACCTATATCATTTCATTTCCACCATCCTAACAGGTAGGTAAAACTGCCTTCTCCATGTTACAGATGAGGGGACAGAGCCTCAGAGAGCTTATAAGTAGCTTACCTTAGGTTACACAGCTAATAAATGGCAGACCCAAGATTTAAACCTGGGTAGTCTGACTCCAGAACCATTATACTGAGGTCCCAATATTGAAGTTGTATGCTTAAGGTCGCCTAGATACTAAGCATTCTAGGCCAGCCCTGTCTGATCCCAAATTTCCTACTGTAGCCACTAGATCATGTTGTTTCCTCGAATAAGAGAATCTGCGATTTCAGAGCATTGATTGCTCAAATGCTTGAGGTCAGTTGGTGCCCATGTTGGTTGATGAGGAGGTGACTGAACTGCAACCACTAGTCACACCTCATAGATTTTTGGTGACAAGTGTGCATAAGACAAGCCCTACTAGTTATCATTAATGAAACTACCTAGGTTTGCAATCCCATAGCTAGCCTCTGAGGGTTTGTACCCAGAACCTAGCTGCATTTTTGTATGTTGAGTTTCACCCACCTTGCAATCCCACCTTCTCTTGTTACCTACTGCCAACACTAGACCATGCTGTAGCGTCAACCTACCAATGTTAGTTTTTTTTCTTCCACTCTATTACATATCTACAAACTGGAATTAATAATAGTATCTACTTTATGGGTTTGTTGTAGGAATAAGTTGTCAAATAAATTTCACCTTGGCTGACATGTTCCTCACGTTTCTTGGCAAAGCACAAAGAGTTCTTTATAATTTGTCCTTAGTTCATTCTTCCATATCTCTGTCCCAGCCCCTGACCCAAATGGCCTAATTCTTTGCCAACTCTTTGAAACTCAAAGAAACATAGTTAGCTTTGAATCTCAGAACCCTTGCTTACTAACTGCAAGGAGTTTGGCAAGTAGTTTAACCTCTTTACACCTTAGTTTCCTCATTCATAAAAAATGGCAGCGATATTTCCTAACTTTGCAAAATTATGAGTATTACATTAAATCATGCACACAATATGTATTGGTTGAATGATCTCATTTCTTCTCAATAAAATGGGTGGATGCAGTTATCATGTCTATTTTAAAGATAAGGAAATGCCAAAAATTGAATCAGTTGAGCTCATGGGCATAGAGAGTAGAAGGATGGTTACTAGAGGCTGGAAGGGTAGTGGGGGGTTGTCAGGGAGGTGGAATGGTTAATAGGTACAAAAACTTAGAAAGAATGAATAAGACCTACTATTTGATAGCACAATAAGGTGACTATAATCAATAATAACTTAACTATATATTTTAAACTAGTTTAAAAAATATAATTGGAGGCCAGGTGCAGTGGCTCACACCTGTAATCCCAGTACTTTGGGAGGCTGAGGTGGGCAGATCACCTGAGGTCAGGAGTTTGAGACTAGCCTGGACAAGGTGGTGAAACCTCATACCTACGAAAAAATACAAAAATTAGCTGGGCGTGGTGGTGCACGCCTGTAATCCCAGTTACTCGGGAGGCTGAGGCAAGAGAATCACCTGATTTCAGGAGGTTGCAGTGAGCCAAGATCATGCTACTGCATTCCAAGCTGGGCAACAGAGGGAGACTCAGTCTAAAAAAAAAAATAAATAAAAAAAAATATATATATATATATAATTGGATCATTTATAACTCAAACAATAAATGCTTGAGGAGAGGGATACCCCATTCTTTATGATGTGATTATTTCACATTGCATGTGTGTATCAAAACATCTCATGTATCCCATAAATATATAAGCCTATGTACCCCCCAAAATGTTTTAAAAAAATTAAAAGATGAGGAAATGGAGGTTCAAAGAGAATACCTTTAAGTACTTGCTTGACGTTGCATGGACAATGGTAAAACTGGATTTGAGCATAGACAGTCTGACTCAAGAGGCTGCACTCTGAGCCATTTCATTGATGTACCAAGAAGTTAAATATCATCAAGCTACAAACAGCTTTCTTTCTTCTACTCTATCATTCATCTGTAAAATGGAATTAATAATAGTATCTACCATGTGGGTTTATTGTAGGGATAAAATATGAAGTGAAATATCAAATTTAAAGAGCTTAGTATGTTATTTGGAATGTAGTAATTATGCAATGAGTCCTATTAGTAGTTGTAATGGCATTACCATGCTTGACTGAATCAGGATGCATTTGACTGCAAGTAACAGAAAATCTGATTCAAACGGATGAAACAAAAAGGAAATTTATTTTTCACGTGACAAGAAGTCCTGAGGTTGAGCTGCTTAGGGTGTTAAGTCAGTGATTGAGTGTCAAGGGCCCAGATTTTTCTTTTTCTGTCTTCTGCTCTGTTATCTTTGATGTTTCAGTTTTCCTTTCTATCTTGTTCTTCTCATGGTTGCAAGATTGTGGCAGCTACTTCGTGCATATTGCACAGAAAAAAGGCCATTTCTTCTCTTGTTCATCTTTATTTATTTTTTTTCACTGAGGAGAAATTTTCCCCAAAGTTCCCCTATTCCCTAAGACTTCTTAGATTTTTATGGCCAGAGTTATGTCACCATCCCACACCTCAACCAGTTGCTAGAATTGCACAAGAATGAGTGGCAGAGTTTCACGACCACAAAACCAATAGTCCAACTCTACTCTCAATCTGAGTGATGGTGGGCAAGTGACTCTCTAAGTCTCAGATTTTTTCATCTGTGAACTGGAGATACCATTGACTAATTCTCAATATTATAGTGAGATTAAGTAAGACGATGGCAAGTACCAGACATCTTAGTAGGTAGTCAGTCTTCATCCTCTTTGACACTCTCAGTCATCACAGAATGGTTAAATGGTACTGAATATTCAAACGTTGAATTTAAAGACCTGCCTCATCATTTACTCCCTGTGAGTCTGTGATTACATTGCTTAATTTTAATTTTTTCTTAGAATTTAAGTGATAGCAGGGATTAATATAATATATACTTGTTGCCTTTTATTGTGTGCTTGCTAAGTGATAGGTGTCATAATAGTTACTTTACATGCATTCTGCAATGTAATTCTTATGAAAACTTATATTACTTAAGCATTGACTCTATTTTACAGGTAAAGGGTTAAGTAACTTGACAAGATCAAATAACTAGTAAGTGGTGAAGCCAAGAATTGAAGCATGATTTATCTGTGTTAAAAGCCCCACACTTTTAATGCCTATATTTCCTATTATGGATCTCAGTTTCTTCATCTGTAAGTGGGCATAACAAGATCTTTCCTTGCCCACTTCACAAGGTTTGGAAGACAATCAGATAATATTGAGTCTGTGAAATCCCAGAAAAATAACTGCATAACTAGAGATCACTCTTGTTAGTGTGGATAACAACTGGTGCTTTACCAAAGAAACACAGTCCAGCACCCTCAGGTTATAGCTGCTGATGCTGAATTACCACCATCCACCTCCTCTCTTAAGGAGTCTGGATTCTTAGTCTCTCCTTCTCTTTCCACACTCTGAGGTATCCATATATCTCATTCTGTTTCATATGCCCTGGGGCTCTAGCTCTTCTTCCAAGGTGAAAATGAGATAATATGGTAAATTAATCAGTGCCAAGGGGCTAATGGGAGGATGATATAGGAGGTGCTGGAGGCACTATTAATATGGTCTCTACCCCTCTCTCCCTCCCTCTTCTCCCTCCCTCTATTCCTCTATGTTTTTCTGCTTATTCCTGGCACTCCTCAAGATGTCTACTTTGGTAATAGTTTCTGGATAAATGCCTTCTGTTCTCCCATCTCATCTTCCTCCACTGCAGTGGCTCTCAATCACAATCAATTTTGCTCCCCAGGTGACAATATCTGGAGATATTTTTGATCATTACAGCTGGGAGATGGAGCACTGCTACTGGCATCTAGTGGATAGAGACTGGGGTGCTGCTCAACACCCTACAATGCACAGGACACACCCCTATGACAAAGAATTATCTGATCCATAATGTCAGTAGTGCTGAAGTTGAGAAATCCTATTATCAAATTCCTTAAGGATTCTGTGTTATAAAGATTAAGTCATTGGAAGGAGATCAGTCAAGCCTTATTTTGGTTTTAGGTTTTAAAAGCAAATTCATGGGCATAAAGCATTGTTTTCCCAGGATCCAAAACTCTCTTTTGTGAATAGATTCCACCCCTGATCATAGGAATGAATATATATTATCTCACTAATACACCTGGTTTCAGAAATTGGTCAAAGGAGAAGAAAAGACCCACATGTGACCAATCAGAGTTCTTCCAGGGGATTTTTTTCAAGTGGGAGGTAGAGGAGAAAATTCTTTTTCTATTCTGCACCCAGGGCTGTTCAAATGGAAACTGAGGGATACATGTAGAAAAAGCCTAGATAGGAGATCATAAAATTGATGTTCAGAAAGAGACAGCACGGATGAGATAGAGATGTTGTCTTAGTTTGTTTTGTGTTGCTATAACAGAATACCACAGAGTGGGTAATTTATAAAGAAAAGAAATTTAATTCTCACAGTTCTAGAGGCTGAGAAGTTCAATATCAATGTGCTAGCATCTGGTGAGGGCCTTCTTGCTGTGTCATCCTGTGGGAGAAGGTGAGAGGGTGGAAGAGCATGTGAGAGAGCGAGAAAGCAACAAGGAGCTGAACTCACTTTTGTAACAAGCCCACTGTCATAATAACTAAACTACTACCACAATAACAAACCCACTCCCATGATAACAACATTAATCCATTCATGAGGGAAGAGCTCTCATTACCTAATCACCTCCTAATACGCTTTGCATTAGGGATTAAGTTTTCAACACATAAACTTTGGGGACACATTCAAACCACAGTAGATGTAGACAAACTGATGGCATTGGAGACCCTGGTTGTAGCCATTTCTTAGCACCAGCTCTGATCCTTTTTATATCTATTCTCTTTCTCCACTTATTTTGGGACTCCAGTAACATGAATGTTAGATCGTCTGTTCTAGTCCCCCTGAGGATTTGTTCACTTTTCTTTTTTTCAGTCTCCTTTCCCTGTGTTGTTCAGATTGGGTAATTTCTATTGTCCTATCTTCCAGTTCACTGATTGTTTCTTCTCTCCCATTCATTCTGCTGCTGAGCCTCTTGGCTGAGTTTTTAAAATGTTGGTTGTTGTATTTTTAAGTTTTACAATTTTCATTTGGTTCTTCTTCCTGTCTCCTGTTTGTTTGCTGACACTTTCGATTTATTTACTAAGGTTCTCTATTTTTTCATTTGTTTCAAGTGTGTTCGTATTTGCTCATTGAAGCATTTTTTTTACGATGGCTAATTTAAATTCCTTGGGAGATTGTTCCACTATCTCTGGCATCTTGATGTTGGCAGCTATTGATTGTCTTTTAAAAAAATTCAGTTTGAAATATCCCTGGCTGTTGGTATAAGGAGTGATTTTCTACTGAAGCCTAGACATTTTTGTATGTTAGGAGACTCTGGATCTCATGTAAGCCTTCTATTTTAGCTGGGATTCTCTAACACTGCGCTGGCATGGGAAAGCATGGTGGTGTCACCTGTTACTGTCAGATGGAGGTAGAAGTTGTATGTATATTTGCTTTACATGTAGTATGCAGGACTTTTAGTTGGACTTAGCAAAAGGTAAAAGTATATCTACTTAACTTTCTTGAAAATCAATTTCTTTTATTTATAAACATCTACTAAGGGGTATAATGTAATTCAAAGTGCATACATATTGCAATCAGATCCAGCCAAGTCAGAATCCTGAATCTTCTACTAATAGAACGTTCTGAGAAGCAAAGACAATATACAGCACTTCTCGAAGTACTTTCTGTACATTCTCACTTAACTTTCACATCAAATTGGTGAGTTGGTCTTATCAACATAGTTTTACAGATAGGAAAACAGACTTGGTGAGGCAAAGTAATTTTTTCACGAATATTTTGTTCTGAACTTTCCACCACATCGTGGATGAGATACAGATAAAGAGAAACCTGAAGAAGACTATGAGTGGCAGCTTAGTGAAAAGTAGCATGGAAAATCGAAGACTGGGCAGCATGGTAGGCTGGAAGCAAATTTGGGATAGGCACCACAAGACCTTGAATCTAGTCCCAACTTGGTCACCGGGTTAGTTGAGTACTCTTGGACAAGTCACTTATTCCATCTGGATCTTGCCTTCTGGCAAATGAAGAAGCATAGGGTTACATGGTATCTAAGACACTTTTCATTGTTATAATTTTATGATAAATCTGAGAGACATGAAGTGCCAAGGACATTCTAGACACTATATAGGAGAATGAAGTCTATTAAACTCAGAAAGAGACACAGAACATTAGCACATAACTACAATGCTGAAAAATACTTTAGCAAAGACCTTGGTCAAGGGGAGAAAAAGGGTTATTATCCATGAAGACATTTTAAATGCCTCAAGGTCATCAAGTAATTCAGGCTGACTCTTCTCTTGGAGGAGATGCTTTTTTTTTTTTTTTTTTTTTTTTTTGGTGAAAAGGAGCTGGAAACTACCTCTTTCTTGAGATTTGCCTTCATGCCCCAGGCTGACTTCAGCCACCTCCCACCGCTTTGTCCCTTATCAGATGTCTTACTTTATTACAGTGTTCCTCCCAAATACATTCTGAGTTCCTCTAGGGCAGGAACTGGTTTTATAATGGCAATGCCAACTAAGGGAGTTTAAACACTCACTAAGGGCTTTATCTTATCTTCACTTCACAACCCTATGAGTTATGCGCTACACTCTCCTCATTTTATATAGAAAGAAAGAGACTTAGAAAAGCACAGGAATGTGTCCATCGTCTAAGTGGCAGAGCCTAGATGTTAACTTTGTTCTCTATGCCTACTGACCCTTATTCTTGACCCCTGTCTTATGTTGTATCCTGAGTCTTATTCATATTTTAACCCTAAAACCCACTAGTGTTGGGAAGAAAGTAGTTGGTCAATAAATGTTTGTTGAATGCATGTATACGAAGAAGGATTGAGAGAGGAAGGAAAGATTAGTAAAAGGGTAGATAAAAGAAAGATTGCCAGGTGGCTAGATTGATTGATTGATAGATTAAAAAGAATGGGTGGATAGACAGATGCATGGATGGAACACCCTGAAATACACAGTAGGGGCATAAGATATGTGAGGGAGCCCAAGTCACACTTAGTAGAGAACTAATAGTCTCCAGTGTGTCCCTTTTTTCCTTCCCCCAACCACTTATGCAGCTAGAGAGCAGCAGAGCATTGGAGCCTGTTCTGCCTGACTCAGCAGCTCACACTCAGCCCCTCTGGTAGAATTCTGGAGAGTATCCCCCATATCCAAGAGGCCTTCTCTAAAAGTGGAGCTTCCTTGAAAAAATCTTGGAGCAATGGGATTCTTGTAGTCAGATTGGGGAGGGTCGTGTTTTGGGATACATGGAGAAAAGGATTCAGTCAGCTTGGGATGGATACAGAGACTGGGTCTCGTTCTCGGGGGAGGAAGCTGGCAAGTGTTAAGTAACTCAGAGATGACAAACTGACTATTTGAGAGTGAATAGCTAGGTGACCTTAGGCAAGTTAGTTTATCTAATTGAGCCTCTGTTTCAAAATGAGGGTATTATTGCAACCAGCTTACAAAGGTATTTCAAGAATTAAATGAAATAGTATATGTATAAAAGAGCCTGATATTAATTCTCAACATATAGTGCTGGTATTGTTATTATTCCTAGTGAAAGGTCCTTGGATTTGGAACAGAAATTAAATGGCCTATCCACAGCCACAGAGCTAGATAGTAACTCAAACACTGGTTGAGTCTTAAGTCAGGTAATTACTAGCTTGTCATGTGGTTGTGGATAGGCCATTTAACTTCTCATTCTTCTTTCTCCCTTTTTCTTCATTCATCACATAGGTACTGTTCTAAGTGTGAGGCTCTCTGCTAGCTGGGGAGAGTGTTATGAATATGCCTTGGCCTTTGCCAGGAGGAGTTCACAATCCAGTAGAGGAGACAGACATAACAGATGCAACATACTGAGTGAAAAAAAGCTAATGAGTGTAATAGCAAACCAGTTAGCACCTTGGAGTCGGACAGAGAGGAGTTCACTTCCTGGCTCCATCTCTTACTACCTTACTGGCCTAAGCAAATCATTTAACTTTTAGGTCTCAAAGTCTGTCTTCCTTAGTAAAATGGGGACCAAGATAATAGAACATGCCTCATAGGGCTGTTTCTAACTCTTCCTGAAACAAATACACATCAAGTCCTAAGCATTGTGCCTGGCACGTGTAAAGCACAGTTCTAGAGCTTTTTGGATCTTATGGTATAATGAGGACATTAATCCCCATCCTGCCTGCATATGTCCCATGGATGTTTAAGAATGAAATAATACAAGTGAATGGGACTTTTAAGATGTGATATAAAATACCAGTTTTACCATTCTACATTTCTGTACAAGAAGACATGGCACAGAAATTGCTCAGCATTCACTGTTACGCCTAAGCTGGTCATGTAATAAATATTTGATGATGTACAATTATGAAAAGATAGATTCTGTCCTATTCTTCCTCTTGTCTAGTGGAGCTCTGTTTCCAGAGAATTCCGCAGCCAAGAGAGAAGAGAGCAGAAGCAGGGATTGGGAGAGCAGCTTCCAGCAGATGAGATTAGAATGGAAATAGCAGGTGACTGCATGTAATTTATTTTCTAGACAGCTGCTTCAACTTCATGCTTGTCTCCTTATGCCAATTCCACCAGTCACTGTTTGCTGTCCTAAGCACAGGTGTGGGGAATGAGAGTGAAGGAGAGAAGGGAAGTCTGAAGCCATGTGGGGAGGATCTTCAGAGGATGAAGCTCTCCTGCAAAGGCTAGGGGGTGCTGGTGATGGGTAGGAGCAATGCTGGAATCGACCAGGGTAGAGCTGTCATTACTTGCCTTGAGTCTGCTTGCAGCTTATATGGATTCCATCTGTTCCTGCATTTCATTCATTCAATAAACATCTTTACGGGGATCCATTATGGGCTCAGCACTGTGCTAGGCACTGCATGCACATAAATGGATGAATGAGGCATCATCTCTGTCTTCCAAGAGCTTGCCCCAAGAGCAGGGGTCCCAAGTTTAAATGCCTATAGAGACTATGTTAGAGTAAAATTAGTTGCTATAATAAACAAAACCCAACGTTTCAATGGTTTTTAACACAGTAAGAATGTTTTACTTGACAATGAAACGGTCCAATGTGTGTGTTCCTGGTTGGGAGGATCTCTACTCCATGCAATCATTCAGGAATCCAGGCTCAAGAAGGTTTTTCCATGTGCTAGGGTTGCCCTGGGCATCAATATTCAGCTGAGAGACAAAGGAAGAGAGGGAGGACCTTTCATGGAAGTGTCTTTTTGTTGTTGTTTTGTTTTGTTTTGTTTTTTTGAGATGAAGTCTCACTCTGTCACCCAGGCTGGAGTGCAGTGGAGGGATCTCAGCTCACTGCAACCTCCGCCTTCCGGGTTAAAGTGATTCTTCTGCTTCAGTCTCCCAAGTAGCTGGGACTACAGGTGCGTGCCACCATGCGCAGCTAATTTTTTGTATTTTTAGTAGAGACGGAGTTTCACCGTATTAGCCAGGATGGTCTCAATCTCCTGACCTCGTGATCCATCCGCCTCGGCCTCCCAAAGTGCTGGGATTATAGGCGTGAGCCACCGCACCCAGCCACATGGAAGTTTTTTATGAGACCTCTTTTCTTTTCCCCCCAAAGATGAGGTCTCACTCAGTCACCTAGGCTAGAGTACAGTGGCATGATCATAGCTCACTGTAGCTTTGAACTCCTGGGCTCAAGTGATCTTCCTACCTCAGCTTCCCTAGTAGCTGGAACTACATGTGCACACCATCATGCCTGGCTCATATTTTAATTTTGCTTTTTAGAACTGAAGTCTTGCCGCATTGCTCAGACTGGGCTCAAACCCCTGGGCTCAAGTGATTCTCCCACTTCAGCCTCCTGAGTAGCTGGGATTACAGGTGTGAACAACCATGCCCAGCCCCACACTTCTTCCTTTTTAAAAAATCTGCATACAGCATCATATCTTTATTTATTCTTTTTCAACTTCTATTTAGATTCAGGGGGTACATGGACAAATGTGTTACCTGGGTATATTGCACGGTGCTGAGGTTTGGGGTATGAATGATTCCATCACCCAGGTACTGAGCTTGGTACCCAACAGTTTTTCTAGCCTTGCCCTCCTCCCTGCCTCCTCCCTCTAGTAGTCCCCAGTGTCTACTGTTGCCATCTTTATGTCCACAAATACCTGATATTTAGCTCTCACTTATAAGTGAGAACATGCAGTGTTTGGTTTTCTGTCCCTGCGTTGATTTGGTTAAGATAATGGCCTTGGGCTACGCTGCAAAGGACGTGCTTTCATTTTTGTTTTAATGGCTACATAGCATTCCATGGTGTATATGTACCATATTTTCTTTAATCAATCCACTATGATGGCCTCCTAGGTTGATTCCAATCTTTGCTATTGTGAATAGTGCTGCGATGAACATGGCCACACTCCTTTTTCAGAGATTGTTGGCTAGACCTTAGTTGCATGACCTCAGTTGATTGAATATTAGTTACTGCTGTGGGAGTCCCACGGCAGTGTGTGATACAGGGTAAATCAGGACTGTGGTGGTTGGGACAATCAGCTTATTAAAAGGCGCACACGTGTCTCAGTTTTGGGGATTGTTGTCACATGGGAAGTGTTGCCAACTGTTTGACTTTTTCAAGAGAAATTGCAAATCTTGATTTTTAAGTGTCATTTCCAAGTTCTTAAATATTGGCAGTTCGTTTAAAAAATTTAAAAAACCCCATAAAATTAAAACAAAAATGATATGGGCAATATTCTGCTGGCCAAACTAACCAAACTGCAGTCCACATGTGGCCCATGGGTGCCAGCTTTTGGCCTCTAGCTCCTGGTCCATCTAGAGAGACTCACACAGGTAATTACAATTCAGTGTAATCAGAGCTGGCACTCTGAACTCTAGCATTTATGAAGTCACCTGGTATTCACTGAGCATCTACTATAAACTTGGTCTGTTCCAGGTGCTGGAGAAAAGTGTGTGAACAAGGCAGACATAGTCCCTGCCTTCAAGGAGATTACAGTCTACTGAGGAAGGGAGACATTGGACAAACACATACAAAAGAGAAAAACAGGTGCAATGAATGTGCATGATAAGGGGTCCTAACCTGGCCAGGGGAATGAAGGAAGGCTTCCTAAAGGATAAGAAGTTCAAGGTAAGATGTGAGGTATGGGGAGGAGTTATCCAGGTGAAGGATGCTGAGTATGTCCCAGGTGAAGAAGCAGCATGTGCGAAGGCCCTGGGGTAAGAAAGAGGATGGTGCATTTGAGGAACTCGAGGAATTTCAACAGCATTGGAAGTGTAGAGCTGTCCTAATACCGATATTTCCACAGCCCAGGAGTACAAAGGGAGACCCACATACCTCATGCCTAAATATTTCTGATTATCTATTGAATTTAAAAAGCAAAATGCAAATTATAATAAATATCCAAATCCAAATTAAAGAAAACTGAAATTTATTTCAGTTTTAAGGACTTAATTTCAAACTCATTAAATAATTTTAGCAAAGTTCAGCTAGTTGTCAATGTGAAGAATAGGTAGCAGCCAGGCTCCGTGTCTCACATCTTTTTTTCTTAAAGACAGTCTTGCCCTGTCACCCAGGCTGGAGTGTAGTGGCACAATCTCGGCTCGCCGCAGTCTCCGCCTCCTGGGCTCAAGTGATTCTTGTGCCTCAGCCTTCCAAGTAGCTGGGATTATAGGTGCACACCACCAGGCCCGGCTAATTTTTGTATTATAATAGAGATGAGGTTTCACCATGTTGGCTAGGCTGGTCTTGAACTCCTGACCTCAAGTGATCCACCCATCTCGGTCTCCCAGAGTGCTGAGATTACAGGTGTGAGCACCATGTCGGGCCTGTGTCTAACATCTTTAATCCCAGCCTTTGGGAGGCTGAGGCCAGAGAAGATTGCATGAGGTCAGGAGTCGGAGACCATCCTGCGCAACATAGCAAGACCTTGTCTCTACTACTGATAATAACAATTAGCTCGGCATGGTGGCATGCACTTGTAGTCCCAGCTACTCAGGACACTGAGGTGGGAGGATCACTTGAGCCTAGATCAAGGCTCCAGGAAGCTATGATCACACCACTGCACTCCAGCCTGGGTGACAGAGACCCTGTCTCTCTCTCTCTCTCTCTCTCTCTCTCTCTCTCTCTCTCTCACACACACACACACACACACACAGATATTATGCTTCACATTTGCCATGAATGGAATCTAGACTTAAACAAATAGAAGCTTCAGAGTAATATAAATCATTTAATATTGCAAAGTGTTTCTCAACTGCCATGTCCAACCATTGCAAATACTGTGCTAATTCGTGTGAGCCTCCTGACCTGTGAATTGAAACATGAAGGGAGGCAAGTAGATGGTTGCCTGGCATTACTAGAAAACAATGCTTCCTTTCGTAAGAATATATTGCATTAATATGATCTGAGGGGAAGGATGTGACAAGTTAATTAATTTGTACTTTTCTTTATCAAATTGTTGTCAATGGTGAAATTTTCTCTGCCTTCAGAAGCAGTGTTTGTTACCAAAATCAGCGGGGCACTGCAGGGAATCCTTCATGACATTTGAATGCCATTGCCTTTTGCTTTAAAGGCACAGAGCAAAGGAAGCAGAGAATTTCCCTGGAGCTGGCCAGGCACAGTGGCTCATGCCTGTAATCCCAGCACTTATTGGGAGACTGAGGCAGGTGGATCACCTGAGGTCAGAGGTTCGAGACCAGCCTGGCCAACATGGTGAAATCCCGTCTCTACTAAAAATGCAAAAATCAGCCAGGTGTGGTGGCGCATGCCTGTAATCCCAGCTACTCGGGAGGCTGAGACAGGAGAATTGCTTGACCCTTTGAGGCGGAGCTTGCAGTGAACCAAGATTGCACCACTGCACTCCAGCCTGGGCAACAGAGCGAGACTCTGTCTCAAAAAAAAAAAAAAAAAAAGGGAATTTCCCTGGAGCTAATGGTGTCATTAGCAGTGTGCTCTGCACCCTGAACAATGGATGTTGAGGGTGCAGAGCACCCTGTACTGGCACTGAATGCCAGATCTCAAGAGTTTTCCTCACATTCTTTAATACATTGACTTATGTGTGTGTTCATGATATGTGGGGCTGTCTAAATTGTGGCAGACCCAGTATGGGCGCTCCTCTTGCCCAGATCTAAGTGTGGTAGTCACTTATAGAGTAAGGAGAGAGACGCTTGAGAGAATCTGCAAGATGTAGGCAGGAATCCAATCATGTAGATCATCATAGGCCTTATACAAGGGATTGGATTTTATCCTAAGTGCAATGGGAAGGCATCGGAAGGTTTTAAGCAGGAAAACGATATAACAAGGTTTGGATTTAAAAAATATCACCCTGACAGTTGCATGTAGGATATTGAATGAGGCAATAGTGGATGTGAAGAGAACAATTATTAGACCATCACCGTAACTTTTTACATCCAAGATTCCTTGTTTCTGGGGAGGCACAGCCTTAACTGGGGTCCCTTACATGGGAAAAAATGCAGCATTCATTGTGGATTTGTTTTGAGTTGGAGATCAGCTTAGCAAACACCTTCATGTGCTTGGGGAGAAGCTCTTCTTTAAATATCTTTCTCTGAAACCCTTTGAGATAGGGGTTTGTCTTAGTCCATTCAGACTGCTATAACAAGCCACCATACCATAGACTGAGTGGCTTATAAACAACAGAAATTTATTTCTCACAGTTCTGGAGGCTGGAAGTTTGAGATCCAGGTACCATTACAGTTGGGTTCTGGTGAAGACCCTCTTGCAGGTTGTGAGTGGCCGACATCTTGTTGTATCCTTACATGGCAGAAAAAGGGTGAGAGAGCTCTCTGGGGAATCTTTTATAAGGGCACTAATCCCATTCATGAAGCTCCAATCTCATGACCTAATTACCTCCCAAAGTCCCCACCTCCTAGTACTGTCACGCTGGGGGTTAGGATTTCAACAAATAAATGTTGGACGAACACGCACATTCAGTCTGTAACAGGATTCTTCAAATTTCCATGGGATAGAAGGATCCACAGAACCACAATTTGGTCATCAGTTGGAGTGTTGGAAGGACATGCAAAAATATTTGGGCCAAAGGATTCTCTGACTTTGGAGGGGTCGGGAAGTAAGATGGAAGGAGTTGCCCTCCCTTCCCTTAAGTCCTCAGATAAATGGGCAGTTCCATGAGAGGGGGTGGACATAGAGAGGTGATAGAGAAAGAGGAAGGTGGGTGTAGATGTCACATGAGTACTGACATCAGCTGGGGGGCATTCCAGGCCTCTCCAATGGGTAGAGATGTTGCAGGTTCCTATGAATACTCCTTCCTGATAGACAAGGAGTCTTTTATTTGAGAGTCATAAACTCTGGCTTCACCTCTTTCCCTTCTAGAAATGACTGCAAGCCTTGGGGAGAAGGGCCTGGAGGACTAGGCTGCTATGATTAACAGGTCAACATCTTTTCCGTGGATCATTCTTTGAGTAGCAAGGTCTATAAAGAATATGACACATAGACATCCTGTTGATGGAAGGGAGAGAAAGAGAGATGAGATCCAATCTGTCCTCTTGGCTTTTTGCTTCCTATTCAGGCTTCTGTGGTGTCTAGTCCTACTGCATGGGGTCTCTGTTGAGCAGCAGAAGTTATGGTTAGACTCCAAATCTGGGAGGCTTCACCCGTCAAGGTCACACAATCCAGGCAGAGCAACACAGGAGCCATGGGTTGGGTGATGGCCTAATTCTTCGAGGCCGGTCAGTGCATTTCTGAGTGATGGCTCCTTATGAGTAGCAAATTGTTCTCCAAATTTGGGTTTCTGCTCAACTGCTTCAGGCAAGCCTAACCTTTCAAACACAAGCAGTGTCTGTCTGGGTGTGCAGAGGCACTTAGGTTATGGAGAGGAGGTTACTCTGCTTAAGGGAGTTGCATTTAAAGTGCAGGTTCTGATTGGTCTCTGCAAATAACATTGCTGCCAAAATGGATGTGTCTGGAGGATGTGGCTGAAAACTCAATCTTGTGGTGATTTGAGGGAGGCGCATGCCATCTGATGTCCTGGGGTGATGTCATCTAAAGTCACCTGGGCTATAAACTCGGGCTTGCTGGAAAATGGCTGGAGGGACTTGAACTACTGTCTGTTGTCAGGTGGTGGTCCTCCTATTGCTGTCTGGGGGCTCTTCTCTCCTTCCTCAGTGTCTAGTACATAGTGTGGCAGAGTGGAATTCAAAATTTGTCTGTGCTTTTCGATGTGCTATTTCCCCACATCCCCTGCCTGATTTGAGCAATATTCTAGGCTTTGACAGCGTTCTTCTCTGTGTTCAGAACCCTCCTCTCCCTCGTCTTCCTCTTCCTTTTTCTCCTCCTCCTTCTCTTTCTCTTCCACCTCTTCCTCTTCCATTTTATCCTCCTCTCCCTCTTTCTTCTCCTCCTCTTCCTCCACCTCCTCTTCTTCCTCCTCCTCTTTCTCCTCCTCCTCTTCGTCCTCCTTCTCTTCCTCTACTTCTGCATCCTCTTCCTCCTCCTCTTCTTCCTCCTGCTCTTCCTTATCCTCCTCCTCCTCTTCTTCTTGTTCCTCCACCTCCTTCTCCTCCTCTTCTTGCTCCTCCACCTCCTTATCTTCCTCCTCTTCTTCCTCCTCCTGCTCCTCTTCTTCCTGTTCCTCTACCTTGTTATCCTCCTCTTCCTCCTCTTCCTCCCCCTTCTCCATCAGTATCATTGCTAGAGCTACCATTTCAGTTATTTTTGTATTTTTATGGTTGTTGCCATTTATCTGTTTCACCAGGTCCTGAGCACTGAGGTAGGAGCGGTATGCCTAATATTTCATTTGATCGTCTCAACTATTTATTATCCTCTTCATCTCACTGGGTCTCAGAGTGACTAAGCCTCTTGTCTAAGATCACAGAGTTAAAGAGTGGTGGAGCTGGGATTTTTTAGGTCAAGTTTATCTCACCCCAGAGCTCGTGCTTTTAGCCTTCATGTTATCAGTTTCCCAATCTTAGAAAGCGAAAGGGGGGGCCTTGTTATGTCAATTCCAAAGGTTGCTCCTTCACGCTGTACCCTATCTGTACACTGGATAGGACAGTACTTGGAAACTTGGTGTGGGGGGCCAGACATCTTGAGTTTAAATCTTAGCTCTGCTGCTTCCAAGATATGTGACTGGAAGCAAACGTCTGAGCCTTTCTGGCCTGGGTTTGCTTATCTGTAAAATGGGAACAAAAATATCTTTTTTCTTAGTGTTGTCATGGGTTAGAATGTTCTAGAAGAATCTTGGCAAATGTCATCCATTCTTGTCACCCAGTTTTGCTCTTTCAACTGGCTTTCACTAGCAAATTATCTATTTTCTTCATTCAGTCATCAATTCAATAAATCTGGATTAAGCACCTACTCTATGCTAGATACTGTATTTAGTGCTATGAATATTCTTTAATAGTTTCTCACTAACTGTGGCCAAAAACAAGTTGAGTCACCTTCTCGTCCTCAGTTTACTCCTCTGCCAATGGAATTAATGAGGCTCCCTCACAGGATGGTTTGGAGGGTTCAGTGAGAGACGGTGTGATGGGTTCATAGTGGTGCTTGATTCAAGGTTGCTGGCAGAATATAAATGAAAGTCCTTAGCAAGCTCTTACGATCCTGTGAATTTACTCCATGGCATTCAGGTTCAAAAAATAGATCACTTTTCTTTTTTTTGCTGAAACAAATTAAATTGATCTCTGAGGCTCACCTGCTTGGTTAACGGGGTTCAGTTCTACTCCCCATGGGCATCTTATAAGAACTCCACGGTCCAGGAAGGGCCCATTCAGGTCCCTTGAGGTCTCCGTCCTTGCAGTTGCTTTTGTTGCCTGCCCCGCTGAGCATTGGTCCTCCGCCGTCTTGGGGGCACCCTAGTCTGCTGGGGAATTAGTGATCCTCTTCCCACCAGACTTGCCCACAGAAATGCACTCCGGAAGTCGTTCCTGCTGGACGGGGTCTTGACCTTGTGGGTTTGGGTGGTGACAACGTCCAGTGCTGTTTTTGTCTCAGGGCTCTCAGGCTTAGTCTCACTCTGCTCCTGCTTCCCTAGCCTCTATGAGGTTGCTAGCTGGATTCCTGAATGAGTCTGACTTCTTTCCAGAAAGACTTCTTTCTTCCATGAGTGGTGGGAGGCAGGGAAAGAACCTTTTTTTCTTATGACAGTGCAAACGCGACAGAAGTTGACATACAAATAGAGCACCCCAGTCCATTGTAAACATAACACAAATTATGTTCTGTAGCTTTGGCCTCTCTGTGTATCTTATGTTCTCTCCCAGAAAATCAGCTCTCACTTGTAGACAGGAGAAGAGTTCTAACATTATTCTAGACTAGATACCAGATATTTTGCACGCATCATCTCACTGAATCCTCAAAACAATGTTGTCTCATAGGAATGACTTTCATTTTCCTGATGAGGTAATCGAAGCTCAGGAGAGTTAGGAAAACTGACTGTCCTGTCCAGGTTCACCCAGCTAGAAAGGGGCAGAGCTGGGTTTTGCATCCAAGGCTGTCTGCTCCATGTCCACATACTGTTCACTACACTTCCTGCTCTTCTGTGTCTTTTATTTCGTTTGTAATCCTTACAGCATCTAGTGCAGTGGATGTTAATAAATGCTGATGAAAAGAAACCCTTCACAAGCTAAGGAAGTTCAAAACTCACCTGTGTTGAAGTCCTGCATTCCCTAAAGTAAACAGGCTATGAAACAACCTCCTTTATAGACACCTTAAACACAGTGCATGCATTTCTCACCCTTCTCTTTGATGACTTAGCACTTTATGTGCACGATGACATTTTCAACGACGGAACCATATTGAAGTTTAAAAACTGCTAAAGGATTATTCATTTCCATTCCAGAGCCTAACAACTGGGAACCCTGGACACAGTGTTAAACTTCACATATATCTTCTCTTACCATTCTTTTCTGGGAATAGGTACTATTATCATTCTCAGTGTATAGATTATAATGCAGAGGTTCAGAGAAGCTAAAAAATTTGCTCACGGTTATCAACTATAAAGTGACAGTGATAGGATGTGAACCCAGGTGTCTCTCACCTCAAAGACTGAGCTCTGAGTAATTTTGTTATGCCAACCCTCAGGGCTGGGCTGGAAAGAGCTTTAAGATCCCTTCTAGTTTGAAACTATCCACCTCAACTAAAATTTCTGATATTCAGTGGCATAGGCTGGGAATTCCTTCACTCACTTGGGTATCCTAATATTAAAAAGCCAGGAGTTTTGAGATCACAGGATATTTTTCCATATTCATTTTAAAAGGTGTAATGTAAAGCCTCAGATTACCAGATTATTGTTGGACACTTGGAATATGGGGGAGATGGCTACTGTGATGGTTAATTTTGTGTGTAATTTTTTTCTTTTTTTTTTGAGATGGAGTCTCATTCTATTTCCCAGGCTGGAGTGCAGTGGTGTGATCTCGGCTCACTGCAACCTCTACCTCCCTGGTTCAAGCAATTCCCCTGGCTTAGCCTCCTGAGTAGCTAGTAGCTGGGATTACAGGCACACGCCACCAAGCCTGGCTAATTTTTTTTGTATTTTTAGTAGAGATGGGGATGTGTCAATTTGATTGGTTTATGGGGTGCCCAGATATTTAGTTAGACATTATTCCTGGGTGTGTCTGTGAAGGTGATTTTAGATGAGATTAACACTGAATTGGTAGACGGAGTGAAGCAGATCATCCTCTCCAATGTGCATGGGCCTCATCCAATCTATTGAACACCAGGATAGAACAAAAGGCTGAGTAAGAAAGTATTCTTTCGCTGTGTCTGACTGTCTTTGAGCTGGGACATCAGTCTTCTCTTGCCTTCGGACTTAGAATTGAACTTGCCCTTACCCATTTGGCTTTCCTGATTCTCGGGCCTTCTGACTCAGACTGAAATTTATACCATTGGCTCTCCGGGTTCTGAAGTTTTCAGACTTAGACTGGAACTATATCATTAATTCTCCTGGATGTCCAGCTTGCTGACTGCAAATCTCGAACTTTTCAGCCTCCATAATTGTGTGAGCCAATTCCTTGCAGTAAATATATATTTATATCCCCTATTGGTCCTATTTCTCTAAGAATCCAGCTGAACACAGCTACCACCATATTTACAATATGCATCTTAGTTCCTGGAATTCCTAGTTGCTATGGTGAATCTTCATTTGCTTGTACATTTAAGGAAACATCCCAGTTTATTACAAGTTATTTAGAAGAACTTGGCTATGGTGTCTGTTTGCAGTTAATATTGGGCAAGATAGAAAATGGCTTCACTCCAAGTGTTCTAATCAGTGACAACAGATGTTCATGGAAGGCAGAATTTTCTGTGAATCAGTGTTTTGATAATATCGTTAAACACAAATTCTAAGGTAGAAAGAGAAACTTTAGTTTGGGCCATATGTGCTTTTGATCAGAGATTTTGGGCAAATGGATGACAGAGCTTTCTACGGTAGTTCAAAAATTAGAGCGGGCTACCCTGAGGTCACTCTGGGGTTGTCTCCTGCTTCCCTGCTAGCTCTGGGGATAAGAAGATATCTTAGGAGTTGGGATTATAAGAGACTTAGGCTTCCACTTAATAAAATCAAAATATAAAGGAGGAAAAACTATTTCCTCTTGTAAATACCTCCTCTCTGCTATAGTTCTTCTTCCTTTGGAGGATCCAGTAGTGTGCTGAAGCTAGCTCCCACTGGCCCATGAGAACAGATTGTTACATATTCAGGAATTTTGGAAATGGTTGTTAAACTGTCGGTAGCTCAAAATTAGCTATAGTGGGATCATTTACACCACTGATGACTTGAAACATTACAAACCAGAGTTTGTTTGCTTTCCTGAGAGCCTGTTTACCTGTTTACCATTCATTATAAGGATTGCAGTTAATGTTTGTGTTTCTGCCTGTCCAACATACATTTCTTAGCCTCTTCTGGTAACAGCAAATTTCCTTTGGGGAAACACTGGTATTTAACTCAGGCCATGGTTTGGGGGGCCATATTCCCTAGATCCAAGAGCCAGCATATAACCTGGGCTTGGCCATTCAGAGCATTCCATCTCCCTGATCACAGTGATTGGCTCATGGGTCTCATGTGACACATATATACCAATCAGAGCTAATTAAGGAGCTTTTGTGGTACTCCAGGAAAGATCTTGCCCATGTGAAGGAGAGAGGTTGTAAGAGCTTAGAAGTGCATTGGACAGCAAACAGTCTGAAGAAATGGACGCATGCCAGGTCCAATGAGGTAGGTTGAGCATCTGCAAGCTATGCCTGAAGTCAAATATCTCTGAACTTTTGAAATTGCTGAGCAGGTAAGTGTGACCCTGCCCTCATCTCTGATTGGCTTAAGCATGTTTGTGTTGGGTTTTCTGTCCCTTGTAAGTTACAAGTTACAGCTGAGATAGTCCCAACTGTTACAAGATTCTTCAAGTTTTGTATTATAGATTAAATTCCAAGCAAACCATGCAAGAAAATCTAATAGAGAGCTTGGTAGAGTTGAGAGGAAAAAGAGCTTCTGTCTACAATTCGACCTTAGCTTAATGAAACATACCATGGTTTTTTTTTTTTAGCCCCCTTCTCCTCCACACCTACACAAACACCAATATTTGTTCAAATACAAGTTTTAGCATTTTTTTTTTTTTTTTAGCTGTGCCGACTTGGAAAATTCCTAAACCTCTCTGAACCTCATCTCCTTCATCTGAAAAGCAAATATATTAATGTCTGACTCTTATGGCTGATATGAATATAAAAGGATACAATTCCTAAAAATGCACAGTTTTTTTGTACAGAGTAGATAATATATTACTATAACTACTGGTTAAATAAATGTGTATGGGGTAGTCTAGGACCTTATATTACACATCTTATAATGGAGTTTCTATGGAGAAATGCTTGTCAATTTCCAAGACTCTGACTTCCTCAGACTCCAAACCCAGGGGAGCAGAGGAATTCCTAGGTTGAACCACTGAAAATTAGGAACTTGAGGTGAGGGGAATGTTTTGGGGATGGAAAAATCATAAATCTCCTCTTGACCCGCCCCCGAGGATGTGTCCTATGCCATTTCGTTCTCCCCTGTATCCTCCGTGTCTGTTGCATACAGGGCTTTGGAACTGCTTATCAAATAAACACCTCCCCCCTCATTTTATTGCTGTGGAAACAGAACTAAGAGAAGATTAAATTCTGTGCTATAGTGCCTTCATCTTACAGTGTATGAAGAGGAGACAGACAATAAACATCGTCTTAAAACCCAGCACTGCAATTTCTCTTGAGGAAATAACCACCATTGATGAGCTCAAAGGTTTAGACAAATGTCCAATACTCGTATAACATGAGCCACACAGAAATTTTTGAATTTTCTAATAGCCATATGAAAAAAAGAAAAAACAAGTGAAATTATTTTAATAATTATTTTAACTCAATAAACCTAAGATACATTAAAATTATTGAGACATCTTACATTATTTTTTCACACGAAGTCTTCAAGATCCAGTGTGTATTTTACGCTTACGGCTGACCTCAATAAAGACTAACCACATTTCAAGCGCTCAGTAGCTCCATGTGGCTGGCGGCTGCCATACTAGTCTAGCAAAGGAGACTCCGAAGATTGACTAAGGTGCTTTGCAGGAAATAAGAGGGAGAGTGGCAGGAACATCAAAATGCAAACGTTCCAGCTCTAAGAATCTCCAAGCATTGTAGGAAAGTCAAGCAATTCCCATCCACCTCCCCGACCCC
Source organism: Pan paniscus (assembly GCF_029289425.2). NCBI lineage: Eukaryota > Metazoa > Chordata > Mammalia > Primates > Hominidae > Pan > Pan paniscus. The sequence goes on from NC_073267.2 coordinate 21,373,055, forward strand.
TGTGATGTTTATGAGAGTGACTCCTTAGTTTGAAAATAGAAGAAGAGCTTGAATTTCCTGTTGGGCACAGTGTGTTCACAGGTGCCTGCAAAGATGTTTCTCTGTTGCCCTGGACTTCACTGAGTCTTTGGGAGGACTTTGGACAGGAGTGGAAGTCATTGAAAATGATGGCTCAATGCAGTCTTCTTGTGATCTCACAGCTGATAATGGGATCTCACAAATAACTTGTATTGTGACACACACATAACATGTAATGGGATCTCACAAATAATGTGTAATGGTAAAGGTAAAGGTAAATGTAAACAGGTATTGGAAGAACAAGGGAGAATTCCTGAACTGTGATGTTCAGGCCAAGTCTTGATAACAGAAGCGTATGGGAGGTGGGTCTTCCAGAGGAGGGGACAATGTGTGTGAAGTTTTGGAGGCCAGGGAGAGCAGGTGCACCTCAGAAATTGCAAGGACTTCCCTCTGTGGGAATGTGACTATGAGGGGGTGGTGGCCAGATGGGAAGCCAGAAGGGAAGATGGCAAAGCAGATCCGAAGGGCTGGGAGGGTCACGATAAATAACTTGAATTCTATCCTAAGGCTATGGAGGAGAATTTATATGTTTCAAACATCACTCGGGCTGTGGGAATGGTCAGAGGGGCCAGAGGTAGAGGACAAGTAGAGGTCTATCAGGGGTATTGAGGTCATGTAGTTGAGAGGCGATGGCGGTTGGTCTATTGTAAGAGTAATGAGATAAGAAGGTGCTGGAGATGTTTTAGAGGGAAAATGGAGAAAATTTGGCTACTGGTCTGGGCATGTGTGTGTCTGGATGGGCATGAAAGACAGGCAGGAACCCAGCATAATTTCCAAATTTCTCGAATGGACAATTGCATAGAGAATGCTGCCATTTAGCAAGTTCAGCAAATGTTCAACTTGCAGGGATTTCTGAGGGATGCTGAAAATGAAGGCATTTTTCCAAACCTCTGTATCAAGACACCCAGATTCTGAGGAGGGAAAGAATAACTGAAATTAAATTCCTCCTAGAAATTTTGAAGAGCCCCTTGGGTTGCAGAGTTGGGAAAATTGCATTCCTTCTCTTGGCCTCAAAAATTTTTTCCATTTGCAAAATGAAATAGTAATTCTTACTTTTATAAGGGTGCTGACAATAAAATGCAATGATAGATGCAAAGGCGTTTTGCAAGTAAGGCATTCAATTATTGTTATTGTGATGCTTATCGGAATGGGTTTGGAAAGTTCTCATCATTGTTATCGAAAATCAAGCTCGAGGCTCTGGGCTAGTGGGTTATGTAATTATTCCAAAAATCTTTGCAGCAGAAACAAAAAATCCTGAGTCCTGGAAGCTTATGACAGTCCTAGATGCATTCAACCCATTCATTCATACATTTGTTCATTCACTCAGTTGTTCAACATTTATTGAGCACCTACTACGTGCCAGGCATTGTGTTCAATGCTGGCAGACTACAGAAACAAAATCTATTTTCTGTTAACAAGAAGTAGGAAGGACATGTCCCTGAATAACTCCAATCACATATATTTCATTACATTTAAAATTATTTTTAAAGACAGGGTCTCACTGTGTCACCCAGGCTAGAGTGCCGTGATGCAGTCATGGCTCACTGCAACCTAGAACTCCGGTGCTCAAACAATCCTCCCACCTCAGCCTCCCAAGTAGCTGGGACTACAGGCATGTGCCACCATGCTGGGCTATTTTTTATTAATTTTAACTTAATTTTATTTTTTTTTGAGACAGGATGTCACTATGTTGCCCAGGCTGGTCTCAAACTGCTGGCCTCAAGTGATCCTTCCACCTCAGCCTCCTAGTATTGGGATTACAGGTGTGCCCAGCCATTGTGCCCAGCCATATATATTTTACAAGTTTATGACCATCTATAGAGTTGTATACACTTTATTCAGTGCTTAGAAAACAGCAACCCTCTATAATGAGCACCATTCTCCCTGTGTTGTTGACATAAAGACTGAAGCATAGAAAGATGAACTGCCTTGACCATAGTTTACTAGCCAGGTGATCCAAGACTCAAATCCTGGACTTCTTAATCCCAGTCCAATGCCAATGGTGGGTGTCTTAAAATAATAACACCCGCTAAGGAATAGGAACACCCACATGGAAATGTTTCCTATGTGCAAGGTACTGTGCTGACTGGGAATATATTATTTTAGTCAATTCTCCTGATACTAAAAAGGTTAATATTATCTCTAGAAGCAGAGAAACAGAAAATATATGCGTGCACACACACACACAAACGATTGAGCACTTACGACATGCCAAGTACTTTACATGAATTACATCATTTAATCTTCATAACAACCCTAGGAAGTTGGCATTGTTATCATCTCTCTACTGTGGATGGGAGCCCTGATGTTCAGAGAGGTTAAGTAACTTGCCTGAGGTCACACAGCGAGATATACAAATAAAGTGCACAGAGAATTCAGAAGCCAGCCATTTAATGATTGACCTGGAAGGGTAGGGGAAAGCTTCCAAATCCACAGAAGTGAATATGCCTCTGGTGGTTGCTAGTAAGAGAAAAATGAAATATCTATATCAAGTGTGTGACACTGGGCAGGACTGACCTGGAGTCAGTTTCAAAGGGTTAGGGTAAATGTTGGGGTAAATGTTTCAAAATCCTTGTGTCTTCCCATGTTCCTCCCTCTGTACCTAGTCTGTATCTATTTATGTCCTAATTTCCACTTTCAACAAAGAGCAAATCATATTGGATTAGGGCCCACCCTAATTAACTTATTTTAACTTAATTACTTTTTTTCTTTTCTTTTTTTGAGACAGGGTCTCTCTCTATTACCCAGGCTGGAGTACAGTGGCGCTATCTTGGCTCACTGCAGACTCAACCTCCCAGGTTCAAGCTATCCTCCCACCTCAGCCTCCTGAGTTGGGACCACAGGTACACCGCCATGCCTGGCTAATTTTTTATTATTATTTGTTGTAGAGATGGGGTTTCCCTATGTTGTCCAGGTTGGTCTTGAACTCCTGGGCTCAAGCGATCTTCCTGCCTCGGCTTCCCAATATGCTGGGATTACAGGAGTAAGCCACCATGACCAGCTTAATTATCTCTTTAAAGGGCTATCCCTAAATACAGTTGCATTTTGAGGTACTTGGAATTAAGCCTTCAATATATAAATTTTGGGGAGACACAATTCAGTCTGTGACAGTATTTCTTCATTTCGTTACACAGCCAAGTTTATTATTTGTCTCTTTATAAGGGTAGCACTCTACGATTATTTCACTGTTGATTTAATATAGATATGTAGATTTTTTTCTTTAGAATCAATACAGTTGTCAACACACATATTTCAAAGTCCAGACTTGGTCTTTCCCCAGCATCTGAAAATGGCAACATTCTCCTTTCCCCACATCCAGAAACCCAAGAACCCTCCTGTTCTCCGTTGGCTTCCAGAGTACCTTGGGGCAGCCATAGTCCTCTCCTGACAAAATGGAACTGTCAGTGTTTCATGCGCAGAGCCAGTTCTCTGTTGTGAAAGTGAGAAAGTGTTATTTAATTTCATCAACCCTCCGTTCCCTCCATGGTAAAATGGGCTTAATAATATTTATGACTATTATATTAATCATATAAATATGACTATTATGAGGAACAGCTGAGATCAAGCCTATGCAGGCCTTATCCCAATGCCTGGCACACACAGCAAGCACTCAGAAATGGTGGATATTATTATGGGCTGGACCTCATAGGTTCACACCCCATGTGATATCCTTTATGGCAGTTTTCAAGCTAAAAGCATTCCTGTGGAATATCTGATTTCCAAGTCCCTGGAGCAGCCAAGTCCGTTTTATGAGTGGGGATGTGGAATTGGATTCCCCAGAAGCTGACTATAATGCTAGCTGTTGTAACAAACACACCCATAAATCCATCCAGTAGCTTCACACTACAAAAGCTTGCTTCTTGCTTATGTAATGGTTCCATGTGGGTGTTCCTGGTCACTGGGGTAGTTGTTCACAGGATGAGTACAAGACCCAGATTCTTTCCAGTCTGTGGCCTTTCTCTCTTCTCTGGGGCCTTCGAATTTTCTTCATCTATCCAGAGGGAGAAAACATGGAGAAGTAGTGAGGGAGGTCTTTGTGGGCAAGACGTAGAAGTGGCTTGTATCAAAATATGGAATGCCTAATTATTAGGCAAATAATAATAATTATAATATTATAAATTATATTTATAATATTATAATTATTTATAATAATAATAATAATTTGCTCAAATGCCTATAGTCAACAGGTGGATAAAGAAAATGTGATATATATATATAAAATGGAATACTACTCAGCCATATAAAGGAATGAAATAATGGCATTTGCAGCAACCTGGATGGAATTGGAGACCGTTATTCTAAGTGAAGTAACTCAGAAATGAAAAAGCAAACATCGTATTTTCTCACTCATAAGTGGGAGCTAAGCTATGCGGAATGCAAAGGCATAAGAATGATAGAGTGGACTTTGGGGACCTGGGTGGGGAAGGGTGGGAGGGGCTGAGGGATAAAGGGATAAAGGACTACACATTGCGTATAGTGTATACTGCTTGGGTGATGGCTGCACCAAAATCTCAGAAATCACCACTAAAGAACTTACTCATGTAACCACACACCACCTGTTCCCCAAAAACCTATTGAAATATTAATAATAATAAATAATTAATAAAATCCCAATAATAAGGCAAAAAAACAAAAAAAGGAAGTGGCTTGCATCATGTCTCTCCACATCCATTGCCTGGATTTCGCTTACGTGGCCACATATAACTGCAAGGGAGGCTGGGAAATGTGGTCCAACTATGTGCCCAACAAGAGGGAACAGTTTGGGTAAGCAACTAGCCAGTATCTGCCTCATTGATCACGTCAATGGGTTTTCAAATTTGGTCAAGTAGCCCTGAAAAAATTTACCATTCCTCTTCTGATTGGTTTGGGAAGAAGATCTGGAGAAAGAGCAATTTTAGAAACTTCTATAAAGAATGGAAATCATCTTGTTGAGAGCCTAAGACATGCAGAGGCTGCCTGATTCTCTGCTTCTGTTGTCTTGTTTAATCTTCATAGCAAATACACGACAGCAATTTTATTATTTCCATGGAGCAAACCTTGAGTATCTAGCTACCATTTATTGAAGGCCTACTGTGTGCTAGAAACCTTGCTTTACATGTGTGATCTTGTTTTGGCCTCACAAAACCCTGCCAGGTAGGTATCACTTTGTACCATTTTGCAGCGAGGAAATTGAGGCCCAGATGTGTAAAGTGACTTACCCAAGGACACACAGTTAGTATGTGGCTGAACGGGGTCTTGGGATTGACCTTGGACTGACCCTAAAGTACTAGCTCTTTCCACCGGGGTTTGGGAAGAAGTCCTTAGCTAGGATTCCTTTAAACACAGGATTAATTTCATCTCAGATTCCCCCATCTCCTGTCTGCCCTCTGCTGAAGTCGGGACCTCTCTGTAGCAGACAGGAATTTCCAGTGGCCAGGGAGGGATGGAATGGTTGAGGTCTTTCTCTACAAGCCTCTGCTTCTCCATTCATGCTTTTTCCTAATCCAACTTCTGCTACATGCCAAGCAGTGACTAAGCCATTGACTCACTTCTTTTATGGGCCCGAGCAGTCTAGCTCAGATGAAATGTGCAGCTCTTGGAAGTCAGCCACCCCCTGGCATCTAGGCCTGATGCTCAGCGTACACCTTTGAGCGTTTGAGGTGCAGACATCTAGAAACTCCACTGTGGAGTGATTTTCCATGCCTGACACAATTGGTGCTTGTCGGTGCCTTTTGCAGGCCATTGTATTGGCAAATGTACTCATTTCAAACCTCAGTTTAGTCTCTAAACAGATACTTTAGGCAACAGAGATTCTTAGGCTGTTTTGGGGTTTTTTTTTGCAGTTTTTAATTCCGTCTTAATATTACTAATTCTAATAATAATACTAATATAACAATAGCTAATGTTTATTAAGTAGTTACTAGGTGTCAGGCTTGTATATGCTCGTGCTGGTCATTCTTCCATTTATCTGCACAGCAGCTGTCTGAGGTGGTACAAATATTATCCACATTTTAAAGAGGAGGAGGCTCAGTGTCAGGGAATTTAAATAATGTGTCCAAGGTTATTCAGTTCTGCAGCTCACTCTTTACCAAAAGACCCAAACTGAAGGACATTTGGGGTTTTAATGATATGTTATTTTATTGTCTGCTTCTTGAAAGACAATTCATGGGGAAACACAGTCAGCCTTGGAGATGAGTTTGACTTGAATGTACGAATAGTTACCAGATGTATTAGTTATCAACGCCTGCATAACAAAGTATCCACAAACTTTGCAGCTTAAAACAACAAACATGTATTATTTGGCAGTTTCTATGGGTTGGGAAACTGGAATTCTTTAGCTGGTGATTCTGGCTTAAGGTCTCTTGAGACCTTAAGACTCCAAAGCTTTCTAGTTGTGTGACTTTGGTGCCTGGGGCTGCAGTCCACTGAAGGCTTGAGTGGGGAAGATCTGCTTCCATGCTCACTTACGTGCTTGTTGGTGGGCTCAGTTCGGCACTGGCTGGTGATTGGAGGCCCCAGTTCTGTACCATGTGGGCCTCCCTGTAGGGTGCCCAGTTGTCCTAAGGCTGGGCGCTGGACACCTCCAGAGTGAGTGATCCAAGAGAGAGAGCAAGCCCAAGACCAAAGGCACAAGTGTTTTTTAGAACCTAATCTCAGTGTAACTTGCCATCACTTCTGCCACATTCTATTGGTTACCCGGACCAACCCTAGCACAATGTGAGAGAGGACTATAGAAGGGTGTGAGTATTAGAAGGCGGAGCTCACTGGGGGCCACCCGAAGCAACTCTTATCTGGATCCCATCCCCTTTCCTTAGGGACTTGACTCTATCAATTACTCTTCATCCCCAACCCTCTGGGAATGTCATGGTCGTTTTGCACCCCAATGCAGAGGATGTGATAGTGCTTTGGGAATGACCTTTATCCTGGACAACACATCCTGAAGCTTCCCTTTGTGGAGGCCCTGAGTTTAGAGGCAGGGAGATAAGGCATGATAATGGTCTGAGAATGTGGTGATCCCATTTTACAGAATAAAGACATGCCTACTCAGCAGAGTCCCCAGAGTTGGAAGGGAGGAGAACCCAGAGTTTCAGAGTTTTCCTTTTAAACAAGATGCAAACGAAGGCTTTCATCTCCTCTTTTTGTGCCCCTGGGCAGAAGGTTGTACCTCCAATGAGAAATGAGTTCTGCCTGGTGGAGGGAAACACTCCTTGGTTCTTTATTGAATCCAATCATTTACATCTCATTGAACCCAATCAAATTAGCCACTTATCACATTAAAATGGCAAAAGAGGGATTGCGTCAAGCAGTGCTAATTCAATAGGAAAGAGGAGCTGACTGGGAGCACTATGTCATAGGATTCTGACACCCATTTTCAAGAGGTGGAAGTCTGATGTCCTCCTCTGCCCGTGATGGTCACAATGACCTTCCTCAGACAGCTTTGCTGGAAGGCATTGCCAAGGAAGGGAAAACAGGAGTCCTTGGCCCTGCAGAGGCTTAGGGTGGGAAGGGGAGGACAAAGGGAAGGGTAGTATGGCAGCCTGGGGGAGAGCTGTGATTTCAAGATACAGTGGTGTTTAAAGGCTTGAGATTTGGAGTCAGGGAGACTCCAGAGCTTTCTAGCTTTGTGACTTTGGGCAAGTTTACTTGACCTATCTGATTCTTAGTTTTCTCATCCACGAAATGGAAGAGGGTAGTATTTGCCAAGAGGGTTGCCACAGCAAGGCTACATGGTTGGTATTCCAGAGAAAGCCTTTCCTTTTTGTTTTTCTTTTCTTTTCTTTTTTTTTTTTCTTCTGAGACAGAGTCGTGCTCTGTAGCCCAGGCTGGAGGGCAGTGGTGCAATCTCTACTCACTGCAACTTCCGCCTCCCGGGTTCAAGCGATTCTCCTGCCTTAGCCTCCCGAGTAGCTGGGATTACAGGCATCCACCACCATGCCCGGCTAATTTTTGTATTTGTAGTAGAGACGGGGTTTCTCCATGTTGGCCAGGCTGGTCTCAAACTCATGACCTCAGGTGGTCCACCCACGTCGGCCTCCCAAGGTGTTGGGATTACAGGCATGAGCCACCGCACCTGGCCGTTTTTCTAATCCCCTTTTAATCTCATTACATCAAGGAACAAGTTTCCGTTTCATACCAGGCTGTTTGTAACACTTCTTTAATACTGGCAAATGCTCTCTGATCCTTTTGTGGGTGCTAGGGTGTTAAGGTTGGATGAGTTGGAATTATCCAGGCTTACACTTGAGTCCCTCTTGCCTTTCTTACTATCTGTGTGATCTTGGATAACATAGCCCCACACTCTGAGTATCAGTTGTAAAATGGGAATAATAATGATAATAATAATGATACCTTCTCATTGGTTTGTCATCGAGCATAAATGAGTTCATGAATCTGAAATGCTTAGTAGAGGGCCTAGCTCATAGCAAACAGTAAATGCTAGTTCATATTATTAGGACTCATTTCAGCCTCTTCTCTGCCGTCTTCTCTTCCACACCCTCATGCCCTCCACACTGCAACCATTTAGAACAATGTTCCCATCCTGACTATGACACGCTTTCTCTTGCCTCAGGGCCTTTGCACACACTTTCCTTCTAACTGGAAGGTTCTTCTCTCAGACTCTTTCCTGACTGATCCTGCTCATCTTCCAGGCCTCAGCTGATGTATTTTTTCTTCCAGGAAGTCTGCATTGACTTATATTTCCCTTCCCTGTGGTTCTTCTCTATTAGGATGTTTTGGGATGTGTTTCTCCTCTCTTCTGGAAAGCCTAAGAGCTTCATGAGGGGCAGAGTTCCTTCCCTAATCTGCTTTGTTTATTCTTGTCCCCCCAGCACCTAGTACAGACTCTGACACTTGCTGATGGCTGCCTGGGGGCTCAGCAGGGGCCTCATATCATTCTATGCATTTTACAGATATGGACTCATTTAATCCTCACAGCTGAAGCCGTCCTCACAGGGTTAACAAGAATTCTGGACAGAAGTATAGTTGTAATTAAGCATTAATCAGGCTGCAATCTGCCTCACTTTCTTGTAACTGAAAGTCACATAGCACTGGAAACTGAGAATTGCATTCCCTTTGTTCCTACAGATACGATTTCTGACATTAGAATCATAGGCTTTTGTTTAAGGATTGCTTATGATGTTTTTCACAACTCAAATTCCAGGGAAACAGCTGACACTAACCAATTTGAAGACCCCCACAGAGAAACAGAGCAGTTTCTTCATCTCCCAGCCCTGTGACTTCACTGTGCACTCTTTGAACAATTCAGTGATCTCCACTCTTTGGCCCACTTCAACATCCTTAAAAACTCTAACCCCAAACACATCAGGGAGACGGATTTGAGATTTCCTACCACCTCCTTGTTTGATAGCCCTACCATTAAACCTCTTTCTCTGTTGCAACCCGGTGGCTTTGTGAATTGACTTGCCATGCACATTGGATAATGGACCTATTAAGATTCCACAACTTACTGAGATAAGTTTTGTTTTATTTTTAATGGCCTTATCGAAATATAATTGAGATAGAGTAAACTTCTTTTTTTTTTTTTTTGAGACAGAATCTCGCTCTGTCGCCAGGCTGGAGTGCAGTGGCACGATCTCGGCTCAGTGCATCCTCTGCCTCCCAGGTTCAAGCAATTCTCCTGCCTCAGCCTACAGAGTAGCTGGGGCTATAGGCGCATGCCACCTCACCCAGCTAATTTTTGTATTTTTAGTAGAGACGGGGTTTCACCATGTTGGCCAGTATGGTCTCGATCTCTTGACCTCATGATCCACTTGCCTCGGCCTCCCAGAGTGCTTGGATTACAGGTGTGAGCCACTGCGCCTGGCCACAGTAAACTGTTTTTAAGTGTACAATTTTAAGGGTAGAATTTGATAAATTTTAACATGTATACATCTATAAAAACAAAACTACTATCAAGATAATGAACATATCCATCAACTGAACATCCCTTGTGCCCTTTTGTAATCTTTCCATCCCATCCCTCCATGCCAGCCCCCTCCTCAGGCAACTACTCGTATGCTTTCTACCACTGTAGAGATGTTTGCATTTTCTAAAATTGCATGTAAGGGGAGTCATACAATATATACTTTTCCCCGGCTGATTTCACACAGCATAATTACTTTGAGATTCATCTGTTTTCTTGCTTATGTTAGTGTTCATTCCTTTTTATTTCTGAATAGTATCTGTTGTACGGATATACTACCATTTGTTTATTCATTTACTTATTGATGGACATTTGGTTGCTATTGATGGATATTTGGTTGTTTCCAAATGTCCATCAATAGGCAAATGGATAAAACCAAATGTCCATCAATAGGTAAACTGATAAACAAATGGTAGTATATCCATACAACAGATACTACACAGAAAGCTGCTATGGATACTGATTTTATTTTTATCCCATTTTACAGAGGAGGAAATTGAGGCAGTGAGTATATCAATTGCTTAAGGCCAAAAAGTTACTAAATGACAGAGCCGTATGTGGATCAAGATTCCATAGGTTCAGAGTCCAAGCAATTTTTTCCTCCTCTCTGTTAAGGAAAGTTTCAAATATAAATGAAATTAGCAAGAATAGAATAATACACACTCCTAGATTCATCACTCAGCTCCAGCAATGACCAATATTATTTTATCGTTTTTCTACATTTTAAACATTTGTGATGGAACATTTTAAAGCAAACCGTAGACATCTTGTCATCTCACTTATCTATACATCAATTTGTATCTCTCACTTATGTGAACATTAAAAAGATTACCACATGAGTTTCAAACTTCAGCAAAAGTAGAAAAAATAATATAACAACTCCCTCTCATACCTCTCATCAGCTTCAACAGTTATTGGCTCATAGGTTGTCTTATTGCATTAAACCCTCATCTGTATTCTCCTTCTTCTCCCCTGCCAATCATTGTGAAGCAAATCTCAGGCATTTTGTCATTTTATCTGTAAATATTTCAGCATGTATCAGTAAAAGTTAAGGAGTCTTGTAAAACAACATAGCCATAACACCATCATTACACTTAAACATTTTATAGTCATTTCCTTTTCTATCATTAAATATTCAGTTGACATTCACATTTCCCCAATTGTCTCCTATTGTTTTATAGTTTCTACTTCTCTCTCCCTCTCATTCTTTCTCCCTCTCTCTCTGGCTCTCTCTCCCTCTGTCTGTCTGTCTTCCTTCCTCCCTCTCCCTCCCTCCTCCACCTCTTTCTCTCTCTCTCTCCTCCTCTTTCCCTTTTTTGTTTTACAGTCTGTTTGAATCAGCACACAAATGACAACCATATGCTGCAATTGGTTGAGACATCTATAATGTGTTTTAATCCACAGATTCTCTGTCTGTCTCTCTCTTCTTTTCTCTTGCAATTTATCTGTTAGAGAAACCAAGCCATCAAGGCCGTATTTTACATAATTTCCATGCCATTATCACTCTTACAAAATTAACAGTAATCTTTAGCATCATCTAACACCCGCCTGTATTCACATGTCCTTGGTTGTCTTGAGCGTGTCTTTGGATTTTTTTTTCAAATCAAGATCCACGTGAGTCCCCCATTGTGTTTAGTGGCTGTGTGATGGTTCTGAGGTCTCTTCTGCCCCACGTCAGGTCCTCGTCTCCATTTGTCAGGCCATTGCTGTGTCCTGCAGAATGCTCCACAGCCTAGGTCCTAAAGCCCATATGGTAAATCGCTGGGCTCTGCTTTGTTTCCTGGTTAGTAATCTATAAATAATTGTTGCAGGAATGAATGAATACATAGAAAGAAGCAGTTGAGAGGGTAAGGGATCCTAATGCTCTTGGAACATTGCCTGAAGTCATTTCTTTGCTCTAGACTAGATGAATGATTTGTGTGTGTGTGTGTGTGTGTGTGTGTGTGCGTGCGTGCACACACAGCAAAATGGATTCTTACACAGAAACCTGCACAAATAAGGACAATGAAAAACAAATGTTTAAGCCTGGGTACAGTGGCTCATGCCTATAATCCCAGCACTTTGGGAAGCTGACGTGGGAAGACCACTTGAGACCAGGAGTTGGAGACCAGCCTGGCAGCATAGTGAAACCTTGTCTCTACCAAAAAAAAATTGCTGGTCATGGTGGCATGTGCTCGTACTCCCAGTTACTTGGGAGGCTGAAGCAAGAGGATTGCTTGAACTCAGGTGTTCGAGGCTGCAGTGAACCATGATCACACCAAAACCCCCAGGTGGTTACGACCCCGAGTTCTGACTCCACGCTGCCTGGGTTAGAATCCTGGCTTTGCTGCTGACAAGCTGGGTGGCTTTGGACATGTTACCTAACTTCTCTGTGCCTTGGTTCCCTTTTCTGTAAAGGGGGATTTATAATAGTACCTACCTCTTGGGAGTGTCGTAAGGATGTAATGTGTTGATTCATGCAAAGTGCTTAGAACTGTGCCTGGCATGATGTAAGTCCTCAACAAACGTTGGCTCCCATAACAATAATTAATGTTATTAAGAGGGAGCATGAGGGACACCTGATAGGGCCTGTGGATCTTCTTCTAGAGTTCTACAGAGCACAGTTTGATAACCTGTGGCCTAGATGATACCTGAAGACTTGTCCCTTTGCTTTCACTTTATTTTGGGCTCATTCCAGCTACTAGATCCATCCATTCCCCCATCCTATAGTTATCTGTGTTTAGGAGGTCACTAGGTGGGCAGGAAACCGAGAAGTCCCATTCCTTGGCCTGGCCTGATTAAATCAGAAAATACCTGCAACCTCCTTTCGTGTTGTTCTCTACACCCTAGTCCCACCCCAGCCTTGCTCATGTTACTCCAGGGACCGTCTCACCAACATGAAATAACCTAGTGCCAATATCGTGTTTTGAAACCCAAACCCTGAAACCGATCGCCTGCAACTTGGCTGGCAAAACTAAGTACATCTGCTTTAGAGCAATTAAGAAATTGCAGCCCGGCAAAGGAAAACATGCTGTTGAAACAGGCTTCTGTGTGCCATTAAATATTCCCAGCCCAGTGATGAAGTGTCACAACAGACCGGGAGGGAATCTTGGTTCATGAATCTGGAGGCTCAAAGCAAAACCAGCCGTTGGATACCCTGAGGCTTTTTTATTGATAGTGTAGTGGCAATGGTCAATGGCTTTTGAAGTCCTACTCTGTGCCAGGTACTGTGCTGCACTCAAATTCATATTTTCTGTTATTTGATCTTCACAGCTCCTCTGGGAGATAGGTTGAATCGTTCCCATTTTGCACATGAGGAAAATGAGGCTTAGAGAGGCTAAATCATTTGTGCAAGATTTCTACAGGCGCAGAGCTGGGATTGAAACCCATTTCTGTTCAGAGCTCTTAACCCTGCCACTAAGCATCCTCTTGGTCAGGAAACATGTCATTTTATAGGATGCCTTAGACATCAAGCTGAGAGCTCTTGGTCAGCTGTGATTAGAAACTGTTAGTTCTCTCCCTGTGATAGGACATGCCTGTGTCTTACAAACTGCTTTAGTTCCAAAGATAAAGTCAGTACGCTGCAAAACAGCATTGCAGATTTATAGAGGGAAACATTGATGCCAATTTGATGGTTAATGTCTCAAGATGTTTCTATAGAGACAAGTTATATATATATATGTATATATACATATATATACATATATATATATACATACACACATACACATACATCCACATTAGCAGCCTTGAAATATATGTTTTTGTTTTAAATTCCTTTTTCAGTACCCAGGTTCTTGTTGGTTTGCTATCCTAAATGTATAGGTTTGACCTCCTTCACCCCAGCCATGATTTCTTCTCTCACATCCAATTTTTTCTCATACCAGAGTTTTCTCCTGATTTCAGCACGTTCTGGAAAGTAGTGTATATTCACCACACTATCTTTGTCTCTCTCTCTCCGTCTCTCGCTTTCTGTCTGTCTCTCTCTCTTTCACACACACACACACACACACACACACACACACACACACACACACTTGACCACTCCTAGCCTGTAGTACCAGGGTGAGCTTACACATCTTTGACTAATTAGTTGGCAGAATTTAAGCAGTGTATTGGAATTTTGCCTGGGCTAGTAAGCCAGAATAATACATTTTTGCTTGAACTTGGCTCTTAGGAAAATAATTTCTCTGTGTGCCTGGGACAGGGGCTGGGCAGGCAGTGAGAGATCTGAAAGTGCAGTGGGCATCTGTTAGATAGGAGGTGCAATCTTTTTACCTGCAGAGATCCTTTGGGGTTTTAAAGTTATAAACAAATTGGTTCCAGGCTGGCCTTGTTAAAGAAAAAGGAAATCTATAACGAGAAAAAAAGAAACACCTTGGCCGAGCGTGGTGGCTCACGCCTGTAATCCCAGCACTTTGGGAGGCAGAGGCGGGTGGATCAGAGGTTGGGAGTTCGAGACCACCCTGACCAACATGGGGGAAACCCCGACTCTATTAAAAATACAAAAAAATTAGCCAGGTGTGGTGGCGCATGCCTGTAATCCCAGCTACTCGGGAGGCTGAGGAAGGAGAATTGCTTGAACCCAGGAGGTAGAAGTTGTGGTGAGCTGAGATTGTGCCATTGCACTCCAGCCTGGGTAACAAGAGTGAAACTTCGTCTCAAAAACAAACAAACAAACAAACAAACAACAACAATAACAACAAAAACCCACCTTTAGGTTGCTGCAAATTGGAGGAAACTGGAGTGACATTCCGACTTGCCTGGAAGGTTTAAAGGTTGGACGACTTGCTCAGCCCAAACTTTGAAGTCCCCTGGATTCCTATATTTCTCCCACACCCCGCATCCATCTTGTCATCTCTACTTGTGTAAGGAAGGTAGATAAATATACACACCTTCACAACCACCGCCCAGGTTCAAATCACATCAGCTCTTACTTGGATTATTGCGAGAGCCTCCTAACTGGTTTTCTAGCTTCCTCACTGGGAGTTTATTTGCTGCTGATGCTGTGATGGGCGATATGATGCTGTGAAGGCACCGGTCGGAGCTTATTGTTCCTGTTCTGGCTCCCAGCTCTCCCAGAGAAAAAGCCAAAGTCCTCACTGTGACCCTCAAGGCCCCCATAGGACCTGCCTCCATGTTCCTTAAAACTCATAGGTGAGGCCAGGTGCAGCAGCTCACACCTGTAATCCCAGCAGTTTGGGAGGCCGAGGTGGGTAGATCATTTGAGGTTAGGAGTTTGAGACCAGCCTGGCCAACATGGTGAAACCCCATCTCTACTAAAAATACAAAAATTAGCCGGGTGTGATGGCACACACCTATAATCCCAGTTACTTGAGAGGCTGAGGCAGGAGGAGAATTACTTGAACCTGGGAAGTGGAGGCTGCAGTGAACTGAGATTGTGCTAATGCACTCCAGCCTGGGCAACAGAGCAACACTTCGTCTTAAAAAAGAAAAACCTCATAGGTGAGTTTTAAGGCTCACAGGTGAGCTCTGTGCTCACCTCTGCCACCCTGCCGCATCTTCTCTTTCCTCCGACCACGTTGGCCTTCTCTGCTCCTGGGACACAGCTGTAGTCGGGCTCCTACCTCGGGGCCTTTGCACGTGCTGTTCCTTCTCCTGGCAATGCAGTTTCCCCAGACAGCTACACACTCTTTTGCTTCTTCTTGCACTTTATTCAATTGGCCCTTCCATGAACCTCCTCCTCCTCACAATCTAAAATTTTAATCGTTCTCTGCCTTCAACACTTCATGATTACCTTCCAACCTTTATTATTTTCTCCTTAGCACTTACCACTAATCTCACATACCATGTACTTTATTTACTTTTCTCACTTATTGCTTGTCTTCCTGCCCTCCCCCAACTCAGCATTAAAAGGTACGCTTCATGAAAGCAGGCATGTTTATCTGTTCTGTTAGCTGCTCTATCCCCGTACCTAAAACAGTGCTTAACAAATATTTCTGCAGCATCAAATGAGTTTGTATTTTTTGGATAGTCCATACAAACCCACATTCTCTACACTAATGGGTACAAGTTTTACAACAAAGCTTTCTTTTTTTGGTTATGATAATTAGGCTCCCTTTCATGGGGACGACAACAGACAGTGTGGCTTCAGAATTCTATTTTGTGTCTGGTGCATGGGTACCAACTTTAAAAGCAGGTGGCTCCCTGGGAAATAACTGCAGAAGGAAGACACTCAGATGAAATTAGAAAAATTGGGCGGTACCTTCATGAGACACCATGGTGATAGGGCAGGGCAAGACTTGAGTGCTCCCAAATGCTGGTGACACAAAAAGATGGTGTCAAGTTGAAGAACAGAGGCTCTTGATTCAGACTGCCTTGCTTCAAATCCTGGTTCTATCTCTTACCAAGTAGGATGATGAAATCTGGGCATATTAATGTCTCCAAGCCTTAGTTTCTCCACCAAAAAAAATGAGGATGCTGACAATAGTGCCTACCACAAGGAGGCTTCAAAGATTCAGAGAAACACGGCATGTGATCTAATGGATAACAGAGTGACTGGCACACATGAGGGCTCTGGAAAATGTGAGCCATGGTTGTTAGCTGAAGAAAGAGGGGTCAGTCACTGATCTCACTGAGACAAGAGGCCGGGTATGATTGTAGAGGGCTTAGGGTGGGATGCTGGGAGTTTCATATATTGGGAACTGCAGAAAGGAGTCTATTAATTTCCTAGTGTGTGAAGCCTTCAAGGTTTGAATCACCAGTCCTCAACTCTAGCTGTGGGCAGAGGATGTCTTTTGGGGTGTGAGTTCAGGCAGGTCTCTCTTTCTTTGAGACCTGTTATTTTCTATTTTTGATGGGGAGCCACTGTGGCAGGTTTGTGTGATCCTGCCCTTAGGGTAAAGCTGATTACACTTGATCCAGATTGGAACAACTAGACCATATCTCCTGGGGATTTATAACTGGGACTTGGTTTCCACTGGCACTGGAGCTGGGAGGATGTGTAAATTCAGGAGCTGTGGGACAGCCACGTTTGGCCATGTGCACTGAGAAAGTCTATTTTAGAAAGAGAGAGATACAGAAAACATCAGTCATTTGGTGGTGGTGGTGGTGTGGTGGGTCATCCATTGTCCCACCCTCCTCTTCCTGTTTGGGGAATTTCCCTTTCTGTCATCTTGGTGGAAGCAAAGCTACTTCAGATCACAGAAACCCAAAAGGCCACATTCTTGTTTTTTAGCTCTTGGGATGCTAACGCAGGGGCAAGTGGTGCAGGCTTGGTCAGAGTTGCAAAGTAGCTGGACCACACTAGAAGGAACTGGGGATCTTTAGAGAAAAATCTGGTACCTGGTCTTGTTATAGGTCCACCAGGTTTGTAGGCCTGCTGTGCAACAACCAATACACTGAGACAGCAGGGTTTGCAGAAGAGAAAAAAATTAACAATTGCAGGGCAGTTGAGAGAGGAGACAGGAGGGACACTCAAATCTGCCTCCTTGGGCAGATCTGGGCTGGGATTTTTTAGGCGATCATGGAAGGTAAATAGCTGGAAAATTGGTGTTATTTGTCAGGGTATAGGGGATGAAATTGTTGGGATGTAAGAACTGCATTCTTTTGTGAGTCAGCTTCTCACGGAGTCCTTCAGACCAGCTGGTGTCAGCAGTTTCACTGGTGTGCAGAACCTGAAAGAATATCTCAAATAGAAAACTTAATATTTCACAATGATTAAGTTGTTATCTACAGAGAAGTTAAAGGGAGCTATACTCTTGTGACAGAGTCTATGTGATTCTGAAGGAATAGGCACCAAAAAACTATGAGGAAGCAGGTCACAGAGCAAGGTGGCTTCATGATTAATGCTGAATGTGCTGCAGACCTGGTTTATTTTTATTTCTCCCCCTCCTTCTTCCCTGATTAATTGTATAAAGTTTATAGATACAGTTCCAGTCCGGGACAGGAAATATATACCTGGAAATGAGCCTGGCAGATGTTTGTCATGTCAGAAAGCCAAGAAGTTACCCAAGACCAATGGGGTTCATCAAAAGAACACATGAACCATCTTAAAAGGGATTCCACCAGTCAACAATGGAACAAGTTGAGTATCAGTAGGGACACAACTGCAGGAGACTGAAAACACTTCTAATGTGTTGAAATGCAGGAGTTCATGAGGATACCACCACCACCATCAACAACAACAAAACTCACAGGTCCCTCTTGGAAGATGCTAGCATACCATTGCATTATTTTGAAAACTGATAAGGAAAGGGAGAGAATCAAGCATGCATTCTACTTTTCCCTATACAGTTTGTCAGGGAGGCCAAACAATTGAAGGGCATGTTTATCTTTGTAAGTATTCTAGCTAATAAATTAGGAAGGATTGAAAGAATTTCATCATTTTTAATACTTAATGAAATAAAGGATTTAGAAAGTGATTGCCAACGGATATCCAAACAAAAGAGGCAAACAGACATCGTGGCTTCTTGATGGAAGTGTGCTCCCTAATCATGAAGCAGTTAACAAAGAACCAGAATGAAATCAAACCTCTAGATCTAACTACTTACTTCTAGGAAACACAGGAGAAACAGGAGTATGTTCAATTCAATCATGGAGATAGAATCAGTAATTCAGACTGTGGGTGAACTCTACAGGAACTGATTTCTTTTTTCCACTTTATTTTTTAAAATTGTTTTGTATGTATTTAAGGTGTATAACATGTTGTTTTCATATACATATAGGTAGTGAAAATGTTACTATAGTCAAACAAATGAACACATCCATCATCTCACATAGTATCTACTCTTTGAGCAAAAAATCACAAGTACAACCCAATGTTATTAAGGACGGCTCTCGTGCTATACATTACATCTCCAGACTTGTTCATTCTACATACCTCTTACTTTGTATCCTTTGATCTACATCTCTCCATTTCCTTCCCCTCTCTCTGGCCCCTGGTAACACACACACACACACACGCACACACACACGCACACACACACACAGAATATTCTCCTTCCTTCCTTCCTTCCTTTCTTCCTATTAAAAGAGACGTGAGACATACCAACCAATGGCAAGGTATGGTTCTTATTTTCATCTAGAATCTAGCAAATAAATATGAGAGAAATACCTCAAGATAATCAGGTAAATTTCAACACCAACTCAGCATTTCATAGTTTTGAGGAATTATTTTTAATTTTTAAAGTGTGATGATAGTTTTGTGATTATCTATCATCTAGCTGTCTATATGTTTTTATGATAATACACATATCTTTTTTGTTTGTTGAGGCAGGGTCTCACTCTGTCCCCCAGGCTGGAGTGCAGTGGTGCGATCATGGCCATGGCTCACTGAAGCCTCAACCTCCTGGGCTCAGGGGATCCTCCCATCTCAGCCTTCCTGGTAGCTGGGACTGCTGGCATGCCACCACACCCAGCTAATTTTTTGTAGAGAAAGGGTTTCACCGTGTTGCCCAGGCTGCTCTCAAACTCCTGGACTCAAGCAATCGTCCCACCTCGGCCTCCCAAAGTTCTTAATCAGGGACAATATTTCTCCCTAGGAGACATTTGGCAACGTCTAGATGTAGTTTTGGTTGTCACAACTGAGAGTGAAGAGGGTGATACTGGCATCTGGTGGGTAGAGACCAGGAATGCTGCTTAACATCCTACAATGCACAAGACAGCCCCTGACAACAAAGAATTATCTGGTCCAAGATGTCAGCAGTGCCAAGATTGAGAAATGCCATTCTAGACATACATGTTGAAATTGTTTTGGATAAAATTATAGGATAAGTGGTATTTGCTTCGAAATATTATGGGGGTGGGGACAAGTGGGTAGGGAGACAAATGAAACAAGATTGACTGTGAGCTGAGAATTATTTAAGTTGGCATTATACTGTGCTATTGTGTGTATGTATATATGAAAATATCAATAACAAAAGCTTATAAACACGATGCAGGCATAGTGGAGATTGTATTCCAGCAGCAGTGCCTCAGCAGGACTCTGTGCCTGGTGCCAGCAGTGGAGCGGGTGCAAGCTGGGATGTTTGATTCTTAGAGGCAGCAGCAGTGGTATCCTCACTAGGCTTGGTCTGTAGTGGGATTTTGGCTGCAGTTCTGGCTGTCTAGTTTTTCCTTGTTCCTGCTTGTTTTTATCTTGTTCCCTGAGCTTCCTAGAGATTCTGAGCCTTCTGATATCCTTTCAAAAATTCATTTTCTGTTAAAATCAGTCATAGTTAGTTTCTGTGCGGCTAAGGATTCTGATTGATTGACGAAAAGAATGAAGCAGATGTATAGGGTGAAGCTGATGTGACAGACAATGGATAAGAGAGAGAGAGAGTATTCTACTCCATGGTTTCTTCCTTTGTCTCCTTCCTTCCTTCCTTTTCTCCTTCTCCTTCCTTCCTTCCTTCTTTCCTTCCCTCCTTCCTTCTTTCCTTCCTCTCTTCCTCCCTTCTTCCCTCCCCATTCCCCCTTCCCTTCTCTTCCATTTCCTTCCCCCTTCCTTTCCCTTTCCTTTCCTTCCTCCTTCCCTTCCCTTTCCTTCTTCCTTCCCTTCCCTTCCTTTCCCTTCCCTTTCCTTCCCTTCCTTTCTTTTTCTTCTCTCACTATGTTGCACAGGCTGTTCTTAAACTCCTTACCAAACCACCATCCTGCTATGTCTGCTTTTGTTCACTCCAGTGCAAATGTTCCATCAATATTTGTTTAATGAATAAATGATTGCAATTTGGCTTCAGACAAAGAATAAGTGTGGTGTTCATGCCATCAGAGGCATTCTGGTCCTCTTAGCATAATCCTTGTAGATGAACATTATGTATTTATTGTGGTATATACATTCGTCTCTTGTGAGTTTTGCTGGCATTTGTCATACTCTCTAAATGCCACTGACACTAGGATCCTGAGTCTTTGTGTTTGTGAGACTGGATAGGGAAGCATCCACCAAGGTCAGGCCCCTTGAGAGGCAGAGCTTGCCTTCTTGTCCTGGGAGATAGCCCTGTATTGATGGACACAGCCCATCAAATTTCATTAACCAGTGTGGCAAATAGAAAAAAAAGTTATAAGCAGGTAGCCTAGGGTTTAAGAGAACAAACTTTGAGCCAAACAGCCTTGGGTTATGACCCTAACTCTGCCATTTGCTAATGTGTTATCTCAGGCAAGTATTAATAATTTAACCTCTCTACGCCTCAGTTTTCTCATCTGTAAAATGAACTATTTTAAGGATTAAATAAATAAAAATATACATGCAAGAGCTGACACATAGTGAGCATTGTATAAGTGATATCATGATTACTAAACATTTGGGTTATTACTATCGTTGGGAGGTTCTTCTAGTATAATGACCACCAGCCAGGAGATGCCCAAAGTAGAAGATGGTCAACCTTAGGCCCACTTAAAGCTCCATGGCTCACATTCTGCCATTTACTCATCACTACAGTGATATCAGACATGGTTGATTCCTTTCGAGCCACAACATTAATTATGCAGCATCAGTAACTCCCAAGGGCCTCGTCTGGTGGAGGGAATTTGTGTGTGTTGGGCGTGGGGGTTCCAGGGTCCTGCTGACCTGGGATCTACTATGTATTAGTCTGTTTTCATGCTGCTGATAAAGACATACCCGAGACTGGGTAATTTATAAAGAAAAAAGGTTTAATGGACTCACAGTTCCACCTGGCTGGGGAGGCCTCAAAATCATGATGGAAGGTGAAAGGCATGTCTTACATGGCAGCAGACAAGAGAATGAGAGCCAAGTGAAAGGGGAAACCCCTTAAAAAACCAACAGATCTTGTGAGACTTATTCACTACCACAAGAACACTATGGGGGGAAACCCCTCCATGATTCAATTAGGTCCTACCAGGTCCCTCCCACAACATGTGGGGATTATGGGAGCCACAATTCAAGATGAAATTTGGGTGGGGACACAGCCAAACCATATTATACTACCTTCTACCTGTATGATCCAGCAGGGGACCTAATGTAGTTTACTCACCTGTGATAGGAAGGTAATTATCCTATCCCAGGTAGTTGTCAGTGAGAATTGGTGCAATAATACATAAAACATTCATGGCACATGATGTGGAGGTTTACAAATGTTTCACGTCATTCCATTTACTTTTCCTTCTAGTTCTCAAGATTGGTAGCCACTCATTTCTGCCAAAGAGATCTTTTGGCTGGTTTGCTTTATTTCCTGTTTTGGGGAAAGGTTCTTAAGTACCTACTTAAAAGTGCCTTCAAGTTCACATGGTCTTGTACTCCTGGGTTCAAGCTATTCTCCCACCTCGGCCATCCAAAGTGCTGGGACTACAGGCATGAACCGCTGTGTCTGTCGTCATGCAGCCTGAAGAAACATGTGGCAGGCCTCTCACTCTGTTACCACAAAGCACTATTACTTCAGATCATTTATCTTAGATGCCAACAATTGGAAACCTGTGGATCTTCAAACCTGTTCTCTTCAGCTCACATGGAGTCTTTTAAATTGGGAAATTCCACTGACATATTCACAGCTTCACTTGAAAAATCAAAGGACTTGGCAACCCTGGGCCCACATTTCCACAGGAAAAAAAAACTGGTGGTTGCTGAGCTATGGATGATGCCTCCAGCCAGGGAAAAATGGCTCAATTTCTCCATATTCCCCACCACTCTGTTCTCTCACTCATCCACACGTATTTCACTTACTTCTTATATCTGGCTAGTCCCCAGAGGCATGTGAGATCATGTCTGTGGAGGTTTTAAATCATGACCCCAAATTCTTTAACACTCCTCTCATCAAGAGGTGGGGTCTATGTCCCCTTCCATTGCACCTGACTGGGCTTGTGACAGCTTTGACAAATAGAGTAAGGCAGAAGTGACACTATGTGACTTCTGAGGCTAGATCAATAAAAGGCCAAAACATCTGCCTTATTATTTTGGGACACTTGCTCTGGGGGAGGTCAGGTGTCATGTAAGAAATACAACTACTCTGAGACTGCTGTGCTGAAGAGACTACGTGTAGGTGCTCCTGGTGACAGCCCCGACTAAGCTCCCAGGTAACAACCAGCATCAACTGCCATCCATGTGGGTGACCCAACTTGAAGCTGGATCCTCCAGCCACAGTTGAGTCTTCAGATGATTGCAGCCCAGCCAACATCTAACTGCAACTGAATGTGAAACCTGGATTTGTAGCCTGAGTGTCATGCACAAAATCATGAGCAAAGTAGAGTGCTTACTGTTTTACGGCATTAAGCTTGGCATGTTTGTTACACAGCAGAAATATCTGGAACAAGGATGTTTATTTGGTCTATTTAGTAGGCATCAAACTTCCATAGGGTGCACTGGAAGATGATGTGAGTTCTTCCTTTTTCCAGTGGTTATCATGAGAAGTAGGGATCAGAGTATAGTAGTGGGTTCATTCGTTCATTCATCCAACAGATATTTATTGGACATATACTATGTGCCAGACATTTAATAAACGCTGGAATTTTGGCAGTGGAACAAAGCGGACTAAGATCTCTGCCCTCAAGGAGTTAACATTCACTAACAGGAAAACAACTAATTACAAATAAGAAAATATATATTGTATATGAGGAGTTGATAAGGGCTATGGAGAAAAATGATGCAAGGGAGGACAATTAGGAGTCTGGAAGCAGGGAAGGGTGTGCTAGGACTCCTATTGGTGACCACTGAAGTATCTTAAATATCCTATTCAAGTATAATAATAACAACAACGATAATAATAACAACAGCCATTTATTGAGTCCCTACTACTTATTGCCTTTTATATGTGTAATTCCATGTAAATTTCACGGTGACCCTTAGGGTTAGGAATGACTATCTCCATTTTATAGACGAGGAAAAAGTGACTTGGAGAGGTTAAGCACATCACGGGAAGACTTAACACTGGCAAGTGACAGAGCAAGAATGAACACCCAAGACCGTCTGATTGTAACACTTTTTCCTTTTCCCCTAAGCTAGTCCTTCTTTCCCAGAGCTCCATTGTGTGGTGAATCAGAAACCAAACTGATGATTTCTGACTCCTCTCTGCAACGTCAAAGGAAAAGGAAAAAGAGAAAGAAAAGAGAAAACAATTCCCTTTGGAGAAGAAACAGTCAGGAAATGAAGGCACACACTTGAAAGATTATGTATTTAATGTTTATGACTCTTCCTCTTATCCCTCAAGTTTGGTTTAACATCTGACTGGCAAAGCTGACAATTTATGAGGATCTTGGGCAAGTAATCGTGTGAAACTTCCCTGTGGCTGTAGCCATGGCAGGCAATTTATCCTACAGACTGTGGGGCTTTTCGGGTAAAATACTTTTCTAATATTTGTTTCCCTTCTGCTCATGCTTTTCCCGAAGGGCGACAAATGGCAGTAGTTTGCCAAGAAAACGCTGTATATGATCTTGAGTGAGACTGTCCTTCTGCCTCAAGTCACTCTTTAAAAGAAAAGGAAGTGATTAATCCCTCACCTCATCCATAAGCCTGCATCAAAGTCTTTAAAACTCCAGTGGCCGTTCCAAAGCTGTCTCCTTCTTCAGCAATCCGACTCCCTTCCTTTTCTCCCTTGGCCACTGGAGAGGAAAAAAAAGTACCACTTTTCTTTATTTTCTGTTAATCATCCAGATTTAGGTCTTCTGGGGAAAATAAAACCTTAGGTAGGGGTCAAGATAGTGTGGGAAGCTTCCTTGGAAAAGTGTAAAATTGACTAAGATGATACTGGCAAGGAAGACTCTGGGCCAAGGAATAGACTCCCTCCCCACCATAGCCAGGCGGGACACTAATAGTGGCCAGGTCCTGTCCCAGGCATTTTGTGCTTCTTGTCTTCCTTAATCCTCCAGTCACCTGTGAGGGAGGCCTAATCATTAGCCTCATTGTAACGATGAGCCAGTTGAATCTCAGAGGGGTGAGGTGACTTGCTGGAGGCCATATTACTAGGGTAGTGAGTTGGGGAAAGGACGTTCCAGGCATAGGAAACAGCAGGAGAAAAGTGGGGAAGTGAGAACCAGCTCGTGATGCTAGCTAGAGGTGGCGCGGCACGGCTGGAGGGCTTGGTGTGGGCCAGGAAGTGTCAGGAGATGAGCTTGGGAAAGACTTTGGATACTCTGACTCTAAAGACAGGGAGAATCCCTGAGGGATTTTTAAGCTGGGGAGTGACATCATTTAACTTGCATTTTCAAAAATCATTTCAGAGAATGAGCTGGATGAGGACCCAAGTAGAGAGAGGGTGGCTGCAGAGGAGGATCTTATCTCAGTGACCATAGTGGGAAGTGCAGGGGGTTTGAAGCAGAAGGCAATATCTGTATCTTTAAGGAAGACACAGTCCAGTGAGGAAGAGAAGGCCTTACGTACGAAGCCAGATGATGTGGTCACCAGGTGGTACAGCACCAAGCCTGGTATTTGTGGAGCAGCAGATCCAGATTGGATCAACAGACTCTTCCAGTTTTGCTTTGGTCAAGAGAACCAAATGAGTTGGTTCTTGAACTCCCACTTTACCCTTAGGGCTCTCCTCTTCCCAGGTGTGTGTGTGTGTGTGTGTGCATGTGTGTGTGTATGTGTGTACAGGGGAACAACACCATGGTCACTGAACTAGGATAGAAACATTTTTAATTGTGAGATGTTGTGAGATGCTACTCCCCTCCCACCCCAGCCAAATTTCATCAGCCCTCAAAATCATCTCAGCAGTCTGATGTTAGCTAGAGCTGAATTCAAGTCTAAGCTTGCCACTTCACTGTGTGACTTCCAGTAGGTCATTTCATCTCTGTGTACCTCTGTTTCCTTACCTGAAAAATGGGGATTCTTAAGCTATCTTCTTTGTAGGGTTGTTGTGAGGATGAGACAATGTGTGTTGATACAGTTATCTCAGATCCTAGCATGGAGTAAGTGCAAAATGAACATGAACCATTGCTTCTTGCCTTGTTGTTTGTGGCCTCATTCCCAGGTATGACAGCTTGACACAATTTCAGTGTTGGAGACCCTTTTTGGATTCTACACAGATCTCAGTGAATATAAGAAAGCCCAAATAAAAGACTAAACAAACCTGGACTTTCTACAGTGGGTCCAGAACATCTGATTCCCAAGGGTGGCCTAAGGATCCTGGTGGGGGCACAGCCCGTGTGGTACTAGATGGGAGTGTCCTGGGACTCAGGGCCTCATAGCTGCCCTCCATCATCAGAAGCTCACAGCTGCATTTCCCAGCAGGAATCATTAATCATACCGGCCACTGATACCACAAACAACAGGGCTGAGGCTATTTGCCAGATATCTAGGACAAATATGGTTCTTGGTTATTATCTTTGGTTCCAACCCAGTAGGGGGAGAAGGAGAAGCCAATTCTCACTTTTCTGTGGTCACAGGGTGTCATTGTTAGAGGCAAACCATAGGTGAGATTTGAATCTTACTTATCTCAGAAACTCAGTCCTTGTTTCCTTCTACCCTGTCCTTCTGCAAAACATCAGCAAATGCTGACCTGCTGGGAAATATTTGATGGTGCTGAAGGGGATGAAAAGGAAAGGAAACCAGTGTGTATCCCATGTCCTGTCAATACCCTCTGCTAATTCTAGGTTTTACTGCACGCTCACCACCACCCTGTGAGGTTGCTACTTTCATTCCCATTCTCACTTTAATTTTAAGTGGAGAGACTAAAGCTCAGAGAGAGGAAGTTAAATGCCCCAAGAAACACAGCTAGTTAGAGACTAAACTAATATTTCCTTGTACTTCTTCCTATGGATTCTCACAGTTGTTCTACGGTTCCGTTTTAACAGATGAAGACACTGAGACTAGATAACTTACTTAAAGACTCACAGCAAAAAAAAAAAAAAAAAAAAGAAAAGAAAAGAAAAGAAAAGAAAAGAAAAGAAATTTCGAAAAGTGATAGAGATAGGTGTTTTGGACTGAAGTCTTGTGATTCTAAACCCCAGGTGACTTCCATTATCTAATCTACCTCCCTGTTACTCAAAGCATGGTCTGTGCTTTCAAGCCACTGTTTCCTCATGTGTAAAATGGAGATAATCATTCCTAACCCTCAGGGTCATTGTGAAATTTACATGGAAGTACACATATAAAAGCATAGTGGACTTCCACTATCTAATCTACATCCTTGCTACTCAAACCAGTAGCACTGGCATCACCTGAAACTTGTTAAAAATGTGGTTTCTCACCTAGATATACTGAATCAGAGTCTGCATTTTAATGCATTTAATGTAACCCCCGGGGGACTGCGGGTACACAAGTTTGAGGAGCAGTAGTCTACATGGGTCTATTTTTGCAGTGAAAACATACTCACTGAGGACAAGGCATTGCAGCAGCACATCTACAGAGGTAACACCAACAATCCATTCCTTCACTCTGTGTACATGCCACTCCTCACATGAAGAGGTGGAAGTTGTTTCCACTCCCTTGAATCTGGGTTGTCATGTAGCTGGCTTTAACCACTAGAATGTACAAGAAGTGATGTTCTAAGATTTCCAAGAAGTTTTTACTTCTTGCCTTTGGGAACCAGCTGCTGTGCTGTGGGAAGCTTAAACTATGTAGAGCAGACACATGAGTAAGAATTGAGGCACTCTGGGTGGTAGCCCCATCTCAGCATCCAGCCAACCCTGACTGCCAGTCAGGTGAGTAATCCATCTTGAATGTTTC
The DNA here is from genome assembly GCF_029289425.2 of Pan paniscus. Classification (NCBI taxonomy): domain Eukaryota; kingdom Metazoa; phylum Chordata; class Mammalia; order Primates; family Hominidae; genus Pan; species Pan paniscus. The sequence goes on from NC_073267.2 coordinate 21,400,561, forward strand.
ATCCCAGTTGAGCCCCCTGATCACTGTATCCCCAGGCAACATCACATAGAGCAGAAGAGTCACCAAGCTGAACCCAGTCAACCCAAAGACTCAGTGATAATAACATGGCTGTTGTTTCAAGGCATTAAGTCGTGGGTGGCTTGCTATGCAGCAATAAATAGTTAAAAGGGAAGTTGGTATCTAAAAGTAGAATGCTGCCATATCATGTGTCAGTCGCCTTGGAACTGGGCAGTGGATAAAGACCTGAAATGCCTCAAGAAGGCTGTTAATGGAGGCTGGAAGGTCAATGAGAAAATTGCTGTTGGAGACAGGAGAAAATGAAACTTGAATGATGAACTGCCAGAACAATTAACAAAACTGTCCCCTGCGGTAACATGAAGATAAAAATGGTGCCTAATGAACCTGTCAATGGTTAAGGAGATTTCCAGTGAGACTGTTGAAAGTGCCAACTGACCCTTAGTAGCTCAGAGCTAATTATTTTTGTTAATTAAAATTCAATATAATTAAAAACCCAGTACCTTAATTGCACTAGCCACGTTTCAAGTGCTCAGGAGACACCCGTGGCTCCTCTGTTGGAAAGTATAGAATTTTATAGAGCATTTTCACCACTGCAGAAACTGCCACTGGACTGCCTCATCGAGAATTAGTCATGGAACTTCCAGAAAGCAGATGACACACCCAAAGGGTTTCACTCAAGCATTGCTACACAAAGTATAGTCTCTGGACTAACAACATAAGCATCATCTGAGCGCTCCTTAGAAATAAAACTTCTCAGGCCCTGCCCAGACTTACTGAAGCAGAATCTCCGGGAATGGGGCAGGAATCTGTGTTTTAACCAGCTCCACTTCCTGGTGATTCTTATGCACTTTAAGAAATACTAAAGAAAAAAAGAGTCGAATAAAGGGACTATTATATAGGCGAGGGCAGGGCTAAGGAAGACAGCAACGGACAGTGAAACAGGAATTAGCAGAGGGGAACAGTATTCATGGACCCCAAGGAGAACTGGAGCCCTGAAATAGAGGCTTGTGGGCAGCCAAGGGGCACAGCCATTCTAGAGCTGGGGCAGTGGAGGAAGGGTTGGGGGAAAGAGGTAACTAATATCCTCACACCTCCCTCCTCTGCCCTCTGATATATATATATTTTTACTGGAATTCCTATTGGCCCAAACCAAGCCAGAGGGCAAAGAAGTCTCCTCTGTACAGAGCAGGGCAGAAAAGGATGAAGAATGGATCTGGAAGGGCAATGAAATCTAACCAGCACACGTGGATTTGATGTGTTAGCCATATTTTTTAAAATTCACGTTTAATATACAAATGCATAACTATTAATATTAAAAAAGATGTTAGAGTGCTGTTGAAAATAATTTTATTTACAATATTTTGGGGACCTATGCTGTGAGCAATGAGGTCTCACCATACAATTTTAACAAAGGAAATAACCACTATTGGTGTTTCCTCCCCTCCCCTCCCTTCCCTCTCCCCTTCTTTCCCTTCCCTTCCCATTCTCTCTTCCCCCTTCTCACTCTCCCTCTCTTCCCTCTCCTTATCCATCCTCATAATATGTAACAATATTATAGTAAATAGAGTATTGTGTCCTGTCATTTTCATTAAAAGTTATGTTTTGTACATTTCCTTGTGCCATTAAGGATTCTCTGAAAACATGTTTTTTGGTGGCTGTGCAGATGGTTTAAAGACGATTGTTATTGTAAGCTGTCTCAAATCCTTTTGGGAAGTAGGTGGTGTATAACGCATAAATTATAAATGAAAAGCAAGTTGTTCTTAATTATACCCTCAACCTCTAAAGTGCAGTAGCTCTTTGTGGATCTGTTTGTACAAAGCCACAGAGATGGAAGGGACAGTCACAATGACCAAAAAGAAGCCACCAGGTGGAAGGGCTTTGAACTGGGAAGGGGATTCAGGCCCAAGCTCTGTCCAGTCTCTGACCATGTGACCTTGGAGAAATCTCATTGGTCAGATGAGGGTCCTTGGACCAGCTGAGGGTCAAGGTCTCCTTTAGTTCTGATTATGATTCCTTGTTTTTTGTTTTTTTTTTTTTGAGATGGAGTCTTGCTCTGTTGCCCAGGCTGGAGTAAAGTGGTGTAATTTCAGCTCACTGTAACCTCCACTTCCTGGGTTCAAGCAAATTCTTGTGCCTCAGCCTCCCAAGCAGCTGGGATTATAGGCATGCTCCACCATGCCCAGCTAATTTTTGTATTTTTGTAGAGATGGGGTTCCAGGGTCTAGAACTCCTGACCTCAAGCGATCCTCCCACTTCAGCCTCCCAGAGTGCTGAGTTTACACTGCGCCCAGACTAGTTCTGATTATGATTTCTAATGCAAATCCAATTCCCCTATAGACAGAGAAAAGCCTCATTGCAGAGACTACCCACCTCCTCCATTGCTTCCTGGTCCCAGCCACCATCATTGCCCACCTGGACAGCAGCAACCTCCTCCCCGCAGCGGTCTCCCTCTTCCACCCTTGCCCTCTACACTCTGTTTTTTCACAGGCAGCTAGTGATCTGTTAAAGACTAAGACATGTAATGGTATTCTTTTCATTAGCCCTCATCGTGGCCAATAAAGGCCACCTGATCAGGAGCCTGGCTGCTTTCTGATCTCATCTCTTTTTACTTCCCCCTTGCTCACTGCACTCCAGCCCAAACCACCACGGTGCTGTTCCTTGAATCCACCAAGCACACTCTTGTAATAGCAATAGGTCCATGGCCCAGTGGTTGCAGCAGAGAAAGAGGCTTAATCATAGAGCTGCTGAAATAGGAGACAGAGGAAACCTCAAATCCATCTCCCAAGGAACTTGGGGTTAGGGTTTTAAGGGTTTTGGAGTGGGCCAAAGCATGGAGATTGTTGCTTGGTCAAAGAGTGTTAGGATGAAGCCAGGGCACAGGGAGATGAAGAAACTTCATTCTCATGCTGGCTCAGTTCCTCTGTGGGGGTCTTTAAACTGGTCAGCATCAGGTGTTCCACTGGAATCCAGGATCTGCTTAAGCAATTTGTAAATGAAAACTTTATCATTCTAACATCGGAGATTCTATCTATAGGAACAAAGAGGATGTAAGTGGTCAGCATCTAGTGTTATGGATTACTTTCCATTACAAGGAAGTGAGCCAAAGTGCAGCCTGATTAATGCTTAATTACAGCTATATTTCTGTCCGGAATTCTCATTAACTCTGTAAGGATGGCTTCACTTCCAGCTGAGGGCCTTTATACCTGCGGTTCCCTCTGCTTAGAATGCTGTTCCCTCAGATTTCCTTACAGCTCCTACATCTGCTCCCTTTAGATTGCTGCTGAAATGGATCTTATCAGAGAAGCCTTCTTGAGTCTCTTCTGTAAGATAGTCCTGACCTGCACCATTCCCATCCCCTCTGTAACTTTATTTTCCTTCATGACACTTATACCTGTAGTGGCTAATTTACTTATTTCCTTATCTCCACTAGGATATAAGTTTCATAAGAGCAGGAACTTGGTCTGGTTTATTCATTGCTATATCCCCTGCACCTCAAAGTGAACTTAGTAAGTGCTCAGTAAAGTGCGTTTAGTAGGAAATCAATAAATATCGCATGAATGAATGCATAAATAAAAGCCTTCTGGGGAAAGTCAGTCCTCAGGAGGAAAACGAGCATAAACGTCTCAATCTTAGGGTTGTCACAGGTGGACTGACCCTTAGCCCATGCTCAGGGCCTGGATATTTTATGTAAAAGCAGTGGTGTCATTATCTTCAGCACTATCTTTCATTCCCTCAGGCCACCCTCTAACTGTTCCTCCCCACAACTTCTCCAGCCCTTCCCATAATCGAATTCTCTTTCTCTTCCCTGCCATGAATGCCCTTCCTTCTGCCCCACCCACTGGCCTGTCAGCCCTTCTGCACCTCACAAACGATGCAATAACCATCTTTCCTGTTCTCGCGGCATTTAATGGCCTGTAATGCACTCAACTGCACACAATCTCCTTTACTTCTGCAGGAGATCCTGGAGACAGGTGCTAATGTCTTCATTTTAGTCATTCGCTGAAGCCACACAATTCATTGCGTATCTTGTCTGGTGGGGACTTGGAGACAGGGATGAAACATGCAGAGATGGTTCCTTCTCTCTTTGAGTCCGAAATCTGGCAGGGGAGATAGATGTGGAACATATAATAGGTGAATATTTTCTAACATATTAATGATTCCGAGTGTTGTAGAGGGGAAACAGGCATCTCTTATCCAGTGTCTGTGTATCTTCCATAGTTAATTTCATTTAATCCTCATGTCAGTCCTCTGATGTAAACCTAATATGAGTCCTGTTTTACGGACTAGGAGATAGGGTCTCAGACAAGACTTTTCCCAAGGTCACATGAGTCAGTGACTGTCAGGTTCAGATTTGAACCCAGGTGTGCCAACTGCAGTTCCAGTGTTCCAACCACCAGGCTCTGTGGCCTTCAGGTTGCTCAACTGAGGCCTTGTCAGGAGCAAGAGGCAGTCCAGATAGGTTCTTGGGAGAAGTGCTATTTAAGGTGAGACATGGAGTTGGTCAGAGAAAGAGGGTGGGAAAGTATTGCAGGCAGAAGGAAGAAAAGGTGTAAAGAGAGTGGAGGTGGGAGTGAGCTTGGTCCTTTGAGAGATGCAAGAGGATGAGAGGCTGGAGCCAACTGGACTTAGGGTGGAGGATGATAGGAATAGAGGGTGAAAGATGGGCAGGGACTGGAACATGCAGACCCTTGCCCAGGTTAGGAGTTTGTGCTTTTACATATGCGTACGTATATAGATAGTATATTTATATTATTGGTAGACTGACATAATTTATATGCAGGTCAGGATGGGAAATCTGTGCTCCGGGAAAATGAGGTGATTTGTCCCAGGTCCTGCAGCTCAAGGGATGGTGTGTTTCTCCCCATCTGTATATAAACAAAACTGGAATCAGAGTCCAGGTTTCCAAGTCCAAAGCTGGTGTTTTTTTTTCCTCTACTGGAACTGCCTCTAGCTCTGGCTCCCACAAGCTCTTGCCACCATGACGAGAAGATTAGAAAATCCTTTCCAGGATTAATGGCAAAAGAGCGCTGCCCTGCTCTCTCATCAGGCACTGGGGCACATGTGCTGAACCTGTGTTACAAGCATTAAGTCATTAATTGAGAAGATTTTGACCCCAGAGCACCTGGTGGTCCAGGCGGCATCACTTCACTCATTCCTGAACGCCCACTCAACACCCACCTTCTCCCAGACCCCTGCCTGAAAGCTAGGCAGGAGGAGCGAGCTCCAGCTGCCCAGTCTAGTGCAAACCACAGTTACCATCTGTGTCAGTCGGGTCTGCATCCAACTCTGTTGCCTTCTGTCCACACCCTGGGTGTTGCACGTGTCTTTTTGTCATGCCTACCTGATTGGAACTGCCGGCACAGTCTATTATCCTCAACTCCACAGAGCCTTCGTCCAGAGACTGTGCTGTGTGGAGGGGGAAATTCTTCTCTAATGAGAACATAGCTCAGAGCCTGACTGCCAGACTGAGGAAGGAGAGAGAATGCAGAGCTGGTGTTTTGAGAGTCTACTGTGAATTAGGAAGGAGGGAAGCGGCTCTGAGTCCAATAAGTCTAAGTGGTAGATAACATGATTTGATTTTCACATATTCCTCCAAGCAACTAGACATTGGATGGGGGAATTATATAATTTTATTTTATATTGTATGCATGTTGTATATTTTCTTTTGCATATTGCATATCTTATTTTACTATACACATATGCATATATGTATTTAATACATATTTATATATATATACACACACACACAATTTTTTGTGGAGTGATTCAGGTATTAAAAGAGCGAGTAATGAATGTGGATAAGAAGCAGTGGGTGAACTGGGAAGATGATTTAGAACATGAAGGCCAGTCATAGAAGCCGGGCTGTGCCACCTACTTTCTATAGCATAGCTCCTTTAAGTCTCTCTGGGCCTCTGTTTTCTCATCTGCAAAATGGGAGTCATAGCCTGCTGTTGTTTGGGCAGGTGTATACAGTTAGATGCAAAGGAATCTGAGAGTCTGGATCCTGATCTCTGCTTTCGTATATGCACAAAGGATTTCATACACGCAATGGACAAGGACACAAGAACACCTGGGAGGGAGCGAGGGAGGTGGAGAGGAATAGGTCATGCCATGCTCCTGGGTGGGAATTGTGGGGAGGTCTGACACATGGGTGCAGGCAGAGCTAAGACAAGCTTGGAGGCTGGCTTTGATTTTTGCCTGCTGCCACTGGGACAAAGGGAAATGAAAAAAGGAATAAGAGATGTCCGTGCTTCTTTCCACCAAGGCAAGAGTATAACTCAGCCTTCCCTGAGAATTAAGACCCTTTATACCCCTTCCAGAGGGAGTGGGGGAAAGTGGAAGGAAGGCACTGCGAGGGCCAGTCTTGTGGAGCCTATCACACATGGCAGAAGGAAGCAAGTTTGCCTTTCAATGTAGTAACCTTCAGTAAAGCTGGGCCCAGTGAATGTTAGATGATCAATTTCTCCCCCTCTAGGATTGGGTGGCACAGTGATGATGAAGATACAGAAGGGCAGAAATTCTCTCTTCTCTTGAGGAAGAGGCCAGAAATGTGCACAGAGGGGGAAAAACACACCATCCCTTGAAATGTCATCTAGGTTTTCTCCTCTCCATCAACTGGGTTAAATGTCTAAGCCAAGGGTCAGGTGGATTGTGGCTCTTCTCCCTGGGGGAAGAGCAGAAGCATAACTAGGCATTTCTGCTTCTTCTTTTGGAAGAAGTCTCTCCTAGCACATCCTTGGGTGTTTTCCTGGAACCAGTAGGATGGATGGTTCAGATCTTCCCCACCAGAATTCTCTGAAATGGATCATGACAACTCATTCATTAAGCGAAGGCTCTCTGCACTCCAGCGGGTGAAAATTACTGTATTTCAATGCCCATCTTGCATTATATCCAGAGATGTCATCCAACATAGCTTTCTGGTGATCATACCGTGTCCTAAATGGAAACCATATAACCTCTCTCCGGTTGACTTCTTATAAATTAGAGTTCAAAGAAGTTAAAGGCTGAAATTCTTCTCTTTCCAAGTTTTTACTATGTTTTGCCTTAGTCTAAGTATTTTCATTCAACTGAGTGAATAATAGTATTAGTAGGAGTAGCAGTAGCAGTACTAATAGTAACAATTGCTATGATGCATTGATCACTTACAATGAGCCAAGGACTATTCTAAGAACTTTACTGTATTAATTTATTTAACCCTTATAACTACCTTATAAAGCTGGTACTCTTATTACCTTCATTTCCATTTTGCAGATGAGGAAACTGAGGCACAGGTGAGTGGAAGTGATTTGCCCAAGGTCACGTGGTGGGTTGTCCCCCAAGTCCACATTGCTAACCATTAAGCTACGTGTCTCTGTGTGGGGTTGGGAGAATCAACAAACAGACTTAATATTATCTGGGGAAGGTGGAGACATAGAAAATAGGAGAGGAAAAAAAAGACAATCTCCCTACTTTATGCCTCACCAGGATGCTAATCACTTTGTGCAGGTTGTGTGGAATTTAAGAACTCTGAACTTTTTTTTTTTATTATTATACTTTAAGTTCTAGGGTACATGTGCACAATGTGCAGTTTCGTTACATAGGTATACATGTGCCATGTTGGTGTGCTGCACCCATTAACTCGTCATTTACATTAGGTATTTATCTTAATGCTATCCCTCCCCCATCCCCCCACCCCATGACAGGCCCCAGTGTGTGATGTTCCCCACCCTGTGTCCAAGTGTTCTCATTGTTCAATTCCCACCTATGAGTGAGAACATGTGGTGTTTGGTTTTCTGTCCTTGCGATAGTTTGCTCAGAATGATGGTTTCCAGCTTCATACATGTCCCTACAAAGGACAGGAACTCATCCTTTTTATGGCTGCATAGTATTCCATGGTGTATATGTGCCACATTTTCTTAATCCAGTCTATCACTGATGGACATTTGGGTTGGTTCCAAGTCTTTGCTATTGTGAATAGTGCTGCAATAAACATACATGTGCATGTGTCTTTATAGTAGCATGATTTATAGTCCTTTGGGTATATACCCAGTAATGGGATGGCTGGGTCAAATGGTATTTCTAGTTCTAGATCCCTGAGGAATCACCACACTGTCTTCCACAATGGTTGAACTAGTTTACACTCCCACCAACAGTGTAAAAGTGTTCCTATTTCTCCACATCCTCTCCAGCACCTGTTGTTTCCTGACTTTTTAATGATTGCCATTCTAACTGGTGTGAGATGGTATCTCACTGTGGTTTTGATTTGCATTTCTCTGATGACCAGTGATGATGAGCATTTTTTCATGTGTCTGTCGGCTGCATAAATGTCTTCTTTTGCAAAGTGTCTGTTCATATCCTTCGCCCACTGTTTGATGGGGTTGTTTGATTTTTTTCTTGTAAATTTGTTTAAGTTCTTTGTAGATTCTGGATATTAGTCCTTTGTGAGATGGGTAGATTGCAAAAATTTTCCCCCATTCTATAGGTTGCCTGTTCACTCTGATGGTAGTTTCTTTTGCTGTGCAGAATCTCTTTAGTTTAATTTGATCCCATTTGTCAATTTTGGCTTTTGTTGCCACTGCTTTTGGTGTTTTAGATATGAAGTCCTTGCCCATGCCTATGTCCTGAATGGTATTGCCTAGGTTTTCTTCTAGGGTTTTTATGGTTTTAGGTCTAACATTTAAGTCTTTAATCCATCTAGAATTAATTTTTGTATAAGGTGTAAGGAAGGGATGCAGTTTCAGCTTTCTACATACAGCTAGCCAGTTCCCAGCACCATTTATTAAATAGGGAATCCTTTCCCCATTTCTCGTTTTTGTCAGGTTTGTCAAAGATCAGATGGTTGTAGATGTGTGGTGTTATTTCTGAGGCCTCTGAAGAACTCTGAGCTTAAGCTCACTGTGCCCGGCCTCCACCTTTATTATTGCAGCCTGCCTCCTCTGTCACAAAGCGGAATTTGCTCGAAGAAATTCATGCTGGGCCGGGCGCGGTGGCTCATGCCTTTAATCCCAGCACTTTGGGAGGCCGAGGTGGGCAGATCATTTAAGGTCAGGAGTTCAAGACCAGCTTGGCCAACATAGCGAAACCCTGTCTCTACTAAAAATACAAAAATTAGCCGGGCATAGTGGCGCATGCCTGTAATGCCAGCTACTCAGGAGGCTGAGGCAGGAGAATGGTTTGAACTCGGGAGGCAGAGGTTGCAGTGAGTTGAGATTGCGCCACTGCACTCCAGCCTGAGCGACGGAGTGAGACTCCTTCTCAAAAAGAAAAAGAAAAAGAAAAAGAAAAAGAAATTCATGCTGGTCTTCCTCCTTCATCTGGATGTTTTCTGAGGAGGCATCCAGTCTCCAGGTCTTGCTCGAGGCATTCTTCTTTCTGTGAGAGTCCTTCCTAAGTACTTACAGCCTCCATTGTCCATTTCCCCTATGAGCCCAGTGCTTCTGGTCGCTTAAAGCTGAATTGAGTATGGATTCTGTTGAGGACAAATCTTCCACCTCCCTTTGGGAACAGGTGCCTTAGGATGGGCAGCTCTCCAAGCAGGGCTCAGTGTGGTGTGCTCTCCAAGAGCCCCATTTCCTGCTCTTGTCTCTGTCTTTCCATCTTCAGTGATATCCCAGGAACTTAGGTCAATTCAAGGAAAGTCAATTGCTGAATGGCATTCTTAGCAAACAGGCTTTTTAGGGAATTGGCTTTTGTTGTACTGGTTTGTCCATATATTGGCCTGATCCATATGTCATAGTTCGTGAACCCCTGAGCTTTTCTTCTTGGGAAGAAGGAAAGAAGGTATGGAAGGGGAGGAAGGAGGGAGAAGGGAAGGACCATCTGTCCCAAGTTAAAACTAAGTAACTCATTGACTAAGTAACTAATGCCTAGCTCCAATTAAACACACACACACACACACACACACGCACACACACACACACAGAATATGGGCAATCGTATGGGCATATCTAGTTCCCTGAAACATCTAAGATCTCAGCTCTTGTCCTCAGGAAAACCTTTTCTCCTTGTTCATTTTTCCTTTCTCCTTTGTTTTGTCATATCTATCTGCAAGACCAAAGTCTGCTTCTAAAAGTGATCCCTGAGTTTCTGAGCAAAATTGGTGCCTGACGTATATCCTCAGATTTTTGAGTTTTTCCTATATCCCAATGTAAGACACTCAAGTGTCTAAATGGCTTTGCAAAGAGCTGGCCACTGTGAGAGCTCAATAACTATGATAATGATCATGATGACATCAAATTATATTAAGCAGCCCTTTATTGAACTCCCAACATGTGGTGAGCTGTACACTCAGCTCTGTCGATGTAGAGTTAGATAATAATAATTACAGTTAATTTTTATTAGTACTGAGTGCATACCAAACACTGTCTCCATGCTTTACAGCAATTAACTCACTTCATTTCACAATCGCCCTATGAGGAGCCACTATGATCATCACTATAGGTCATGAGGCAAAGAGCAGCCCAGGAGCTTGCCCACAGTCACATAGTTAGTAGGTGGGAGAGCAGCTTCTCAAACTCAGCAGGCTGCAGAGCAAATTCCCTAACTGTTGGTTTCCACTGCCTCTCCCTTGCTCCTCCACAGCCTGTACTATAGCCTGGGGCAACAGTTTGGGCGGCTGGGCTGAGTAATGTGGGAAGCCCATGGGGAAGGGGACTGTCTAATTTATCTTCTCAGAACCACCTTGTCTAAGTGAGTTTTTGAGACATCACCAGACCGAATTTTTCCTCCACGGACTCCGCTTGCCCAGCCTCCATCAATAATTTTACAACTCAAACAGCTGAGCCATGAAGGAGGTGGCTTGTTTTTGTTGCTGCACCATCTGTTTTTCTCCATCCGGCTTAATGTGTCTGCCTGGGATACTCGGCAGACACACTCTGCTCTGACCACCCCTGTGCCTATGCTCTGGGCAGTGCGGAAAACGGAGCCCTGGATACCTTGTCCAGTGGTCGTCGAGGACACTGACAGTCCAAGCCACATGTCAAGCTTGTGCCTCCCTCTGAACCTTTGCTTGCATGGTTGCCAGGACATTATCTCCCCTGCATCCTTGTGTCTTCCCCATCTTTCAATGCTGAATTCAAAGCCCACCAGGACCCTGGTCTCTTTAGATGACCCCAGGTACAAGGATCCCCTGCAGGCATGGGCATTTTGGCTCCAGGATTTCCATAGACCAGCCCTGCTTATCCTCTCTGACCTTGTTCTTCATCTAGCCTGATTTCCAACCTTGACATAGGACTCCACTCGATTTATGTGCCTCCGATGAGTGAAGGGACCTGTTCATTTTCTTTCCTCTGCCCTACCAGGTGAGACTCTGCTCTCCTGCAGTCTTCTTCATTGCAGTTAAAGGCAGCTCCCTCTTGGCTGATGCTCAGGCCAAACACCTTGGGGCTCTCTTTCTTTCACAGCTGCACCATCGCGAATCCCTGGATTGTTGCAACAGCCTCCTAAAGGGTCTGCCTGCTTCTACCCTCACTTCCTAAAGGCAGTGTGAGCCTTTTAAAAAATGGTGTTTCCTGGCCAGGCGTGGTAGCTCATGCCTGTAATCCCAGCACTTTGGGAGGCCCAGGTGGGAGGATCGTTTGAGGACAGGAATTCGAGACCAGCTTGACCTACATGGTGAAACCCTGTCTCTACTAAAAATACAAAAATTAGCCTGGCATGGTTGCACATGCCTGTAATCCCAGTTATTTGGAAGGCTGAGACACAAAAACCGCTTGAACCCAGGAGGCAGAAGTTGCAGTGGACTGAGATCATGCTACTGCACTCCAGTCTGGGTGACAGAGCAAGACTCTGTCTAAAAAAAAAGAAAAGAAAAAGAGGTGTATCCTATCTCCTCAGCTCATGACCCTGAGGGTTCCTGATCTATTCACACTGGAATCTGAAGTTCCTAAATTGAACTTCAAGGCTGTATGTGCATCATCTGATTTCTGACATCACTTCCTAACATGCCCACCTCACTCCTCCAATCTCAGTGCCTTCTTGGAGAGTCCTTGAACTTACAAGAACTTCATGCTGTTGCCATCTGAGACCCTCTGTCATTTTCTATTTTTTCCATTGATTATTGTCCTACATGACACTTATAGCCTTCTGGCATATTATATATTTAGATGTTTCTAATTGTCCCTCTCCCCCAAAAAGCTCCATGAGAGCAGGGACTTTATTATCTGCTTTATCCCAGGGCTGAGAATAGAGCTTGGCATATGGTAGATACTCCAAAAATATGTAACAGTGGCCTTGATTTGAGAGGCTGGACAGCAGAGTGGTTAGGAGGTGAGGCTCTGCAGCAAATCTGGGGTTCTAATCATGGCTCCACTGGTTAATAACTGATAATCTTGAACAAGTTACTTATCCTCTCTGTGCCTCAGTTTCTTTACCTATAGAAGGCGTATGAGTTTTTGGAAGGATTAAATGAGTGACTACTTGTGGAACATTTATACCAATGTCCAGCACATCCTTACTGTGGTCTATAAAAGTTCCTACAGGCTCATGCCTGTAATCCCAGCACTCTGGGAGGCTGAGGCAGGTGGATCACCTGAGGTCAGGAGTTCGAGACCAGCCTGACCAACATGGTGAAACCCCATCTCTGCTAAAAATACAAAATTAGCCAGGCGTGGTGGCGCATGCCTGTAAACCCAGCTACTCAGGAGGCTGAGACAGGAGAATCACTTGAACCTGGGAGGTGGAGGGTGCAGTGAGCGAAGATCACGCCATCACACTCCAGCCTGGGCAACAAGAGCAAAAAAAAAAAAAAAAAAAAAAAAAAAAAAAATCCCACTTATCAGAAGGTTGTTAATTGCTTTAATATGTGCTTATATGTTGAGGATGCCTGTGTTTCCAGCTAGACCGTAAGTCTCATGAAAGTAATCCTCAGCCAGGCACGGTGGCTCATGCCTGTAATCTCAGCACTTTTGGGAAGCTGAGGTGGGTGGATCACGTGGTCAGGAGTTCAAGACCAGCCTGGCCAAGATGGTGAAACCCTGTCTCTACTAAAAATACAAAAATTAGCCGGGTGTGGTGACAGATGCCTGTAATCCCAGCTACTTGGGAGGCTGAGGCAGGAGAATCACTTGAACCTGAAGGGGGCAGAGCTTGCAGTGAGCCAAGATTGCGCCACTGCACTCCAGCCTGGGTGACAGAGTGAGACTCCACCTCAAAAAAAAAAAAAAAAATAGCAATGCTCTTCTCTAGGTTGTCTACCACCATATAGTCCTTAGGCCTGGCACAGTGCCAGTGATAGAGTAGATACTGAGCAAATATGTAGTGACTGGATGTTGAAGGCATTTATAAGTCTGGGTTCAATTATTTTAAAATTCCTCTGCATTACAAAATGCTCTGTTTGGGAACAGTTGGGAAGGAATTCAAATAACCTTCTCAGATGGTGGAAGATTGTTGAGAGCAGTGATTTTTAGAGAGCATTGCCCTTTACGTGGGAACTCTGCATCCTTTCGTCTAAGTCGCTGGTCACACTTGAAATCACTCAGTACCACTTGAAGCTCACTGTCACCTCTTCCTCCACTCTGGCCCTAGCAGTCATTTCTCTAGGCTCAGGCAACAGTTAATTTAAGGTAGCAATTAAATGGAACCAAATTTCTCTTTAAATATCATAAATCATTTAACAGAATGACTTTCGTCTGCCAAACAGAATTAATCCCTAAAGCTGGAAAAATGCTCCAAGTGTATATATGTGTGCTTATGTGTATTTTTTCCCTTCTGAAAATAAATGGGAAAATCATAACTTTTTACTATGAAAATTTTCCAGCACACTCAGTAGTGGAGAGAAGTATCTAATGAACTCTTGTGCACCCAACACAACTCCAACAATCATAAAAATGTTGCCAAGCTTGTTTCATCAAAACCCCCGACTTTCTTTCTTTTATTTTTCTGGCTGGAGTTTGCCAAAGTAAATCCCAGACATCATATTATTCTACTGCAGACATAAAGGAGAAAGACTTTTTTTTTTCTTTCTCTCTCTCTCTACAGTGCTGCATTGCCATTATCACACCCAGAAGACCAACGATAATTCTCCAATAGCTTTCAATACTCAATCCACACTGAATTATCTGAAATAAGAAATGATGAAGGACGGGCCACTGGTCTTACTGAAATAAAACTTGACACCTTCTGACATCCATCTCCTTGTTGAATACATTCTCTCTTCATCTCTCTGGTGTCTAGTTTCTATCTCTTGGGACTGTTCGCTTCTCCTGCTACAGAGACTTTCCCTTGGCATCATCTCTACCCTCTGCTTGAAAGAGCCTATTGATTTTTTGGAAGATTTGGAGAAGAGGCCTGGCACAGATTTACATAGGTCCTCTCCTAAGGGAAGACCAGTTCTTCCAACTCACCTTCAAGGATGGAGAGGATTTTGCAAGGATGCCTGTAGTCCAGTGAGGGAGACACTAATGCCTATCTTGCTAGCCAGACGTGCAAGATCAAAAGTCAGTCATTCTAGCAGCAGATGCTGTTGTCAGGGCACCTTGAGATACCATTTGTGTCAATCTATTTAGGTCTGTCTGCTTGACTCTCTAATTCATCCATCTGTTGCTCTGTTTGTCTATCTATCACTAATCTATTCAAGCATGTGCCTATCTAGCTAGTGATGATTCTCTTAAATCTATTTAAGTGATTGCTCTAAGCTGCTCATTGGTACAAGCAATTCATCCCATTACCAATAACTACTCAAAGCCCATTGGTTTTTGCCCTACCAACTCATGCCGAATTTCAGTCTCCTGAAAATTCAGCTCATCTTCAAACGCACTGTATATTTTACTTACTTAATGTTTTGCATGTCATTCTCTCTGGATTGTAAACTCCATGAGGGCAGGCCTTTTGGTCTATTTTGCTCATTGTTGTGTCCCAGAGCCCATTTCCAGGCCTGGCATATGGTAGGTGTTCAATACATATTTCATAGGTGAATGAATGAATGAACAATTATCATTCCCATTTTACAGATGAGCAATAGGGGCTCAGGGAGGTGAAAGAACTTGCTCAAGGTCATGTCTAAAAAAGAGAAAAACTGACCTTTGAACACAGGACCATCCAATTTATAGGCATCATGCTCCTAACAGATTGCCATATTGCTTCCAGCAAATTAAATATTCCATGGCAGGAGTTATATTCTCGTTGCATTCTACTGTCTCTTCTGGAAGTTTCTGTTATTGTCAAACCTGAAATCCTCTATGTTGTTTTGTATTCCAGTCACATAGAAGACATGATTTAGAAAAATTTGGATTTTTGATATACCTTTTCTCTTTGATTTGGGCACTGTATGTCTTAGAAACAAGAAAGTTGATTTGGCTGTAATGTGAACATGGGGAAAATGCAATGAAAATTATCTTGGGGCTTCCTTTATAGGCAAAAGATGTTGGGATATATGTTTTGGGGTTATAATCGTTCATCTGACAGAAAGTCCTTCTTATTTCTTCATTTTAGCAGATATTTCTTGAGCATCTGCTGTATTTCAGGCACTCTGCTGGGTGCTAAGAATGTAACAATGAATGAGACACAGAGGCTAATCTCTGTTGTTGCAAGATGACCTCCAGCAAAATATTGGGTCACCATGAGCATATATATATAAACAATATTTAGTTAATATCTTTTACATACTTGACTAATCTTTTAAAACAATTATTTAACTAATTATTATTCTTTAAATTTAATTAGCTTAATTATCTAACTACTTATATGACAGCTCTTTTTAAAATCATTCAACTAATCATTTGTGCTTATTTATTAAATTTTTCTAATTTTAAAAGAAATGGTCATCTTACATTGGATTACCTGTTAAGGATGTTGAGAAAAATGTGAGATTATACAATTTTTAAAACTTTATGCCCAGTCGCAGTGGTTCACGCCTGTAATCTCCGCACTTTGGAAGCCTGAGGCAGGAGGGTCACAAGGTCAGGAGTTCGAGACTAGCCTGGCCAACATGGTGAAACCCCGTCTCTACTAAAAATACAAAAATTTTAGCTGGGTGTGCTGGCGGGTGCCACCACCTCCAGCTACTCTGGAGGCTGAGGCAGGATAATCGTTTGAACCCAGGAGGCAGAGGTTGCAGCCAGCTGAGATCATGCCATTGCACTCCAGCCTGGGCGACAGGACGAGACTGTCTCAAAAACAAAACAAAATAAAACAAAACAAAAACTTTACTGTTTGAGGCATATGTAATTGTCATATGTAATTGTTGAAAATAAGGGAAACGTTGGCAATTTCGTATGGTTCAACTTAATCATGTTATCTGACTGTAAACTAAAATATTGGACCATCTTGTTTAGTTCTAGGGCTCATCTACTGAAAGTAATATCATGTTTTAGCGTTGGAGCTATCGTGAAGTATAGCTAAAAACTTGATCATTATAGTAGGGTTGGCTTTGGGAGGTTATGTGAAGAAGTCATACAACCTCATAAAGAGTCAGGAAGGTGACGTGAAAAATCACCTTAAGAAGACTGAATATGTATCAAGCCTGTAAAATGTTAATGTAACCTGATTTAATATATTAGCAGAGTCACATAAGGAAAGTGTCAATCAAAAAGAGACAGGCAGGAGATTGTGCAGCCATGGAGATGAGAGAAAGGAGAAGGACCATTGGGATACTCAAGTCAGTACTGTCCATCTAGAAAGAAATTTTGACCAATAGAAATTTTCTGTATCTTTGAGATAATTTACATATGATAAAACCTTCAGTGTTAAATTAAATGAATTTTGGCAATTATGTACAACTATGAAACCCAAAATATAGTACATTTTCTTCACCTCAGAAAATTCCAGGCCCTTTCCAATCAAAACCAACCCCCTTCCAGGCAACCACTTTGTGATATTTTTCACTTTGAATAATGTAACCTATTCTAGAACTTGGTATAAGTGGAATCATCTGTATATATCCCTTTGTATAAGGCTTCTCTTGCTAAATATAATGTTTTTGAGATTCAGCCATGTTTTTGGGCATATAAGTAGCTTTAAAAAATATTGCTGAGTAGTATTTTATTGTATGAATATACTACAATTTGTTTATCCATTCTCCTGCTTAGGATTGACCAGCATATATCTTTTATTGTGATAAAACATATATATAACATAAAAGTTACCATTTTAACCACTTTTAAGTATGTGTCATTTTCATTGGCACTAGGCACATTTATAATTTGTGCACCTATCACCACTACTTATCCAGAACTTTTGATCATTCCAAACAGAAGCTCTGTAGTTATAAAACAAAAATTCCCCATTCTTTTCCCGGACCCTACTCCCCTGGTAACCCCCATACAACTTTATGTCTCTATGAATTTGACAATTCTAGACACCTCATATAAATGAAATCATACAGTATTTGTCTTTTAAAGGCTGGCTTATTTCAGTTAGCATAATGTTCTCAAAGTTCATTGGTGTTGTAGCATGTGTCAGAATTTTATTCTTTTTTAGGGCTGAATAATATTCCATTATATGTATATACCATATTTTATGTATTTGTTCATTTAATAATAGACACTTGTGCTGTTTTCACCTTTTGGCTACTGTGAATGCTGCTGCTATGAACAATGGTACACAAATATCTGTTTGAGTCCCTGCTTTCAATTCTCTTGGGTATATACCCAGAAATGGAATTGTTGAATCATGTGGTAATTCTATGTTTAATTTTTTGAGGAACTGCCATACTGCATTCTATAGTGGCTGCACCTTTTACATCCTCACTAGCAATGCACAAGGGTTCCAATTTTTCCACATCTTTGCCAACACTTGTTATTTTCAGGTTTTAATTTTTTAAAATAACAGCCATCCTAATGGATGTGAAGTGGTATCTCATTGTGGGTTTGATTTGCATTTTGCCTAATAGCTAATGATGTTGAACATCTTTTCATGTGCTTCTTGGGCATTTCTATATATTTGGAGAACTATCTATTCAAGTCTTTTGCCTGTTTTTGAATTGGGCTACTTTTGTTGTTGAGTTGCAGGAGGTCTTTATACATTCCAGATATTAATCCCTTATCACATATATGTTTTACTAATATTATCTCCCATCCCATGGGTTCTCTTTTCACTCTCTTGATAATGTCCTTTGATGCACAAAAGTTTTTACTTTTAATGAATTCCAATTTATCATTTTTTTTCTTTTGTTGCCTGCACTATTGGCATCATATCCAAGAAACTATTACCCAATCTAATGTCATAAAGATTTTCCCCTATGTTTTCTTCTAGGAGGTTTATAGTTTTAGCTCTTCCATTTAGGTCTTTGATTCATTATGAGGTTTTATATCCTTTTGATATATGATCTGGTATAAGGGTCCACCTTCATTCTTTTACATGTAGATATCCAGTTTTCCCAGCACCATTTGTTGAAGGCATCATCATTTTTCCATTGAATAATCTAAGCTCTCTTTTTAAAAGTTAACTGACCATATATATGACGATTTATTTCTGGACTCTTCTATCCATTGGTCTGTATGTCAGTTCTCATTCTAGTACCAAACTGTTTTGATTACTGTAGCTTTGTAGTAAGTTTTGAAATCAGGAACTGAGCGTCCTCCAAATTTTGTTCCTTTTTCTTTTTCAAAATTGTTTTGGTTATTCAGAGTCCTTTGAGAGTCCATAAGAGTTTAAAGATGGGTTTTTCTATGTCTTCAAAAAAGCACTATTAGGGACAGGGCAAATAACTGCAGCTCTCTGGGAACACTGAGGCTCACACCACATCGAGGCACAAGCTGGTAAAACCCCAGCACATCAACTTGGATGAGGACCAGGGTGAGCAGCAGCCACAGCAGCTGACCCTAGCATTTGCAGATGCGGGCCCAGTGGTGCTGGTGGCCTGGGAGCTGGGGCTGCTGTAACAAACAACCACAAACTGGATGGCTTAAAACAACAGAAATTTATTCTCTCACCGTTCTGAGGCCAGACGTCCAAACTTTAGGTGCTCCAGTGAACCACCCAGGGAATCACGATGATAAAGTGGCTTCATTGGGAGGAAACACACAAATGTGAGAAATGTTGTGTGGAGTTCTTTAGCATTTTTGAGTTCTTAGAAGATAAGAAAAATTGCACTAAAAATCCACCTGTTGTGTTGTCACCATGAATAACAGCGAGGGGTCAGTGCCGTCAGGAGACTTCTCCGGAGCTGTGCTGAGCCACCAGCCACTTAGTTCAAGCAGTAAGGATGGTCACAGGGAGAATGGTGGCAGCCTAGGGAGCATGAAGGAGGAGCTGGGTGTGGAGTCTGTGGTGCACTTAAAAACAGAGATGGCCTTGCCACCCACACCCCAGAAGATAAGCTATTTACTTAAAGGCAAAGTGGCCAACACTATGTGAGCCTGCAGGCAATACAGGGCACCAAAGTGGCAATGAATCAGTGGAGCTTAGATGCATTGCCAGCCTCCGTGCCCAGTAACAACAGCATCCCATGGGTCCTTGAGTAGATCCTGTGTCTGCAGCAGCAACAGCTACAGTAGATTCAGCTCACCAAGCAGGTCCTCATCCAGGTGGACATGTGGGCCTTACAGCCTTACACGCCTTCCACTCAGGTGGGGAAGGGGCCAACACCCTGAAGGCCTTGTGCAGCCACCTGTCCCAGCAGGCTTCTGCGGCTGTGGCTTTGCTCAGCCCAAAGACTGGAAGCCAAGGTCTGTCTCTGGACACCCTGAAACAAGCCATACTACCTCACACCAACATCCTTTTCACCACCAGTTCTCCATCCCCAGGGCTGATGCCCTTTGCTGTGAAGCTGGATGGGACCAGGGTGAGCCAAATGTAATGTCCCACCTCTTGAGTGCTTTGCTTTCTCAGGCCCCGGGATTGGTGTGCTTCCAAAGTCCTTTCTCCACTGTAGCACTAGACCCATCCAAGAAAGGGAAGGGGAAGCCACTGAACATCTCCTCAGTGGATGTTAAACCCAAAGACAAGGTGATCCCCTACAAGGACAAGTGTAAGTACTGTAACAAGGTTGTTTGAGACTGATAGCTCCTTGCAGATCCACCTCCACTTCCACATGGGAAGAGAGACCCTTTGTGTGCTCTGTCTGTGATAACTGCTTCACCACCAAGGGCAACCTCAAGGTGCACATTCACCAACATCCCCAGGTGAAGGCAAATCCTCACTCTTTGCTGAGCTCTAGGACAAAATGGTGGTAGGCAGTGATATCCCCTATGCACTCTTTGTACATCAATAGATGAACTGAGTCTCTCTTTAGACAGAAAACCTGTTATTGTAATCCCCTCTGTAGGACTACCTCAAAAGCTCTGTTTGGGGCCTAACCCCAAGGACCTCACAGGTGGCCCATTGCCCAGTGACCTGTAGCCCACACTTCCTGGCATGGGGCCAAACCATAATTCCCCAAGGGTTGGTGGCTTCCAAGAAAGTGGGACCCCTGAACCAGGGTCAGAGACCCTGAAATTGCAGCAGCTGGTGGAGTACTTCGACATGACCACCACTGACCCCAACAAATGCTTCATTTGCCACCGAGTATTAAGCTGCTAAAGCTCCCTTTAAATGCATTGCTGCATCCATACTCCGGAGACACCATTCCAGTGTAAGATCTGTGGCTGAGCTTTTTCTACCAAAGGCAACCCTTAAGACACACTGGGGTTCACCAACCCAACACATCCATAAAGGTGCAGCATCTGTGCCTTTTCTATCAGAAGTTCACCGGTGCTGTGATGTTGTGGCAGCATATTCAGATGGATCTGGCCAGTCAGATTCCCAACCTTCCCCTGCCAGAGAATTCCTGTGACTTTATGAGTCCTGAGCCAATGATGGTGGATGAGAATGGCAGCACCAGTGCCATGTGCCATGATGATGTTTTTGAAAGCACCAGTGTAGATGAAGTCAGCTCCCAGAGGCCTCTAGTAGCTCCTCAAAGGTCCCTGTGCCTCTTCCCAGCATGTAGTAGGCATCATCCACACTAGGGTTCACCAAGATGGGTTCCTTAGATGCCCTGGGAAAAGTGGGTCCTGCCCCTTTTGGCCCGCAGCACCAGAGCAGCAGAGAAAACAGTTCCATGAAGAGCAATAGCTTTGACCAACGACTGGTCCTCACTAATGGGAGACCAGGAGTATCAGAGCTGAAGTCCAGACATCATGGAAGCCACATCCTTCCAGGTACTCTCCTCGGTCAATGGCCAAGCAGAAAGGATCAGTCAAAGTCTCCTGATGCTGGGGACAAAGCAGAAAGCTCTGAAAACAGCCCTACTAAGATAGAGGGTTGGAGCCATCTCCCTTCAACGTTTATCTGAGCTCAGTCAATCTATGTCAAAGTTGAAGTCGCTGGCACATTTGTTGAACCCTCCACATTGTCCCTGGGGATGACCCCTTTGTCAGTGGCCTAGCCATGCCAACAGGCCAAGCAACACAGCTGCACATGGTGTGGGAAGAACGTCTCACCCATTGGCTTTCTTCAGATTCATGAGCACACTCACACTGGAGAGAAGCCTTTTGCATGCAACATTTGTGGGTAAGCTTTTACCACCAAAGGCAACTGGAAGGTCCACTATGTGACTCAGCACGCCATGGTAGGAAGCTGGCTATCGAAAACACCATGGCTCTGTTAGGTGCAGATGGGAAGAGTCTCAAATATTTCCCAGGGAAATCCTGGCCACTTTAGTGAACATGGGCCCTGTTGTGTGGAACCAGGACACCAGCATGCTCAATGGTGGTCTGGCCAAGAAGACCAATGAGATCTCTGTGATCCAGAGTGGCGGTGTCCCTACCCTCCTGGTTTCCTTGGGAGTCAGCTTCAATATAAATAACGCCACTGTCTCCAACGTGGATGGCTTCCAATTAGGTATCAGTGCAGATATGGAAAAAGCAGGTGCTACTGGGAGCATTCCCAAATACCAGTTTCCTCACTTCCTGGAAGAAGATGAGCTTGTGGTCAGCCAAACTCAAGGAGAACTTGCATGGAAGGAGAAATGCAAACAGAGTGAAATCTCTAGAATCTGCTCTTTTTAATAAGAACTCATCTCCTGGCCAGACGCGGTGGCTCAAGCCTGTAATCCCAGCACTTTGGGAGACTGAGGCAGGTAGATCATGAGGTCAAGAGATCAAGACCATCCTGGCCAACATGGTGAAACGCTGTCTCTATTAAAAATACAATAATTAGCTGGATGTGGTGGCGAGTGCCTGTAATACCAGCTACTCGGGAGGCTGAGGCAGGAGAATCATTTGAACCCGAGAGGTGGAGGTTGCAGTGAGCTGAGATCACGCCACTGCACTCCACCCTGGTGACAGAGCAAGACTCCGTCTCAAAAAGAAAAAATAAAATAAAATAAAATAAATAGAACTCATCTCCTGTTTTCTTTTTCTTACTGGTATGCAAATGATGTTTACCAGGGTTATGACCACAATCTCAGGCAAGTCCTACAATCATGATTGTTGCTATGCTGCTTTGCAAAAAATGAAAGAAAAAAAAAATTCACACCCAAACAAGTACAGACTAAAATTCTTTTTTTAAATTTTGGAAAGAAGTGGGTCTTGCAAAGTAGCTTTGTTACTTGTGACAAACTGTATACATAGAATCTTTGTACAACCTAGAGTGACTTTTTCCAAAGACTGTTATCTATTTCAAGGTAGAACCGTTGGACCTTATTGAACCACAGTGGAAAAGACAGCTAACTACTTAGCCTGTTGAAGAGAGGGGTATGGATACTTCCCTAATAACTGATGTAGGTAAAAGGACAAGGTCTTTCATCTATTTAGGTACCTGTTTTATATGTCCCCAACCCTGTCTCCAGCTTTTCGTTTGTTTGTTTGAATGTACTTAAGAAACAACAGCAAAAACCTAAGGTTGTGGAATTATAAAATTGCTTCAGCCTTAGAACCTTAAGTGGGATGCCCTCATATCGACTTTTATTCCCAGGCACATAAAAACACTAATCCTTAAAATTGTATAGAGATGCAAACTGATTTTCGTGTGTTGATTGGATATCTCACAGCTTTGCCGAATTTATTTATTGCTTCAATATTTGTGTTTGGAATATTTAGGGTTTTCTACATATGAGATCATGTTATATGTGAACAGTTACTTCTTCCTTTCCAATTTGGATGCCTTTTATTTTGCTTTCCTAATTGCGAATCAATGTCTGTGTGGCTGCTTATTTAGATACAGCTCAGTTGGCCCGAGAGTGCCAGTGTCCTCGCCACATCTCCCAGATGCCTTTGTCTTCCTGAACTCCAGAAGACATGGGCCCTTGAGTGGGGAATCTCAGGTGACTTCATTTAGTTTGCCAGTGCCTACCCTGTTGGAGAACTAGGTTTTCATTCTTGAGAAGAAACTCATGGAAGCGTATTTTCTATTACAAGTTCACATACTAACTTTTTTGTTTAATTTCCTTAGTGTGACTTATGCCAAGTAATTACGAAGATTTTTTTTCCTTGAATATTTCATGAAGGCTACAAAGTTGGGACAGACAAGTCCTGGGTGTGAAAGCTTTAATTTATCCACCTCATTTATTTTGCATTTTGTGTAGCCATGGTGTCTGTTTTCCTATTTTAAGACCACTGAGGTATTCCCAGGCCCTGTCATAAACCTAAAAGTTGATGTATTCGTGGGAAAAATTGGAGGTTCAAGATGTTTTTGTGACTCCTGTTTTTGTAATCTTTTGTACATGGAACAATATTGAGCAAATGAAACATTGCTCTAGGCTGGGTGTGGTGGCTCACATCTGTAATCCCAGCACTTTGGGAGACTGAAGCGGGAGGATCACTTGAGCCCAGGGGTTCAAGACCAGCCTGGGCAATATGGCGAGACCTTGTCTCTACAAATAATAAAAAATTAGCTGGAGGTGATGTGCATCTATGACCCCAGCTACTCAGGAGGCTGAGGTGGGAGGATCACTAGAGCCTGGGAAGTCGAGGCTGCAGTGAGCCATGATGGCACCACTGCACTCCAGCCTGGGCGGTAGAGTGAGACTCTGTCTCCATAAAACAAAACAAAACAAAGCAAAGAAATATTGCTCTAATGATTTAATGAGAAAGGAGAATGATAGATTCTAACTTCTGGGAGAGAAGTCTTTCCCCTCTCTGTGGAAGGCCCTGATTGAAATGTGGATCCAAGACTGTTAGCCAAAATCTTGCCTGTTAGTTATTTCACCTGACTTGAGGATTCCTCACCACTTTTTTTTTTTTTTGGCCAAGTTGTACCTTTCCTTCTGGAATTGTAAATGAGCACAGTGATAGTACCTGTTTACGCTGTGAAGTGGATACTGTTACAGAGAACACACCAGGGCTTTCTCACTATTGAGCTAGTAATGCCCTTGTGAATATATGATCTACAGAGAAACTCCTATAGTTGTACCTGCTGATGCTGTCTGTCTGTTGGAAAATAAATTTTGAATGTTTATTCCCTCCCCCAAAAAACACTTCTAGGACTTTTGTAAGGATTGCATTGAATCTGTAGATTGCTTTGAGTAGTATTGTCATCTTAACAATATTAATTCTTCCAATCCATGAACATAGGATTTCTTTGCACTTATTTATGTCTTCTTTAATTTCTTTTAGCAGTGTTTTGTAATTTTCAGCATACAAGTCTCTCTACTCTTTGGTTAAGTTTATTCCTAAACATGTATTCTTTTTTGATGCTATTTTAAGTGGAATTATTTTCTTAATTTCATTTTTAGATTGTTCATTGCTAGTGTATAGAGACGCAAACTGATTTTCGTGTTTTGATTGGGTATCTCACAACTTTGCTGAATTTATTTATTAGCTTCAATTTTTGTGTGTGGAATATTTAGGGTTTTCTACATGTGAGATCATGTTATATGTGAACAGCTACTTCTTCCTTTCCAATTTGGATGCCTTTTATTTTGCTTTCCTAATTGCTCTGGCTAGAACTTCCAATACTATGTTGAATACAAATGGTGAAATCTGGCATCCTTGTCTGTTTCTAACCTTAGGGGAAAAGCTTTCAGTCTTTCACCATTAAGTGTGCTGTTGCCCATTGGTTTTTTATATATGACTTTATCACGTTGAGGTGACCAGTGGATTTTGTATTGGGAAGACCATCACTAATATGAAGTTGGATTCAGAAGTTTACAGCCAATGCTGTTTGAGTATTTTGTTTCCATTGGCACAATAAATGTTCCTGAGGGTTGGAACATGTTTATTGACGATATGTGAGATGATTTTATGAGGCGCAATAAAACGGGATCAAGAAACATTGGGTCCTATTTTCCCATTGGCAGAATTTAATTTCTCACCCAAAATTCTTTTTTTAACCTGTCTGATTACATCAATGAGAAGTCTCAGTCTGATGATTCTACATCTTTAACACTTGTCTAACACTAGGTAACTTTTCACAATGAGAAAGTAAATTTCAGTTGTAGTACCTTTAGCAAACCACAGTATCTCATTAGATTTTAATGGTGTTGTCTTATTTTATTTGCATTTATTTTTCCTTTTATTTCTGGCAAATGATATAGATTTTCACTTATTTATAGCTACGAAATACTATAGATTAGAAATGTAAAGATTTATTTTAAAAATTCAGTATTTTAAATATTCAAGTAATATACAAGAGAGCTGGCCTTCAAAAAGCTATGCAAATGCATCCATTTGACTAAGGAGTAACTTCCCAGTACCAGGAAGGAGATAGAAGCAACTTATTTTCTCATCAAATGAATGGCGCTTTGCACGGGGAATACAGATGTGCAAGGTTCAATTAAATCGATGTGAAATTTGATGATGCCCCACTTTCCTTAAACCCAGGGAGGAAGAAAGAGGAAGGTCCTGGAGTAAAAAGCTGTAATTTTTTAACCTTCAGAGTGACAATTCCTACAACCCCTAAGGGAAGGAAGAACAGTTACTTCTTCCTTTCCAATTTGGATGCCTTTTATTTTGCTTTCCTAATTGCTCTGGCTAGAACTTCCAATACTATGTTGAATACAAATGGTGAAATCTGGCATCCTTGTCTGTTTCTAACCTTAGGGGAAAAGCTTTCAGTCTTTCACCATTAAGTGTGCTGTTGCCCATTGGTTTTTCATATATGCCTCCATTTGACTAAGGGGTAACGCGTGTTACGTGTGTCCAGGGGTGAAGATCAGCATTTCTACCACTGTGTCTCAGCAGAGCAATAGCAGTGGCATGGACTAACTGGGCATCTTATTACATCCAGCTAACCTGGAGTGTTGGCCACATCTGCGCATAACCCAGACTTCTTAGTGGTGGCCAAGGTTTCCAGAGAGAGGCTTCCCAGGCACATAAAAACACTGATCCTTAAAATTTTATCGTTCTGAAGTGCAAGCACATTCTTACATTTCGACAAATAATTTGTATCTCCTCTTAATTGCCATATGATTTTTTAAATGTTGCAAAGACAGTTTTACATTTAAGGGAGACCTGCAGGCTTCAACTCCATTAGGAAGTATCTGGTGACAAAGGAAAAAAGAACTTCTCCATATATAGATGTATTTGTTTGGGGGCTTTCAGCCTCTCCCCACAAAGCGATGTTCCAGGAGCCCCTTATTGAGATAGTAAATAATAGTAGCAGTGAATACAGCAAACAGTCATGTAGGTGGCATCTGAAAGACCGAAGTTTAAAAAATATGAAGCAGGACCATCTGTTACTATGAGATGAATGCATCAGTCCATCTTATCTTGATGCTGCTGAACATTTGATTCATGTAACTCCTCTAGTTTGGAGTATCTAATCATCAGATGACCTTTGAATATTACTTGGCTGTTGACAGGGAGAGAAAATACTGGTCACATGGAGTTAGAGAAATCCAATCTGTGTGATAATGATTTTGCACTGAAAACAATTCAATTAACTTTTTGGTTTTAAACATTAATCTTGAGAACTTGGGTAATGTGAATCTGCAACTGAAAATGAATCCATTGTGGGTGTGCTGGCAAAATCGAGGATTCAATTTGCAAAGCTGAGGCTTGTATGTGGGACTGCAGGATAAGCACCCAGGTAATTACTGGCTTTACCCAGACCTTCATGGGCACTGGCTGGGAGTGAGATGTATCCAGACGGGGGATCTCTGAGGGACCAGCTGGATCCTGGTCCAATGTAGAAAGCCATTTATGCCTTTCAATGCATTTTGGTTTGTTTGTTTTTGTTTTTGAGACAGAGGCTTGCTCTGTGGTCCAGGCAGGAGTGCAGTGGCACGATCTCGGCTCAGTGCAACCTCTACCTCTTGGGTTCAAGCCGTTCTCTTGCTTCAGCCTGTCAGGTAGCTGGGATTACAGTCGTGTGCCACCATGCCTGGCTATTTTTTTGTGTTTTAGTAGAGATGGGGTTTCACTATGTTGGTTGGGCTGGTCTCAAACTCCTGGCCTCAAGCAATCTGCCTGCCTCGGCCTCCTAAAGTGCTGGGATAACAGGCATGAGCCACCGCGCCCAGTCCATTCAATCCATTTTTCAAGTAACTGCTAATGTCTCCTAATCCCACCTCCCCAAAATAACAAATAATAAACTCACTATACAAAATTCTGGGCCAGGCATGGTGGCTCACACCTGTAATCCCAGCACTTTGGGAGGACAAGACGGGTGGATCCCCTGAGGTCAGGAGTTTGATACCAGCCTGGCTAACATGGTGAAACCCTGTCGCTACTAAAAATACAAAAAAATTTAGCCGTGCATGGTGGCACACACCTGTAATCCCAGCTACTCAGGAGGCTGAGGCAGGAGAATTGCTGGAACCTGGGAGGCGGAGGTTGCAGTGAACCAAGATTGTGCCATTGTACTCTAGCCTGGTCGACAGTGAGACTCCGTCTCAATAAATAAATAAATAAATATAAAAAATTCTGACATATTTAATGGTTCAGGATAGTTACATGATTTGGGGAAGCTAAGACAGAGTGACCAATTCCACTTGGGTGGAAATTTATCTGGCTTTCTTCGATTCTAGATACATTTCTCTATTTACCATATTAGCGGGGTTACAAGTGAACAACCTTCAAGATTTTTCCCCTTCCCTTTCCTCCCCTCTTCTCTCCTCTCCTCCCCATCTTTCATCTCCTCTCCCTTCCCTTTCTCCCCTTCTCTCTCCTTCCTTCCCTTTCCCTCCTCTTTCTTCCATCCTTTCCTTTCTTCTTTTCTCTCTCTTTTGTTTCCCTCCACAAATGAGTACGTGCTTTGTATTAGATCCTGTGCTAGTGGCAAGGGATAAACAATGAAGATAGCCACTAACCTCTTAGAGCGTACAACCCAGTGAGGAGCGAGGGGGGAGATACAGATGGGTAGTACTACTGATCATTGCTAATGTTTATTGAGCAAGTTCTGTGTACCAGGTACTATTCCAAGACCTTTATATGTTTTGATTCGTCTAGCCCTTACAACACCCCTATGAGAAAGGTATTCGTTTTATCTAGTTTATAAAGAAACTGAAGCACAGAGAGGTTAAGTAACTTGCCTGAGGTCACACAGCTAGGAGATAGATGCTCTTGGACTGGAACTCCAGCAGTCTGTTTCTTGAATCCACACTCTTAAACTCTAACCATATACAGCATGAAAAGGACCAGAAGAGGAGAAATGCAGGGTTCCGTGGGATCTTGGAAGACAGGCACCTTTGTGGTGCCTCTTGGGGTGATGTGGTGCTATTGAGGATGATGGCAAAGTGACTGGAGGAGAGAGTGCCAGAAGTCACAGGCAAAAGACACAAGAACTTACTGGACAAGAGAAAACCTCATAGGAGGAGGCTTCCAAGTCCCCATGAAGATTAAGTGCTTACTCTGCTACTGATAATACCCTCTGATAGGAGAGAATATCCCATCTGCTCCTCAGAGAAGCTTCCTTTGGCTATCATCATGGGCATCCTGGCCCCTCCTGATGGTTTGAGAGATGCTGCCTCATTGCTTGACTTTCTACCAAAGGCAAGTCCCAGGTGACACCCAGCACATTCTTGTGTGTTTACAGTAGGGCAAGGTGAACTGTAGGGCAGTTTCCCTGGAACGATCCCCCCTCCTGCACCCCAGCAGAACCAAGCCTCACACTGCATGAGGAACCTTCTTGCAACCCCTAATGCAATCTTCCTTCCTGGTGGGGAGGTGGGAGAAGGTGTCTAGAAGACATGATCTCTGAAGGGTGATGTAGTAGTCCGTTCTCATGCTGCTATAAAGATATTACCCAAGACTGGGTAACTTATAAACAAAGGAGGTTTAATTGGCTCACAGTTCCACATGGCGGAAGGGGAAGCAGGCACCTTCTTCACAAGGCAGCAGGAGAGAGTGTGAGCACATAGGAAAAAAACTACCGTTTATAAAACCAACAGATCTCATGAGAATTCACTCACTATCCCAAGAACAGCATGGGGAAAACCACCCCCATAATCCAATCACTTCCCTTCCTCAACACCTGGGAATTGCAGGTCCCTTCCTTGACACATGGGGATTACAATTTGAGATGAGATTTGGGTGTGGACACAGAGCCAAACCGTATCGGGTGAGTAGGAGTTTTATATGTGACAGCAGTGGTAGGGAAGGGAAGAGACAGTGGGGACCATCCGGACCACTGCAAGTCATTGAACAGGGATGAGGGTGGAATGAAGCCGAAAAGCAAGATATGAGGCTTGAGGGATAGTCAGAGGCCAGGTGTGCAGGGCCTTGCAAACATGACTCTGAGTCGACCTCTCTCCTAGGAGCAGTAGACCATTCTGAACACTGTTGGAAAGACCATATATGATTATCGTGACTCACAGTATTAAGCATTTCTTATATATTAGGGACGGCACTAACGACATACAATTGTTCCTTTATTCCCCACAACAGCTAGTGGTATGGGTTCTATTATTTACCCCACTTTATAGATGAAGAAACTGAGGAACTGAGATATTAAGAAACTTGCTCAAGGCCACTCATCTAGCAAGTGGGGGAGTTCTATTTGAACCTGGAGGTTCTGAATCCAGGGTCTGCACATTTACACCTTATGCGACGTGTCCAAATTGACCGGGGTCCACCAAGCTATCGGCAGTTATAAGTCTCTCTCTTCCAGTGAGCAGTTTTCTGCATGTTTGCCCAGGTCTCCCTTGTCTTTATCTTGAATGAACTGAGCAGCTGCAAATTCCATCCTTCACAATTCAGTTTCAGAGTGCGTATGACTAAGCCGAGATGAATTCGAGCTTAATCTTGCATGCCTAACGAAGTTGCAGAGGTATCTCGGAAATTCTCCTGCTTCTATTAGTGAGATAGTGTGTGAGGCTTATTTCCACCGACAGGCAGTTTTATCATTATTTTTTAAGCAGGGACTTGTCTCAAATAGTTCAGGTGGTGTCAAAAGGAGAGATAACAAACCTCCTAGAATAAAATGTCAGTGCAAGTAAAAAGCTAAATATCAGTTAGTCCAGCCCCCTCAATGCACAGGAAGGACAGGAATGGTTCCTGCGGCTCTTCCTCTGTACCCTTAGCCATCTGTGGGCAGACGGCCCCTCTGGCTAACTAGGGAGCAGTGTGGCATGGGAGATTGGGTTGGAGCTTTGGGGACAGGGGGATCTGAGTTTGATTTCTACCTTTGCCAAAGTTTTGCTAGTTGTGGGACCTTGGGCAAGGGACTTTACCTTCTTGGAATTCAGAATCCCCATCTGTAAAATGGGGTAGGAGAATTGCCTTGCTGGAGGAACTGTGAAGATTAAGTGCTTACTGCAATGCCTGATACAGAGCAGGCACTCAATAAATAGTAGTGTTCTGTTCTCAAATGCAAGCGAGCAGTAGGGAGTAAAACTCTCTGACCTTGGGGAGCTTATCATCTAGTAGGGAGACAGGACTGCAAACAAATTCACTCATTGCTGGAAAAGAGAAAGATACAGGGTGTTATGGGAACAGAGAGAAAGGAGAGTCTGAGTCTGCTTGAGAAGTGACAGAAAGGTCTGAATAGGTAACACTTGTCTAGGGCTTTGAAGGATGGGTAGGAGTTCACCATGCAGGTATCAGAAAAGATTTCCAAGTAAAGGAGGCAGGAAGACAATGATGACAACCAAAATTAATGAAGAAGAAGGAAACCAAGAGTTGCAAACTTCTCAGCAGGTAGCTCAGCTGGTTGAGCACTGTCCACAGATGTGTTTTCTTTGGCTAGTTTAAAAATTTAAATTTGAATATATGTTCTTTTTATTTCCCTGCAAGCTCCATCATTCCTTTTACCTTATGCCTGACCTGGTTCACACCTTTCTGTTACCTGTCCAATGTCAGAGGCATTTGAGTTTCAAACCCTTAAGAACATAGTAGTGAAAAGCACTGTCTTTGGTAAAAAGAGACGTAGATTTGAGTTCCAACTTCTCCATAGATTTATGTAAAACACACGACATCATGGTAGCATTTGTACCTATCCAGTGTGTGTTGTGGTAAGATGGTAAAGAAAGTACCTGACTTTAAATTTCACACCAAAAGCCTTTATGCTTTATGGTGGTTTTGGTGAATTCCAAGCTTTTAGGCTAATTTTGTGTCTCACTCCTAAATTCTCAGCATGTGTGTTAGTTCAGGTCTTCTGAGAAGTAGATGCTGAGTTGGGATAAGAGGTGTATTATGGACTGAATGCTTACATCCCTGCAAAATTCATGTGTTAAAACCCTAACCTCTATCTAGGCTGATGATATCAGGAAGTGGGGCTTTTGGGAGGTGATTAGGTCATAAAAATGGAACCCTTATGAATGGGATTAGTGCTGTTTTAAAAGGGATTTCAGAGAGCTCACTCATCCTCTTTCTTTCACATAAGGGTGCAATGAAAAGTTGGCTGTCTGTAAGGAGGAGGCTGGAAGCCCTCAGAACTGAGAAATAAATGTATGTTGTTTAAGCCGCCCAGTGTTAGGTACTCTGTGATAGCAGCCTGAAGTTAGATGAGATACAAGAGGTTTATTTTAGGAAATGCCTGTGAAGAATAAAGGGGAGAGAGTAGAAGTGATCAGGGAGAGACTTCAACTGTGATGCAGGTTTGACACCTGTGAAAGAAGAGAGGGAAGGATGTATTGGATAGGAAGAGTCTCAGATCATAGTGCAGCTCTGGAGTCTCTACCAGGCTAACGGGGACACCCAGAGCAGACACTGTCCATTAGAGAAAACCTGCAGCCGCAGGAATGGCTCTGATCCAGGATGCCCTTCACCCTCCCTTCTCCCAGTCCTCAGTCATTGGCAAAGAATAGCCCAGCAGAAGCATGACCCAGCATGAATGCAGCCATAGATAGATCTGGCCAGGACACTTCCATGGTTGCTGCAGCAAGTTCAGTAAATCCTTGTTCAATATTATTAAATCATCGTTGCAAGCTGTAGGCTCAATGTGCTGATGCTTCAGCACAGAATGCATTTATCAGCATTGTTACAGGCTGAGCTGTGTCTCTCCAAAATTCATATGTTGAACTCCTAACCCCTGTTCCTCAGAA
Organism: Pan paniscus; assembly: GCF_029289425.2. Lineage (NCBI taxonomy): Eukaryota > Metazoa > Chordata > Mammalia > Primates > Hominidae > Pan > Pan paniscus. The sequence continues at coordinate 21,432,839 of NC_073267.2, forward strand.
TGTGACTGTGTTTAAAGATGGTCTTTAAAGAGGTAATTAAGATAAAATGAGGCCAGTAGGGTGGTGGGCCCTAACCCTCATAAGGATGGGTGTCCTTATAAGAAGAGAACATTTGGGGACAGACATGTACAGAGGAAAGACAATGGGAAGACAGAGGGAGAAGATGGCTATTTTCAAGTCAAGGAAAGAGGTCTGAGAAGAACAACTCTGCCGTCACCTTGATCTTGGACTTACAACCTTCCAAAATGTAAGGAAATAAATTTCTGTTGTTTAAGCTACCGAGCTCATGGTACTTTGATATGATGGCCCGAACAGATTGGATACAAACATCTAGCTAGATCATGGTATCCACGGGAATATAGAGGTGGGTTGCTGCTCTTTAATAACAGATTACTAATTTTGCTAATAAAAAAATCCATTTATCACCCATGGGCCCTTACCGTGTGTTTGTTTCCTAGGGTTTCCCTAACTAACTGCCACAAACTGAATAGATTAAAACAATAGAAATTTGGTCGGGTGTGGTGGCTCACGCCTGTAATCCCAGCACTTTGGGAGGCCAAGGTAGGCAGATCACAAGGTCAGGAGTTTGAGACCAGCCTGGCTAACATGGTGAAACCCCATCTCTACTAAAAATACAAAAATTGGCCAGGCATGGTGGTGGGCACCTGTAATCTCAGCTACTCAGGAGGCTGAGGCAGGAGAATCGCTTGGACCCGGGAGATGGAGGTTGCAGTGAGCTGAGGTCGTGCCACTGCACTCCAGCCTGGGCGACAGAGTGAGACTCTGTCTCAGAAAAAAAAAAAAAAGAAAAAAAAGGAAATAAATTTATCCTCTTGCAGTAAGGAGGCCAGAAATCTAAAACTGAGGTGTTGGTGAGGTTGGTCCCTCCCAGAGGTTCTGAGGGAGAAACCATCCTGCCCACCATCTCTCCTCACTTGTGATGTGGCCAGCAGTCACTGGTGTTTCTTGGCTTGTACACACATCACCCCAATATCTGCCTCTGCCGTCATATCACTCTTTCTTTGTGAGTTTTTTTCTGTCTCTTATAAGGACACTTTCATTTGATTTAGGGCCCACCTTAATTTAGTAGGCTCGTATCTCGAGTTTTGTCCTCATTACATCGCAAGGACCCTATTTCCAAATAAGCTTACATCCTGAGGTTCTGGGTAAACATCAATTTTTCTGTGGGGGACACTATTCAACTCTACACCATGTATTATCTCATTTAATTCTCCATCAGTCTTATACAGTAAGTAGAACTAATACAGGTGGGAAAATGTGAGGTTCAGAGAGGTTAAGTGACTTGCCCAAGTTCACCCATCTGCTATGCCATCAAGCCAGGATTTGAGTTGGGCGTTTAGCTCCAGAATCTCCGTGTTTAAGCAATCTTTTACATTGTTTGATGAAGGAAGGAATCCAAACAGGGTCACCCTCCACTCCTGCTCAAGAAACCACAGATCTTAATTTCTATCATGTTGGCTTAGTTTTGCCTCTACTGTAAGTTCATATAAATGGGATCAGATAATATAATATGCAATAGTCTTGTGTCTGGCCTCCTTTACTCAACGTAATGTTTTTCTGTTTGTCTGGTTTTTCTTTGTTTGTTTTTGTTTTTTTGAGATAGAGTTTCACTCTTGTTGCACAGGCTGGAATGCAATGGCACGATCTTGGCTCACCTCAACCTCCGCCTCCCAAGTTGAAGCAACTCTCCTGCCTCAGCCTACTGAGTAGCTGGGATTGCAGGCATGCCCCACCATGCCTGGCTAATTTTGTATTTTTAGTACAGACTGGGTTTCTCCATACTCAGCATAATGTTTTTAAGTGGAGGGTAGGAGGAGGGAGAGGATCAGGAAAAATAACTAATGGGTACTAGCCTTAATGCCTGGGTGATCTAATAATCTGTACAACAAACCCCCATGACACAAAGTTTACCTATGTAACAAACCTGCACATATACCCTTGAACTTAAAATACAGGTTAAAAAAAGATTCATTGGTATGGTTTGGCACTGTGTCCCCACCCAAATCTTACATTGAAGTTTAATAATCCCCATGTGTCATGGGAGGGACCAGGTGGGAAGTAATTGGAATCATGAGGGTGGGTTTTTCCTGTCCTGTTGTTGTGATAGTGAGTAAGTCTCATGAGATCTGATGGTTTTGTAAAGGGGAGTTCCTCTGCACATGCACTCTTGCCTGCTGCCATGTAAAATGTGTCTTGCTTCCCCTTCACCTTCCACCATGATTGTGAGGCCTCCCCAGCCATGTGGAACTGTGAGTCAACTAAGCTTCTTTCCTTTATAAATTACCCAGTCTTAGGTATGTCTTTATTAGCAGTGACTAATACATTCATCTGTGTTATTGTACATATTAGTTGTTTGTTTTTATTTTTAGTGATGAATCTACTTCTGTTGTCTGAACCTATCACAATTTATGATGTCTGTTTGGATCATTTCCAGGCTTTAGTTATTATCATAGAGCTGCTATGAGTATTCTTATACAAGTCTTTATGTGGGCACATGTTTTCATTTCTCTTGGGTAAATAAATGCCTGGGAGTGAAACTGTTGGGTCATTGGACAGATATATGTTTAATTAATTGCCAAACTATTTTACAGGGTGGTTGTAACATTTTACACTTTTACAAGCATAGATGAGAGTTCCAGTTGTTCTATGGCCTCACCAATATTTGGTGTTATCAGTCCTTAATTTAGCCTTTTTAGTGGGTATAAAGTAGTATCTTAATATGGGTTTAACCTGCATTTCCCGGAAGGTTATTCCTATAGAATATTTTTTCATATGGCTTTTTGGCTGTTTGAATCTTTTTTGTGAAATTTCATTTAAGTCTTTTTGCCTTTAAAAAAATGTTTTCAGACAGGATCTCACTCTGTCACCCAGGCTCAAGTACAATAGTGTAATAGGTTGTATTATTTGTTTACATATTCTGGCTGTAAGTCATTTGTCAGATATATGTATTGTAAATTTTTTCCAAGTCTGCTACTTGCCTTTTCGTTTTCTTAATGGTATCTTTTGAGTACCAGAAGTTTTAAAATGCAATAAAATTTATTTTATCATTTGTTTGTTTTATGGTTAATGTTTTTATTTTCTGTTCTGATAAATCTTTGTTTTAAAGATATTATCTTATGTTTTGTTTTAGAAGTTTTACATTTTTCGCTTGATGTTTAGATCTCTGATTCATCTGGAATCAGTTTTTGGCTTTGGCGACAAGTAAAGTTTGAGTGAACTAGGGACCTGTTAATCCACAGTTGAATGATCTATCCATGTGCTATGAAAATAAAATCAACAACAAAGAGACAGCAACAACAATGGAAAGCTAACACACACTCAAGACCATTGCAGGTACAAATGACAGAAAACCCAACTCATAATTTAACAAGGAAAAAAAGATGTATTGGCTTATGTAACCGAAAAAGTTTACGAGAAGATTTAACTGCTTATAAGTGATTTTTCAATTATAATTATCAGGACATGGAAGAATTGGAGAGTAATTCATTCAAGTAATTTTAGAAAAGAGGTAAGCATGCAAGTGTGGCTGGACCCAGGAGTTCAAATGATGTGATCAGCGTTTTGTTTCTCTCTCTCCTCATTTCAGATCTTCTTTCCTCAGCTGTGGTCTCCATTTTCAAATAAGCTCTCCCCTCATGGTGGTAAGATGGTTACCAGCAATTCTAAGCTGACTTCTCATTCTATCAGCAACCCCAACTCCTCAATAGTTTGATGGGTTACATTTTATTGATTCTTATTTTTTGTATTTTTTTTTTTTTTAGAGACAGAGTCTCACTCTGTCATGCAGGCTGGAGTTCAGTGGTGTAATCATAGTGTCAGAGGCATTTAAGCTAAAGCAACTCCACCTTGAGTAGGGGCTGGGTAAAATAAGGCTAAGACCTGCTGGGCATCATCTCCCAGGAAGTTAAGACATTCTTAATCACAGAATGCAATAGGAGGTCGGCACAAGATACGGGTCATAAAGACCTTGCTGATAAAACAGGTTGCAGTAAAGAAGCCAGCTAAAACCCACCAAGGCCAAGATGGCGACAAGAGTGACCTCTGGTCATCCTCACTGCTACACTCCCCACCAGCTCCATGACAGTTCACAAATGCCATCACAATGTCAGGAAGTTACCCTACATGGTCTAAAAAGGGGAGGCATGAATAAGCCACCCCTTGTTTAACATGTGATCAATAAATAACCATAAAAATGGACAACCTGCAGCCCTCCAGGGTGCTCTGCCTGTGGAGATTCAAGAATCCTCTCTTGGGGTCTGGATCAGGACCCTTTTCTGGTAACAATAGCTTACTGCAGCCTCCACCTTCCAGGCTCAAATGATCCTCCCACTGTCAGAGGCATTAGAAACAGAGCAACTCCATCTTAAACAGGAGCTGGGTAAAATGAGGCTGAAACCTACTGGGCTGCATTCCCAGACGGTTAAGGCATTCTAAGTCACAGGATGAGTTAGGAGGTCAGCACAAGATACAGGTCATAAAGACCCTGCTGGTAAAACAGTTTGCAGTAAAGAAGCTGGCCAAAACCCACCAAAACCAAGATGGTGATGAGAAAGATCTCTGGTCACCCTCACTGCTACACTCCCACCAGTGCCACGACAGTTTACAAATGCCATGGCAATGTTACCTTATATGGTCTAAAAAGGGGAGGCATGAATAATTCACCCCTCGTTTATCATATCATCAAGAAATAACCATAAAAACGGGTACCCGGCAGCCCTCGGGGCTGCTCTGTCTATGGAGTAGCCATTCTTTTAGTCCTTTACTTTCCTAATAAACTTGCTTTTGCTTTGCACTGTGGACTTGCCCTGGATTCTTTTTTGCATGAGATCCAAGAACCCTCTCTTAGGGTCTGGATTGGGACCCCTTTCATGTAACACCACCACAGCCTCTCAAGTAGCTGGGACCACAGGCATGTGCCACCACACCTGGCTAATTTTTAATTTTTTTGTAGAAATAAGGTCTATGTTGCTCAGGTTTGTCTCTAGCTCCTGGGCTCAAGTGATCCTCCTGCCTCAGTCTCCCATAGGGCTGGGATTACAGGTAAGCTACTGCACCTGGCCAAATTTTATTGATTTTTTTTAAAACACTGGCTTCTAAAATGCCTTGTGATGGGGTGCTATCATCTTTTAGTTTGCAGCCAATGCTCTAGAAGTCATGGAGGAAACTCTGCCGTTGGGTTAGCCAGTTTCAAGTTTAGATTCTGTTTTCCCAGCCTACCCTCTTTTTCTCCATTTAAAACTGCTAAGCTATTGATAGGCCATTGTAGAGCAGTGATTCAGAGCTCTGGAGTCAGATAAAACCAGTGTCTACTTTCATATTTTACTAGCTGTGTGACTTTGGGCAAGCTGTTTGACCTCTCTGAGACTTAGTTTCTTCACCTAGAAAAGGAAGATAATAATAGTGTTGCCTTTTAGGATGGTTGTGAGAGGGAAATGAGGTAATACATGTAAAAAAATTAGAATGAGGGTTGAGACCTACGGATATCAACTGTTATTATTGGAGTTAGACAACAGTGACTTCAAGTCATTCTACAGGAAAGAATCCAGACTAATCACAATAAATGTTCTTTCGAAATGTCTCTAAATTATAGGCTCCAAGAGAGTTACAAGGTGTCAGCCTCCCATTATCTCTTCTAAGCTCTGTCCAGTGGGTGCTGTACACAACCATCGCTAGACAAATGAAAAATGCTTTGATGACACAGAAGAGCAGCCTGCTACCTCCCAAATCCAGGGCTCTCAGATAAAAGCTGGAATGAGAATACAACTTAGATCCAAGCCCAGATTGGGACCCCTTTCTCCCTAAATTCCTAACCAGAAGGGAGCTAGTTTGTTAGTGAAAGGTTGGTGGGACCTACCACCACAAGAAAACACAAACAGGGCCAGGCGCAGCGGCTCACACTTGTAACCCCAGCACTTTGGGAGGTCGAGGTGGGCGGATCACAAGGTCAGGAGTTCCAGACCAGCCTGACCAACATGGTGAAACCCCGTCTCGATTAAACCTACACAAATTAGCTGGGCGTGGTGGTGAGTGCCTGTAGTCCCAGCTACTCGGGAGGCTGAGGCAGGAGAATCGTTTGAATCCAGGAGGTGGAGGTTGCAGTGAGCCGAGATCGTGCCACTGCACTTCAGCCTGGGCAACAGGGCGACACTGCATCTCAAAAAATAAAAATAAAATAATAATAATAATAAAAAGAAAACACAAACAGAAGTTCCGACTAGTGGGGAGGGGTGCTTTCTGCATGCAAGTAGAAGAGAAATGGACCTGCAGTGCTGGAATGCAGATAATGAAAATACAAGTAAGAGGGAAAGAGGCAGTGAGGATGTGCCATGCATTAGCAGAAGCTGTTAACATGATAATCTGCTATCCTGACTAAACAGGCTCTCCCCTATCACAGGAGGAGCAAGAAACGAAACTGAGAAAGAGTCAGAAGTTCTCTACCCAGAATCTCCTTGCAAAGAGTGAAGGCGAAAAGGGGAAATAACGCTCTCTCTAAAAAACCTTTTCATTCAGAGCAGTTTTGTGACCTTAGAAAGCCAAACTTAAATTAACATAGTGTTGCTAAATAGAGACTTTCTGCTGGGTCTTCTATAATGAGTAAATACCATTCATTTGTACTTAGCAGCACGCAGCTGCATAAGGGCAATTAATATGCTAACTCGAGTTAAAACAGTAGGTCCTCTTAAGAAGGCAAAACATCAAGGCTTTCATGGGTTTCTTGTATTTGCTTATGTGATTCTGAAATAGCAGAAGCTTTTTCTTTGGCTCTTTTGTTTGTTATCTTAGAAATGTTGGTGTGTGAAATTTCTTTCTTTTTTTTTTTTAAAATATTTTTTGAGACGGAGTCTTGCTCTGTCCCCCAGGCTGGAGTGCAGTGGTGCGATCTCAGCTCACTGCAAACTCTGCCTCCCGGGTTCAAGTGATTCTCATGCCTCAGCCTCCCGAGTAGCTGGGATTGCAGGCGCTTGCCAGCACACCTGGCTAATTTTTGTATTTTGGGTAGAGACAGGGTTTTGCCATGATGGCCAGGCTGGTCTCGAACTCCTGACCTCAAGTGATCTGCCCACCTCCGCCTCACCAAAGTGCTGGGATTACAGGCGTGGGCGGTGTCTGGAATTTCAAGGGGCTTTGCCAGGGAGTGTAATGCCACAGGTGACCCCAGCGAACATCTTCCCTTCTGCACTCACGTTGGGGTTTTCTTATCCACCCCAGAAGTGTTAATGGCTCATGTAATCGGAAGATTCAGGAAAAGAATTTATCTGACTGTAAATTTTGCTCTTGTTTCATTAACCATTTGTAATTTGTCCTTTTTTTTTTTTTTTTTCAGAAATGGCTCTAGTAATCTATTATGTGGGAAAGCTCTGATTCCCAAAAGTCCTTTAAAGCTTTCAATCAGACTGGGAGGAATTGGTCTTTCCCAGGGCTGCAGATGGAGGCTAACTGGGAGTTAGCTTTGCCATCCTTCCAAGGTGGACAGAGTAGGACCATCCGTGGGGCAGAGTGGGACAATTCTTGCCAGCTCCAAATGTCATCAGCTGATGGACAATTAATTAGTTGCCAAAACTAGCACTCTTAAGTCCTATGTCAATGATTTTAGGGGATCATTTGTTTTTGTTTTTGAGACAGAATCTCGCTTTGTCGCCCAGGCTGGAGTGCAGTGGTGCGATCTTGGCGCACTGCAACCTACACCTCCTCGGTTCAAGTGATTCTCATGCCTCAGCCCCCCAAGGAGCTGGGATTACAGGCATACACCACTACACCCAGCTGATTTTGTTTTGTGTTTTTAGTAGAGATGGGCTTTCTCCATGTTGGCCAGGCTGGTCTGGAACTCTTGGCCTCATGTGATCCACCTGCTTGGCCTCCCAAAGTGCTGAGATTACAGGCGTGAGCCACTGCACCCAGCCTTAGGGGACCATTTCTTCAAAAGAATGCAATTTCAGATGCATGAGCATCTCAAAGAACACATGCCTTGCATATGTCAAGAAGAGCCGATAATCTTATTTTCTCCTCTCATTTGCTAGGCCATTTTTTTCTTTATGACATGCAGATAAACTTCAGTTTTGGCCAAAATATCATGAATTCTGAATTCCCATAAAAGCATCCAAATCAATGAACTGCTATGGCACAGCCCCGATGTGACCCCTGAGGTGATGGGAGGAATCTTGTCACTATGGGAGGTCTTTGGGTTTTGCAGCTTGATGTCAGGCAAGAACAAATGCTGTGGAGACTCAGATTTGAGCTCCAGTCCCTCCTCTGCTTCTTAAGAGTTATGTTCACTTGGGTGACAAATTTTGCTCCCTGAGCCTCAGTTTCCTTGATGAAGACAACACCAAAGCTGCCCCATGTGAAGATACATCAGCTTCAAAGACCTTTCTGTCCTAAGCTACATTACTTTCCAAATGCCTATAGTCCCAACTCTGACAACATGACAGCTCGATAGCCTTGCTGAGAAGCCCGGGGAATCCCATGTCTGCTTCCCAGCCCAGCACATCCATCCCCAGTGAAGGAAGCCAGCATATGGTGTTCTTTTAATTAAGCCCCACATCAGTGCCGAGCTCTCGCAAAGACAGAGTGTAGGAGGAGTCTCTGAAGTATGAGGCAGGTTGACAAGATGGGGGTCATGATGGATCTTTCCACACCAGACCCAATTTGCTTCTAACCACTTGGCACCCAGCTAGCATCAATAAAGGCTAACAGGGATCCCCATGATGCATTTGTTTTCTCTGCAAACCAGAACCAACTTTTCACTCAAGGGAAGTCGATTCCTAAGGATGCCTGAGACATTAATCTGCACAACAGGAATTGCAACCTTAAATGTTTACAGGGACCATATAAGAAACATAAGTGAGTGAAGCATGCCAGGATGGGAGGTAATAGGGAATAGAGGGGACTGCAGCAAAACGGAAAGCAAATGCCTAAGAAGATGGCGATACCGAGGTCCGGGCACCTATTGCTCTGGGGGAATTGGGAGTCAGTGCAGCCCAGTGATATGGTTTGGCTGTGCCCCACTCAAATCTCATCTTGAATTGTAGCTTTCGTAATTCCCACATGTTGCGGGAGGGACCCAGTGGGAGATAATTGAACCGTGGGGCTGGTTTCTGCCATACTGTTCTCGTGGTAGTGAATAAGTCTCGTGAGATCTGATGATTTCATAAGGGGTTTCCCCTTTCACTTGGCTCTCTCATTCTCTCTTGCCTGCAGCCATGTAAGACATGCCTTTCACCTTCTACCATGATTGTGAGGCCTCCCCAGCCACGTGGAACCGTGAGTCCATTAAACCTCTTTTTGTTTATAAATTACCCAGTCTCGGGTATGTCTTTATCAACAGTGTGAAAACGGACTAATAGACCCAGTTTTCTGATATGTTAGGAAAGCAGGCTTATTCTTTTACTTAGAGTAAATGCCAAAGTCCTGACAACAGCTTATAAGAGCCTTCATGGTCTGTTCCCGCCCCCAGCCCCAACTTCTAGTAGCTCTACCACCACATTTTCTACCACTCCCACTCCACTTGCTGTGCTCCAGCCACTCTGGCGTTGCCGCTGAAGGATCATTTACAGTCCCATCTCAGGGCCTTTGCAAGAACTGTTCCTTCTGCCTGGCAAGATCGTGCCCTAGACAGCCTCATGGCCCATTCTTTCACCACCTTCTAATCTTCCCCCTAATCTCCACCTTCTCAAGGAGACCCAATCTAACTACTTTCCCCATACCCTAGCCCTCCAGAGCCCCTTTCTCTACTACAACTTTTATGCCCCATGTCATCTCTAGTGTGTACCTGTCTCCAGATGTGTGAGCCATATACTTAGGGAAAACACTGAGAATGCATGTGCTTGGCACCCTGATAAGAGGCGTTTCTTTCTTTTTGTTCTTTACTTTCCCTCCTCCTTCTTCTTGTCTTTTCTTTATTCCTCTTTCATCTTCTTTGTCTTGGGTTTCATCCCCTTCGTCGCCTGCCTTATCCCTTGTCTTCCTCAAATTTCACAGGATCTTTTATAACAAGAGCCTGCACCTTCCTTTCCATCCCTTCCTGGGGTCTCAGCCCCTCCCTTCCTGTTCCTCTGCCCACATTACACCCCATCCCCAGAGCATCGATCTGAGCAGGCTCTCTCCTGCTCCAAGACCCCAGTGACTCCCAACTTCCTAGTAGCTCAGTCTAATGGTCTCAGCCTAGTGCTTGTGCCTCTCTTACCAACCTTCTCTTCCAGGACTCTCCCCACCGGCCAGTGAAGCTGGGCAGCACCCTGTCTGCTTACTAAGCCCACGAGGTATTCCATCTTCATCCGTTTATTCATGGTTTCATCTGCCTGAATGCTCGTCCTCCTCCTTCCCCTTTTGTCCAAATCCTCCCTGTCCTTCAAGGCCCCACAGGTAGTATTGGATCTGGGAAGCCTTCCCTGGGTCCCTTTGTAAACTACTGTTAGCACTTTATTTGGACACCCTTATGGCCTTACCACATTCTGTCCTATGTGGATGGAGGACAGGAGCCAAGGGAGGCTCTGTGGCTACATGCCTTTTTTCCATTTCTGCCTCTGCTACTTGCTAACTGTAATCCTGAGCAAATTACTAAAGTTTTGTATCTCACTTTTGTCATTTGTGGAATGGGGATAATAATTGCACCTACTTCATAAGGTGGTGGTGCCAATGAAGTAAATTAACGCACAATGACTATTATGTTATGACAATTATGTGCATGCGTCTAGTCCTTCCGACTGTTCTTTCTGTAAAGGATCCTGATCCAATTCATCTCCATGAGATGTGTGCCCAGCCCAGCACCAGGCACATCATAGGTACTTAGAACATGTTTGCTGAAGGAGCAGGCAGATAAAATGCATGTTTGCCTTCCAGACAGGGTCTTAGTACTTAAGGGAACTTGGACTCCATAGATATATAATTGCCCGATGGGTTCCTTCTGCTCACTGCACAAACAAAATCAATTCGCTGAAACTGTGCCATTGTAGCAGAGAGAGAGTTTTATTAACACAAGGCCAGCCACATGGATGGAAGATGGAGTTATTACTCAAATCAGTCCCTTTGAAGGCTTGGAGGTTAGAGTTTTTATGGACAGTTTGGTGGGCAGGGTGCTAGGGAATGGCACCTATGATTGGTTGGGGATGAAATCATAGGGGTGTGGAAAATGGTCCTCATATGCTGAGTCTGCCTCTGGGTGGGACTACGGACCAGTTGAGTCATGAATCTGGATGGGATCAGTCTGAAAAACACCTTAAAAAACCAGTCGTAGGTTCTACAATAGTGATGTTATCCCTAGGAGAAACTGAGAAAGTCACACATTTTGTGGCCTCGGGATTATAGAAACCATGCCTACGTTTTAGCAGACCTCATGGTCCTCTCGTGATCCTACTCTTGTGGCCTTTCATTAGTCTTACAAAGACAGTTTCAGCCCCAGAAAAAAGAGAGGATTAGTTTTGTGGGGGGAGCTATTATCATCCTTGCTTCAAAGTTAAACTATAAACTAAATTCCTTCCAAAGTTGGCTTGGCCTATGCCCAGGAATGACCAAGGATGGTTTGGCGGTTAGAAGCAAGATGGAGTCAACTACGTCAGATATCTCTTACTGTCATAATTTTGCAAAGGTGATTTCAGATTGACCCTGGAAGTCATTCTCTTAATTCGTTTATTTGTTTGTTTGTTTTGAGAAGGAGTCTCGCTCTGTCACCCAGGCTGGAATGCATTGGCACAATCTCAGCTCACTGCAACCTCTGCCTCCCAAGTTCAAGCAATTATCCTGCCTCAGCCTCCCGAATAGCTAGCATTACAGGTGCACGCCACCATACCCAGATAATTTTTGTATTTTTAGTAGAGATGGGGTTTCACCATGTTGGCCAGGTTGGTCTCGAACTCCTGACTTCAGGTGATCCACCTGTCTCGGCCTCCCAAAGTGCTGGGATTATAGGCGTGAGCCACCATGCCTGGCGGAAGTCATTCTCTCGAGCTGTGAGATCGAACAGTCATTGAGAGCGTGAGCTCTAGAGCCAGGTGTTCATGGTCCAAATGCAGGTTCTGCCACTTCCCAACTCTGTGCCCTGAGTGCAGGGGCTTCTTGTGTCTCAGTTTCTACATCTGTAAATGGGTGTGTTAAAATACCTATCTCATAGGGCTCTTGTGAGGATTATAAGAGTTAGTTCTTGCAAAGGCCTCTCAGACAATGCTTGACAATCTAGTGAGTAGTCAGAAAATATGAAAATATGACCCATGATTGTCTGTTTCTCTTGTGTATAAAATAAATGTGTCGAGCTCAGGGCTTCACACCCCATCTCCCATCCTTCCTATACACACACACACACACACACACACACACACACTCCAGAATGGGAAACCCAAGGAGGGAGCATGAGACTCCAACCCCTTTGGCAGTGGTAAAGGTAGATATGACAGCTAATTACCTCCTGCCATTATGGATTCTGCCCCAGCTGCCTGGCTCAGAGATTCTTTTCACAAGATGACGGAGGTGTCGCGAGGACATCCAGGCATTACTATTCAGACGGTACAGTGGACTAGTAAATCATCGTACTGGCCCTGAAAAGCCTCTTCTCAAGTGATACTTTTCCAGGAATCTCAGTGACTCATATTTCTCCATGATGCCAGCTGGATGATGGAGCTACGGGTATACCCCCCTTCCCCCAGGCCAAGGGTGTGGGGCAGGAGTTTGCAGTCCATTCATCCAGGGCTCCAAATCTTTCTTTGTCTCAGCTGGCTAAGGGAGCAATTTATATCTCTGAGGATGTCTGCCTAAAGCAAGAGCCAGCCTACTCTCTCTCCCTGGTTGTTTGGAGATAAATAAATAATAAGGAGAGAGTTGTCACACAGCAGACAAACTGAAGCCAACTTCATGGAGCCTGGTGGGAAGGAGAGAATGATAAACCCAGGAGTGAGAACTGGCTGGGAAAATCTGCATCCTAAGGAAAATACTTGTGGATTTCATGTGAATTGAAGCTGTCAGCTTTCACTTTGAGTTCCCAAGCCTGGGCGATAGGAAGGGAAGATGAATCCTTATGTATGCTTCCCTGGGTGGCACGTTTCATCCTTCATCTCATTTGATTCTCACAACATAAGTTAGAAGACACTCTCTACATTTAAGAAAGCAGAAATGGAAGCTCAGAGAGGTTAAGTGACTTGCCCAGGGTCACACAGCTAATAAACAGCAGACTTGGCATTCGAATTCAAACCTACATTTTGAAACAATTTTATGCTGCCAGAGGAGCCAAAGAAAAGAAGGAGTTGCCACATCTAGATCCAGAAAACTAGGACATGTTGATGCTTCCTCCACTACTGGTGCCACCATCTGACTTCTATTGAGTATTTTTTTTATGTGCACCACACACAGTGCACTTCGCATACATCATTTCTTTTCATCCTCACATCACTCCTATGAAGTGGACATTAGTATGCCCATTGTACATCTGAAGAAACAGAAGCCCAAAATGGTGAGGCAACAAAGCCCAATTCTGTCTGGATTCTTTTTATTGTGTCATAGCCACTGCTTTTCCCCCTGTTGGTTGGAAGATTTTGGGGAAGGTAATATCATCTCTGCTGTAGTAGGATGGAAGGCTGCTTAGCGCAGGGCCAGGAAGAGCCCTGGAGTAGCCTACAGAGAAGTGGTTTTCCACATTGTTTCATGTCTTGCTTCATGGAAGTCTAGGGGTCCATAGAGGTGTCTTTGGAAACAAGCAGAGAATGACGGGGGTACAGCAGAGCACTGAAGTCCTGAGTCAAAACAGCCAAAGCTGCCTCTCCCTCATCTGTTACACAAACTGGGTTTCGACACCCCATCGCAATTGGGAAAAGCATTCTATAGAATTGCATCATTGCAGGATGGAGACAGACAGCCCTGGTTCAAATCCCTGCTCTGCATTTACTAGCTTGAGCAAGTGACCTTGGGCAAGGCACTTAATCTTTTTGTGCTTCAGTTTTATCGACTGTGTATTAATCAGGGTTCTCCATAGAAATGGAACCAATATGATATATATCTATATAAACAGACAGAGATTTATTGTGAAAGATTGGCTCACATGATTATGGAAACTGAAGATTCCACAATCTGCCATCTGCAAGCTGGAGACGTAAGAAAGCCAGTGATATAGTTTCAGTCCCAGCTTGAAGGCCAATGGTATAAGCCCCAGTCTGAGTCCCAAAATCCAATAAGGAAGAGCTCTGTTGTCTGAGGGCAGGAAAAGATAGATGTCCCAGCTCAAGAAGAGAGCAAATTCACACTCCCACCTTCTTTTTATTCTATTAGACTGTAAATAGATTGGATGATACCCACCCACTTTGGGGAAAGCTGTCTTCTTTACTCAGTCCATTGATCCAAATGCTAATCTCTACTGGAAACACCCTCACAGACGCTTCCAGAAGTAATGTTTTACCAGCTATCTGGGCACCTCCTAGTCCTGTCAGGTTGTCACATTAATTTAACCATCACAAACTGTAAGATAGGGAAGACAATAAAAGAGCCTACTTATTGACTTCTTTTGAGAATTCAATGTCATGTCCATGTAAGTGTTCAGCCTGGAACATATAAATTGTCAATAAATGTTAGTTCCTCTCCTCCCCTGTAATTTGCTTTACTTAATTCAAAATGTTGCTTGGGACAAACACTCATTTTCCAAGAAGGACGGAAAAGGTTATGAATTATTTATTCATCCATCCTATCAACCAGCCAGTTGGCTTAACTATTGTTTGAGTACCTACTGTGAGCCTGGTACTGTGCCAGGGGATTGAGTTGTAGAAGTGAGGTCAGGGTGGAGTGCAGAATGTTCTATGCTATCTATTAATGCATCTATCCATTTATCCATTTATCCATCCATCCATCCATCCATCCATCCATCCATCCAAAAGATATTACATGCCAGGCAATGTGCAGTGACACAGAATATTTCACATTATCCTAGGCTTGCTTTTAATTCTGCCTCCTTTCCCATGGTAGTTGGTCTTAGAAGTCTTAGAGGTCTTCTATACTAGTTGGTGCTAGTATTTTACATGTCCTCCTGAAGAGCAGGGCAGGTCCAAACATGCAGTGGACGGATTGCCAATAGACAGGGTGAGGTAACGGCTACCTTAGTGGTTATGGATGTGGACCTCCATGATATATCATTTTGTTTTACATTCTGTTGTGCTGCTTTAATCTTGTTCTAAATGCCCTTCTAAATATACTAATAGTGAAAAAAGAATGTATCCTAAACACAGAACACAGGGCATTCCCAATGAATGGAGACATATGAAGACTGGGATGTGATCCCCACTACATTGCAGAGTGGAATTATAGGTTTTGCAGGGTCTCTCTCTCTCTCTCTCTCTCTCTTCCTCTCTTTCCATGTGTATATGCATATGTGTGTGTTTGTGTGTGTGTGTGCGTGTGTGTTAGAGGCACCATCACATTGGTGTATGTCTATGCTTATGAATCAGTGTATAAATGGATATACAAATGTGCAAAGGACTGTAGTGTGTGCATATTTGAATGTGTGTGAGTGCATATACATGAATGTGGGTCTCATGTGCATGGATTGCTATGTACGTGTGTGTTTCTATTTGAGCACGTGTGTTTATGTGTGGGTATGGGTCCTTGAGCAGCTGCATACTCTTTTACATACAAGAGTATGTAAAAAAGACCACTAGTTGTCTCCCACATCCATCATTTTATTCTTCTATAGCAAGAAACTTTTTCTTAGATACATGGCTTCTTGGAATAAAGGTTACTTTCTGGTATCCCTTGCAGTGAGGTATGGCCATGTGAATACGTTCTGCTCCGTGGGTGTGAGCAGAAGTGATTTGAGCAACTTCAGGGTCATGTCTTTAAAGGGCAGGGATATGCTGTCCACATTTCTTCCTTTTCCCCCACTCCCACTGCGGGGAATGCCGGCATGAGAATGGGCTGTCTTGGACCAGAGGGTCAAGGACTATACCCTGTGTGTGGAAGAACAACAAGATGGAAAGGTCCTGGGCCACAAGCACTCTGGAGCCTCCTTACTAACCCTGAATGGCTTATTACAGATTGTTTCATGAGATAATAATACACTTCTTATTTAAAACACCTTCTTCTGGTTCTCAGTGATAGGAGCTACAGCAGCTGTACTAAGTTATATCTTAATACAATATGTGTACATGTGCATAGTTCTGATAAAGTTAATTTCCTCCTTGTAGAGTTTCAACATCTCAACTTAGATATCTGATTGTTATACAGCTAGAAGGGCTCTGCCTGGAATCTTACAAACTGTGACTTCTTTGGAAAGGGAAAGATCTGAGGTTGCAGTGTTGAGGACAGGGCTACAGGAACATTTGAGATGCTCAGGTGAGTAAAAAGGGGTTGTCTTCTAGTTAGAGGTCTGACTATTGCCTCATGTCCTTGAGCAAGCCCTCCCTACCTCTCATCCAGACTTTGATTTCTTCACAATAAAATAAGGGAGGTGGGCTCTATTATCCCTAAGGACCTTTCTTAGTTCAGAGGTTTCAGGATGGTGGCTTCTGCATTAGTAGGGATTCTCTTGGCTTCTAGCTCCTGGAATTTCTGAGCATATTCCTAAGAAGATGTATCTACCTGGAAAGCAGGGGTCCTAATGCTTCAGGTTGGAGGCTATGGGAAAGAAGTCCTGCAGCCAGCTGGATGCATAGAGGCCCAGGGGCCTTTGGCCTCAGATGCCCTGAATACATTTTTGAAGACTTGCAGGTGCATAGCTGCCTTAGCCAAAGATTATTTGTGAAACAGACATGACTTTGCTCCACAGTGCCAGGATGCAGAAAGCTTTACATTTCTTCATTTATCTAAATCAAATTAAATCTGGCTCTGAGCCCCCACCCACATGACTGATGAGAGGTGCAGAATCTGTCGTCAATGGGCTGTTTCTCCCACCCCATGGGATTGTACCAAATCCTGAAGGTTATTTTGGTTCCAGGAGGGGTTTGGTCCTCAGCTGTTTGTTTTAGAGATACTCCCTACAGTGGCCGAGCTGAGTGAGCTGTGGCTTAGATTCAGAGACCTTTGTAGAGCCTGTAGGTCATGGTTTTTGGTGATCAACCCTAGGATCCAAGCATTACCCTATCAGAGGTTTACTTCCTTCAGGGCACTGCAAGGGAGAAGAACACAGGTCTCTAGCACTCACAGAATCTGTCTCCCTCCACCCTCTCAGCCCTAAGAACTCCAGTTCTTTCCCAGGGTGGCACAATTTCTTCCTCCACTCACAGTGCCAACCCTTCCCTCCTCTCTTCTCTGTAGCAACTTCAGCTTAATTCCACAGTCAGTCTCACCTGCCGACTGTAGACCTGGCTTTGATCAGAAGAGCTCCTGCAATTCAAAGATGCTGTGACATCTTACTCTTCCCTAAAAACTAGTCTAGGCCTTTGATTGGCACTGTCCCAGAGATATATATAACTTGGGCCACATAAATTAAAAAATTTCTAGTAGTCATTTTTAAAAAGTAGATAAAATTTATATTAATAATATATTTTCTTTAACCTACTATATTCAAGATATAACCATTTTAACATGCAATCAGTATAACATTATTAGTGAGATATTTTACATCAATTTTTAGTGTTAAGTCACTGAAATCCAGTGTGTATTTTGCACTTAAGCCACATTTCTATTTGAATGGATCACATATCAAGCACTCAACAGCCACATGTGGCTAGTGGCTACCATATTGGAAGTGTGATCTCAGAACAATAAAACAGAAACAAAAATTTAACTCTTCTTCCAGCAGGTGAGGAGAAACAGAACATTACTTTCTCATCTTTCCTTCCCCTAGCTGAGAAACAAGACAGAAATTAATATCTCAATAGATTATCCTGACATACTGCGTTACAGAGAAGAGAAGTCACTCAAAATAGCTTAAGCAAATCAGGAACTGTTTTAGAAGGACACATGGGGCTGTCATGGAATCCTGGAATGGGAAATACGGTCTTTCAGGAACAGGAAAGTCAGTGGCATCAGAGGCAGATTCCTTCTATTTGAGTCTCTGTTCCTTTCTCTGGGGGTATAACTTTCTTGGATTTTCTCAGGCCAGAGAATGTCTCTTTTCTTTCTCTCCATATAGGGCTTTACCCTTCTCTCTTAGATGGGCTTT
The DNA here is from genome assembly GCF_029289425.2 of Pan paniscus. Taxonomy (NCBI): domain Eukaryota; kingdom Metazoa; phylum Chordata; class Mammalia; order Primates; family Hominidae; genus Pan; species Pan paniscus. Next base: position 21,450,927 of record NC_073267.2, read on the forward strand.
CTCCATTTTCCACCTTGGAGGGCTGGTGGAGTGACTGCTCCAAGCATGGTCCCCTGGCTCTGAATTTACATACTGTACAAGTCCGATACTCAAAGCTAAATAACTCAGCCTCTCAGTGAGTCCAATTCCAGATTACTGAGAGAAATAATTTAATTGGCTCATCTCACCAATGATTTGGCTTCCCTTGGTCAAGGTTTTTTTTCTTATCCAGCCTCCTGTGTCTGGGGAGGTGAGTGGGTGGAGTCCCTTACAATGGAAAGAGCTGCAGCATCTCAACCTATGGATGAGGAGGCAGTTCTTACAGAACAGGGATGTGGGCTATTGAGTGCCCACAAAGAATCCACTTCAATCATGAGTGAAGAGTTGGAACACTCAATGTTTATGGCTGCCATTTTTCTACCCAACAAAAGTCCAGCAGGAACAAAATGGACTCCAGACTCTTGTGTTGGACAAAAAAATGGTGACTTGAGTACTCCCATGTTCATATTATAGCAGCATTATTTTCAATAGCTAAGAGATGGAAGCCATCCAAGTGTCCATCAACTGATGAATGGCTAAACAAAAAGTGATCAATACATACAACGGAGTATTACTCAGCCTTAAAAAGTAAGGGGATTCTTTCTTTCTTTTTTCTTTTGTTGATATGGGGTCTCACTATGTTGCCCTGGCTGATCTCGAGCTCCGGGCCTCAAGTGATCCTCCCACCTGGGCCTCCCAAAGGGCTAGCTAGGATTATAGGATTAACGGAATTCTGATACATGCTATAACGCAGATGAATCTTGAGGACATTATATGCCAAAGGAAACAAGCCAACCACAAAAGAATACATACTGGATGATTCCACTTACATGAGCAATCTAGGATATTCAAATTCATAGGGAAAGAAAGGAGAAAGGTGTTTTCCAGAGGCTGGGGGAAGGGATGAATGGGGAGTGATTGATTAATGAGCGTAGAGTTACAGCTGGACATGATGAAAATGTTCTGAGGGTGGATGGTGGTGATGGTTGTACAACAACATGAATGCGCTTGATGCCACTGAACCGTGCATTTAAAAATGGTTAAGATGGTAAGTTTTATGTTACACGTATTTTAGCACAGTTTTAAAAAATGTCAGCTGGACTCCTAGGTTTATTTGAATGAACTGGTCATTGGCTAAGGGAATTAGAAAAAAGCAGGTCTATTTATTTTGAGGATTTTTCACCACTCTCACAGAGAAAGAGATGTTCTTCAGTCACATCTGAGGTAATTAAATCTTTGCTCATGGTAAATTAGACACAGGTATTTTCTTTGCCTTTTTTTCCCCCCAGTTCTAAGGCTTCTTTTTGTGTTTGAGATGGACTTTCGCTCTTGTTGCCCAGGCTGGAGTGCAATGGCATGATCTCGGCTCCCTGCAACCTCCACCTCCTGGGTTCAAGCGATTCTCCTGCCTCAGCCTCCCAAGTAGCTGGGACTACAGGTGCATGCCACCATGCCTGGCTAATTATTTTCAGTAGAGACGGGGTTTCTCCATGTTGGTCAGGCTGGTCTCGAACTCCCAACCTCAGGTGATCCGCTCGCCTCGGCCTCCCAAAGTGCTGGGATTATAGGTGTGAGTCACTGCGCCCGGCCCAAAGGTTTCTTTATAAGCAGACAGGAAGTCTTGTTGATAACATAATATTTTACATTCTAGGTTTAACCAAAACAAAACTGTGCTCTGAATAGGCACTCTTAGAAGGGAGAAAATATATTAAATTATAAATCTGTGGAATTTTTTTCTGCCTTAGGCTCACCTTACTTGCTCTCTTTTCTTGTATCTAGGTGATGGTAGAAAAGGAAGACTTGAGGAAGCCAGAAGGCTGAGCCCGTGTATGGAGAAAAGAGAAAACAGAAAGATTGCAGGGTGTTGATTTATGAGGGGACATTAGGGAGCACGGAATGAGGAGGGAGAGAGGCTGGGGAAAAGATTTTTGAGTTTTGCTATGCATTATGAAAGTCTTTTCCCCTTTGTTATTTTCAGCAGAAACTGCAGCAAAGATGTAAATTGCCTTTCCTTTACTATTTATTTGAATGTCATAAGGAGATGAGATAAGGCACAAGGTGACGAGGCTGTATGTGGCTCATGTCTGCACTTCCAAGATCTACAATACTGTCTGCCCAACAGTTTTAGCTGAGTCCGTTGAATGTGACAGAGGAGAGAATTCTAGGCACCGTCTTTAGGGTCTTGTCCTCATCAGCTCCTTTTTTCCCCATTGCACTACTCAGCACCTTGTAAAAGGCCCTTCTGAAGTGATCAACCATAAAAAGCAAAAGTGATCCCCTTCATGAGGGGAAATACTGCAGCAATTATCACTTTATGTCATTTTGGAGCTCTGCAAAAGAGCTGGAGCAAGGAAAGATAATGGCAGTGACAGAAATTATGTCGAGAATAGCTCTATATCACTTCATTTAGTGCAGGGGGGAAGTCAAAATGTTCATAAAAGTCCATTTGGTCTGAAAGCAAATAACTTAAGTCATTCAAACTCAGTCTTGTTGGACAGTAAAGCCGCTGGCACTATTTTGTAGAAAGGACTCTATAGAAAAATAAATTATATTTATTGAATTGAACTTCAAGTAATAACCCTACCACCTACGTTTTTTTTTTCTGGCCTTCCACAGCCTATGAATTTTGATGAATTACAAAAAGTTCTATGGCAACATAATCACTTAAACAAAAAGCTATCCAGGTAATAATAACACAAGCACCTTTAAACCTGAGAAAAACTCATTTGCCTCATAGGCGTGATCATTATTTATTCTCTCACTGCTCTGATTGCTTTTCTCCAAATAAAGTTCAAAGTAACAGCTTTTTGTTTAAGGCTCCAGATGTTCCTTAAAACCTGCCATTCTTGGTCAGGTGCAGTGGCTCATGCTGGTAATCCCAGCACTTTGGGAGGCCAAGGTGGGCGGAGTTTGAGACCAGCCTGGGCAGCATGGTGAGACCTCATCTCTACAAAAAAATTAGCCAGGCATGGTAAAACCCTGTCTCTACTAAAAATACAAAAATTAGCCAGTCATGGTAAAACCTTGTCTCTACTAAAATTACAAAAATTAGCCAGGTATCGTGGCACAAGCCTGTAGTCCTAGCTACTTGGGAGGCTGAGGCAGGAGAATGGCTTCAACTCGGGAGGCAGAGGTTGCAGTGAGCCGAGATTGCACCACTGCACTCCACTGAACTCCAGCCTGGGCAACAGAGCGAGACTCCATCTGAAAAAAAAAAAAGAAAGAGAAAGAGAGAAAGAAAGAAAGAAACAAACAAACAAACAAACAAACAAACAAACAAAAAGAACCTACCATTCTAGTCTACAAGGGACTACCCTAGCCCACCAGTGCAACTCTTGGATGTTGTGGGTTAGATTCCATTGACCTTTAAGCTCTGAATCTTGGCCTCTTATACTCAAGCTTGCTGCTTCACTGGTCCAAGCCTATGCCTCCCTCATACAAAAAAGATGCAGGAGCTTGGCAGAGAAGCATCCTGGAACCATGCCAAACCATGAAACAACACATTCTTGGAATCCCATATAATTGCTTAAATCTTGCTCTCCTGATCTTGAGCTGTCTGCACTGCTTTTTCTGAAGAGTCAGCTCAGGTATCACTTCCTCCAAGGACCTCTCTGTGATTTCACTCCCAGGCTAAGTTATCTTTTGCATCTTTCCCTTAGGCTCTTCGTAGTGAGCATTTGTTGAAAATCTGGATTCTCAGGATCTTCGATCTCCCCATGTTTGGAGAATTCACTCACTCACTCATTTGTTTGACAATATTTACTGAGGGTCTGCTATGTTCCAAGCACTAAAGATGCAGTGGTGAAAAAACCAGACACAAATTCCTTCCGTCTGGAGCTTGAATTTGACAAAGAAGAGACAGACAAACACACGAATAAATAGACATGTAGAATTTCACATGGCGATAAGAGTCATGGGAAAAATATATCATGGGTAATAAAGATTCCAGGGGAGGGAAATATCAGAGTTTTAAATAGAGTGGTATCACTGAGAAGGTGACATTTCACCAAAGCCTGGAAGGAAGACTTCATCTTTCCAAGAGTTTATTTTTTATTTTTATTTTTTTTATTTTTTATTTTTGGTGGCGCGTGATGCAGTCGGCCTCTAACTGTAGCAACTCAACAGGTTAGGTGCTTACCATCCCAGCATGCCTTGCAGCTGGAGTGAGGATGAGTGACCTAGGATAATTGAATCCAAAGATTGCTTTAGTGCCTGGGAAGCTAAAAAAGCTGAGACAGTGGAGAAGCCATTCTGGCACAGCTGTGACAGCAACATGTGGGTTCTACGGGCATGGGGTCAGCAGTTCAGTGCAACTTAACATGTCTAGTGCTAGAGTAATGTTGTTAGACTCCAATAGCTGCTGTTCCCCAAATCTGGCTGTAGGGTCTTTACCACTTGTAGTTTTGAGACTGAGGTACTAGCTGCTGCTGCATCTCTCTTCTCCTGCTGTTTTATGAGCCTTCACCTTCAGGCTCTCTGGTGCTTCTGTGAGTTCCCTGTATCTTTCCTGTAAATTCATTTTTTGGGTCAAATAAGCTAAAATCGATTTTTGTTGCTTGCAACCAATAACCCTGACTAGCATACCCCCATTCCATCCTGTGTTTGCCTCTGTCTATGCTTCTATGTCAATGTGTGATGATGCCTGATTTACTCATGTGTCTCTTGTTTATTGTGAGCTCTTGAAGGCAGGCACCACACATTTATTACTCATCATCATGCCTCTAGTTTCTAGCCTCGTGCTCAGCACACACTGGGGCTCAGTGTGCTTTTGTTGAATCTGTGAATGAACAAGAAAAGGAAGGAATGCTAGCAAAACCCCAACTTTAAGAAAAAAAAATTAGCCAGTATGGTGGCACATTCCTGTAGTCCCAGCTGAGGTGAAAGGATCACTTTAGTCCAGGAATTTGAGGTTCCAGTGAGCTATAATTGTGCCACTCCAGCGCTGCAGTCCAGCCTTCTAGCCTGGGTGACAGAATGAGCCCTGTCTCAAAAAAAAAAAAAAAAAGTGCATAAATGAAACTTCTAAGTCCATGTTTGTTTGTTTTTTATTTTTGATTTTTTTTATGTCATCTTTACTTTCAGACAAAGTCTAGAGGCCACAGCCAACCTTGCCAAGGCAGCTCTGTCACTCATGTCTAGTGCCCATTTCTAGTGGCACACACACAGATTGAATATGAGTGCTTTTCTATTGCTGGTGAAAGCAGCTTTCCATTAAGGCGCTGCTGCAGAGCTTATTGCTTTTAGAGAGCAGAAAACATATCAAAATGGGTCCTCAATCTCGGCTCAAAAAGGGAAACGGGAAACCTACCGAATGCAGAATGAAACCAGGACATTTGGATGCTTGATGATCTTGGGCACGTCATTACATGGGCCTCAGTTGCTTCTGTAAAATGGAGAGACTGAGATTGATCAAGTTTCTTAATCAGGGTATTATCGAAATTATAGGCTAGATAGTTCTTTGTTGTTGAAGGCAGTCCTGTGCGTTGCAGAATGTTTAGAAGCATCCCTGCCTTCTAACCAGTAGATGCCAGTAGCAGTTCCCTAATTGTGACCAATAATGTCCCCAGATATTGCCAAATGCTCCCTGGGGTGTAAAATTGCCCCTTGGTGAGAACTACTGACTTGGATGATATTTAAGCTAGATTGCAAATTCTAGGGTTGGAGCAAGAATTGAGGCTTGTTCTTTGCCATATCTTCAGTATCTAGCAAACACTCAATATATGTTGAGTGAATGAGAAGACATACACAGTTCCTTCCATCTAGGTAACTTCTTTAGCCCCAAGAAAACCATTCTGATGGTAAGGATACTCATTGTCCATGTGATCACTCCTACTTGGATAATGCTTATCATTCCTGCATTGAAATGAGCTAAAGCATTATTCAAAAATGGTTCTATCAGCCCTCTTTGGCAACGAAGAAGTGATTTTGTTTGTCAGGGCGGGTCCACTCAATCATGATAGCTATTTCAGACCATACCCCAAAAAGATTAACTCTGTATTTTGTGGATATGGCAAAAAGGGTTAGTTGAGAAGACTGAGTCCAAATTTTGGAATGAGGATTGTACATAGTTTATTTTTCAGTTAGCATAAGATTGTATATAATGGTTATGATTATTAATTTACAAATTCCTAAATTGTTCATTAGCTTTTCCTGTGTTTGGCTAAGACAGTGGTTCCTCTTCCAGTCAATCTAAGACTTCTCTTATGTTTCAGATTCTACTTATCTGTTTCTTGGCATCCTACACTGTCTCATAAGAATTGCATTGACTATGTATATTAATTTAGAGTGTATTGCCCTCTTAACCATATTAAGTCTTTTGATCCAGGAACATGGGATGTCTTTCCACTTATTGAGGTCTTCTTTAATTTCCTCCAAAGAAATTATTGTTTTGCACTTCTTTTCTTAAATTTATCCCTCAATACTTTATTGATGCTGCTGTAAATGGAATTATTTTCTTAATTTTATTTTCAGATTATTGCTAGTGTTTCAAAATACAATAGGCTTTTGTATATTGAGCTCATATCCTGCAATCTTGCTGAACTTGTTTATTAGTTTTAATTTTTTTAATGGATTTCTTAAAATTTCCTATATCAAGATCATGTCATCTCCAAATAGAGATAGTATTACTCTTTTTTTTTTTTCCAATGTGGACGCCTTTTATTTTGTATTTCTTACTTAATTGGCCTGGCTAGAATAACGTAGACAGAATAGAAGACATGAGAGTAGACATCCTTGTCCTGTTCATAATCTTAGGAGGAAAGCATTCAGTCTTTCAATATTAAGTATGAAGTCAGTTGTGACTTTTTGTAGATGCCCTTTATCAGGGTAAGGAAGTCCCCTTCCATTCCTAGTTTGTTTAAATGTGTTTCTTTTGACTATTATTATTTTTCTTAGACAGGGTCTCACTCTGTCACCCAGGCTGGAGTGAAGTGGTGTGATCATAGCTCACTGTAACCTTGAACTCCTGGGTCCAAGGAATCCTCCCACCTCAATCTCCTGACTAGCTGAGACTGCAAGCGTGCCACCATGCCCAGCTAATTAATTAATTAATTTATTTATTTATTATGCTTTTAGAGATGGGGTCTTGCTATGTTGCCTAGGCTGGTTTCAAACTCCTGGCCCCAAGCAGTCCTTCTGCCTCGGCATCCTGTTGGGGTTACCAGTGTGAGCCACTATGCCTGACCCTTAGATTGCTGAGTGCTTTTATTATACAGGGGTGATGAATTTTGTCAAATGGTTTTTCTGTATCTATTCAGTTGATCATGTCATTTTGTCCTTTGTTCTATTAATATGGTGTATTTACATTGAATTTCAGATGCTAAGCCAACCTTGCATTTCTGGAATAAATCCCTCTTCTTCTTTTTTTTTTTTTTGAGAGGGAGTCTCGCTCTGTCGCCCAGGCTGGAGTGCAGTGGCACAATCTTGGTTCACTGCAAGCTCTGCCTCCCGGGTTCATGCCATTCTCCTGCCTCAGCCTCCCGAGTAGCTGGGACTACAGGCACCCGCCACCATGCCCAGATAATTTTTTGTATTTTTAGTAGAGATGGGGTTTCACCGTGTTAGCCAGGATGGTTTCAATCTCCTGACCTCATGATCTGCCTGCCCTGGCCTCCCAAAGGGGATAAATCCTTCTTGGTCATTTGCACATACTCCTTTTTATATATTTCTGGATTCGATTTGCTAGTGTTTTGTTTTTTTTTTTTTTTTAGGAGTTTTACATCTGTATTCTTAAGAGACATTAGTCTGTAGAATTTTTTGGGATGTCCTTTTTTGTATTAGGGTAACATTAGCTTCATAAAGTGAGTTAGGAATTGTTCCTTCCTCTTTTATTTTCTGCAAGTGTTTGTAAATAAATGGTATTAGTTATTCTTTAAATATTTGGTAGAATTCATCAGGATACCATCTGATTTTGAGCTTTTTTTGTAAGAAACTTTTTTGATTGCTAATTCAGTCTCTTTACTTGTTATAGGTCTATGCAGATTTTCTGTTTTTTTCTTGAGTCTAGTCTGTTTTTATAGATGTGGTTTTATTGGAATGCAGCCATACTCATTTATTTACTGATTTTTCATGGCTGCTTTCTTGTGACAATGGCAAAAAAGGAATAGTTGGCTCAGGGACTATATGGCATATAAAGTCTAAAATAGCTACTGTGTGGCCCTTTTCAGAAATATCTGGCTGACCCTTCTTGCAGAACATGAGGTTTTCCAGGAATGCATATGTTGCACAACAGCAAATATGGTTATATTTAATGAGCATCTTATAAGTTGAAACATGTGAAATTGCCATTTGTATAGGTCAAAGATGATAAAATATTGGCACTTACGTATGGTCAGCCTAATACAATTTACTGAGCGTATGAAGGAATAAAATGGAGACCGTGTCCTGGAGGAACTTCTAGTGACACTCTCACACACTCCTAAAGTCAGTGAATGCTGTTATACAGGCATGAACCGAGTATTGCAGCAGGACAGAGCAGCGAGTGAGTAATTCTTACCAATATTGATGAAAGAAAGAGGCTGTATGCTGGAGAGGTCTTCAGAGACATGTCTGTGCTTCTAGCTGCTATGCATTTGAGCTGCATCTCATAGAACATGTCGAATTTTACCAGGTAAAGAGAGGCATTTTTCAGTGTTTTCCTTAAGGGGTGGTGTAGTGCGCACTGACATTGAGCCCTAACCCATGTCTCTTTTCTTCAAACAGCATTGCTGCAGACAATTCAGTATAGGAAAACAGTGGCCTAGAATTACAGGATATTAAAGCTCAAATGAGTCTGATTCCCTAATTTTTCAGGTGAAGCATGGAGGTAAACTGATTTGCCCAAGGTCACCCAGCAGTTGACTGATTATTCTATTTTACTGCTGGCCATCAACTCAAAGCTATTTCTATTAGATTACTTGGATGTGCAAGACAGCAGGTCACAAAAATCTACTGGGGGCGCTGGAGGCAGACAGACCTGGGTTTGAGTCCTGATTCTGGCACTTCCTCACTGTTACCTGTTAGAGGGTTCATAAACTTTAATTGCCTTATATGTAGGCATCACAGTCTGAAACCTGTCTCTCTGGGTTCTATACCAGCACTACTACTTACTAGGTGTATGAGCTTGATCATGCTACTTAACCTCTCTGGGTCAGTAAATATGGGGATAATAATAGTACTTACCTCACAGAGCTATATGACGAAGTGAATTTAGGACTACAGAACATAAGACACAATAAATAGTGCCTGGGACATATAAAGTACTATATGTTAACATTATTATTATTATTATTATTATTTTTTTTTTTTTTTTTTTTTTTTGAGACAGAGTCTCGCTCTTTCATCCAGGCCGGAGTGCAGTGGCGCTATCTCGGCTCACTGCAAGCTCCGCCTCCCAGGTTCATGCCATTCTCCTGCCTCAGCCTCCCGAGTAGCTGGGACTACAGGCACCTGCCACCGCGCCTGCCTAATTTTTTGTATTTTTAGTAGAGACGGGGTTTCACCGTGTTCGCCAGGATGGTCTCGATCTCCTGACCTTGTGATCCACCCGCCTCGGCCTCCCAAAGTGCTGGGATTACAGGCGTGAGCCACTACGCCCAGCCAACATTATTATTTTTAAAAAGATGATAGGACGGTTATAAGGATGAGCTGGAGTCATTTAGTTAAAAGCATTTTCTAAGCTTATAAAACAATACAAGTATAATTTATTTATGTGAATTAAAAGAGTGGAAGCCCAGAGAATGAAGTTGATGAGTATTATTTCTTTAAAAAGAATTTTAAGAAATGTTTATATATTTGGGAGGTACAAGTGTAGATTTCTTACATGCCTGTATTGTGTTGTGGTGAAGTCTAGGCTTTTAGTACCCATCACCCCAATACTGAACATTATACCCGATAGGTCATTTTTCAGCCCTCATCCCTCTTTTGCCCTCTGATCTTTTTGGGTCAGCAGTGTCTATTATTGCACTCTGTATGCCCACATGTACCCTACTTATGAGTGAGAACATGCAGTATTAGTATTTGACTTTTAGTTTCTGAGTTATTTTACTCAGGATAATGGCCTCCAGTTCCATTCATGTTGCTGCTAAAGAGATGATTTCACTCTTTTTTATGGCTGAGTAGTAGTCCATGGTGAGATATATATATATATATATATATATATATATACACACACACATATATATGTATATATAGATATACACACACATACACACATAATATAAAATTTTATATATTTATATATTGTTTATATATAATTATAAATTTTATATGAATAAAAATATAAAATTTTATATATAATATGAAATATATAATGGTATATATACCCACCATATATACCATATAAATATGTGTATTATATTTATACATTATAACATAAAATATGTATTATATGAAATTACCATATTTTCTTTATTCCCTCCTCTGTTGATGGACACTTAGGTTGATTCCATATCTTTGCTCTTATGAATAGTGCTGCAATAAACATATGAGTGCAGTATCTTTATGAAATAATGACGTTTTTTCCTTTGTGAAAATGAGAAAAAATATTTGCGGGATTCTCTGGATTGAACGGCAGCTCTATTTATACAGTTCTTTGAGGAATATCCACACTGCTTTTCCATAAAGGTTTTACTAACTTACATTCCCACCAACAGCATATAAGTGTTCCTTTTTCTCTGCATCTTTGCCAGCATCTGTTGGTTTTGACTTTTTCATAATAGCCATTCTGACTGGTGTAAGACAGTATATCATTGGGATTTTTGCATTTTTCTGATGATTAGTGATGTTGAGCATTTTTTAAAAGACGTTTGTTTGTCTCTTGTATTTCTTCTTTTGAAAAATGTCTGTTCATGTCCTTTGCCCACTTTTTATTCGGGTTATTTTTTTCTCTCGTTGAGTTGTTTGAGTTCCTTGTAGATTCTGGATATTAGCCCTTTGTTGGATGCATAGTTTGCAAATATTTTTTTCCCATTCTGCAGGTTGTCTGTTTACTCTATTGATTGTTTCTTTTGCTGTGCAGAAGCTTTTCAGTTTACTTAAGTCCCATTCGTCTATTTTGTTTTTATTGCATTTGCTTGTGAGGACTTGGTCATAAATTCTTTGCCTAGGCCAACGTCCAGAAGAGTTTTTCCTAGGTTTTCTTTCAGAATTTTTATAGTTTCAGGTCTTCTGTTTAGGTCTTTAATCCAACTTGAGTTAATTTTTGTATATGCTGAGATATATGGGTCCAGTTTCACTCTTCTGCATATGGCTATCCAATTTTCCCAGCACCACTTATTGAAGTGTGTCTTCCCCAGAGTATATTTTTGTTGACTTGGATTACTATCATTTCTTCAAGCCCTACTGTGTGGCAGGGACTTTACATACATCATTTAAGTGTCAGAATAACCTAGAAGATGTTATTATTTTTTGCTGACAAGAGAGGCAGCAAGGCAGAGGACAGTAGGGAAATTCACAACCCTGGGCCCAGGCTGTCTGCAACTGAATCCTCACTTGGTTGCTTACTGGCTATGTGAACACAGGTGAAAAACATAAACCCCCATGCCTCAGTTTCCTAGACTGTAAACAAAGATGTTAAAAATAGTAACATCTACTTCATAGGCTGTTCTGAGGATTAAAAAAAATAATTTTGTGAAGTGTTTAGGATGGTGTATGACACATAGTAAGGGTTACATGAGCGTAAGTGAAAGAAAGAGAAAGAAAAGAAGGAGGGAGGGAGGAAGGAAGGAAGGAAAGAAGGAAGGAAAGAAGGAAGAAAGAAAGAAAGAAAAAGAAAGAAAGAAAGAAAGAGAAAGAAAAGAAATAACCTAGCACCAAAGAGATTAAGTAGTTTGTTTACAACACCTAATATCTGGAGGGGTTGGGATGTAAAAGCAGGTCTGTCTGGGTCCCCTCTGAAGCCTGTACCCCTTCTGCTGAACCAGGCTTAGAAGAGACAGGGACAGGAGATGTGTTTTAGGAGGTCAGGCAGAGCCAATCCCCCAGGATTTCAAAGGCAGCGCCTTGTTCTAAACGAATGATCAGGAAAGCCATGAGGCATGCGTGGTGTTCAGAAAGGATAATCGTCAACTTGAAGCTAATCCACTTCACATCCAGCCAGAGTCCTAAAGCCACTTGGTGGACAGGTCCTTCCTCCACTCCATTCCAGTCAAAGACTTGCTGTGCTGGAGCTCGAAGCTCTGTCTTTTTTGTCTCCATTTGGCAATACTTGGGGAGCTCATCCAGGGACACAGGGACTTCAGGGCCTGTGTCTAGAAATTACAAACCACAGACAAATATTGGAATTCTTTCTTCACTGACACTGTCATGTTTTCTCAGGAACATTTCAATTTTCCAGCCTTTAGCTACTGCCTGTGAGCTGAGTGAGGGTTCTATCTTGGCAGTGTGGGGCTGGATCGCCTATTAAAGTCTTCATTTGTGCTTTGTTCTCCTGGTCCCTATCCCATTGAATTTAAAATGCTATTGATTTTTAAAAGGCACCACTGTTTTGTATTTCACTAAGAAAAAACAAAACATACTACCAATTAACCGATGACACAAGAAAAATGCACATCTCAGAATAAATAAAATGAGGTGTTTTCTGAGAAGGTAGCCAGTCCTTTGTATGTTTTGTCTGGAAGGTGGACCTCCTTCCTAACATTTGGTTCTGAAAATCAAAGCTTATTAAGGATATAATGTTAGATGGGTCTTGAAAAAGTGAGGATGAGGGAGACAAGTTCTTCTGGGGGCTGGAGCAGATGTAAGAAGCACAGAGAGAAGAGAAAAGTGAATCCTTAGTCTAGGAAGGTGGTCAGGCTCTGGGAGGGGTTGAAATCTGTGGTTGGCTTCCTCGTAAGGGTGTTAAGAGCTCAAGCTGATGGTCAAGGTGCCTCCTTGAAGGTGTACTTAGGTGCTGGCTTCCAGCCTCCACTGAGGCTCCCATGGCCAAACAAGACTCATCAGCAGTACAGCTGCCTGACTCCAGAGGGCTAAGTGGCTTGAGATCACTCAGAATATTTGGCACTTTCTAAGAACTTTGAGGCTCTTTCTTAGTCCTTGAGAGTGGGAAGAAGCTCTGATAATAACTAGGATTGAATTTCCTGACTGACCAATGGGATGAGGCTGGGATTAAAATTTAATTCAGAGGAAATAAAGTACTGTGACAATTTTGTCCATTTAGTTTATAGAACAAGAGCTAAATTGACATCTGCATCTATTACATGTCTGTTACATATGTTTAAGAATTCTTTTACAGACAGAGTCTTTCTCTGTTGCCCAGACTGGAGTGCAATGGCACCATCATAGCTCACTGCAACCTCAGCCTCCTGGCCTCAAGAGACCCTCCCATCTCAGGCCCCTGAGTACCTGGGACTACAGGCATGCACCACCATGCCTAGCTAATTATTTATTATTTTAGGGGTGCGGCCTTCCTATATTGCCCAGGCTGCTCTCAGGCTCCTGGCCCCAAGCCATCCTCCCACCTTGGCCTCCCAAAGTGCATTAATTACAGGCATGAGCCACCACACTTGGCCCTAAATTTTTTTTTTTAATTGAAAACCTTCTCTGGGTGGAAACGATCCTTGATCTCAGCCCCAGTTCCCCCAGAATTTTCTATGTGGCTTCATGGGGTTTTACCTGGTATTTCTCATCATGACACTATAGGTATTGGGGCTGGGTGAATCCTGCACATTGAAGATGGTTTTGCATATTGTTTAACCCTCCCATGGTCAGTGGTGTCCCCTCGGTCACTATGAAAACATAAAATGCTCCCCACATTTCCGAATGACTCTTATGGTGAGAGGTGCCACCTCTGAGTGAGAGCCACTGTAATAATGGGCTACAGCCATGGCTTTGCTGAGTGATGTGAGCCACTCAAACTCTCTGGGCTTACACTTCATTCATCACTGCATTGTCATAATTTAAGGATAAGTTCTTTTCTTCTTCTTCTTCTTCTTTTTTTTTTTTTCACAGTCTCCTCTGTAGCCCAGGCTGGAGTACAGTGGCGCGATCTCGGTTCACTGCAACCTCCACCTCACAGGTTCAAGCGATTCTCCTGCCTCAGCCACCTATATAGCTGGGATTACAGGTGCCTGCCACCATGCCTGGCTAATTTTTGCATTTTTAGTAGAGATGGGGTTTTGCCATGTTGGCCAGGCTGGTCACAAACTCCTGGGCTCAAGCGATCCACCTGCCTTGGCCCCACAAAGGGCTGGGATTACAGGCGTGAGCCACTGCTCCCGGCAAGGATAACTTCTTAATAAGGCAGCAAAAAAGTGTATAAAACAAAGAAACAATCCCCAAAACAACCAGCTGCATAAAGATATACTCTCTGAGGGTAAGCAGGGGAGAAATCAAATATATGTCATTATTAGTGCTGTAATGGTTATTCTTAGAATTACTAAAAATGCAAGAAATTCTAAACAAGTGCTACTTATCTGGTTTCTGTTCAACATAATCAAGAGAACTGGGAAAAATAAACCATGATCATCATAATAAGTACTTAATTTCAGACTAGGGATCATAAGAAAACCACTTGGTTTGGTAAGGGAAAAGGGAATGAAAGGAAGTTTTCCTTATGTAGCATTTCTCTGTGCCAGATACTACAGTAAATCAGGGATCTCTCATTTGATCTTCATTGCAATGCTGAAGTGGGTGGTGGTGTTCCCATTTCACAGATGAGCCAACTGAGGCTCAGGGAGGTTATATCACTTGCCCAAGGTCATGCTGCTGGGAATGAGTAAAGACAGTCTTCAAAACAAGGCTCCAAGATCTATAATCTTTTCATACAAAACACTCTGCATGTCAAACAGACGAAAGCATTTACTGAAGCAGCTTTCAAGGCAGCATGGCTGGAAGGAAAATTCAAATCGTGGCTGCGGGGCAGTCAAGGCAAATCTGAGGAGGTGGGGCTGAGCATAGAAGGTCGGGTGAGCTGACAACAGGAGAGCCAGCTCAGGGTCAGAAGCCAGGAGGACTGAGCTCAGGGTGGAGCTCAGTGGGAGGAATGGGTCAGAACCAGGCATTCATACTGAGCTTGTGTGTGTGTGTGTCTGTGTGTGTGTGTTCATTTGTTTGTGTGTACGAGCATCACTGCACCCACATCTTCCATGTTGCTTGCTTGGACTGGATGCAAGAATGTGAATGGAGACTGAAAGAGGCCATGCAGTGTTGATGGATAATTGACTGTGTCCCCATTGTGCTTGCCTCTAAATGGAGATCCTCCCGTAAAGGGAATTCTGTTTGGGCTTCCCTTGGAAGTCCATTGAAAGCGTTTCACATTTCAATGCTTCTTTACATTCTCCTCTAGAATGAATCTGGAAGCGCCATTTCATTCCAGCCCTATCAGATTTACTACTTCCTCCTGTTTAGCCAGTTAGCAGCATGCGGAGAGTGCTCTATTCTGGGCACCAGCCAGTCACAGCTCTATCCTTGGGACTGTCCGGGTTAGGTCTCTCTGCCCTCCCAAGGTTTCTGCTGTTGTTGCCTCCTTGAAAGGTCTAGTCTCCCTTCTGCATAGAACCTCTGCTTTCTGAAATCAGTGGCTCCACTGTGTGTGCTCCAGCCATGCTGAACACGTTTCAGATCTCCAGATGTGCTGGGTTCTCTCAGGACTCCAGGCCTTTGCACTCCTGGATCCCTCAGCTTGGAGCACTCTTGCCTCTCTGCAGCCTCTATGCCTGGCTGACTCATCCTTCAGATCTTAGCCAAGGTATTGCTTCCCTCAAGAAGACTTTCTGATGCTGCAGGCTGAGTAGGGATCCATGTTTATGCTCCCCTGTCACCTTGTGCCTCGTTTTATCCAGCATTTTTTCATCACTCCCAAATGGCAATTATGGTTGTCTGGTCACCTATCAGTGGACTCTGTTAGGTGGTCAGCATTTTGAGGCTAGGAACTCTATTTCTTTTATTTGCCATGGGTCTAATTTTGCAACTCCCCAGTTTTTTGCAGCTACCCAGTTGTTATTGACAGTACTGGCACTCCCTATTTAAATGCAGGGGAAAGTTCCAAAACCTCTTATGGGAAGAAGACTTGACTAAGACTGTCAAGGTGAAATGAATGGTGACCACCTGGTTTAGTTTGATAAAACTAGAAAGCTCACCTTTTCTAACGAAGTGTTCTTCTGATGTTAGACCGACCATCCGCCCTTCTGAGTTATAAGAAATTGTCTTTTGTTGAAATTATACGTATTCCTGGGAGTTTGAACCAAGTCGTTTGGTATGAGTTTTTCTCAGTCATCCCAAATTGGGGTGATCAGAGGGAGTACCAGAGAAGGTTTAAAAAAATACAAATTCTGGCCGGGCAGGTGGCTCACGCCTGTAATCCCAACACTTGTGGAGGCCTAGGTGGGTGGATCATGAGGTCAAGAGATCGAGACCATCCTGGCCAACATGGTGAAACCCTGTCTCTACTAAAAATACAAAAATTAGCAGGGCGTGGTGGTGCATGCCTGTAGTCCCAGCTACTCGGGAGGCTGAGACAGGAGAATCACTTGAACCCGGGAGGCAGAGGTTGCATTGAACCTAGATTGCACCACTGCACTCCAGCCTGGTGACAGAGCGAGACTCTGTCTAAAAACAAAAACAAAAACACCCAAAATGCTGGTCGCCAGTAACAGAAAGTATGATTTAGTTGGACTCCAGAATGAATGGGTCATTAGCATACTGAATACTCAGCCAGCCTTTTAAAGGAAAAGTTTATACCACCTGTAGAACTGCATATTCTGATGATAGCTTACAGGATTGGATTTAGTTACAGAATCCAGTTTGTCACAGATATACAACTTAATGTCATCTGAAAAGTACGGATTGATTTAATCCATCTTCATTCCAGCTTCCTTCTAAAATGCTGTTCTCCCTAGAAAGATGTAAACTACATCACTCAAAGAGGGTTTCAGACTACCAGATGCACCTGACACTCAGATTTGGCACTGAGTTAAGTAAGGAGAGAAGCACCCTTTTTGCTGGTGCAGCCCATATCAGAGGCAACTTGGACTTATAGTTAGCAGATTCTTAGCTTGGCTGGCAGCTTCTTTGTTATGTTGGGAACAGAAATTCTTTTGGGGTTCAGTCTTGTTGTGTTGATTTGGGATTCACTACTAGAAGCTCAATCTAGAAGCTGTTTCTTCTATTATCTCAATGATTCTAAAATCCATCAATGTGAAAAGCAGTACACAAAACACAGAAATCTGCGCCTTGACTGGCTGAAGTGGATTCTGTTCTCTGCAACCAAACCCTTGACAATCATCTGTGCATTCTAATTCAAACCAATCATTCAGTCTACATCACTCATAACCTATGGCTCTTGGAGAAGTTTAGTTCTTTCCTACAGAATCTTCTCTCCATAAAGGTTTTTTTTTTGGTTTTTTGTTTTTGTTTTTGTTTTGTTACTTTAGCTATTTCCTACAGGAAGGATCTCTCCACAAAGCCTTGACCAATAGCAAATTGTACCTTGATCTCGTAAAACCTAGAATATTTGCTTCCCCTGTTTCCCATTCTAGATGAACATCCATCAGTTACTGATCTCTTCCCTTTCTAGAGCTTTTACTCTTTTGTCAGTAGTTAACCTAATGTCTGGCACAGCAGAGGTTCTTACAAACAATTGCTTAATGAATTAATTAAATAATGAATTAGTGACTGAGTGGATGAATGAATGAGTAGGGGAGGGGGTGATGCATGTCAAATGGCACCACAGTATCTGGTTCAGAGTAGGTGTTCAATGAATAACCAGAATAAAGACCTGAACAAATCAATGAAGTGAGTGTAGTGTCTATCATGGTGCTTCAGTACATAGTAGATGCTTACTAATTTTTACTGAATGAATTAATGAATGATGTCCATATAATGGCTCACATAAAGCCTGGCCTATAACATTTTTAAATAAATGAATGATAATTTTCTATATCTGTGTGGGTTATTTTCTCCATGACCTCTGCCTCCATTACTTCCCATTCATCTTGGCCAGGTTCCCATCTCTTGTCTTGGTGCCTTATTTGGCCCTAAACCACCCATCAATATCCATTCATCTGTCTTTTGTCAGCCAACTTCCAGCTCATTCCCGACCAACATTTTCAAGTATCCACATTTACCCACCTTACAGAAATGGGGTGAATTATAATTCATACTCACCAACTATCTGCCTATTATTTCTTAGGCACCTACTAGTTGGCACTAGAGAAGTACCATGTCCAAGGTCACACAGCTAGTAAGTGGCAGAGCCAGAATTTGAACATTGGTCTCTTTAATGCCAAAGCTACTGTTTTCTCTACAATATGCTGATTATGTAGCTATAGAACATATGTGAAAGAGATCACATTTGCATCTTAATGCACATACATCTACATCAGGGTCTTTTAGCACAGTGACATCCTGGACTGGATAATTCTTTGTTGTACGGAGCTGTCCTGTGTATTGTAAGACATTTAGCAACATCCTTGGCCTCTACCCACCAGATGCTAGTAGCATCCCCTTCATCTCAATTGCGACAACTAAAAATGTCTTCAGATATCCCCAAATTTCTCTTAGGGGAAGTATCTGCCCTGGTTGAGAGCCATTGGTATACATAATAGAAGAAGAAGTAGTTCAGCATGTTTGCAAGGAGGGAAGGGGCTCAGAGATGGTGAGACCCTAAGCTAGCCAAGACCTGGGTTTGGCCAATGAAGAGATTGGCTGGGAAGTCCTCTCCAGGGATTAAGATTAGCCTATACCTTGTCAAGATGTGGCAACACCATGTAAATTCTGTACCCTAGAAGCTAAAATGAGGAACGTCTGATCTCATCAGAAACAGTGGGGTGCTAGCTTCAGTCCTGCTACTAAGTGGTTGCGTGGTCTTGGTTCAGTCTCCATCATGATGATAACAGGTTATTAATGGTTTTTATGTGCCAGACACTGGTCTTAATGCTTCATATGTATTTGCTCATTTAATCCCTATGAGAATCCAATAAAATCGTTACTAAGATTACCACATTTTATAGGTAAGGGAACTTGGCAAGAAAGGCTATGTTACAGCTAAAATTACACACGGTAGAGTCAAAATGAAAACACAGGCTCTGAAGTACTCATTTGATCTCTGAGCCTATTTCTACTAAGTGTAAAATGAGAGGTTGGATTAGCTGATTTCTTAAATATCTGCCCATCTGAAAATTCCAGGATTCTAGGCAGTCGTGAATACAACATGTATTTATTGAGCATCAGTATATGCTGGACAGTAAGGGGCATGAAAATTCTCCAAGAATTTATAGTTCTACAACAGGGGAGGTAAGACATGCATGTTTTTATTTTTAAAAAGTAATTGTAATGGCCACTATTAACTGAGCTACTGTTAGATGTCACTCATGCATTGTACATTTGACCCGAGTTAGCTTTAGTCCTCATAAGAACCCTGTAGGGTCAGGAATGCCTTTTCTCAGATAAGTAACTGGGGCTCAGAGAGGTGAAGTGACTTGCCACACAAAATTAGAGAGGTTTACAAAAAGTGCAGAGTGGGAGGCGAGTTTCTCATCTCAGGCTCAGATGGGCCACCCTTCCTCTCTGTCATTTAGGGGAAACAGTAGGAGGACAGTGTAAGCCCCAAATGCAGAAGGCTTGACTTCTTTAGCTCTGAGACTGCTCACAACCCAGTGTCTTTCTTTCTTTCCTAAGAAAGTCCATGGAGGGACAGAGAGACTCTGAATGGTTGTTGGACGACTGGAGAAGTTGGTAGCTCCGTCAGTAACAACTGCAAAGCAATTAGGTTCCAGGTATGGAATAGATGATGCTGCCCCCACCTGGAGTCCTTGGCCTTGGTGTCACCATAACCACTCCATGTTCTATCCACAAGCCTAGCATGATCCTTTTTCCATGCCTTGTTCATGTTCTTTCTTCAATATGGCCACCTCTTTCCAATTCCTCCACCCCACTATCACCCCTTGACAAACTCCTACACATCTTTTGTGACTACACTCAAAGTCACCTCATCCCAGAAATCTTCCACAATTTTCCCAGTTTAAATGGCAACTCCCTCTGTGCTTCCTTAGTTCTTAGTTTATTTCTTATTTTTATGGTCATTATTCATATTTATGTCTTCTCCAGTCCCACAGAAGTTCTTAAAAGGCAGGGACTTGTGTTTTACTTATAAATCCAAGTGCCTGGTTGATAATAATTTGTGCCCAGTTGATAATAATATTCCCTCATTCTTTTGTAATAGTCACACAATATTTGTTTTGTACCATGCAAGCACTGTGCTAGGCTTTGTAGTAGATAAGTTTGTTCTGGAAGCTTTCCTGGAACCCACAGCCAACTTCAAGAAAAAGACCATCTAACAAAACTTGTGACAGAGTGTTCTGAGTGGTCCATACAGGGCAAGAGGAGGGAGACTGTCTCTGCAGGAGCTCAGGAAGAATTTTCCAAAGGAAATGCTCCAGGTGAGCTTTGAAATGTAAATATAAGGGGGACTTTTCAGGCAGACGAGTGGGTGGACAGGAGAGGCTTTCTAGTTGGAGAAAGAAAGCTTGCACAAAGGCTGAAGATGAGAAACAGTGAAGTGAGGTTTGCATAGCATGAATGCAGGGTAGAATTTGTGCAGGGTGGCAGGGGATATGGCTGAGGGGTGGGTATTGAGGGGACAGGGTGTGAGAGATTCTGTATGTCCTACTGAAGGGTTTGAGTTTATTCTGTTAGGTGAGATGGAATGTCTACCCAGACTGGTAACCAGTCACTACCATCCCTGGGCAGAGCCTGGGCAGCCGTCTTTGTTGCAGGTGAGTCCACATCCCTTGAGCATGGCTGGTAGGACCAGGGATAAACATATGCCCCAAATTGGACCAACCTCAAGTCTTCTCCCCATGACTTGTAATTGGAACTGAGGAAGAGTCAAGACATTCTCTTCTTGTGGCTAAGACTTGACATGTGAAATCACTTGGTAAACTCCCTTTTAGGCTTCTTATTGTGAGTGTTATAGGCCAAACTGTATCTCTGCAAAACTCAGATTTTGAAATCTTATTCCCTAGTCCTAACCTCAGGACATCTTTGGAGATGGGGTCTGTCTTTAAGGCAGTAATTAAATTAAGCTGGATCATTAGAGTGGGTCCTTACTCAATTTGACTGATGTCCTGCTAAGAAGAGACTACGACACAGATGCATGCAAAGGGAAGACCTTGTGAAGACACAGCGAGAAGGTAGTCACTTACAAGCCGAAGAGGAAGGTCCTAGAAGAAACCAACCCAGCAGACACCTTGACCTTAGACCTCTTTTTTGTGAGAAAATAAATTTCTGTTGCTTAAGCTTCCTAGTTTCAGTAGTTTGTATGACAGCCCTAGCAAACTAATACAGTGGGTCTCTGGCTAACATCTTAACCATGTGGCCATCTTGCTTGTGTCTCTGCTCAGCAGCCCCCAAAGGACAGCCCCTCCTGCCACCTCACATTCACAATGATAATGTTCAGGCACCTGGTGGTGGGAGGTGGGGGCTGCTTTCCTCCCTAGTCTGGGTACAACTTGCCTGCTGCTCTCAAACTAATACATGCACACTGGACTCTGAGAAATGTTTGAGCAATTCTATGTTCAGGGTTAAACCAGGTGTGGTGGCTCACACCTATAATCCCAGCATTTTGGGAGGCCGAGGTGGGAGAATCGCTTGAGTCCAGGAGTTGGAGGCCAGCCTGGGTGACATGGCAAGACTCCATCGCTCCAAAAAAAAAAAAATTCAAGGTTTAGGTGTTAAGTACTGAACTATACAGTGTTGCGGACAGCTGGACCTTAGTTTGGTCATGTCCCATGTGGATGCTTTCTCCTTGCCTAATGTTCTCCGTTTTCTCTTACCTTTCCCAAGCCCTCTCCATTCTACTCCTCCCTTCAGAGTACTCTTGCTCTCCCACCTTCCCACCCATTTAGGCATCCATATCCCACTCCAACAAAATTGTAAAGTCTCCATACCCACCAGTCCTTTCTGGTATCTGGCAGATTTGCCAACCTCAGGATCTGACAGTCAAGAACTCTTCTCTTGCCCCTTGGTTACCGATGCCTGTTGAGAGCAGTTCCAACTCAGGACAAGCTGGCCAAGCTGTGGGAACTGCTTTTGTCCTGTGGATAGATTGAAGCTTCTCCTTCTTCTCTGCATTTCTGTGGCTGGTTGTTCCCCAGAGTATTCAAAATGAAACTGATCTCATCCCATCACCCCAAGAATTAATTAATTTCCAAAACACATCCCTGCCACGCACTTATCCTTCTGATCTGCATGAGAATTTAATATTCCTTTTAGTAAGATGACTTTGCATTTATTTCTTGTAAGTTAATATCCTGGCCCTATTATGTTCTTATTTGCCCCTTTCTTGATGAGAGTTAAATCATAAATCCACTTAACTTGGCAGGGAAGGCTCACACCAAGTTCCATTTGTGTTGGCGGGCTAACTGGTCTTGTTTTACTTCAGACTGTATGTATAAGCCTAGAAATGGTGAGATGGACATAGTTGACCTGCCCTGGGCACGAAGGGGCACAGAACACTGGGAAGAAAAACAATAATGAAGTAGACATCCAAGAGAAACAGAAAGGGGTGATGGAGAGATGGAATATGTCCTGAGTTCTAGACAGTATTCTGTTTTGTTGTTGTTATTTGTTTCTGCAGCTTTCTTCTCCTTAGGTGGCCGTGATAGATATTCCACTAATCCCAGATATACACTCCTCTTCCTATCGTAGTAGTTGAACCTCCAGTCTTCAGTGGGGTACATGGATGCCCAGATGAAAGACTACATTTTCCAGCTTCCCTTGCAGTTATGTGTGGCCATGAGGATGAATTCATGAGTGGCATTGATGTGTATGACTCCTGAGTTGTGCTCTTAAAGTGAAGTATTGCTTCCTTCATTCACCTTTCCCTCTTCCCGTGGGCTACATGGCAGATGTGTTAGTATTTCTTAGGCCACTCAGGTGAGAACAATCTCTAGGCATAGCAGAGCAAGAAGATGGAAGGATCCTGGGTCCTGGGCAAAAGGGACTCCCCTCGCCAGCCCTCACCTGCTTACATCTGAACTATTACATGGGTGAGACATAGCTAACTTATTTAAGCCACTATATATTTGGACTCTGTTACATCACAGGGATCTATATCCATCCTGATTTCTATAGGTGTTTTTTTTTTGTTTTGTTTTGTTAAACACCATCTGTTTATCTCTTTCTACAATTCCTGAACTTAATCTAAAATCTAAAGTAAGAGAGCTCACCGCTCCTCTCTTGGTCACTCACTCCATAAAAGTGGTATAGCTGGAGCTACTACAGCCATTCTCCCACTGAGTGAAGGCCAATGGGAATGGGGAAGATGAGGGCAACACTCAGTGGGAAGGAGAAATGAAGAGACATGGGAGCTAGAGGCACCCGACAGCTTTTGAGCTCCTGGTTCCAGTGGTTCCTGAAGTAAATTGTACCTCACTCTCTCTGCAGGTTCCCGAAGTGGCTCACTAAATTCTGCCCTTTTGGGATGAGGCTCATGGAGTTCTATTTCTTTTTTTCTGCATGCTACCAGGAGTCCTTACTAACTCCCATAAGCTATCATAAATTCTCTCTGCCCTTATCTCTTCCTCCTGCTAAAGTTTGCTGTGTTTCATTTTTATTTCTGGCTACTACTGAGTTCTAGAGTCTAAAGAAAGTTAGTGGTGGCTTTTAACAGGATGAGAGATGGGGTCAGTTTGCCTTTTAGGATGTTCACTTGAGGTTTCATGAAAGTTTTCATCTAATGAAGATTTGAATTCCCTGCAGCCAGGCATGAACAGAGAGGTCTCTGCAGGACCTAGTGTAGTTGCCTAAATTTCAAGCCTTCATCACTTCCAGAGCGGGACAATGCTTCTCGCACTCCCAAGATTCCTAAAGGCTCAGACCACAGCTGCTTCCCATTCCAAGAGTAACCTAAGAGTCCTTCTGAGGTTGATTAGGAGATGTGGGGATAAAAATTGGGTACGCATCTCAGAGGAAGACTTTGCACACATTTTCATTCAATAAAAGCTAATAAAGCAGGATGGTTAAGTAAAGTAACTTACTCAACCTCCCATGGCTTATAAATGGTAAGTAGTCTCAGACTTGAAAGCAGATCTAAGCCTTGGCTTCCTCATCTGTCAAATGGTGATAGTAATCTCCATTTCACCAGATTACTGTGAGGCTTAATTGAAATAGTGTCCATTAAGTGATTGCCTTGGTAAGTTCTCAGTAAATGATAGCTGCAATTATTTTTATAATTATGATTATTACTAGACAACTCAATGGATGCTCTGGTCCTGGCCTTGGGAAGTTGGATCAGAGAGATGGGAGGCAGGGTTTTCATACTCCACAAGTCCATGCCTCTAATGCGAAGAGAGTCCTCTACACACTGAGCTCACTTTAGGCATCATCAGGACTGAGAGGAGATCACAGAAAAGGAATCTTAAGGGAAATTGCACTTTATGGACTTTCCCCCAGGTCACAACCATTTCTCTTTCCTGTGGGAAGCAGATATTTGAGTTTTAGCTTTAGAGATGCCTTCTCCCTAAGGGGACCTTGGCTCTGCTTCTAGAGCAGAGGGGATGGGGAGAGGTCTCACATGTTTAGAGCTGCCTGCAGATTCCTTGAAGCTATAGCTGCTCCCCCTCTGTGTTGCACCCCATGGTCTTCTCTGCAGCTGGGCCCAGAGCAAAGCTTTAATTAATGCTAGAAGGACACCCACAGCTTCATTTAGATTCTTCCTGGAAGCAGAGGCAAAATCTCAGGTGCAGTGGGGGAGAATCTGCCCAGGGGTCATTCCTGTGCTGAAAACCTCTTGTGTTTCACATGGCCTTTAGGGAAAAGGCCAAAATCCTTAGCATGAAAGACATGGCACCATGTAACAGAAACTCCCACACAGTGGGCCATGGCGCACTGGTAAATTCAAACCCGTCATAAAAAGTCCTCCAAATTTGATCCATGTTTATATGGCAGCAGAAGCTAAGGCCCTCAAGGGGCATGTTTGAGAAATGTTTGATGGTCACTGTTAGGCAAATTTACAAGCTAAAGATGAATACTGAATTGTTTAGGAGAGAAAGAATTTTCAGAGGCAGTGTAAGAGAGACGGAAGATAGATAAAAGGGCTGGTAGGAATGAGGAACTGGAGAAAAGGGGCAGAGGTGTTTAATGGAGCAAATCGAGGACGTTTCATTGTGTGGTATGCAACTTAATCCTTCTTTCTATCCTGTCACTGAATCTGGTGGAAACTATCCACTTTTTATCAATAGGATGTGGAGTGAATTTATTTTGGGGGTCTGTTGAAGTGTTTACTTTGGCCTTCCCATGGGTGAAGGCCCAGCTTGAATGCTGCCCATGAGAGACCCCTTACACCTAGTTATGTTTGCAATTTATTTTTGCTGCAATTTAGAATAACATGACAACTGTAGATATTCCAAGGGGAATATTCCTCTGTAGGCATACTGCAACATCAGAGGGGAAGAGCCTCAGATGTAAGCTCCATAAAAGCAAAGCATGTTGTCTGCTTTATTCACTGCTGTATTCCTAATGCCTAGAACAGTGCCTGGCATACAGCAGGTGCTGAATGAATAATGATTGTTCTGTGGTCTGTTCTGTCTACCTCTCTTGCCTCTTTTCCCATCCTACTGCACATCTTCTATGGTTTAATATCACTAAAGTGCTTCCAGCTCTGGGATATGCCCCACTTTATAACTCATTGATTCATACATTCATTTGGCAAAAATACACTGATTTCCTGTTCTGTGCCAGGCATTGTGCTAGAAACTGGAGATACTTGGAAAGCAAAATGTAGAGTTATCTGACAGTCAGTGGAGAGAGCATCATTCCAATAATTACACACACACACACACACACACACAAAATTTATACAAATATAAACCTGCAGGCTAGGACAAATGCCAAGAAGAACAATTGTGCTACAAGATTAGATTATAGTAGGATTTGTTCTGGATTGAGAAGGTGATATTTGATCTGAGTTCTGGAGGTCCACTAGCAACTAGAAGATTATCAGTGTGGCTAGAGTAGTTGAAAACATGTTTGTGTGTGTGAGGGTCATGTTCGGATATGAGATCAGATGAGTGGGCTGGGGCCAGGCCCTGCAGAATCTTGCAAGCCATATTAAATGTTTTGGTCTTTATCCTAGAAGCAATGGGGAGCCATTGAAGAGTTTTAAGTGAGGTGAAGGTGTTTGATATGATCAAATTTGCTTTATAAAAAGATCATTCTGGCTGCAGAGCTCTTTTGAACTCCCTGCCACTCGTTCCTACCCCACAAGCCTCCCCTACCCAGTCTGGGGCCATGCAATTACTTAGTCGGTGGTGAGGACAGCCACAGTAGGTGACTGAAATCTCAGCCATGTATTTATTGACTCTTGGCAGCTGTTCATAATGAACTCTCAGCTTCCCTAGGGGTGCTGAGTAGACTTGCCGAGAAGAAGAGGAAGGGGTGGGGAAACTGCAAGGGGATGGATATGGGGCTTGGTGTTCTGTTCTCACATCTGTCTCCCTCTATTGATGCCTGCTGCCATGATGATGTATTAGAATTCAATAAGCTTTGCTTGTCTTTTCCTAGAAAGGGAAAGGCTGGCAGGGGGAGAGCCAGGCCCCATGCCACAATGAAGGGGGAAGCAATTCAAATGAATCAATCTATTAACTAGCAGGGGGAATCCACGGCCAGTGTGAGGCCATTGCTATGTTATTAATCCCAGTTCTTACCCAGAATGTTTAACCTTGGTGATTCTAGTGGCAGTGAGATGTAAAACCCTAAGTTTAATAAGGCAGCTGGGCATCGCAATCTCTTCAATTCCAGGAACAAGGATGGAAAGTCTTTTGCTTCCTCTGCTTGGGATGTTGACCCCAGGGTGGAAACAAAGTCTCAGGAAAATGAGGGGGACGGGCAATGTGCATATTGATCTTACCGCCCTCTTGCTCAGGAACACCTGTAATGATAATGATCTTTGCTGATGCAGGGCTTACCTTGCACTTGACTTATGCCCTTATACAGAGGACATTCAGTTCAATCAGAATTGCTCTTCCAAAGAGAAAGCTCCCTTTGTCGGGAAATCTTTTGGTTGGTGTTGAAGCTGAAGATTATTCTTGGAAACACCTGGGTGGATTTCCAGGGTTGTTCTGGGGAGGAGGGGAGAACAGGCGGGAAAGACAGTAAGTGATAGCATGGAGATAGCAATATGGTGGAAAGCTATTTGCTTTGTGATGTGACTCCTTCCCAAGATCCAGTGGCAAATTTCCAAGAGTTCTCAAAAATCACAAAAGGGTGGATGGGACTTGATTTCTCATAGACACTGGAGAGTAAGCAATCCTGGGTATTGGAGGGTGAAACCCAGGCAGTATGGGTAGGCTGACTTTGGTCATGTGTCCACCTCTGGACCTATCACAATGGCTGGGAGAATGTGATGCTCTGATTCACTTGGGCCTGTGGCTAGAAAAAGGGGTGACTGGCTCTGATTGGCTTGGATCTATGTCACATGCACTATGGCTGGAAAAGGAGGTGGGGCCTCATGAAAGCACATGGACTGAGAGCTGGGAAGGGTGCTTCACCCAGAGACAACAATTCTTTTTATTTATCTTTTATTTTCTTTTCTGTTTCTCTTCTGCTTCTGTGTACTGTTTCTGTCTCCTGTTTCTTCATCCACTGCTTTTAATAGTAATCACAGCTACCTAAAACAGGGGCGTATGCATCAGGCATTAATCCTCAAAATGACTCTATGAAGAAAGGACTTACTAACTTATTTATGTATAAGCAAATTGAGACACAGAGAGGGTACACAGCATGTCCAAAGTCATGTAGTTGGTACATGGCAAGGAGGTACCAGCAGGATTTGAAACCCAGGTTTGCGTGGCTTTCATGCCCACAGGCAGCCATGGCTGGACTATTGCTGCTTCTCCTCCCCTCTGCTTGGGGAGAAGCACATGTAAAACTCCCCCAGGAGACAGGATCTGATTGGGTTGGCTGGAGAATTCTCCAGTCCACCATGGAGAATTCTTGAGCCAAGACTCCTCATTGGCCCCCTTAGTTGAACTTGGATGGCTGCCTGGGACCTGATCTCTGGTCCAGACTCTTGTGGTCAGAGGGCAGCTTACATGACCCAAAGCCAAGGAACTTGAGTGGAAGAAACTGCCTGTGGTCATTTTCTTAGGACAGTGACACAGGCTCAAGAATTCCCCAATTTGGCCCAATTCAAGGACTGGACGACTTGATGTTTTCAGACCACAGAACATTAAAGCTGGTCTGGCACCCCCATGTTAAAACTGAGACCCAAAAGAGGGGGCCTCACACAGCAAGTTTGCAACGGAAGGTCTCCGCATGTAGACTCTAGGGTTCTTTTCGCTATAAAGAACTGGCTTCCATCCCCAGACCAGTAGAGAGAATTAGAAATGCCACCCTCAAACACTTGCCAACAAAAAGAAGGAGTTTGTTAACTTTCTCCTTTCCTACCTGGGCTCACTCTGTCCACTTTCTCAGAGTTTTTAAGAAAAGGCTGTTAAAAAAAAAATCCAGTCTCATTCTGATGTTTTATTAATGGAGACGGCTGCTGTTTCAACAATTTTAATTAGGGCTGAATGTTACTGTATTCAAACCCCAGGGAGTGTCAAGGAAAGGGAGCCACTAAGCAAATCTAAGGATCAAATGAATAGATTAATTAAATATCACCGCGTAGGCAGCTCAAGGCATGCGGACCTGCAGCCCCTCCCTCCTGCCCGACATGTGGATGAGAAGGGGAGAGAAGAGAGGCAAGAACTGGTGGTGGGCTCCCGTAGGCGAGTGGCTCAAGGCGTATGTGTCAGTTTCAGTGTGACACCGGCCACCAGTTTTGTTCTGTTTTCAGCCAAGGATTTGGTTTCCTTTGTTAAAGGCAAAACAAGCACGGAAATCCCCAATTGGGTCACTGCTTCCCCAACTTCCCGCTAAGACACAAAAAGTTGCAGCTCTTATTTCTAATGGATTCATTTTATTTAGCATTCACTTTATGCCAGGTTCTCTACTCAATGCTTTATGAAAATAGACTCATATAATCATCGCAGCAACACTACGAGATAGGGAGTAGTATATCCCCATTTTATACAGGAGGAAATTGAGGCAGAAGGGGATGAAATAATTTGCCCAAGGTTTCATGACTGCTGGGTGGCAAAACTAGAATCCAAGCCCTGGCATCCAGTTCAGTCCGTGTTACTAACCACTGCCTTCTCTGCCTCTTGGCATTGGTCACTGACTCTTCCTCTTGTAAGTCTAGGGCTGTAAGGTCCAGGCTTGATCTGTATCCTTAAGCCTCAACCTCCAGTGGGCCCCTCATATCATCTGGCCAGCAATTGGACCTCAGCAGGACCAGAATCATAAATCCAGATGAACTTCCTACCTTGTATGGTTAAGAGGTCAGTCTGGTTCTTGATCACCCACCATGGAATCCAGGTTCTTTCACTTGCTAGCTGTGCGACCCTGGGCAAGTCACTTAACTTCCCTGGGCCTTAGTTTCTTTATCTGTAAAATAGAGGCAATGATAATAATAATAAAGAATAAATGAGTTACTATATGAAAATCCTTGAAATAGTATCTGGTATGTGGAAAGAACTATTTAAGAGTTTGATTTAGAATTATTGTTATGTTGTTTTATTTTTTATTTATTTTTTTGAGACGGAGTTTCACCCTGTCATTGAGGCTGGAGTGCAGTGGCAATATCTTGTCTTAATGCAAAGTCCATCTCCTGGGTTCAAGCGATTCTCCTGCCTCAACCTCTCGAGTAGCTGGGATTACAGGCATGCATCACCACATTCAGCTAATTTTTGTGTTTTTAGTAGAGATGAGGTTTCGCCATGTTGGCCAAGCTGGTCTCGAACTCCTGACTTCAAGTGATCCGCCCCCCCCTTGGCCTCCCAAAATGCTGGGATTACAGGTGTGAGCCACCACGTGCAGGCTATTGTTGTTATTTTTATGATATTATTATTACATTCTCCTTTCCAAAAGGCTTGAGATTCTTTCAGTCCCTGACCTGACGTTGATTTCTGTTTGCATGCCTGATTTACCCCTCAAACCTCAAGCTTGAGGGCTCAAACCTCAAGCTTCTGGCTCCAAACTTTGCCCTCTCAACTCTGTCTTGATGTAAACTTGCCCTTTTGCATCCTTGCTTCTTGGAAAGCACCTTTCCTGCTCTAGCCCAGCTCCTAGCACCAAACACCTCACTGGAACCAAACACCTGTCCTCTCAGCCTCAGAATCAGCCCTGTCTGTGGCTCCAGTTGCTCTTACATGGATGAGGATCTTCTGGGTACCTAAAAGGGCTCTGTTTTTCATAATCATGAGAGTGATAATGATAAAAATAAAGCAAGCTCCATTTCTAACACCACTGGCAATCAGTCAACCGAACAAGAAATGTTAGCTGGAAACTTTAAAGATCCAGAAGTGATGGGGATATGAAGTTATAAGACAACCCTGCACTTCAGGATTAAAAAATACCATTTTGGCTGGGCACAGTGGCTCATGCCTATAATCCTAGCACTTTGGGAGGCCAAAGAGGGTGGATCACGAGGTCAAGAGATCGAGACCATCCTGGCCAACATGGTGAAACCCCGTCTCTATTAAAAATACAAAAATTAGCTGTACGTGGTGGCGTGCCTGTAGTCCCAGCTACTTGGGAGACTGAGGCAGGAGAATCACTTGAGATCGCACCACAGCACTCCAGCATGGTGACAGAGCGAGACGCCATCTCAAAAAACAAAAACAAACAAACAAACAAAAACCATTTTAACCATTTTAAAGTGTACAACTCAATGGCATTAAGTGCACTCACAATGTTTTGAAATCATCATTACCATCTAGTTCTAGAACTTTTGGATCACTTCAGACAGAAACTCCATATAAATAAGCAGTCATTCTGACTCCCCCTTTTCTTAGCCCCCAACATCCGTTAATAGTTGTCTGCCTCTATGGAGTTTAAGAAATTTAAATCTACTTGCAGAAACCAACAAAAGTTTGCTAACATAAAGAGGCAGTGTGTACCAAATGCAAGAGCATAGCTTGCTGGTTAGTTTTGTGAACCCTAAAGCCAAACTGCCTGGGTTTAAATCCTGGCATTTCTGTTTATTACGGTGTGACCTTGGGCAGATTAATCTGCCTATCTGGGCCTCAGTCTCTATATATATTGATATGGTTTGGCTGTGTCCTCACCCAAATCTCATCTTGAATTGTAGTTGCCATGTTCCCATAGTCCCAAATTATTAACCACTGCCTTCTCTATCTCTTGGCGCTGGTAACTGACTCCTTCCCCTTGAGAGTCCAGGGCGATAAGGTCCAGGCTTGATCTGAATCCTTCAGCCTCAACCTCCAGTCATGTCATCGGACCAGCAATTGGCCCTCAACAACGTGTGGTAGGAGGGACCCAGTGGGAAGTAATTGAATTATGAGGGCGGTTATCCCCATGTTGTTATCATAACAGTGAGTGAGTTCTCATGAGATCTGAAGATTTTATAAGGGCTTTTTCCTTTTTGGTCGGCACTTCTCCTTCCTGCCACTCTGTGAAGAAGGTGGCTTTCTTCTCCTTTGCCTTCCGCCATGATTGTAAGTTTCCTGAGGCCTTCGCAGCCATGTGGAACTGCAAGTCAACTAAACCAGTTTTTTTTTTTTAATAAATTACCCAGTCTTGAGTATTTCTTCATAGCAGTACGAGAAAAGAATAAAACACATATAAAATAAAAAATGAGAGTTACAGAGTTCTATCCCTCATAGGCTAGTTGGGAAGTATGTAAAGAGCTGAGAACCACACCTGGCTGTAGTAAGTGCTATGTAAGGATTTGCTGTTGTTACAGGCATGGATAATAAGTCCTGTGGCTTAGCTTATTGTAATTTTTTAAAGGGCAAGAACCATTTCTATCATGCCTAGCTGAGAATCCCCAGCATCTAGCATGATACCTGGCATTCAGTAGGTGCCTGGTAAATGTTTGTTGAATGACTGAATAGTAGTTCAAGAAAGATGGGAGATTACTGTGGGACACGACAGATTATTTGGGAACCCTACACTCAATGTCAAAAACATTCTGCAGCTATTTGGCAAACCTTATTAAGAACCACCTGAGAGCTGGATGTTGTGTGACCCACTACAGATAGAATGGAAAACCAAGTCTGTCACCAACGTAGATAATGATGAAAATGATTATAATTTATCAAAACACCCAATGTTTGTCAAGCACTTAACAGGTGCCTGGCACTGTGTTGAAAACCTTACGTGCACTAATTCATTTAATTTTATTTATGACTCAACCTATGAGACAAAACCACTAGCACAATACAATAATAGCAATGAAAAAGCTATTTTTTAAAACAGAGCAAAATGTCAACAAGTGCAAATGAATCCTCTGACAATTAAGTCCATATGGGAGGTGGGGATGATGAGAACAGTTAGGTGAGGACAATCATGGACTTCTGATGAAACATCTGTATTTGTGATCCGGCCAGCCTGTTAATCATCTGGATATTTGCAGCCTGAGCTGTCAGTTGCTTTTGGTTTGCATTTTTCTTTTCTCATCCTTTAAAATTCACCTTCTACTCTGTTGTAGGACAGATCTTATCCCGCATGCTATCTTTTCTTGGCAATACAGGGGGATGGCAAAGAGAATGTTTGCAGATGCCTC
This sequence comes from Pan paniscus, assembly GCF_029289425.2. NCBI lineage: Eukaryota > Metazoa > Chordata > Mammalia > Primates > Hominidae > Pan > Pan paniscus. The sequence goes on from NC_073267.2 coordinate 21,483,490, forward strand.
AGCAAACCAGGTCCCTGGTCCCTGAGAGTAGGTGCTCTTGTCTGTGTCTTCAGGGCAGTGCTCACAGCTGGTTAATTGGATCCAGGACAGGGTTATGGAGGCAGGCGTCAAAGCACAATGACCTAAATCAAACCCAAGATTAATTAAAAAGTGTCCAAGTGGATTGAATATTTCATGACCTGAAGGCTGAAGTCAGGTCTCTTTGGGATAGAAATCAGACGAGAATGTGTGGTGGGGGTAGGGGTGGATTGGAAATAGAAGAAAAGTAAGGGGGGAGGAGGAGGGAGAAGAATGGGTGGAGGAGGAGGAGAGAGGAGGGAGAGAAAGGGCAGGCAGGAGGGAGGAAGGGAAGAATGACAATGAATATATGACTTCACGGAAATCAAACTAACTTCTCACCTTCATCATTAGATGTTCTGAGAGGGTGATGTACCTTTCATGGGGTTATTTTGAAAAGCTGATCTTTTCAATTATTCCGTGAGGGTAGGTAGAGTTCATTGCTGGTTCACAACTTCCCACACAAGGACCCTGGAGCCCAGAAAGGAACAACCTCCCCCAGCCCCCGAAGCTTGCTGGGATTCAGACGCAAACCCCAGTCTTCCACTTCATTGCAGAATTGGCAGGGAGCCAGGAGACACAGGACATTTCCCACCTTCCGAGCAACAGGTTCCCAGAATCTCGGGAGGCATTTCTTCCAGAAAGACATTTTTTTTTTCCTGTTCCATTTCTCTACCAAGGAATTAGTAGGAAACTTGTGGATTTCCTTGGGAGACTGGGAAATTCTCTAGTCCCCCGAGTCTATCCTTGGGCTTCAGCTATATTATCTCTTGTTTCCGTGTCCCTGTGTCCATATGGATGGGTCTGATCACTGCTGTGTCCATCTGTCTTTCTGGGTATCTGTCATGTGTGGCCTTGTTCTTTGCCTATCTCAATACCTACTGTCAGCCCACCCCTCTCTCTGTCATTTCCCTCTGTATTTTCCCATCTCTCTGGCAGGTCTGCTCTGTTCATGGCCCAACCATGTTCACCACCTCTTTGCTTTTCTTTCTCACTGACTTCCCTCTCTCTTCTCCTCCTCTATCCTTATTTGCTGAAGTTCATGCACATTTTAAGCATCTTTGTGCCTTTCTTTGCCCTTCTCCTTCCTCTGACTTTTCTCCCCTCCCTTCTCCTGCTCCTGCCTCTTTCCTCTTTCCTTTCTCTCTTTCCTATTCCATTATGGATGTTTTGTTGGTGGATCCAGTCAATTCCAATTGATAAGTATCTCTAGATTCCCTGCTGTAAGCCAGCAGGTGAGCTGAGGGCCCCCTGGGAATACAGACCCAGTGGGTCACTCTCTGCAAGTGGCTCTTAGTCAGGTTTTAGCAACTTGATATAAACTTTTATTTTCCAATCAGCTTCAACTTGCAGGTGGCCTTGAGTGTGGCCACTGCCAGAAGGAATGGTAGGGATCACTGAGCCACAGAGTGAGAGGAGAGGCAGACAGCTGGTTGCCTCCATGGGCAGAGTGGTGCAGATGACTGTACTCGGCAGGTAGTGCTACAAAGAGGGTGGCACCTGCTCTTACCCCCCTGGGAAGTGGCCCTTAGCTGTTTAGTGGCTCTGCCATTCACCCTCATGGGTACAGTCCCACCACCTGTCTGTCCTTTCCAGGCTCTTTTCAGGGACTGCTCCGTTACATAATCAGTGTGCTCTGGAAGCCATAATTCCACAATTGGTGACTTCTCCAATGAAACACAAGACTGAGAAAGCCTCACGGCTCTAATTATTTTGCCAACACTTTCTTCTGCATATCAATTTCCCTCCCCTGCACAATTCATATTCTATACATCTGGATGGCAAGGAGGATGCCTGGGGAAATTACATGGCTTTGCACATGAGATTTGTTAGAAGTTGGAAGAGAGACTATCTTATTTCACTTGATAATCTCTTATTTATGGGTTTGTTCTTTTCTTAATGTTAACGAGACTTACTATCTCCGTCTTGCTGTGACAGCTTTATCAACATCTCTGTGGCTGCATTTCCATCTAGGTGGTGGAACTGTGTTCTAATTGCATTGGCATAAATAACAGGAAAACCCACTGATTGGGAATGTCTGCAAGCCCAAAGGCCTGGATTTTACACAATCTGCCTTTTCTTGTGGGCAGTGAATATGCTAGATAGTCTAAGATCTAGAGCCTACCATTCTGTCCACTGCTGACAAGGTGGGATTTTATCAAACTCTTTTAATTTCTCTGGGTTCAGATTCTCTAGGTAGTAGCTCCTTCTTTTGAGGCAGCAGGTGCTGTCAGAGAGGTACAGGTTATGGAGTCACAATGACCTTGTTGGCTTCCTGGCTTTGTGGATTAATTGCTATGAACTTCCTCATCAGTAGGAGAAAACAAAATTTTTTAAAGAGCAATAGCATTTTTTAAGTCCTTGCAAATGCTCTATGTGTAGCATTTCATTAATTCTCATAAACACAAACATAGCTTTATTTTCTTAATAAATCTCAGAAGGAGAAATGGATTCATGGACATATACTCATGTGTTCACTTTAATTCAGTAACGCATACTTTTGAAATATTTTATGATTGCATATTATAGTTCACAGTTAATGGTTGAAAACTCAAGCTGGGAAGGACTATGAAATTTATCCTAAGTTGTGTCCGTGAAGGTAAAGAGCCAGACAGGGCTACTATAAAGGGCCATACATGTTGTGCACTTCTCAACTCCCAGGAGGATTCTTAACCTAAGACAGGGCTCAGCAAACTACAGCCCATGGGACAAATCCAACCTGCTTCTTTCCTTTTTTTTTTTTTTTTTTTTTGAGACGGAGTCTTGCTCTGTCACCCAGGCTGGAGTGCAGTGCCATGATCTCTGCTCACTACAACCTCCGCCTCCCGAATTCAAATGATTCTCCTGCCTCAGTCTCCCGAGTAGCTGGGACTACAGGCGTGTGCCACCATGCCCAACTAATTTTTTGTATTTTTAGTAGAGACGAGGTCTCACCGTGTTAGCCAGGATGGTCTTGATCTCCTGACCTCGTGATCCCTCCGCCTCGGCCTCCCAAAGTGCTGGGATTACAGGCCTGAGCCACTGCACTCAGCCCCAGCCTGTTTCTGTAATAAGGTTTTATTGGAATAACTTCATTCATTACTTTTTTGTCTATGGTTGCTTTTATGCAGCAGAGTTGAGTAGTTGCAACAGAGATAGTATAGCCCACAAAGATGGAAATATTGACCATCTAGCTCTTTCCAGAAAAAAAGTTCGCTACTCCTGATCTACACGACAGTTTGAACTCTCTTAAGTTGTTCAACATGGCAGCCGTGGAGCCATGAATTGAATATGTACCTAGTTGAGCTCTGAGTGACTGACTGATTTCTACCCTACAGGTTAGCTATGAGAATTAATGAGATAGGAATCTCTTTCACAAATGTTTACACATGGGACCAAAGATACAGGGACAAGAATGGTCATTGCAGCATTATTTCTACTGGGAAAAATCTAGAAAGAATCCAAAAGTCCATCTCTAATGGATATGACTAAATAAACGAGGCTACAGTTATACAATGACAGATCATGTAGCTGTTAAAATGAATGAGGCAGACCCAAGTGTGCTGAAAGCTGTCTGTAGCAATCCACACAATCATACGTCTATATAATAATGTAAGCTCCATATCTACTGTATTTTGTTACTCTAAAATGCCGCTTATTGCAGGATGCACCATTATTTTATATGTCTATAAGAAGAAGAAAGTGGACGGTTTATAATGCCTTTAACTGTAAAATGCAGCGTTATTTCGAGATTTTAAATTTTTAAAAAGTTGCATCCTCGAATAGGTGAAAACATAGTTGCTAGCATATTAATTTAAGAATATGTGTATTTCTGACAATGTTCAGAAAATATATATCAGTATGGATATATATTAAAGAATATAGAGATTGTTGCCAAGGAACAAGCGGAACTGGGCTTAGGGATGAAGGGGAGCTTTCACTTTTTAATTTTTGTGCCTCTGAATTGTTTGAAAATTTTGCAGTGGGCATGTATTACTCATATAATTTTTAAAACATTTTAAAAATAAAAATTACTTAGATAATAACTATGACATGACTTACCGAGTACCTGGCACACAATTAGAGGATATCTAGTTTCATTCTCTTCTAGCCTCTCTGCTTGGCCACCAAGAAGTCATTAAAAGAAGAGAGACCAAAATATTGGGAACATTTCCTAAACAAAAGGGGTATAACACATTTAAAGTGTCATTGGCTTCTTATTAAAGGTTTCTGTTTGGTCAACTTTTAAATTTTCCATTTTCTGTTTTTCCCCAGTGAAAATTCCTTCGTTAGTATAGACTGTAATGAACTCTACAAATACCACACTCTGTGAGAACGTTTTGGGTTCTAAGCTTCTTTTAACAGGGTATTGGTCAGAATTTTTCCATGTGTCTTTACTGCATACAGAAAATGGAAACAAGTGACTTATTAGCCATAACCACAGGAAATGGTTTATTAATATTATTTCAATATGAAAGAAACATTTACAAACGGTCACTTTTTTTCCCATATGCATTCTTCATACAGTGGAAGGAGAATGAGGACAGACCTGCTCAGAATAGCAAATAACCCCCAAGTCATCTGCAAAGTGAAAATTTAGCATGGAAATTCCCCATGTTACAAACAGAATAGGAACATTTGCACAAGTTGCATGCTTGCATTGCTTTTCCCTATTTTGAATCACAAATTGGTGATTTGCCATGACATCATACATTTAAAAAGACAAAAATTCTCACAGCTACCCTGCGTGGTAGGAAAATGCTGGTCAACTGGACTCATGTTCAAGTCCTGGCTCCCGTGCTGCCATGTTGAACCACTCCAGGAAATTCAAACTCGTCTAGGTCAAGAGTCAGAAAACTTCTTTTATGTTTATACATGGAAAGGGGACATTTATATTAAACGAATTGGGGCTATATATTTCAAAGCTGTAAGAGGCTTTGGGGACCATGTAGTCCAGCCCACTGCCCTGTGCAGGAATCCTGCATCACAATCTTCATGGCTGTGCTCAGCCTTGGCCTGCACATATATACGTCAGAGGACTCTCTGTTTAACCAAGCAATGAAAATGTAGAGCCATAATGGCCATAATAACAGTAAGCCTTGGGTGTCAGAGGAAAGGGATAGCTAATACCATCTGTACTTCCTGGAAATGGCTGACACTGTTGGCTGCTCCATCAGTTACAAGGGCTTTTAGCTGCACGTAATGTAATACTTAAATAATAATGACTAAATAAGAAAAACAGTTATCTAATGTAACTAAAAAATATAGCATAAAACAATCCCAGGGCTACTTCAGTGGCTCAAGGATGTAATTAAGGAGTCAGGTTTGTTTCATCTTCTTACTCCACCTTATCAGCTTGTTGGTCTTTCATACTTAGTAAGAGAGACAGCATGCTCTTATGTCACTATCCTTTTAACAAGAAGGAAAAGCCCCCAGAGAACTTCCCCTTACATGCAAAGGTCTAGAAATCGATCACGTGGCAACCCCTAGCTGCAAGGGAAGCTGGAAAGTGAATATCTTGCTTGTTTAGTCTCCATAGTGGAAAACAGGAAAAGGTGAAGGCGTATTGAAAATGACTCCAACTGTGCCAGCAGTTCCTATTAATTCCTCACTTCTTTCTTTATAACAGAACTTTTTTGTTGTTGTTGTTTAAGAAGGTGATTCAGGGTAGGATGAATCATTTCCAGTCCCCAGGGATGAATTATGATTGGACTAGGAAATTTAATTCCTCTTGACAGCTTGGGAATGGGGTGCAGTTCTGGTCAATGAGATATCAGATGTCTCTCAGAAGTCTGGAGAGTTTCTGAGTGACTTATCCTCTATCTTAGGAAGGATGCCCACTTCTTCTTTTTCAGAATTTGAACAATTTTGTTTGAAGTTCTGACGCTTGGAGTTACTATTGCCTTGTTCAACTTTGAAAAGATAAATGTGAAGGAAAACTGGAAAGATAAAAACAGCGCATATCCATCTGAACTCTGGAATTTCCTACCTCTGTACCTTTTGTTATGCATTACTATTATCTTTGGTTTACAAAAAAAAAAAAAGCAGATCCTGAGGCAAAGAACGAATAATCCCCTTGTTAAAGGGTGCAATATTAGGGAACATGTATGACAGACAGAGAGAATGAAGCAGGGAAGGCGGAAAGAGCCAGTATGAGAAAACATTATTAAGTTTACTGTTCCTTAGTGTGACTGTCCTCCAAGAATGGATATAAACTGAATCTTGGGTCAGTGCATTATAGGAGGAAGGAGGATGATTTATCCATTAACTTCCATCTCCCATTAAGCAAAGATTTGCCTATGGTTTGTTAATTGCCTAAATTTCTGGGTTTTCCATGGATGGGTAGCAACTCAGTTCCCATACTGTCCAACAGCTTGGTGTTATCAGGGAAACCCTGGGAGGGAGATGAGAAACATGTGATGCGGGTGGAGCGATAAATTGAGGTACAGTCAGATTATGCCTAATTCTGATGGAATCTCAGTGGTGGCTAGAATGAGTTGGATGATACAGTGTCTGATACAGTCTACCCATTGCATCACCAGATCCTCTCTTTACCTCTACTTTGGAAAACAAGATGCCCTTATTTCTTCCTTGAGAAGAAGAGTACAAGTCTGATCCAATTACAGAGTCCCTATCAAGATGGTCATTGGCAAAACTCTCTGAGATGACTCAAGGCAAGAAGCTTAGTGAAACAAACTGAACTAGGTTAGGAGCTCATAATTCGTATCCATCCTCTTCAACCTCTGCTACTATGCTAGGTTTCTGTCATACCGACCAGCACTTGAGCATGTCTGGCTGAATGCAGGGAACCTGGAATTTCATGCCTGAGAAGACTGAGCCCTTGTTACCTTGCCCTTGTTGGGGCCACAGTTCCTGAAACTAACAGATTTCTGTGCTCACAGGGCATGGAAACACCAAAAGATTCCCCAGTGAATTCTTCCTGCCCCAGCTTTGCAGTGGCATCCGTAGTCTTTTATGTACTCAGAATCGACTAACCTCATCAGTGCTGTAACTAACTCCTTTCCTTGGCTGCTGATCCAGCGGCATGAAGAAGCTAACACACTGAGAAGATCAGAAGTGGCACATAAGAAATATCTAATTATATATATATATATAACAGATGTTGGCAAGGCTACGCAGAAAAGAGAACACTTATATACTGTTGGTGGGAATGCAAATGAGTTCAGCCACTTCAGCAATTAGAAGATTTCTCAAAGAACTTACAACAGAATTACCATTCTACTCAGCAATCCCATTAGTGGGCGTGTATCCAAAGGAAAATAAATTGTTCTACCAAAGAGATACATGCATGTGTATATTCATCACAGCACTATTCACAATAGCAAAGACATGGAATCAACCTACGTGCCCATTAATGTTGGACTGGATAAAGAAAATGTGGTACCTTTACACCATGGAATATTATGCAGCCATAAAAAGGAATGAAATCATGTCCTTTGCAGCAACATGGATGCAGCTGGAGGCCATCGTCCTAAGCAAATTAATGCAGAGGCAGAAAACAAAATATGGCATGTTCTCACTTATAAGTAGAAGGTAAGCATTGGATGCTCCTGGACATAAAGATGGCAACAATAGACACTGGGGGAAGGGCGGGAGGGGACAAGGGCTGAAACACTACCTATTGGGTACTATGCTCAGTACCTGAGTGATGGGACCACTCATACCCCAAACCTCTGCACTGTGTAATGTACCCATGTAACCAACCTGCACGTGTATCCCCTGAATCTAAAATAAAAAATTGAAATTATAAAAAGTTTCTAATACAATAGAAAATACCTATTTTGATGCCATTTTGAGTTGGATTTTATTTTTACTAGCAATCTAAAGCATCCTCGCTAATATGTCAGAAGAAGTAACTGCTAAGGCTAAGATCTGACAGACTAGCAGAAATTAAAATGGACAAAGATGATGGGCAAGCGTGTTTCAGGCAAAAGGAAAAACATGTACAAAAGTCTGTAAGAGAATAAAAATGTGAAGCATTTGGGGAATTTAAAATGGTTCAGAATGGCCAAAATTAAGACTATTAAAAAAATTTCTTGTTAAGGCTTTCTATAAAATGCTGCAAACGTGCACAGGAGAGGTTAGTGCCTTTGAGAAACCATCATTAAAAGAAACATTGTGTCACTCAAAGAATGGCTGGAGTTGCCTTGCCTTTGAAGAATGAAATAACATCTGCTTATATCCCCAACTGTATCTCATGCTATTGAACTAAGACTTCCTCACGATTTTCTTAAATCCTATGGTGGCTTATGTTCATATCTACAGCTCTCATTTCCATTACTGTTAAGTGTATTTGTCTCTTGTTTTCTGTGATGTGCTCTTCTCTCTTCTCTCCATCATTCAAAACATCCAACAGCCTGGCATGGTGGCTCATGCTTATAATCCCAGCACCTTGGGAGGCCGAGGTGGGCGGATCACTTGAGGCCAGGAGCTTGAGACAGCCTGGCCAACATGGCGAAACCTGTTCTCTACTAAAAATACAAAAATTTACTGGACATGGTGGTACACACCTGTAGTCCCAGCTCCTTGGGAGGCTGAGGCATGAGAATCGCTTGAACCCGGGATGCGGAGGTTGCAGTGAACTGAGATTGTGCCACTGCACTCCAGCCTGGGTGACAGAGTGAGACTCTGTCTCCAAAAAGAAAAAAAAAAGAAGCAACAAAGCTACTTTATCTTGTCTCTCCAAATGCCAGTCAGCCAAGTCAAGGTCTATTGAATATATTTATTTTTGTGGGTAGAGGTAATAAAAGAGGTTAAATTGTAGCACATACAATGGCTTCAGATGAACTAGTAGGTATTTTTATTCTAAGGTTCTTCTGCCAGACCTGCCAGGATATGGGGATGAAAGGCATTGACTAACATTACTCCTCAAATTTCCTCACCTATAGTTATGATATTATCCCTCACCTCCAAGAATCTCCACACATCCTCACTACCTCTCTTACCAAGCAGCTTCCAAATTCTTCCTGCATTGTTATGCAGAGATATTCAGTTTTCCATCTATGTCTCCTGAGCCTTCCAAACATTCAGGATCATCCTTCCACAACCAAAATTGCTCCTCAAGGTGGCTTTGCTAAACAAATACATCCCACTTCCCTAAGAATCTCAACTTTTAATTTAAGAATTGTTTTCTCTACACTTCATTTGGGAAAGAAGGTGAGAAGTTTCTCAGAGGAGCTGGTTATCTTGAGCTATGTCTTGAAGATTAAGTTGCAGTTGACCAGACAGAGAGGTGAAGAGAGAATATTCTTGAACATAGACTTCGGTGCATGAGAGTGGTGGATATCCATCCCCTCTGTCTCACTCCTCCTCCCTCGGAACATCTTTTAACCTTCACCAAATCATTTGAACCAGTGGATGAAAGCGGGAACCCTGTGGACCTAGTCTGAAAGGTTACCAGCCCAGAGACCACCAGCCACTGTCTCTAATGAGAACACAGAGGAAAGTTCCTTCAAGCTGTTATGTACCCAATCTAGGAGGTCAGTAAAGTGAGATGCATTGAACATTTCTTTTCACTTCTGGCCAGCCTCCTACAATGTAGAGGTTAAGTGTGCAGGCTTTGGAGCTAAGCTGTTTAAATATTTACTCACCCCATTTAGTCACCATGGGATCTTGGGCCAGTCACTAAACTCCTCTGTGCCTAGGTTTCCTAATCAGTAACATGTGGATAATGGCAACACATATGGTTGTTCTGAAGATTAAATAAGTCACGTGTATGTCAACTGCTTAGAACCATGTTTGGCACAAGCTAAGCCCTTATTAAATACTAGCTCTTGATATAAATCCTTACCTAGGTTCATTGACAATGCTGGTGGCTCATGGTATCTCATGTGTCACCCATGAAAATCAACTCTGGCTCAGGCCACTTCTTTTATGGCACAAGTTTTTATAATGGAACATGGTTTTGATGCCATCAATTCAGTTAATGGACATGGCTTACTTAACTCAAACATCGATTGCATACAATGGAAATAAAACTGGAAACAAAAATGTGGCTATGAGAAGAAAAGTTACCTCACACATTGCAGAGGAACACCCAGCTGCCTTAGGGAGCTGTTGTCTGGCTGCTAGGGACAAGTTTTTTTGTTTTTTTTTTTTTTTGACATGGAGTCTCGCTCTGTCGCCCAGGCTGGAGTGCAGTGGCGCGATCTCTGCTCACTGCAAGCTCCGCCTCCCGGGTTCACGCCATTCTCCTGCCTCAGCCTCCCGAGTAGCTGGGACTACAGGCGCCCGCCACCACGCCCGGCTGATTTCTTTTTGTATTTTTAGTAGAGACGGGGTTTCACCTTGTTAGCCAGGATGGTCTCGATCTCCTGACCTTGTGATCCATCCGCCTCGGCCTCCCAAAGTGCTGGGATTACAGGCGTGAGCCACCGCGCCCGGCCATGTTCTTTTGCTTCCCTTTGGTTGCCGCTAATTGTGCTGCTCATGGAAGCTTCGACATATACTGATGCCTGGGTCTTACCTCCATGAATTCTGATGCAACTGGTTTGCACTGTAGCCTGGACTTTGGAATTTTTAAAAAAGTCTCCAGGTGATTCTAATTGCAGCCAAAGTTAAGAACCACTGTTTTTTCTTTTCTTTCTTTCTTTCTTTTTTTTTTTTTTTTTAATACCCACATCCAGATCACACTCCAAACAAATTAAATCAGAATCACTCTGGTTGAGGCCTGAGCATCAGCATGTTAAAGAGCTCTCCTGGAGATTTAATGTGCAGCCAGGGTTGACAGCCACCACTCTCAACGCTCGTTTATTTGGATCTAATCCTAAGTGCTGTTAAGGATTTGCTCAGTGAGGTCTAGGTTCATTTTTGTTAATTTTATAGCTTGCAATGACAAAATAAACACATCTACTTTAAAAAAAGAAAACCTTGTGATTGAAATTTTTGCCAAAACCCCTCACAATTTTGGCTTTGCAAATCTGATATTCTTCAGTTCCCTGAAATAATTTTATTTATTTGTTTATTTTTTTGAGACAGGGTCTCACTCTGTCACCCAGGCTGGAGTGCAGTGGCACAATCTTGGCTCACTGCAACCTCTGCCTCCCCTGAAACTATTGTATGTAATTATAATGTGATTTTTAATAATGTGAGATGTCTTAAGATCACAAAGCTCATGTTGGTAAGAGTGGACAGCTGTAATTTTTTTTTTCAGAACTTACTGTTTTCCTAGCAAAATTATTTCTGGAATTGCATTTGAAGAACCACTTTTCTTTAACTCTTTGCTTACATTTTTTTGCTTGGCCAGGCCAGAGAAGGGAGGGTCCTGATTAGTTTAAGTCATTTAGCTTATCCTATCCTTATCCTATCCTTGTGGGTGTAGGGATTGGTTCTAAGATGAGTGCACGGACACTTTCTGGCCAATGAAAACTGAACTCAAGTTCAACTGTTGGGGAAGAGAAGCTTTTATCTCAGTGTGATGTGGAGCTGAGAAAGTGTGAGATCTGGGGCTGTTGA